>NC_133834.1:16449444-17059722 GCF_047830755.1 Zonotrichia albicollis | reverse complement strand
ATGGCTCGATCAAACCAGCCCGACTTGGCAGTGGTGCCAACTTGGGTCTGGCAATCATCCTGAGTATCGTGGATTTTCAGGAGCCATCCGGCCACTCCCAGCCTCAGGCCCCCAAACACAAACTACCGGCCCTCTTCCCTGGAAGTAAAATTGACCTGTCCATCTACTGGCTGGCAGATTGCAGGAGCCACTTAGCTCTATCAAACCAGCCCGACTCGGCACCGGTGCCACCTTTCATCTGGGAACCATCCTGCGTGTCGTGGATTTTTAGGAGCCAGCCAGCCACTCTCAGCCACAGTGCCCCAAACACATACCACGGCCATTTTCCCTGGAAGAAAATCTTAGCGGCCCGCCTTCTGGCTGGCAGATTGCAGGAGCCACTCGGTACTATCAAACCAGCCCGACGTGGCACTGGTGCCACCTTTCATCTGGGAACCATCCTGCGTATCGTGGATTTTCAGGAGCCAGCCGGCCACTCCCAGCCACAGGTCCCCAAAAACAAACTACGGCCCTTATCCCTGGAAGTAAAACTGACCTGCCCATCTTCTGGCTGGCAGATTGCAAGAGCCACTTGGCTCTATCAAAACAGCCGGACTCGGCACTGGTGCCACCTTTCATCTGGGAACCATCCTGCGCGGCGTGGATTTTAAGGAACCAGCCGGCCTTTCAAGGCCCCAGGCCCCCGAAAAACAACCACGGCCTTTTTCCCTGGCAAACAAAACTCAGCGACCCCGCTTCTGGCTGACAGATTGCAGGAGCCACTTGGCTCTATCAAAACAGCCCGACTCGGCACCGGTGCCACCTTGGGTCTGGGAACCATCCTGCGCGGCGTGGATTTTCAGGAGCCAGCCGGCCATTCCCAGCCACAGGCCCCCGAAAAAAAATCACGGCCCTTTTCCCTGGCAAACAAAACTCACCCGCCCCGCTTATGGATGGCAGATTGCAGGAGCCACTTGGCTCTATCAAACCAATCCGACTCAGCACTGGTGCCACCTTTCATCTGGGAACCATCCTGTGTATTGGGCATTTTCAGGAGCCAGCCGGCCACTCCCAGCCACAGGCCCCCAAACACAAACTACGGCCCTTTTCCCTGGAAGTAAAACTGACCTGTCCATCTTCGGGCTGGCACATTGCAGGAGCCACATGGCTCTATCAAACCAGCCCGACTAGGACCTTGTGCCACCTTGGGTCTGGGAACCATCATGCGCGGCGTGGATTTTCAGGAGCCAGCCGGCCATTCCCAGCCACAGGAGCCCAAAACAAACTACGGCCCTTTTCCCTGGAAGTAAAACAGACCTGCCCATCTTCTGGCTGTGAGATTGCAGGAGCTACTTGGTACTATCAAACCAACCCGACTTGGCACTGGTGCCATTTTTCATTTGGGAACAATCATGCGCGGTGTGGATTTTAAGGAGCCAGGCGGCAATTCTCAGCCACAGGCCCCCAAACACAAACTACGGCCCTTATCCCTGGAAGTAAAACTGACCTGCCCATCTTCTGGCTGGCAGATTGCAGGAGCCACTTGGCTCTATCAAACCAGCCCGACTCGGCACTGGTGCCCCCTTGGGTCTGGGAACCATCCTGCCCGGCGTGGATTTTCAGGAGCCAGCCGGCCATCCCCAGCCACAGGCCCCGAATACAAACCACGGCCCTTTTCCCTGGCAAACAAAACTCACCCACCCCGCTTCTGGCTGGCAGATTGCAGGAGCCACTTGGCTCTATCAAAACAGCCCGACTCGGCACCGGTGCCACCTTGGGTCTCGGAACCATCATGCGCGGCGTGGATTTTCAGGAGCCAGCCGGCTATTCCCCGACACAGGCCCCCAAACACAAACTACGGCCCTTTTCCCTGGAAGTAAAACAGACCTGCCCATCTTCTGGCTGTCAGAATGCAGGAGCCACTTGGCTCTATCAAACCAGCCCGATTTCGCACTTGGGCGCCTTGGGTCTGGAAACCATCCTGCGCGGCGTGGATTTTCAGGAGCCAGTAGGCCACTCCCAGCCACAGAACCCCAAACATAAACTACGGCCCTTTTCCCTGGAAGGAAAACTGACCTGCCCATCTTCTGGCTGGCAGATTGCAGGAGCCACTTGGCTCTATCAAAGCAGCCCGACTCGGCACTGGTGACACCTTTCATCTGGGAACCATCCTGCGTATCGTGGATTTTAAGGAACCAGCCTGCCATTCAAGGCCACAGGCCCCGGAAAAAAAACCACGGCGTTTTTCCCTGGAAAATAAAACTCAGCGACCCCGCGTCTGGCTGACAGATTGCAGGAGCCACTTGGCTCTATCAAACCAGCCCAACTCGGCACCGGTGCCACCTTGGGTCTGGAAACCATCCTGCGTATCGTGGATTTTCAGGAGCCAGCCGGCCACTCCCAGCCACAGGCCGCCAAACAAAAAATACGGCCCTTTTCCCTGGAAGTAAAACTGACCTGCCCATCTTCTGGCTGGCAGATTGCAGGAGCCACTTGGCTCTATCATACCAGCCCGACTCGGCACTGGTGCCGCTTTGGTCTGGGAATCATCCTGGGTATCGTGGATTTTCAGGAGCCAGCCGGCCTCTCCCAGCCAGAGGCCCCCAAACACAAACTGTGGGCCTTTTCCATGCCAAACAAAACTCACCCACCCTGCTTATGGATGGCAGATTGCAGGAGCCACATGGCGCTATCAAACCAGGCAGACTCGGCACTGGTGCCACCTTTCATCTGGGAACCATCCTGCGTATCGTGGATTTTCAGGAGCCAGCAGCCAATTCCGAGCTACAGGCTCCCGAAAACAAACCACGGCCCTTTTCCCTGGCAAACAAAACTCACGCACCCCGCTCCTGGATGGCAGATTTCAGGAGACAGTTGGCCCTATCAAACCAGCCGGCTTGGCACTGGTGCCACCATTCATCTGGGAACCATCCTGCGTTTCGTGGATTTTCAGGAGCCAGCCAGCCACTCTCAGCCGCAGGCCCCCAAAAAAAAACTACGGCCCTTTTCCCTGGAAGGAAAACAGACATGCCCATCTTCTGGCTGTCAGATTGCAGGAGCCACGCGGTACTATCAAACCAGCCCGACTTGGCACTGGTGCCATTTTTTTCATTTGGGAACCATCCAGCGCGGCATGGGTTTTCAGGAGCCAGCCGGCCACTCCCAGCCTCAGGCCCCCAAACACAAACTACGGCCCTTTTCCCTGGAAGTAAAACTGACCTGCCCATCTTCTGGCTGGCAGATTGCAGGAGCCACTTGGCTCTATCAAACCAGCCCGATTTGTCACTGGGGCCCCTTGGGTCTGGAAACCACCCTGCGTACCGTGGATTTTAAGCCGCCAGCCGGCCACTCCCAGCATCAGGCCCCCAAACACACACTACAGCCATTTTCCCTGGAAGTAAAACTGACCTGCCCATCTTCTGGCTGGCAGATTGCAGGAGCCACATGGCTCTATCAAACCAGCTCGACTTGGCACTGGTGCCACCTTTCATCTGGGAACCATCCTGCGTATCGTGGATTTTCAGGAGCCAGCAGGCCATTCCGAGCCACAGGCTCCCGAAAAGAAACCACGGCCCTTTTCCCTGGCAAACAAAACTCGAACACCCCGCTCCTGGCTGGCAGATTGCAGGAGACACTTGGCCCTATCAAACCAGCCAGCTTGGCACTGGTGCCACCATTCATCTGGGAACCATCCTGCGTATCGTGGATTTTCAGGAGCCAGCCGTCCATTCCCAGCCACAGGCGCCCAAACAAAAACTACGTCCCTTTTCCCTGGAAGTAAAACTGTCCTGCCCATCTTCTGGCTGGCAGATTGCAGGAGCCACTTGGCTCTATCAAACCAGCCCGATTTGGCACTGGGGCCCCTTGGGTCTGGAAACCATCCTGCGTATCGTGGATTTTCAGGAGCCAGCCGGCCACTCCCAGCCACAGGCCCCCAACACAAACCACGGCCCTTTTCCCTTGCAAACAAAACTGTCCCGCCCCGCTTCTGGCTGGCAGATTGCAGGAGTCACTTGGCTCTATCAAACCAGCCCGACTCGGCAGTGGTGCCACCTTTCATCTGGGAACCATCCTGCGTATCGTGGATTTTCAGGAACCAGCCGGCCACTCCCAGCCACAGGCGCCCAAACACAAACTACGGCCCTTTTCCCTGGAAGAAAATCTTAGCGGCCCGCCTTCTGGCTGGCGGATTGCAGGAGCCACTCGGTACTATCAAACCAGCCCGACTTGGCAGTGGTGCCACCTTTCATCTGGGAACCATCCTGCGTATCGTGGATTTTCAGGAGCCAGCCGGCCACTCCCAGCCACAGGCCCCCAAAAACAAACTACTGCCCTTATCCCAGGAAATAAAACTGACCTGCCCATCTTCTGGCTGGCAGAATGCACGAGCCACTTGGCTCTATCAAAGCAGCCCGACTCGGCACTGGTGCCACCTTTCATCTGGGAACCATCCTGCGCGGCGTGGATTTTAAGGAACCAGCCGGCCACTCAAGGCCACAGGCCCCGGAAAAAAAACCACGGCCTTTTTCCCTGGAAAATAAAACTCAGCGACCCCGCTTCTGGCTGACAGATTGCAGGAGCCACATGGCTCTATCACACCAGCCCAACTCGGCACTGGTGCCACCTTGGGTCTGGGAACCATCATGCGCAGCGTGGATTTTAAGGAGCCAACCGGCCACTCCCAGCCACAGGGCCCCAAACACAAACTACGGCCCTTTTCCCTGTAAGTAAAACAGACATGCCCATCTTCTGGCTGGCAGATTGCAGGAGCCACGCGGTACTATCAAACCAGCCCGACTTGGCACTGGTGCCATTTTTTTCATTTGGGAACAATCCAGCGCCGCATGGATTTTCAGGAGCCAGCCGGCCATTCCCAGTCACAGGCCCCCAAACACAAACTACGGCCCTTTTCCCTGGAAGTAAAACTGACCTGCCCATCTTCTGGCTGGCAGATTGCAGGAGCCACTTGGCTCTATCAAACCAGCCCGACTCGGCACTGGTGCCACCTTGGGTCTGGGAACCATCCTGCGCGGCGTGGATTTTCAGGAGCCAGCCGGCCATTCCCAGCCACAGGCCCCCGAAAACAAACCACGGCCCTTTTCCCTGGCAAACAAAACTCACCCGCCCCGCTTATGGATGGCAGATTGCAGGAGCCACTTGGCTCTATCAAACCAGCCCGACTCAGCACTGGTGCCACATTTCATCTGGGAACCATCCTGTGTATTGGGGTTTTTCAGGAGCCAGCCGGCCACTCCCAGCCACAGGCCCCCAAACACAAACTACGGCCCTTTTCCCTGGAAGTAAAACTGACCTGCCCATCTTCTGGCTGGCAGATTGCAGGATCCACATGGCTCTATCAAACCAGCCCAACTCGGACCTGGTGCCACCTTGGGTCTGGGAACCATCATGCGCGGCGTGGATTTTAAGGAGCCACCCGGCCATTCCCAGCCACAGGCCCCCAACACAAACTACGGCCCTTTTCCCTGGAAGTAAAATTGACCTGCCCATCTTCATGCTGGCAGATTGCAGGAGCCACATGGCTCTATCACACAAGCCCAACTCGGCAGTGGTGCCACCTTGGGTCTGGGAACCATCAGGCGTATCGTGGATTTTAAGGAGCCAGCCGGCCACTCCCAGCCACAGGGCCCCCAAACACAAACTACGGCCCTTTTCCCTGTAAGTAAAACAGACATGCCCATCTTCTGGCTGTCAGATTGCAGGAGCCACGCGGTACTATCAAACCAGTCTGACTTGGCACTGGTGCCATTTTTTTCATTTGGGAACAATCCAGCGCAGGATGGATTTTCAGGAGCCAGCCGGCCACTCCCAGTCACAGGCCCCCAAACACAAACTACGGCACTTTTCCCTGGAAGTAAAACTGACCTGTCCATCTTCTGGCTGGCAGATTGCAGGAGCCACTTGGCTCTATCAAACCAGCCCGACTCGGCACTGGTGCCACCTTGGGTCTGGGAACCATCCTGCGCGGCGTGGATTTTCAGGAGCCAGCCGGCCATTCCCAGCCACAGGCCCCCGAAAATATATACCACGGCCCTTTTCCCTGGCAAAAAAAAACTCACCCACCCCGCTTATGGCTGGCAGATTGCAGGAGCCACTTGGCTCTATCAAAACAGCCCGACTCAGCACTGGTGCCACATTTCATCTGGGAACCATCCTGTGTATTGGGGATTTTCAGGAGCCAGCCGGCCACACCCAGCCACAGGCCCCCAAACACAAACTACGGCCCTTTTCCCTGGAAGTAAAACTGACCTGCCCATCTTCTGGCTGGCAGATAGCAGGAGCCACATGGCTCTATCAAACCAGCCCAACTCGGACCTGGTGCCACCTTGGGTCTGGGAACCCTCATGCGCGGCGTGGATTTTCAGGAGCCAGCCGGCCACTCCCAGCCACAGGCCCCCGAACAAAATCTACGACCCATTTCCCTGGAAGTAAAACTGACCTGCCCATCTTCTGGCTGGCAGATTGCAGGAGCCACTTGGCTGTATCAAACTAGCCCGGCTCGGCACTGGTGCCACCTTTCATCTGGGAACCATCCCGCGTATCGTGGATTTTCAGGAGCCAGCCGGCCATTCCAGGCCACAGACCCCAAAAAAAATCTATGGTCCTTTTCCCTGGAAGAAAAACTGACCTGTCCATCTTCTGGCTGGCAGAATGCAGGAGCCACTTGGCTCTATCAAACCAGCCCGATTTGGCACTGGTGCCACCATTCATCTGGGAACCATCCTGCGTATCGTGGATTTTCAGGAGCCAGCCAGCCACTCCCCGCCACAGGCCCCCAAGCACAAACTACGGCCCTTTTCCCTGGAAGGAAAACTGACCTGCCGTCCTTCTGGCTGGCAGATTGCAGGAGACACTTGGCCCTATCAAACCAGCCCGACTTGGCACTGGTGCCCCCTTTTATCTGGGAACCATCCTGCGTATCGTGCATTTTCAGGAGCCAGCCGGCCACAGCCACCCACAGGTCCCCAAAAACAAACTACGACCCTTTTCCCTGGAAGTAAAACAGACCTGCCCATCATCTGGCTGGCAGATTGCAGGAGCCACTTGGCTCTGTCAAACCAGCCCGACTCGGCAGTGGTGCCACCTTTCATCTGGGAACCATCCTGCGCGGCGTGGATTTTAATGAACCAGACGGCCATTCAAGGCCACAGGCCCCGGATAAAAAACCACGGCCTTTTTCCCTGGCAAACAAAACTCAGCGACCCCGCTTCCGGCAGACAGATTGCAGGAGCCACATGGCTCTATCACACCAGCCCAACTCGGCACTGGTGCCACCTTGGGTCTGGGAACCATCATGCGCGGCGTGGATTTTAAGGAGCCAGCCGGCCATTCCCAGCCACAGGGCCCCAAACAGAAACTACGGCCCTTTTCCCTGGAAGTAAAACTGACCTGTCCATCTTCTGGCTGTCAGATTGCAGGAGCCACGCGGTACTATCAAACCAGCCCGACTTGGCACTGGTGCCATTTTTTTCATTTGGGAACCATCCAGCGTGGCATGGGTTTTCAGGAGCCAGCCGGCCACTCCAAGCCACAGGCCCCCAAACACATACTACGGCCCTTTTCCCTGGAAGTAAAACTGACCTGCCCATCTTCTGGCTGGCAGATTGCAGGAGCCATTTGGCTCTGTCAAACCAGCCCGGCTCGGCAGTGGTGCCACCTTGGGTCTGGGAACCATCCTGCGCGGCGTGGATTTTCAGGAGCCAGCCGGCCATTCCCAGCCACAGGCCCCCGAAAAAAAACCACGGCCCTTTTCCCTGGCAAAAAAACTCACCCACCCCGCTTATGGCTGGCAGATTGCAGGAGACACTTGGCTCTATCAAACCAGCCCGACTTGGCACTGGTGCCACCTTTCATCTGGGAACCATCCTGTGTATTGGGGATTTTCAGGAGCCAGCCGGCCATTCCCAGCACCAGGCCCCCAAACACAAACTACGGCCCTTTTCCCTGGAAGTAAAGTTAACCTGCCCATCTTCAGGCTGTCAGATTGCAGGAGCAACTTGGCTCTATCAAACCAGCCCAACTCGGCACTGGTGCCACCTTGGGTCTGGGAACCATCCTGCGTATCGTGGATTTTCAGGAGCCAGCAGGCCACACCCAGCCAGAGGCCCCCAAACACAAATTTTGGGCCTTTTCCCTGGCAAACAAAACTCACGCACCCCGCTCCTGGCTGGCAGATTGCAGGAGACATTTGGCTCTATCAAACCAGCCCGACTCGGCACTGGTGCCACCTTGGGTCTGGGAACCATCCTGCGCGGCGTGGATTTTCAGGAGCCAGCCGGCCATTCCCAGCCACAGGCCCCCGAAAATATATACCACGGCCCTTTTCCCTGGCAAAAAAAAACTCACCCACCCCGCTTATGGCTGGCAGATTGCAGGAGCCACTTGGCTTTATCAAAACAGCCCGACTCAGCACTGGTGCCACATTTCATCTGGGAACCATCCTGTGTATTGGGGATTATCAGGACCCAGCCGGCCACACCCAGCCACAGGCCCCCAAACAAAATCTACGGCCCTTTTCCCTGGAAGTAAAACTGACCTGCCCATCTTCTGGCTGGCAGATAGCAGGAGCCACATGGCTCTATCAAACCAGCCCAACTCGGACCTGGTGCCCCCTTGGGTCTGGGAACCATCCTGCGTATCGTGGATTTTCAGGAGCCAGCCGGCCACTCCCAGCCACAGGCCCTCGAACAAAATCTACGACCCATTTCCCTGGAAGTAAAACTGACCTGCCCATCTTCTGGCTGGCAGATTGCAGGAGCCACTTGGCTCTATCAAACCAGCCCGATTTGGCACTGGTGCCCCCTTGGGTCTGGGAACCATCCTGCGTATCGTGGATTTTCAGGAGCCAGCCAGCCACTCCCAGCCACAGGCCCCCAAACACAAACTACGGCCCTTTTCCCTGGAAGTAAAACTGACCTGCCCATCTTCTGGCTGGCAGATTGTAGGAGCCACATGGCTCTATCAAACCAGCCCGACTTGGCAGTGGTGCCAACTTGGGTCTGGCAATCATCCTGAATATCGTGCATTTTCAGGAGCCAGCCGGCCACTCCCAGACTCAGGCCCCCAAACACAAACCACGGCCCTTTTCACTGGCAAACAAAACTCACGCACCCCGCTCCTGGCTGGCAGATTTCAGGAGACACTTGGCCCTATCAAACCAGCCGGCTTGGCACTGGTGCCACCATTCATCTGGGAACCATCCTGCGTACCGTGTATTTTCAGGAGCCAGCCGGCCACTCCCAGCCACAGGCGCCCAAACAAACACTACAGCCCTTTTCCCTGGAAGTAACACCGACCTGTCCATCTTCTGGCTGGCAGATTGCAGGAGCCACTTGGCTCTATCAAACCAGCCCGACTCGGCACTGGTGCCACCTTTCATCTGGGAACCATCCTGCGTGTCGTGGATTTTCAGGAGCCAGCCAGCCACTCTCAGCCACATGGCCCCAAACACATACCACGGCCATTTTCCCTGGAAGAAAATCTCAGCGGCCCTCCTTCTGGCTGGCGGATTGCAGGAGCCACTCGGTACTATCAAACCAGCCCGACTTGGCAGTGGTGCCACCTTTCATCTGGGAACCATCCTGCGTATCGTGGATTTTCAGGAGCCAGCCGGCCGCAGCCAGCCACAGGTCCCCAAAAACAAACTACTGCCCTTATCCCTGGAAATAAAACTGACTTGCCCATCTTCTGGCTGGCAGAATGCACGAGCCACTTGGCTCTATCAAAGCAGCCCGACTAGGCACTGGTGCCACCTTTCATCTGGGAACCATCCTGCGCGGCGTGGATTTTAAGGAACCAGCCGGCCACTCAAGGCCACAGGCCCCGGAAAAAAAACCACGCCTTTTTCCCTGGAAAATAAAACTCAGCGACCCCGCTTCTGGCAGACAGATTGCAGGAGCCACATGGCTCTATCACACCAGCCCAACTCGGCACTGGTGCCCCCTTGGGTCTGGGAACCATCCTGCGCGGCGTGGATTTTCAGGAGCCATCCGGCAATTCCCAGCCACCGGCCCCCGAAAACAAACCACGGCCCTTTTCCCTGGCAAACAAAACTCACCCGCCCCGCTTATGGATGGCAGATTGCAGGAGCCACTTGGCTCTATCAAACCAGCCCGACTCAGCACTGGTGCCACATTTCATCTGGGAACCATCCTGTGTATTGGGCATTTTCAGGAGCGAGCCGGCCACTCCCAGCCACATGCCCCCAAACACAAACTACGGCCCTTTTCCCTGGAAGTAAAACTGACCTGCCCATCTTCTGGCTGGCAGATTGCAGGAGCCACATGGCTCTATCAAACCAGCCCAACTCGGACCTGGTGCCACCTTGGGTCTGGGAACCATCATGCGCGGCGTGGATTTTAAGGAGCCACCCGGCCATTCCCAGCCACAGGCCCCCAACACAAACTACGGCCCTTTTCCCTGGAATTAAAATTGACCTGCCCATCTTCAGGCTGGCAGATTGCAGGAGCCACATGGCTCTATCACACAAGCCCAACTCGGCAGTGGTGCCACCTTGGGTCTGGGAACCATCCTGCGTATCGTGGATTTTAAGGAGCCAGCCGGCCACTCCCAGCCACAGGCCCCCAAACACAAACTACGGCCCTTTTCCCTGGAAGTAAAACAGACATGCCCATCTTCTGGCTGGCAGATTGCAGGAGACTCTTGGCTCTATCAAACCAGCTCGACTCGGCACTGGTTCCGCCTTTCATCTGGGAACCATCCTGCGTATCGTGGATTTTCAGGAGCCAGCCGGCCATTCCCATCCACAGGCCCCCAAAAAAAGCTGTCCATCTTCTGGCTGGCAGATTGCAGGAGACACTTGGATCTATCAAACCAGCCCGATTTGGCACTGGTGCCCCCTTGGGTCTGGGAACCATCCTGCGTATGGTGGATTTTCAGGAGCCAGCCGGCCACTCCCAGCCTCAGGCCCCCAACACAAACCACGGCCCTTTAACCTGGTAAACAAAACTGACCCGCCCCACTCCTGGCTGGCATAATGCAGGAGCCACTTGGCTCTATCAAAGCAGCCTGACTCTACACTGGTTCCAAATTTCATCTGGGAACCATCCTGCGTGTCGTGGATTTTAAGAAGCCAGCCGGCCACTCCCAGCCACACGTCCCCAAACACAAACTATGTCCCTTTTCCCTGGAAGTAAAACTGACCTGCCCATCTTCTGGCAGGCAGACTGCAGGAGCCACTTGGCTCTATCAAAACAGCCCTACTCGGCACTGGTGCCACCTTTCATCTGGGAACCATCCTGCGCGGCGTGGTTTTTAAGGAACCATCCGGCAATTCCAGGCCACAGGCCCCAGAAAAAAACCCCACGGCCTTTTTCCCTGGCAAACAAAACTCACCCACCCCGCTTCTGGCTGGCAGATTGCAGGAGCCACATGGCTCTATCACACCAGCCCGACTCGTCACTGGTGCCACCTTGGGTCTGGGAACCATCATGCGCGGAATGGATTTTAAGAAGCCAGCCGGCCATTCCCAGCCTCTGGTCACCGAAAACAAACCACGGTCCTTTTCTCTGGCAAACAAAACTCACCCACCCCGCTTCTGGCTGGCAGATTGCAGAAGACACTTGGACCTATCAAACCAGCCGGCGTGGCACTGGTGACACCATTCATCTGGGAACCATCCTGCGTATCGTGGATTTTCAGGAGCCAGCCGGCCACACCCAGCGACAGGCGCCCAAACACACACTACAGCCCTTTTCCTAGGAAGTAAAACTGACCTGCCCATCTTCTGGCTGGCAGATTGCAGGAGCCACTTGGCTCTACCAAACCAGCCCGACTTGGCGCTGGTGCCACCTTTCATCTGGGAACCATCCTGCATATCGTGGATTTTCAGGAGCCAGCCGGCCACTCCCAGCCAGAGGCCCCCAAACACAAACCACGGCCCTTTTCCCTGGCAAACAAAACTGACCTGCCCATCTTCTGGCTGGCAGATTGCAGGAGCCACTTGGCTCTATCAAAACAGCCCGACTCGGCACTGGTGCCAGCTTTCATCTGGGAACCATCCTGTGCGGCGTGGATTTTCAGGAACCAGCCGGCCATTCCAGGCCACAGGCCCCGGAAAAAATACCACGGCCGTTTTCCCTTGCAAACAAAACTCACCCACCCCGCTTCTGGCTGGCAGATTGCAGGAGCCACATGGCTCTATCAAACCAGCCCGACTCGGCACTGGTGCCACCTTTCATCTGGGAACCATCCTGCGTATCGTGGATTTTCAGGAGCCAGATGGCCACTCTCAGCCACAGGCCCCCAAACAAATATATGGCCCTTTTCTCTGGAAGTCGATTGGGCATTCTCAGGAGCCAGCCGGCCACTCCCAGCCACAGGGCCCCAAACACATACCACGGCCCTTTTCCCAGGAAGAAAATCTCAGCGGCCCGCCTTCTGGCTGGCCGATTGCAGGAGCCACTTGGCTCTATCAATACAGCCCAACTCGGCACTGGTGCCACCTTTCATCTGGTAACCATCCTGCGCGGCTTGGATTTTAAGGAACCAGCCGGCCATTCCAGGCCACAGGCACCCAAAACCAAACCACGGCCCTTTACCCTGGCAAAAAAAACTCACCCACCCCGCTTCTGGCTGGCAGATTGCAGGAGACACTTGGTACTATCAAACCAGCCCGCCTCGGCACTGGTGCCAACTTTCATATGGGAACCATCCTGCGTATCGTGGATTTTCAGGAGCCAGCCGGCCACTCCCAGCCCCAGGCCCCCAAACACAAACTATGGCCCTCTCCCTGTAAGTAAAACAGACCTGCCCATCTTCTGGCTGGCGGATTGCAGGAGCCACTTGGCTCTATCAAACCAGCCCGACTTGGCAGTGGTGCAAGTTTTCATTTGGGAGCCATCCTGCGTAACGTCGATTTTCAGGAGCCAGCCGGCCACTCCCAGCCACAGGCCCCCAAACACAAACTACGGCCCTTTTCCCTGGAAGTAAAACTGACCTGCCCATCTTCTGGCTGGCAGATTGCAGGAGCCACTTGGCTCTATCAAACCAGCCCGACTTGGCAGTGGTTCCAACTTGGGTCTGGGAACCATCCTGCGCGGCGTGGATTTTAAGGAGCCAGCCGGCCACTCCCAGCCTCAGGCCCCCAAACACAAACTACTGCCCTTTTCCCTGGAAGTAAAACTGACCTGCCCATCTTCTGGCTGGCAGATTGCAGGAGCCACATGGCTCTATCAAAACAGCCCGACTCGGCACTGGTGCCACCTTTCATCTGGGAACCATCCTGCATATCGTGGATTTTAAGGAGCCAGCCTGCCACTCCCAGCCACAGGCTCCCAAACACAAACTACTGCCCTTTTTCCTGGAAGGAAAACTGACCTGCCCATCATCTGGCTGGCAGATTGCAGGAGCCACATGGCTCTATCAAACCAGCCCGACTTGGTAGTGGTTCCAACTTGGGTCTGGGAACCATCCTGCGCGGCGTGGATTTTAAGAAGCCAGGCGGCCGTTCCCAGCCACAGGCCCCTGAAAACTAACCACGGCCCTTTTCCCTGGAAGTAAAACTGACCTGCCCATCTTCTGGCTGGCAGATTGCAGGAGCCACTTGGCTCTATCAAACCAGCCCGACTTGGCACTGGTGCCACCTTTCATCTGGGAACCATCCTGCGTACTGTGGATTTTCAGGAGCCAGCCTGCCACTCCCAGACACAGGCCCCCAAACACAGACTACGGCCCTTTTCCCTGGAAGTAAAACTGACCTGCCCATCATCTGGCTGGCAGATTGCAGGAGCCACTTGGCTCTATCAAACCAGCCCGACTCGGCACTGGTGCCCCCTTGGGTCTGGGAACCATCCGGCGCGGCGTGGATTTTAAGGAGCCAGCCAGCCATTCTTGGCCACAGGCCCCGGAAAACAAACCATGGCCCTTTTCCCTGGCAAACAAAACTCACCCACCCCGCTTCTGGCTGGCAGATTGCAGGAGACACTTGGCTCTATCAAACCAGCCCGACTCGGCACTTGTGCCACCTTTCTTTTGGAAGCATCTTGCGTATCGTGGATTTTGAGGAGCCAGCCTGCCACTGCCTGCCACAGGTCCCACAACAGAAACCACCATCCCATTCCCTGGAAACAAAATTCAGCCGCCCCGCTTCTTGCTGGCAGATTGCAGGAGCTACTCTCTATTATCAAACCATCACGACTTGGCACTGGTGCCACCTTTTATCTGGGAACCACCCTGCGTATCGAGGATTTTCAGGAACCAGCCGGCCACTCCCAGCCCCAGGCCCGGAAACACAAACCACAGCCCTTTTCCCTGGAAACAAAACTAGACAAATCTGGGACTTTTTTACCGACTAAAATTGTTTGAATAATCTCGTCATAATAATAGATTTCTAGAAGAAATTTTTAAAATCTTTCTTAGAGTTGAGAAAGTCCAGGACTGAGGTCTTTTTCTTCCCATATCAATATTGCAACGAAATTATTAAATAAAGACCAACTCTTTATTTTTCTTTTTAACCCAAGTAAATAATTCCCATTCATTAATCCATTTTGTGGACCAATATTTGCCATTCTGATGGAAGTTGTCACTTCTTTACAATCGACATTCTGTGACGATGTTGACAAGTCTTGGGTGATGATCCTAACTGGTCTTAGATACACATAGGGGGAAATTTCCTCAGCCAGTGTCAGTCCTAAGCATGCGTATCAGAAGATCTTTCTATAGCTGGGAATTTTCCCATGAAAGGGATTCAGTTAGGGAAGAGACACTTGTCCCAGAGTTTTACATTCTTCATGAACACTGCTTAAGGAACATGGATCCCATGTCCATTTGGATCTCTGTCTGCACAGAACTTTGTCATGCCAGTGCTTGAAATGCATCTCGAAGAGAATTCACTACACAGAATGAATGAGAGTGGTAGGGCTCATTGGGGCTCACCAGGCCCAACCCCCCTGTTAAAGCAGGATACCTAGAGCCTCTTGCCCGGGATTCTATCTGGGTGTACTTTTAATGTCTTCTAAGATCCAGGCTTCAGAAGCTTTCTGGGCAGTCTGTGCCGCGGTTCAGTCACCCTCACAGTAAAACATCATTTGGTGATGTTCATAGGCAATCTCCTGTATTTCAGTGTGTGCCCACTGCCTCTTGTCTTTTCACTCAGCATCACTTAAAAGACACTGGTTCCCTCCCTTTTGCATTATTGCTTCCCGTATGTATGTGTGCAGCCATGTAGATAAATGTAAAAACCTCCCTGAAGGCCACGCAGACAATATTCCCTTCATCTACCAGTCAAGTTGATTCATCAGAGGTGTTGAAAAAGTTGTTCAGCATGAAATTGCCCAGGAAAATCCACGCCGAGTACATTGCTTTGTCCTCCTTCATATGCCAGGCAAGGCTTTCAGGAATAGCTGCCCCATCAACTTCATGGGGATAAAAAAGAGGCTGGCTGATTTGTACTTTTCCGAGTCTTCCTAATTGCCATTTTTGAAGAGGGCAGTCTTTTGCTTTCATGCATTCTTAGCTACGGAAAACTCCATACTTTCGTCTTTAGCGTTTCTTGTCCTCTCCAACTTCGCAAAAAGTTTTTCCACTATGTCTGGCAAGGAGAATCTGGGTCAGGGCTGAAAACATCTCCCATGGTGTTGTACATGTTGCAGAGAAGTCTGCAGAGTGTTTTGCAGGAAGAAAAAGAAAGATGTCCAAAACACCTTCCAACCGAATGTTCATGTGTTTGGAAAAGCTAGGAGAGTTGTAAGGTACTGTTTTCTATCAGTTTGCAAGCTGCGCACACTATCCCAGTGTTGTGCAGCTTCATTCTCACCTTTCCGAAGCTACTGCTCCCTACGGCTTCCGGAGGCGAAGACGAGGTTTCGTCGAGCAAATGGGATTGTACCGGCGCCAATGCTCTAAAGTGCGGCGGCTTCTGCCGAAATGTGCCCGGGACCGGCGCTTAGCTCCGGGGAGCTCCATATTTCGTCTTTAGCGTCTTTTGTGGTCTACATCACTGCAAAACGCTTTTCCACTATGTCTGGCAAGGAGAAACTGTGCCTGCACAGAAAACATCTCTCATGGTGTTTTACATGTTGCAGAGAGCTCTGCTGAGTGTTTTGCACGAAGAAAAAGAAAGTTTTCCAAAACACCTTCCAATCGAATGTTCATGTGTTTGGAAAAGGTAGGAGTGGTAAGGTACTGTTTTTTATCAGTTTGCAAGCTGCGCACACTATCCCAGTGTTGTGCAGCTTCATTCTTCACCTTTTGAAAGCAGCCGCTCTCTCCGGCTCCCGGAGACGAAGAATCGGCTTCTTCGCGCAAAGGCGATTGTGCCGGTCACAGTGCACTCCAGTGCGGCGGCTTCTTCCGAAATGCGCCCGGGCCCGGCGCTTACCTCCGGGGAACTCTGTATTTCGACTTTAGCGTCTCTTGTGTTCTACATCACTACTAAAAGCATTTCCACTATGTCTGGCATGGAGAAACTGTGCCAGTACAGAAATCTTCTCCCATCGTGTTTTACTTGTTTAGAGACCTCTGCAGAATGTTTTGCAAGAAGAAAAATAAAGTTGTCCAAAACAACTTCCAATCAAATATTCATGTATTTGGAAAAGGTAGGAAAGTGGTAAGGTAGTGTTTTTTATCAGTTTGCAAGCTGCGCACACTATCCCGGTGTTGTGCAGCTTCATTCTTCACCTTTTGAAAGCAGCCGCTCTCTCCGGCTCCCGGAGACGAAGAATCGGCTTCTTCGCGCAAAGGCGATTGTGCCGGTCACAGTGCACTCCAGTGCGGCGGCTTCTTCCGAAATGCGCCCGGGCCCGGCGCTTACCTCCGGGGAACTCTGTATTTCGACTTTAGCGTCTCTTGTGTTCTACATCACTACTAAAAGCATTTCCACTATGTCTGGCATGGAGAAACTGTGCCAGTACAGAAATCTTCTCCCATCGTGTTTTACTTGTTTAGAGACCTCTGCAGAATGTTTTGCAAGAAGAAAAATAAAGTTGTCCAAAACAACTTCCAATCAAATATTCATGTATTTGGAAAAGGTAGGAAAGTGGTAAGGTAGTGTTTTTTATCAGTTTGCAAGCTGCGCACACTATCCCGGTGTTGTGCAGCTTCATTCTTCACCTTTTGAAAGCAGCCGCTCTCTCCGGCTCCCGGAGACGAAGAATCGGCTTCTTCGCGCAAAGGCGATTGTGCCGGTCACAGTGCACTCCAGTGCGGCGGCTTCTTCCGAAATTTGCCCGGGACCGGCGCTTAGCTCCGGGGAGCTCCATATTTCGTCTTTAGCGTCTTTTGTGGTCTACATCACTGCAAAACGCTTTTCCACTATGTCTGGCAAGGAGAAACTGTGCCTGCACAGAAAACATCTCCCATCATGTTTTACATGTTGCAGAGAGCTCTGCTGAGTGTTTTGCACGAAGAAAAAGAAAGTTTTCCAAAACACCTTCCAATCGAATGTTCATGTGTTTGGAAAAGGTAGGAGTGGTAAGGTACTGTTTTTTATCAGTTTGCAAACTGCGCACACTATCCCAGTGTTGTGCAGCTTCATTCTTCACCTTTTGAAAGCAGCCGCTCTCTCCGGCTCCCGGAGACGAAGAATCGGCTTCTTCGCGCAAAGGCGATTGTGCCGGTCACAGTGCACTCCAGTGCGGCGGCTTCTTCCGAAATGCGCCCGGGCCCGGCGCTTACCTCCGGGGAACTCTGTATTTCGACTTTAGCGTCTCTTGTGTTCTACATCACTACTAAAAGCATTTCCACTATGTCTGGCATGGAGAAACTGTGCCAGTACAGAAATCTTCTCCCATCGTGTTTTACTTGTTTAGAGACCTCTGCAGAATGTTTTGCAAGAAGAAAAATAAAGTTGTCCAAAACAACTTCCAATCAAATATTCATGTATTTGGAAAAGGTAGGAAAGTGGTAAGGTAGTGTTTTTTATCAGTTTGCAAGCTGCGCACACTATCCCGGTGTTGTGCAGCTTCATTCTTCACCTTTTGAAAGCAGCCGCTCTCTCCGGCTCCCGGAGACGAAGAATCGGCTTCTTCGCGCAAAGGCGATTGTGCCGGTCACAGTGCACTCCAGTGCGGCGGCTTCTTCCGAAATGCGCCCGGGCCCGGCGCCTACCTCCGGGGAACTCTGTATTTCGACTTTAGCGTCTCTTGTGTTCTACATCACTACTAAAAGCATTTCCACTATGTCTGGCATGGAGAAACTGTGCCAGCACAGAAAACATCTCTCATGGTGTTTAACATGTTGCAGAGAGCTCTGCTGAGTGTTTTGCACGAAGAAAAAGAAAGTTTTCCAAAACACCTTCCAATCGAATGTTCATGTGTTTGGAAAAGGTAGGAAAGTGTTAAGGTACTGTTTTTTATCAGTTTGCAAGCTGCGCACACTATCCCCGTGTTGTGCAGCTTCATTTCCACCTTTCCGAAGCAGCCGCTCTGTCTGGTTCGCGGAGGCAAGGAAGCGGCTTCTTCGCGCAAAGGCGATTGTGCCGGTCACAGTGCACTCCAGTGCGGCGGCTTCTTCCGAAATGTGCCCGGGACCGGCGCTTAGCTCCGGGGACATCCGTACCTTCTTCTTTCGGGACTTTTGTGGTCGACATCACTGCAAAACGCTTTTCCACTATGTCTGGTAATGAGAAACTGTGCCTGCACAGAAAACATCTCTCATGGTGTTTTACATATTGCAGAGAGTTCTGCTGAGTGTTTTGCACGAAGAAAATAAAGTTGTTGAAAACACCTTCTAACCGAATATTCATATGTTTGGAAAAGGTAGGAAAGTGGTAAGGTAGTGTTTTTTATCAGTTTGCAAGCTGCGCACACTATCCCAGTGTTGTGCAGCTTCATTCTTCACCTTTTGAAAGCAGCCGCTCTCTCCGGCTCCCGGAGGCGAAGAATCGGCTTCTTCGCGCAAAGGCGATTGTGCCGGTCACAGTGCACTCCAGTGCGGCGGCTTCTTCCGAAATGTGCCCGGGACCGGCGCTTAGCTCGGGGACATCCGTACCTGCTTCTTTCGGGACTTTTGTGGTCTACATCACTGCAAAACGCTTTTCCACTATGTCTGGTAATGAGAAACTGTGCGTGCACAGAAAAAAACTCTCATGGTGTTTTACATGTTGCAGAGAGCTCTGCTGAGTGTTTTGCACGAAGAAAAAGAAAGTTTTCCAAAACACCTTCCAATCGAATATTCATGTGTTTGGAAAAGGTAGGAGTGGTAAGATACTGTTTTTTATCAGTTTGCAAGCTGCGCACACTATCCCAGTGTTGTGCAGCTTCATTCCCACCTTTCCGAAGCAGCCGCTCTGTCTGGTTCGCGGAGGCAAGGAAGCGGCTTCTTCGCGCAAAGGCGATTGTGCCGGTCACAGTGCACTCCAGTGCGGCGGCTTCTGCCGAAATGTGCCCGGGACCGGCGCTTAGCTCCGGGGAGCTCCGTATCCTTCGTCTTTAGCGTCTTTTGTGGTCTACATCACTACTAAAAGCATTTCCACTATGTCTGGCATGGAGAAACTGTGCCAGTACAGAAATCTTCTCCCATCGTGTTTTACTTGTTTAGAGACCTCTGCAGAATGTTTTGCAAGAAGAAAAATAAAGTTGTCCAAAACAACTTCCAATCAAATATTCATGTATTTGGAAAAGGTAGGAAAGTGGTAAGGTAGTGTTTTTTATCAGTTTGCAAGCTGCGCACACTATCCCGGTGTTGTGCAGCTTCATTCTTCACCTTTTGAAAGCAGCCGCTCTCTCCGGCTCCCGGAGGCGAAGAATCGGCTTCTTCGCGCAAAGGCGATTCTGCCGGTCACAGTGCACTCCAGTGCGGCGGCTTCTTCCGAAATGCGCCCGGGCCCGGCGCTTAGCTCCGGGGAACTCTGTATTTCGACTTTAGCGTCTCTTGTGTTCTACATCACTACTAAAAGCATTTCCACTATGTCTGGCAAGTAGAAACTGTGCCAGCACAGAAAACATCTCCTATCATATTTTACATGTTGCAGAGAGCTCTGCTGAGTGTTTTGCACGAAGAAAATAAAGTTGTTGAAAACACCTTCTAACCGAATATTCATATGTTTGGAAAAGGTAGGAAAGTGGTAAGGTAGTGTTTTTTATCAGTTTGCAAGCTGCGCACACTATCCCAGTGTTGTGCAGCTTCATTCTTCACCTTTTGAAAGCAGCCGCTCTCTCCGGCTCCCGGAGGCGAAGAATCGGCTTCTTCGCGCAAAGGCGATTGTGCCGGTCACAGTGCACTCCAGTGCGGCGGCTTCTTCCGAAATGTGCCCGGGACCGGCGCTTAGCTCGGGGACATCCGTACCTGCTTCTTTCGGGACTTTTGTGGTCTACATCACTGCAAAACGCTTTTCCACTATGTCTGGTAATGAGAAACTGTGCGTGCACAGAAAAAAACTCTCATGGTGTTTTACATGTTGCAGAGAGCTCTGCTGAGTGTTTTGCAAGAAGAAAAAGAAAGTTTTCCAAAACACCTTCCAATCGAATATTCATGTGTTTGGAAAAGGTAGGAGTGGTAAGATACTGTTTTTTATCAGTTTGCAAGCTGCGCACACTATCCCAGTGTTGTGCAGCTTCATTCCCACCTTTCCGAAGCAGCCGCTCTGTCTGGTTCGCGGAGGCAAGGAAGCGGCTTCTTCGCGCAAAGGCGATTGTGCCGGTCACAGTGCACTCCAGTGCGGCGGCTTCTGCCGAAATGTGCCCGGGACCGGCGCTTAGCTCCGGGGAGCTCCGTATCCTTCGTCTTTAGCGTCTTTTGTGGTCTACATCACTACTAAAAGCATTTCCACTATGTCTGGCAAGTAGAAACTGTGCCAGCACAGAAAACATCTCTCATGGTGTTTAACATGTTGCAGAGAGCTCTGCTGAGTGTTTTGCACGAAGAAAAAGAAAGTTTTCCAAAACACCTTCCAATCGAATGTTCATGTGTTTGGAAAAGGTAGGAGTGGTAAGGTACTTTTTTTTATCAGTTTGCAAGCTGCGCACACTATCCCAGTGTTGTGCAGCTTCATTCTTCACCTTTTGAAAGCAGCCGCTCTCTCCGGCTCCCGGAGACGAAGAATCGGCTTCTTCGCGCAAAGGCGATTGTGCCGGTCACAGTGCACTCCAGTGCTGCGGCATCTGCCGAAATGTGCCAGGGACCGGCGCTTAGCTCCGGGGAGCTGCGTACCTTCGTCTTTCGGGACTTTTGTGGTCTACATCATACAGAAGGTTTTCCACTATGTTAGGCAAGGAGAATCTGTGCCAGCACAGAAAACATCTCCCATCGTGTTTCACATGTTGCAGAGAGCTCTGCAGAAGTTTATGCAAGAAGAAAAAGAAAGTTTTCCAAAACACCTTCCAATCGAATGTTCATGTGTTTGGAAAAGGTAGGAAAGTGTTAAGGTACTGTTTTTTATCAGTTTGCAAGCTGTGCACACTATCCCCGTGTTGTGCAGCTTCATTTCCACCTTTCCGAAGCAGCCGCTCTGTCTGGTTCGCGGAGGCAAGGAAGCGGCTTCTTCGCGCAAAGGCGATTGTGCCGGTCACAGTGCACTCCAGTGCGGCGGCTTCTTCCGAAATGTGCCCGGGACCGGCGCTTAGCTCCGGGGACATCCGTACCTTCTTCTTTCGGGACTTTTGTGGTCTACATCACTGCAAAACGCTTTTCCACTATGTCTGGTAATGAGAAACTGTGCCTGCACAGAAAACATCTCTCATGGTGTTTTACATGTTGCAGAGAGCTCTGCTGAGTGTTTTGCACGAAGAAAATAAAGTTTTCCAAAACACCTTCCAATCGAATGTTCATGTGTTTGGAAAAGGTAGGAGTGGTAAGGTACTGGTTTTTATCAGTTTGCAAGCTGCGCACACTATCCCAGTGTTGTGCAGCTTCATTCTTCACCTTTTGAAAGCAGCCGCTCTTTCCGGCTCCCGGAGGCGAAGAATCGGCTTCTTCGCGCAAAGGCGATTGTGCCGGTCACAGTGCACTCCAGTGCGGCGGCTTCTTCCGAAATGCGCCCGGGCCCGGCGCTTACCTCCGGGGAACTCTGTATTTCGACTTTAGCGTCTCTTGTGTTCTACATCACTACTAAAAGCATTTCCACTATGTCTGGCATGGAGAAACTGTGCCAGTACAGAAATCTTCTCCCATCGTGTTTTACTTGTTTAGAGACCTCTGCAGAATGTTTTGCAAGAAGAAAAATAATGTTGTCCAAAACAACTTCCAATCAAATATTCATGTATTTGGAAAAGGTAGGAAAGTGGTAAGGTAGTGTTTTTTATCAGTTTGCAAGCTGCGCACACTATCCCGGTGTTGTGCAGCTTCATTCTTCACCTTTTGAAAGCAGCCGCTCTCTCCGGCTCCCGGAGGCGAAGAATCGGCTTCTTCGCGCAAAGGCGATTGTGCCGGTCACAGTGCACTCCAGTGCGGCGGCTTCTTCCGAAATGCGCCCGGGCCCGGCGCTTAGCTCCGGGGAACTCTGTATTTCGACTTTAGCGTCTCTTGTGTTCTACATCACTACTAAAAGCATTTCCACTATGTCTGGCAAGTAGAAACTGTGCCAGCACAGAAAACATCTCCTATCATATTTTACATGTTGCAGAGAGCTCTGCTGAGTGTTTTGCACGAAGAAAATAAAGTTGTTGAAAACACCTTCTAACCGAATATTCATATGTTTGGAAAAGGTAGGAAAGTGGTAAGGTAGTGTTTTTTATCAGTTTGCAAGCTGCGCACACTATCCCAGTGTTGTGCAGCTTCATTCTTCACCTTTTGAAAGCAGCCGCTCTCTCCGGCTCCCGGAGGCGAAGAATCGGCTTCTTCGCGCAAAGGCGATTGTGCCGGTCACAGTGCACTCCAGTGCGGCGGCTTCTTCCGAAATGTGCCCGGGACCGGCGCTTAGCTCGGGGACATCCGTACCTGCTTCTTTCGGGACTTTTGTGGTCTACATCACTGCAAAACGCTTTTCCACTATGTCTGGTAATGAGAAACTGTGCGTGCACAGAAAAAAACTCTCATGGTGTTTTACATGTTGCAGAGAGCTCTGCTGAGTGTTTTGCACGAAGAAAAAGAAAGTTTTCCAAAACACCTTCCAATCGAATATTCATGTGTTTGGAAAAGGTAGGAGTGGTAAGATACTGTTTTTTATCAGTTTGCAAGCTGCGCACACTATCCCAGTGTTGTGCAGCTTCATTCCCACCTTTCCGAAGCAGCCGCTCTGTCTGGTTCGCGGAGGCAAGGAAGCGGCTTCTTCGCGCAAAGGCGATTGTGCCGGTCACAGTGCACTCCAGTGCGGCGGCTTCTGCCGAAATGTGCCCGGGACCGGCGCTTAGCTCCGGGGAGCTCCGTATCCTTCGTCTTTAGCGTCTTTTGTGGTCTACATCACTACTAAAAGCATTTCCACTATGTCTGGCAAGTAGAAACTGTGCCAGCACAGAAAACATCTCTCATGGTGTTTAACATGTTGCAGAGAGCTCTGCTGAGTGTTTTGCACGAAGAAAAAGAAAGTTTTCCAAAACACCTTCCAATCGAATGTTCATGTGTTTGGAAAAGGTAGGAGTGGTAAGGTACTTTTTTTTATCAGTTTGCAAGCTGCGCACACTATCCCAGTGTTGTGCAGCTTCATTCTTCACCTTTTGAAAGCAGCCGCTCTCTCCGGCTCCCGGAGACGAAGAATCGGCTTCTTCGCGCAAAGGCGATTGTGCCGGTCACAGTGCACTCCAGTGCTGCGGCATCTGCCGAAATGTGCCAGGGACCGGCGCTTAGCTCCGGGGAGCTGCGTACCTTCGTCTTTCGGGACTTTTGTGGTCTACATCATACAGAAGGTTTTCCACTATGTTAGGCAAGGAGAATCTGTGCCAGCACAGAAAACATCTCCCATCGTGTTTCACATGTTGCAGAGAGCTCTGCAGAAGTTTATGCAAGAAGAAAAAGAAAGTTTTCCAAAACACCTTCCAATCGAATGTTCATGTGTTTGGAAAAGGTAGGAAAGTGTTAAGGTACTGTTTTTTATCAGTTTGCAAGCTGTGCACACTATCCCCGTGTTGTGCAGCTTCATTTCCACCTTTCCGAAGCAGCCGCTCTGTCTGGTTCGCGGAGGCAAGGAAGCGGCTTCTTCGCGCAAAGGCGATTGTGCCGGTCACAGTGCACTCCAGTGCGGCGGCTTCTTCCGAAATGTGCCCGGGACCGGCGCTTAGCTCCGGGGACATCCGTACCTTCTTCTTTCGGGACTTTTGTGGTCTACATCACTGCAAAACGCTTTTCCACTATGTCTGGTAATGAGAAACTGTGCCTGCACAGAAAACATCTCTCATGGTGTTTTACATGTTGCAGAGAGTTCTGCTGAGTGTTTTGCACGAAGAAAAAGAAAGTTTTCCAAAACACCTTCCAATCGACTGTTCATGTGTTTGGAAAAGGTAGGAGTGGTAAGGTACTGGTTTTTATCAGTTTGCAAGCTGCGCACACTATCCCAGTGTTGTGCAGCTTCATTCTTCACCTTTTGAAAGCAGCCGCTCTTTCCGGCTCCCGGAGGCGAAGAATCGGCTTCTTCGCGCAAAGGCGATTGTGCCGGTCACAGTGCACTCCAGTGCGGCGGCTTCTTCCGAAATGCGCCCGGGCCCGGCGCTTAGCTCCGGGGAACTCTGTATTTCGACTTTAGCGTCTCTTGTGTTCTACATCACTACTAAAAGCATTTCCACTATGTCTGGCATGGAGAAACTGTGCCAGTACAGAAATCTTCTCCCATCGTGTTTTACTTGTTTAGAGACCTCTGCAGAATGTTTTGCAAGAAGAAAAATAATGTTGTCCAAAACAACTTCCAATCAAATATTCATGTATTTGGAAAAGGTAGGAAAGTGGTAAGGTAGTGTTTTTTATCAGTTTGCAAGCTGCGCACACTATCCCGGTGTTGTGCAGCTTCATTCTTCACCTTTTGAAAGCAGCCGCTCTCTCCGGCTCCCGGAGGCGAAGAATCGGCTTCTTCGCGCAAAGGCGATTGTGCCGGTCACAGTGCACTCCAGTGCGGCGGCTTCTTCCGAAATGCGCCCGGGCCCGGCGCTTAGCTCCGGGGAACTCTGTATTTCGACTTTAGCGTCTCTTGTGTTCTACATCACTACTAAAAGCATTTCCACTATGTCTGGCAAGTAGAAACTGTGCCAGCACAGAAAACATCTCCTATCATATTTTACATGTTGCAGAGAGCTCTGCTGAGTGTTTTGCACGAAGAAAATAAAGTTGTTGAAAACACCTTCTAACCGAATATTCATATGTTTGGAAAAGGTAGGAAAGTGGTAAGGTAGTGTTTTTTATCAGTTTGCAAGCTGCGCTCACTATCCCAGTGTTGTGCAGCTTCATTCTTCACCTTTTGAAAGCAGCCGCTCTCTCCGGCTCCCGGAGACGAAGAATCGGCTTCTTCGCGCAAAGGCGATTGTGCCGGTCACAGTGCACTCCAGTGCGGCGGCTTCTTCCGAAATGAGCCCGGGATCGGCGCTTAGCTCGGGGACATCCGTACCTGCTTCTTTCGGGACTTTTGTGGTCTACATCACTGCAAAACGCTTTTCCACTATGTCTGGTAATGAGAAACTGTGCCTGCACAGAAAAAATCTCTCATGGTGTTTTACATGTTGCAGAGAGCTCTGCTGAGTGTTTTGCACGAAGAAAAAGAAAGTTTTCCAAAACACCTTCCAATCGAATATTCATGTGTTTGGAAAAGGTAGGAGGGGTAAGGTACTGTTTTTTATCAGTTTGCAAGCTGCGCACACTATCCCAGTGTTGTGCAGCTTCATTCTTCACCTTTTGAAAGCAGCCGCTCTCTCCGGCTCCCGGAGACGAAGAATCGGCTTCTTCGCGCAAAGGCGATTGTGCCGGTCACAGTGCACTCCAGTGCGGCGGCTTCTTCCGAAATGTGCCCGGGCCCGGCGCTTAGCTCCGGGGAACTCTGTATTTCGACTTTAGCGTCTCTTGTGTTCTACATCACTACTAAAAGCATTTCCACTATGTCTGGCAAGTAGAAACTGAGCCTGCACAGAAAACATCTCTCATGGTGTTTTACATGTTGCAGAGAGCTCTGCTGAGTGTTTTGCACGAAGAAAATAAAGTTGTTGTAAACACCTTCTAACAGAATATTCATATGTTTGGAAAAGGTAGGAAAGTGGTAAGGTACTGTTTTATATAAATTGGCAAGTTGCGCACAATATCCCAGTGTTGTGCAGCTTCATTCCCACCTTTCCGAAGCAGCCGCTCTGTCCGGCTGCCGGAGGCAAGGAAGCGGCTTCTTCGCGCAAATGCGATTGTGCCGGTCACAGTGCACTCCAGTACGGCGGCATCTGCCGAAATGTGCCCGGGACCGGCGCTTAACTCCGGGGAGCTGCGTACCTTCGTCTTTCGGGACTTTTGTGGTCTACATCATACAGAAAGGTTTTCCACTATGTTAGGCAAGGAGAATCTGTGCCAGCACCGAAAACATCTCCCATCGTGTTTTACATGTTGCAGAGAGCTCTGCAGAAGTTTATGCAAGAAGAAAAAGAAAGTTTTCCAAAACACCTTCCAATCGAATGTTCATGTGTTTGGAAAAGGTAGGAAAGTGGTAAGGTACTGTTTTTTATCAGTTTGCAAGCTGCGCACACTATCCCAGTGTTGTGCAGCTTCATTCTTCACCTTTTGAAAGCAGCCGCTCTCTCCGGCTCCCGGAGACGAAGAATCGGCTTCTTCGCGCAAAGGCGATTGTGCCGGTCACAGTGCACTCCAGTGCGGCGGCTTCTTCCGAAATGCGCCCGGGCCCGGCGCTTAGCTCCGGGGAACTCTGTATTTCGACTTTAGCGTCTCTTGTGTTCTACATCACTACTAAAAGCATTTCCACTATGTCTGGCACGGAGAAACTGTGCCAGTACAGAAATCTTCTCCCATCGTGTTTTACTTGTTTAGAGACCTCTGCAGAATGTTTTGCAAGAAGAAAAATAAAGTTGTCCAAAACAACTTCCAATCAAATATTCATGTATTTGGAAAAGGTAGGAAAGTGGTAAGGTAGTGTTTTTTATCAGTTTGCAAGCTGCGCACACTATCCCGGTGTTGTGCAGCTTCATTCTTCACCTTTTGAAAGCAGCCGCTCTCTCCGGCTCCCGGAGGCGAAGAATCGGCTTCTTCGCGCAAAGGCGATTGTGCCGGTCACAGTGCACTCCAGTGCGGCGGCTTCTTCCGAAATGCGCCCGGGCCCGGCGCTTAGCTCCGGGGAACTCTGTATTTCGACTTTAGCGTCTCTTGTGTTCTACATCACTACTAAAAGCATTTCCACTATGTCTGGCAAGTAGAAACTGTGCCAGCACAGAAAACATCTCCTATCATATTTTACATGTTGCAGAGAGCTCTGCTGAGTGTTTTGCACGAAGAAAATAAAGTTGTTGAAAACACCTTCTAACCGAATATTCATATGTTTGGAAAAGGTAGGAAAGTGGTAAGGTAGTGTTTTTTATCAGTTTGCAAGCTGCGCACACTATCCCAGTGTTGTGCAGCTTCATTCTTCACCTTTTGAAAGCAGCCGCTCTCTCCGGCTCCCGGAGACGAAGAATCGGCTTCTTCGCGCAAAGGCGATTGTGCCGGTCACAGTGCACTCCAGTGCGGCGGCTTCTTCCGAAATGTGCCCGGGACCGGCGCTTAGCTCGGGGACATCCGTACCTGCTTCTTTCGGGACTTTTGTGGTCTACATCACTGCAAAACGCTTTTCCACTATGTCTGGTAATGAGAAACTGTGCGTGCACAGAAAAAATCTCTCATGGTGTTTTACATGTTGCAGAGAGCTCTGCTGAGTGTTTTGCAAGAAGAAAAAGAAAGTTTTCCAAAACACCTTCCAATCGAATATTCATGTGTTTGGAAAAGGTAGGAGGGGTAAGGTACTGTTTTTTATCAGTTTGCAAGCTGCGCACACTATCCCAGTGTTGTGCAGCTTCATTCTTCACCTTTTGAAAGCAGCCGCTCTCTCCGGCTCCCGGAGACGAAGAATCGGCTTCTTCGCGCAAAGGCGATTGTGCCGGTCACAGTGCACTCCAGTGCGGCGGCTTCTTCCGAAATGTGCCCGGGCCCGGCGCTTAGCTCCGGGGAACTCTGTATTTCGACTTTAGCGTCTCTTGTGTTCTACATCACTACTAAAAGCATTTCCACTATGTCTGGCAAGTAGAAACTGTGCCAGCACAGAAAACATCTCTCATGGTGTTTTACATGTTGCAGAGAGCTCTGCTGAGTGTTTTGCACGAAGAAAATAAAGTTGTTGTAAACACCTTCTAACAGAATATTCATATGTTTGGAAAAGGTAGGAAAGTGGTAAGGTACTGTTTTATATAAATTGGCAAGTTGCGCACAATATCCCAGTGTTGTGCAGCTACATTCCCACCTTTCCGAAGCAGCCGCTCTGTCCGGCTGCCGGAGGCAAGGAAGCGGCTTCTTCGCGCAAATGCGATTGTGCCGGTCACAGTGCACTCCAGTGCGGCGGCTTCTTCCGAAATTTGCCCGGGACCGGCGCTTAGCTACGGGGAGCTGCGTACCTTCGTCTTTCGGGACTTTTGTGGTCTACATCATACAGAAGGGTTTTCCACTATGTTAGGCAAGGAGAATCTGTGCCAGCACCGAAAACATCTCCCATCGTGTTTTACATGTTGCAGAGAGCTCTGCAGAAGTTTATGCAAGAAGAAAAAGAAAGTTTTCCAAAACACCTTCCAATCGAATGTTCATGTGTTTGGAAAAGGTAGGAAAGTGGTAGGGTACTGGTTTTTATCAGTTTGCAAGCTGCGCACACTATCCCAGTGTTGTGCAGCTTCATTCTTCACCTTTTGAAAGCAGCCGCTCTCTCCGGCTCCCGGAGACGAAGAATCGGCTTCTTCGCGCAAAGGCGATTCTGCCGGTCACAGTGCACTCCAGTGCGGCGGCTTCTTCCGAAATGCGCCCGGGCCCGGCGCTTACCTCCGGGGAACTCTGTATTTCGACTTTAGCGTCTCTTGTGTTCTACATCACTACTAAAAGCATTTCCACTATGTCTGGCACGGAGAAACTGTGCCAGTACAGAAATCTTCTCCCATCGTGTTTTACTTGTTTAGAGACCTCTGCAGAATGTTTTGCAAGAAGAAAAATAAAGTTGTCTAAAACAACTTCCAATCAAATATTCATGTATTTGGAAAAGGTAGGAAAGTGGTAAGGTAGTGTTTTTTATCAGTTTGCAAGCTGCGCACACTATCCCGGTGTTGTGCAGCTTCATTCTTCACCTTTTGAAAGCAGCCGCTCTCTCCGGCTCCCGGAGGCGAAGAATCGGCTTCTTCGCGCAAAGGCGATTGTGCCGGTCACAGTGCACTCCAGTGCGGCGGCTTCTTCCGAAATGCGCCCGGGCCCGGCGCTTACCTCCGGGGAACTCTGTATTTCGACTTTAGCGTCTCTTGTGTTCTACATCACTACTAAAAGCATTTCCACTATGTCTGGCAAGTAGAAAGTGTGCCAGCACAGAAAACATCTCCCATCATGTTTTACATGTTGCAGAGAGCTCTGCTGAGTGTTTTGCACGAAGAAAATAAAGTTGTTGAAAACACCTTCTAACCGAATATTCATATGTTTGGAAAAGGTAGGAAAGTGGTAAGGTACTGTTTTTTATCAGTTTGCAAGCTGCGCACACTATCCCAGTGTTGTGCAGCTTCATTCTTCACCTTTTGAAAGCAGCCGCTCTCTCCGGCTCCCGGAGACGAAGAATCGGCTTCTTCGCGCAAAGGCGATTGTGCCGGTCACAGTGCACTCCAGTGCGGCGGCTTCTTCCGAAATGTGCCCGGGACCGGCGCTTAGCTCCGGGGACATCCGTACCTTCTTCTTTCGGGACTTTTGTGGTCTACATCACTGCAAAACGCTTTTCCACTATGTCTGGTAATGAGAAACTGTGCCTGCACAGAAAACATCTCTCATGGTGTTTTACATGTTGCAGAGAGCTCTGCTGAGTGTTTTGCACGAAGAAAAAGAAAGTTTTCCAAAACACCTTCCAATCGAATGTTCATGTGTTTGGAAAAGGTAGGAGTGGTAAGGTACTGTTTTTTATCAGTTTGCAAGCTGCGCACACTATCCCAGTGTTGTGCAGCTTCATTCTTCACCTTTTGAAAGCAGCCGCTCTCTCCGGCTCCCGGAGGCGAAGAATCGGCTTCTTCGCGCAAAGGCGATTGTGCCGGTCACAGTGCACTCCAGTGCGGCGGCTTCTTCCGAAATGCGCCCGGGCCCGGCGCTTAGCTCCGGGGAACTCTGTATTTCGACTTTAGCGTCTCTTGTGTTCTACATCACTACTAAAAGCATGTCCACTATGTCTGGCAAGTAGAAACTGTGCCAGCACAGAAAACATCTCCCATCATGTTTTACATGTTGCAGAGAAGTCTGCTGTGTGTTTTGCAGGAAGAAAAAGAAAGTTGTCCAAAACACTTTCCAACACAATGTTCATGTGTTTGGAAAAGTTTGAGAGTGGTAAGGTACTTTTTTGGATCAGTGTGCATCTGTGCACACAATCCCAGTGTTGTGCTGCTTCATTCTTCAGCTTTCAGAGGTAGCCGTTCTCTCCGTCTTCCAGAGGCGAAGAAGCGGCTTCTTCGCGCAAAGGCGATTGTGCTGGTCACAGTGCACTGCCGACGGCGGCTTCTACCGAAATGTGCCCCGTATCTGCTCATAGCTCCGGCCGTCTCTGTACCTTCCAATTCCGTTTTTGGTCTTGGCAATACAAATGGTTTACTTGCAGCAGTAGGATGGGACAGTGAACTGGACTTTTTGCTTTTAGAGAGAAGCTAATGAAAAAGTTTCACCAGGATCAGAGCAGGTTGTAAAACAGAAAAATTGTCATGAAAAGAAGCCAGGCTTGTGCCCTTAGATTTGCTAGCTGTGTTTGAACAAAATGAAATGTGTCAACTCGGTGTTCCTGGGTATCACATCAGTAACAGGTACTTCAGTTGCTGAATTTTTCTCGTCAAGTTAAGAGGAGAATCCAAGGAATTGTGATTTCATGCTCACAATTCACCCTATGGTGCCGAAAGGTGAAAAAGGGGTGGAAGGTGCACGGGTCAACTAACTTGAATGGCCTATGTAAATCAGCGGCCACTGATTTCCTGAAGGCTTCAACAGGTCAGTTGCCTATGTTTTTCTTGGAATTGTTTTAACCTTCGGTCATGTTTTTCTTGGGATTCTTTTACCCTTTCCCTATTAGTTCAGCCTTTGGTCTCCAGCCTTTGCTGACATTTCAAGCATCTCGGTGGCCTGGAAATGTGTTGTCTTAATTGCTGACATCATTATTCCCTTCAAAGGGTTGTTTGCCTCAAGTCTCAGTTTTGCTGGTTCTCTGCTAGTTGATTGTCAGAGGGCAGCAGGTGTTGTGTAGGAGCAAGTACACAAACCCATAGCTAGCTTTTCTTTTGATTTGGCCTGTGTAGCTAATGGAATGACTGAACATCTGTGAGAGGCTTTTCTCTCCCCGTTAGGTTTCACTGGAAGGGCAGATGCAAATCGTCTACCTGAAGTCTTGGCACAGAAGAAAGTAGTGGTTTGCTGCTGCATCTAGCTAGAAGCTTACAAAAGGAAGGCCTTGGGCTGAGGCCCATTCCATTGGCTAAGTAGAAAAGGACTGTGGGAAGGTGAGGCAGCTGAATTAGAGGTAGATCAACAAGTTCTAGAACGGTCGTGTGTTCAAAGCCTGGTGTATGGTGGTTGGTTGAATGGTGTTTGTTATGGCTTAAAGCTATGGAACTGATAAAGGCAAAGTTGCAAGAAAGCAGCTCTCCTTTGCATCTTGCTGGGGACTCTGCTTCACCACGGACCCTCAACTCCAAGTTCGCCAAGGAGATGATCAGTAGGACTGTTGCAGAGCTGCTGTGTGCATCTGAATGGAACGGCAGAGAGTGAAGCGCTGGACATTTCTGGCTTTAGTACAATGCTGCTGCATTGGTGCCAGTTTAGTTGGTTTTCCATCAGTGGCCTTTCTGTCTAGAAGTACACTGCCCAGTGTACTTCTTTCCTAGTCTTTCTAGCATGTGATGCCGTTTCCTTCCTGTTGTTTTCATACCTTCCTTCAGTTGAAAGGATGATACAATCTTTCCATTTTGAAGATCCCTGTTAGGAAACACTATGCAAGAGGAGTCATCGCTCCCTTTTCTTCAGCCTCCTTTGTCATTTTCAGAGACTCATTTCAAATTTCTGCTAATGTCAAGACCAATACTGAGATTACCTAGCAGGGTTGGCACTCTCAGCTGCTTTCTTCTTTCATGCTGCTTCATACTGGATGTGACTTAAAGGCCTCGTTTTGTCATCTGCATTCTGCTGTGATCCAAAGCTAAATATTCCAGGCGTGTGAACACAAAAAGAACTCCTAGGCTTTTGCAAGAACTAGCCCAGGAGGATTTGTGTTCCATTTGATCTCTACAGTGTTTCAGAAAAAAGGAGATTGTACTGTCTTCTTGTGTACTCTCTTCTTGTGCTCTCATGCCTTGCATGTCCTAGTTAATCTACCGGCGTGACTCATTTGGCATCATCTCATGGTACAAATTCTGCATAGTTTCGTGTCCTTACAAATGCCAGTTGCCAAGGAGCCTATCTGACCATTCAAGGGGCAAAGAATTGTAAGGCTGGCAAGTTCAGTTGCTGAAACTGTAAGTCATGCCATATCAAAGTGACAGAGGAAATCCATTGATCTAGGACTTTCAGCTGGACACCTCTGAGAATAGCAGCTTGTCAGCAATGACACAGCCATCTTCCTAGCTGTATTCCAGAAAGAGGAAAGGGACACCTTCAATGATTAATATGTTTGGCATGAGAAAAACGCAAGAAATGCACCGGAAATTACTTTAGTCAGATAAAGTGCGTTTCTCTAGTGAGTATTTTGCACTTGCTCTTTCTTGTCTGTGCCTCTACTTTTCACAGAAGACAGGGGAGCATTTCATTATTATTGTTCTTTTGTTTTCTTTCGTTGGCCTCCCTCTTTCCACCTGCAATTAACAAATTTGCCTTTCTTTACCGGCTTCTCTTACTTTACTACGAGAATTTTACATTAGGTCAACTTACATAATGGTCAAAGTTCTCAGACAGTGGAGAGAAGTAGAAGGTAGAGAAAAAAGAACAAAACAAATCCAGAAAAATAGACAAATTTTAACAGTCTTCTGTGAGAACATTAGGACACAAGATTTCTTTGAACTGAGCAACGCAGGGGATATTTCACGCAGTCAAATCAGGCCGACATTGCACTGGAGCCAGCACGGGTCTGGAAACCATCCTGCGTAACGTGGATTTTCAGGAGCCAGCTGCCCCTACCAGCTACAGGACCCCAAACACAAACGACGGCCCTTTTCCCTGAAAAAAAACTCAGCTGCCCCGCTTCTGGATGGCAGATTGCAGGAGTCACATGGTAATACACGACTTGGTATTGGTGACACCATTCATCTGGGAACCATCCTGCGCGGCGTGGATTTTCAGGAGCCAGCCGGCCATCCCCAGCCTCAGGCCCCCAAACTCAAACTACGGCCCTTTTCCCAGGCAAACAAAACTCACCCACCCCGCTTCTGGCTGGCAGATTGCAGGAGGCACATGGCTCTATCAAACCAGCCCGACTTAACAGTGGTGCCAAATTCGGTCTGGGAATCATCCTGCGTAAAGTGGATTTTCAGGAGCCAGCCGGCCACTCCCAGCATCAGGCCCCCAAACACACACTACAGCCATTTTCCCTGGAAGGAAAACTGACCTGCCCATCTTCTGGCTGGCAGATTGCAGGAGCCACTTGGCTCTATCAATCCAGCCTGACTTGGCAGTGGTGCCACCTTTAATCTGGGAACCATCCTGCGTATCGTGGATTTTCAGGAGCCAGCAGGCCATTCCAAGCCACAGGCCCCCAACACAAACCACGGCCCTGTTCCTTGGCAAACAAAACTCACCCGCCCCGTTTCTGGCTGGCAGATTGCAGGAGCCACTTGCCTCTATCAAACCAGCCTGACTTGGCACTGGTGCCACCTTTCATCTGGGAACCATCCTGCGTATGCTGGATTTTCAGGAGCCTGCCGGCCACTCCCAGCCACAGGCCCCCAAACACAAACCACGGCACTTTTCCCTGGCAAACAAAACTCAGCCGCCCCGTTTCTGGGTGGCAGATTGCAGGAGACACTTGGCTCTATCAAACCAGCCCAACTCGGCACTGGTGCCCCCTTGGGTCTGGGAACCATCCTGCATATTGTGGATTTTAATGAGCCATCCGGCCACTCCCAGCCACAATCACCCGAAAACAAACCACGGCCCATTTCCCTGGCAAAAAAAACTCAGCTGCCTGGCTTCTGAATGGTAGATTGCAGAAGACACTTTGTACTATCATACCTGTCCGACTTGGCAGTGTGCCACCTTAGGTCTGGGAACCATCCTGTGTATCGGGGATTTTCAGGAGCCAGCCGGCCACTCCCAGCCACAGGCCCCCAAACAAATACCGCCGACCTTTTCCCTGGAAGTAAAACTGTCCTGCCCATCTTCTGGCTGGCAGATTGCAGGAGACACTTGGCTCTATCAAACCATCCCGACTCGGCACTGGTGCCCCTTTGGTCTGAGAATTATCCTGCGTATCGTGGATTTTCAGGAGCCACCCAGCCACTCCAAACCACAGGCCCCCTAAACACAAACTACGGCCCTTTTCCCTGCAAACAAAACTCACACACCCCGCTTCTGGCTGGCAGATTGCAGGAGCCACATGGCTCTATCAAACCAGCCCAACTCGGCACTGGTGCCACCTTGGGTCTGGGAACCATCATGCGTGGCGTGAATTTTAAGGAGCCAGCCGGCCATTCTCAGCCACAGGCCTCCAAACACAAACTACGGCCCTTTTCCCTGGAAGTAAAACAGACCTGCCCATCTTCTGGCTGGCTGATTGCAGGAGCCACATGGCTCTATCAAACCAGCCCGACTTGGCAGTGGTGCCAACTTGGGTCTGGCAATCATCCTGAGTATCGTGCCTTTTCAGGAGCCAGCCGGCCACTCCCATCCTCAGGCCCCCAAACACAAACTACCGGCCCTCTTCCCCGGAATTAAAACTGACCTGCCCATCATCTGGCGGGCAGATTGCAGGAGCCACTTGGCTCTATCAAACCAGCCCGACTCGGCACTGGTGCCACCTTTCATCTGGGAACCATCCTGCGCGGTGTGGATTTTCAGGAACCAGCTGGCCATTCAAGGCCCCAGGCCCCGGAAAAAAAACCACAGCCTTTTTCCCTGACAAACAAAACTCAGCGACCCCGCTTCTGGCTGAGAGATTGCAGGAGCCACATGGCTCTATCACACCAGCCCAACTCGGCACTGGTGCCACCTTGGGTCTGGGAACCATCATGCGCGGCGTGGATTTTAAGGAGCCAGCCGGCCACTCCCAGCCACAGGCCCTGAAAACAAACCAGGGCCCTTTTCCCTGGCAAACAAAACTCACCCACCCCGCTTCTGGCTGGCAGATTGCAGGAGCAACTTGGCTCTTTCAAACCAGCCCAACTCGGCACCGGTGCCACCTTGGGTCTGGGAGCCATCATGCGCGGCGTGGATTTTAAGGAGCCAGCCGGCTATTCCCCGACACAGGCCCCCAAACAAAAACTACGGCCCTTTTCCCTGGAAGTAAAACAGACCTGCCCATCTTCTGGCTGTCAGATTGCAGGAGCCACTTGGCTCTATCAAACCAGCCCGACTTAACAGTGGTGCCAAATTCGGCCTGGGAATCATCCTGCGTAAAGTGGATTTTCAGGAGCCAGCCGGCCATTCCCCGCCACAGGCCCCCGAAAACAAACCACGGCCCTTTTCCCTGGAAGGAAAACTGACCTGCCCATCTTCTGGCTGGCAGATTGCAGGAGCCTCTTGGCTCTATCAAACCAGCCCGACACGGCACTTGTGCCACCTTGGGTCTGGGAACCATCATGCGCGGCGTGGATTTTTAGGAGCCAGCCGGCCATTCCCCGACACATGCCCCCAAACACAAACCACGGCCCTTTTCACTGGCAAACAAAACTCACGCACCCCGCTCCTGGCTGGCAGATTTCAGGAGACACTTGGCCCTATCAAACCAGCCGGCTTGGCACTGGTGCCACCATTCATCTGCGAACCATCCTGCGTACCGTGGATTTTCAGGAGCCAGCCGGCCACTCCCAGCCACAGGCGCCCAAACAAACACTACAGCCCTTTTCCCTGGAAGTAAAACCGACCTGCCCATCTTCTGGCTGGCAGATTGCAGGAGCCACTTGGCTCTATCAAACCAGCCCGATTTGGCACTGGGGCCCCTTGGGTCTGGAAACCATCCTACGTATAGTGGATTTTCAGGAGCTAGCCGGCCACTCCCAGCCACAGGCCCCCAACACAAACCACCGCCCTTTTCCCTGGCAAACAAAACTGACCCGCCCCGCTACTGGCTGGCAGATTGCAGGAGCCACTTGGCTCTATCAAACCAGCCCGACTCGGCACTGGTGCCACCTTTCATCTGAGAACCATCCTGCGTATCGTGGATTTTCAGGAGCCAGCCGGCCACTCCCAGCCACAGGCCCCCGAACAAAAACTACGGCCCATTTCCCTGGAAGTAAAACTGACCAGCCCACCTTCTGGCTGGCAGATTGCAGAAGCCACTTGGCTCTATCAAACCAGCCCGACTCCGCACTGGTGCCACCTTTCATCTGGGAACCATCCTGCGCGGCGTGGATTTTCAGGAGCCAGCCGGCCATTCCCAGCCACAGGCCCCCAAAAAAAAGCTATGGTCCTTTTCCCTGGAAGTAAAACTGACCTGCCCATCTTCTGGCTGGCAGAATGCAGGAGCCACTTGGCTCTATCAAACCACCCTGATTTGGCACTGGTGCCCTCTTGGGTCTGGGAACCACCCTGCGTATCGTGGATTTTCAGGAGCCAGCCGGCCACTCCCAGCCACAGGCCCCCAAACACAAACTACGGCCCTTTTCCCTCGAAGTAAAACTGACCTGCCCATCTTCGGGCTGGCAGATTGCAGGAGTCACATGGCTCTATCAAACCAGCCCGACTTGGCAGTGGTGCCAACTTGGGTCTGGCAATCATCCTGAGTATCGTGGATTTTCAGGAGCCATCCGGCCACTCCCAGCCTCAGGCCCCCAAACACAAACTACCGGCCCTCTTCCCCGGAAGTAAAACTGACCTGTCCATCTACTGGCTGGCAGATTGCAGGAGCCACTTAGCTCTATCAAACCAGCCCGACTCGGCACCGGTGCCACCTTTCATCTGGGAACCATCCTGCGTGTCGTGGATTTTTAGGAGCCAGCCAGCCACTCTCAGCCACAGTGCCCCAAACACATACCACGGCCATTTTCCCTGGAAGAAAATCTTAGCGGCCCGCCTTCTGGCTGGCAGATTGCAGGAGCCACTCGGTACTATCAAACCAGCCCGACGTGGCACTGGTGCCACCTTTCATCTGGGAACCATCCTGCGTATCGTGGATTTTCAGGAGCCAGCCGGCCACTCCCAGCCACAGGTCCCCAAAAACAAACTACGGCCCTTATCCCTGGAAGTAAAACTGACCTGCCCATCTTCTGGCTGGCAGAATGCAGGAGCCACTTGGCTCTATCAAACCACCCTGATTTGGCACTGGTGCCCCCTTGGGTCTGGGAACCACCCTGCGTATCGTGGATTTTCAGGAGCCAGCCGGCCACTCCCAGCCACAGGCCCCCAAACACAAACTACGGCCCTTTTCCCTCGAAGTAAAACTGACCTGCCCATCTTCGGGCTGGCAGATTGCAGGAGTCACATGGCTCTATCAAACCAGCCCGACTTGGCAGTGGTGCCAACTTGGGTCTGGCAATCATCCTGAGTATCGTGGATTTTCAGGAGCCATCCGGCCACTCCCAGCCTCAGGCCCCCAAACACAAACTACCGGCCCTCTTCCCCGGAAGTAAAACTGACCTGTCCATCTACTGGCTGGCAGATTGCAGGAGCCACTTAGCTCTATCAAACCAGCCCGACTCGGCACCGGTGCCACCTTTCATCTGGGAACCATCCTGCGTGTCGTGGATTTTTAGGAGCCAGCCAGCCACTCTCAGCCACAGTGCCCCAAACACATACCACGGCCATTTTCCCTGGAAGAAAATCTTAGCGGCCCGCCTTCTGGCTGGCAGATTGCAGGAGCCACTCGGTACTATCAAACCAGCCCGACGTGGCACTGGTGCCACCTTTCATCTGGGAACCATCCTGCGTATCGTGGATTTTCAGGAGCCAGCCGGCCACTCCCAGCCACAGGTCCCCAAAAACAAACTACGGCCCTTATCCCTGGAAGTAAAACTGACCTGCCCATATTCTGGCTGGCAGATTGCACGAGCCACTTGGCTCTATCAAAACAGCCCGACTCGGCACTGGTGCCACCTTTCATCTGGGAACCATCCTGCGCGGCGTGGATTTTAAGGAACCAGCCGGCCATTCAAGGCCACAGGCCCCGGAAAAACAACCACGGCCATTTTCCCTGGCAAACAAAACTCAGCGACCCCGCTTCTGGCTGACAGATTGCAGGAGCCACTTGGCTCTATCAAAACAGCCCGACTCGGCACCGGTACCACCTTGGGTCTGGGAACCATCCTGCGCGGCGTGGATTTTCAGGAGCCAGCCGGCCATTCCCAGCCACAGGCCCCCGAAAAAAAATCACGGCCCTTTTCCCTGGCAAACAAAACTCACCCACCCCGCTTATGGATGGCAGATTGCAGGAGCCACTTGGCGCTATCAAACCAGCCCGACTCAGCACTGGTGCCACCTTTCATCTGGGAACCATCCTGTGTATTGGGCATTTTCAGGAGCGAGCCGGCCACTCCCAGCCACAGGCCCCCAAACACAAACTACGGCCCTTTTCCCTGGAAGTAAAACTGACCTGTCCATCTTCGGGCTGGCAGATTGCAGGAGCCACATGGCTCTATCAAACCAGCCCAACTCCGACCTTGTGCCACCTTGGGTCTGGGAACCATCATGCGCGGCGTGGATTTTCAGGAGCCAGCCGGCCATTCCCAGCCACAGGAGCCCAAAACAAACTACGGCTCTTTTCCCTGGAAGTAAAACAGACCTGCCCATCTTCTGGCTGTGAGATTGCAAGAGCTACTTGGTACTATCAAACCAACCCGACTTGGCACTGGTGCCATTTTTCATTTGGGAACAATCATGCGCAATGTGGATTTTAAGGAGCCAGCCGGCCATTCTCAGCCACAGGCCCCCAAACAAAAACTACGGCCCTTTTCCCTGGAAGTAAAACTGACCTGCCCATCTTCTGGCTGGCAGATTGCAGGAGCCACTTGGCTCTATCATACCAGCCCGACTCGGCACTGGTGCCGCTTTGGTCTGGGAATCATCCTGGGTATCGTGGATTTTCAGGAGCCTGCCGGCCTCTCCCAGCCAGAGGCCCCCAAACAAAAACTGTGGGCCTTTTCCATGCCAAACAAAACTCACCCACCCTGCTTCTGTCTGGCAGATTGCAGGAGCCACATGGCGCTATCAAACCAGCCCGACTCGGCAGTGGTGCCACCTTTCATCTGGGAACCATCCTGCGTATCGTGGATTTTCAGGAGCCAGCCGGCCACTCCCAGCCACAGGGCCCCAAACACAAACTACGGCCCTTTTCCCTGGAAGTAAAACTGACCTGCCCATCTTCTGGCTGGCAGATAGCAGGAGCCACATGGCTCTATCAAACCAGCCCGACTTGGCAGTGGTGCCAACTTGGGTCTGGTAATCATCCTGAGTATCGTGCCTTTTCAGGAGCCAGCCGGCCACTCCCATCCTCAGGCCCCCAAACACAAACTACCGGCCCTCTTCCCCGGAAGTAAAACTGACCTGCCCATCATCTGGCGGGCAGATTGCAGGAGCCACTTGGCTCTATCAAACCAGCCCGACTCGGCACTGGTGCCACCTTTCATCTGGGAACCATCCTGCGCGGTGTGGATTTTAAGGAACCAGCTGGCCATTCAAGGCCCCAGGCCCCGGAAAAAAAACCACAGCCTTTTTCCCTGACAAACAAAACTCAGCGACCCCGCTTCTGGCTGAGAGATTGCAGGAGCCACATGGCTCTATCACACCAGCCCAACTCGGCACTGGTGCCACCTTGGGTCTGGGAACCATCATGCGCGGCGTGGATTTTAAGGAGCCAGCCGGCCACTCCCAGCCACAGGCCCTGAAAACAAACCAGGGCCCTTTTCCCTGGCAAACAAAACTCACCCACCCCGCTTCTGGCTGGCAGATTGCAGGAGCAACTTGGCTCTTTCAAACCAGCCCAACTCGGCACCGGTGCCACCTTGGGTCTGGGAGCCATCATGCGCGGCGTGGATTTTAAGGAGCCAGCCGGCTATTCCCCGACACAGGCCCCCAAACAAAAACTACGGCCCTTTTCCCTGGAAGTAAAACAGACCTGCCCATCTTCTGGCTGTCAGATTGCAGGAGCCACTTGGCTCTATCAAACCAGCCCGACTTAACAGTGGTGCCAAATTCGGTCTGGGAATCATCCTGCGTAAAGTGGATTTTCAGGAGCCAGTAGGCCACTCCCAGCCACAGAACCCCAAACATAAACTACGGCCCTTTTCCCTGGAAGGAAAACTGACCTGCCCATCTTCTGGCTGGCAGATTGCAGGAGCCTCTTGGCTCTATCAAACCAGCCCGACACGGCACTTGTGCCACCTTGGGTCTGGGAACCATCATGCGCGGCGTGGATTTTTAGGAGCCAGCCGGCCATTCCCCGACACATGCCCCCAAACACAAACCACGGCCCTTTTCACTGGCAAACAAAACTCACGCACCCCGCTCCTGGCTGGCAGATTTCAGGAGACACTTGGCCCTATCAAACCAGCCGGCTTGGCACTGGTGCCACCATTCATCTGCGAACCATCCTGCGTACCGTGGATTTTCAGGAGCCAGCCGGCCACTCCCAGCCACAGGCGCCCAAACAAACACTACAGCCCTTTTCCCTGGAAGTAAAACCGACCTGCCCATCTTCTGGCTGGCAGATTGCAGGAGCCACTTGGCTCTATCAAACCAGCCCGATTTGGCACTGGGGCCCCTTGGGTCTGGAAACCATCCTACGTATCGTGGATTTTCAGGAGCCATCCGGCCACTCCCAGCCTCAGGCCCCCAAACACAAACTACCGGCCCTCTTCCCCGGAAGTAAAACTGACCTGTCCATCTACTGGCTGGCAGATTGCAGGAGCCACTTAGCTCTATCAAACCAGCCCGACTCGGCACCGGTGCCACCTTTCATCTGGGAACCATCCTGCGTGTCGTGGATTTTTAGGAGCCAGCCAGCCACTCTCAGCCACAGTGCCCCAAACACATACCACGGCCATTTTCCCTGGAAGAAAATCTTAGCGGCCCGCCTTCTGGCTGGCAGATTGCAGGAGCCACTCGGTACTATCAAACCAGCCCGACGTGGCACTGGTGCCACCTTTCATCTGGGAACCATCCTGCGTATCGTGGATTTTCAGGAGCCAGCCGGCCACTCCCAGCCACAGGTCCCCAAAAACAAACTACGGCCCTTATCCCTGGAAGTAAAACTGACCTGCCCATCTTCTGGCTGGCAGAATGCAGGAGCCACTTGGCTCTATCAAACCACCCTGATTTGGCACTGGTGCCCCCTTGGGTCTGGGAACCACCCTGCGTATCGTGGATTTTCAGGAGCCAGCCGGCCACTCCCAGCCACAGGCCCCCAAACACAAACTACGGCCCTTTTCCCTCGAAGTAAAACTGACCTGCCCATCTTCGGGCTGGCAGATTGCAGGAGTCACATGGCTCTATCAAACCAGCCCGATTTGGCAGTGGTGCCAACTTGGGTCTGGCAATCATCCTGAGTATCGTGGATTTTCAGGAGCCATCCGGCCACTCCCAGCCTCAGGCCCCCAAACACAAACTACCGGCCCTCTTCCCCGGAAGTAAAACTGACCTGTCCATCTACTGGCTGGCAGATTGCAGGAGCCACTTAGCTCTATCAAACCAGCCCGACTCGGCACCGGTGCCACCTTTCATCTGGGAACCATCCTGCGTGTCGTGGATTTTTAGGAGCCAGCCAGCCACTCTCAGCCACAGTGCCCCAAACACATACCACGGCCATTTTCCCTGGAAGAAAATCTTAGCGGCCCGCCTTCTGGCTGGCAGATTGCAGGAGCCACTCGGTACTATCAAACCAGCCCGACGTGGCACTGGTGCCACCTTTCATCTGGGAACCATCCTGCGTATCGTGGATTTTCAGGAGCCAGCCGGCCACTCCCAGCCACAGGTCCCCAAAAACAAACTACGGCCCTTATCCCTGGAAGTAAAACTGACCTGCCCATATTCTGGCTGGCAGATTGCACGAGCCACTTGGCTCTATCAAAACAGCCCGACTCGGCACTGGTGCCACCTTTCATCTGGGAACCATCCTGCGCGGCGTGGATTTTAAGGAACCAGCCGGCCATTCAAGGCCACAGGCCCCGGAAAAACAACCACGGCCATTTTCCCTGGCAAACAAAACTCAGCGACCCCGCTTCTGGCTGACAGATTGCAGGAGCCACTTGGCTCTATCAAAACAGCCCGACTTGGCACCGGTACCACCTTGGGTCTGGGAACCATCCTGCGCGGCGTGGATTTTCAGGAGCCAGCCGGCCATTTTCAGCCACAGGCCCCCGAAAAAAAATCACGGCCCTTTTCCCTGGCAAACAAAACTCACCCACCTCGCTTATCGATGGCATATTGCAGGAGCCAGTTGGCTCTATCAAACCAGCCCGACTCAGCACTGGTGCCACCTTTCATCTGGGAACCATCCTGTGTATTGGGCATTTTCAGGAGCGAGCCGGCCACTCCCAGCCACAGGCCCCCAAACACAAACTACGGCCCTTTTCCCTGGAAGTAAAACTGACCTGTCCATCTTCGGGCTGGCAGATTGCAGGAGCCACATGGCTCTATCAAACCAGCCCAACTCCGACCTTGTGCCACCTTGGGTCTGGGAACCATCATGCGCGGCGTGGATTTTCAGGAGCCAGCCGGCCATTCCCAGACACAGGAGCCCAAAACAAACTACGGCCCTTTTCCCTGGAAGTAAAACAGACCTGCCCATCTTCTGGCTGTGAGATTGCAAGAGCTACTTGGTACTATCAAACCAACCCGACTTGGCACTGGTGCCATTTTTCATTTGGGAACAATCATGCGCGGTGTGGATTTTAAGGAGCCAGCCGGCCATTCTCAGCCACAGGCCCCCAAACAAAAACTACGGCCCTTTTCCCTGGAAGTAAAACTGACCTGCCCATCTTCTGGCTGGCAGATTGCAGGAGCCACTTGGCTCTATCATACCAGCCCGACTCGGCACTGGTGCCGCTTTGGTCTGGGAATCATCCTGGGTATCGTGGATTTTCAGGAGCCTGCCGGCCTCTCCCAGCCACAGGCCCCCAAACACAAACTGTGGGCCTTTTCCCTGGCAAACAAAACTCACCCACCCCGCTTCTGGCTGGCAGATTGCAGGAGCCACATGGCGCTATCAAACCAGGCCGACTCGGCACTGGTGCCACCTTTCATCTGGGAACCATCCTGCGTATCGTGGATTTTCAGGAGCCAGCAGGCAATTCCGAGCCACAGGCTCCCGAAAACAAACCACGGCCCTTTTCCCTGGCAAACAAAACTCACGCACCCCGCTCCTGGCTGGCAGATTTCAGGAGACACTTGGCCCTATCAAACCAGCCGGCTTGGCACTGGTGCCACCATTCATCTGGGAACCATCCTGCGTTTCGTGGATTTTCAGGAGCCAGCCAGCCACTCTCAGCCACAGGCCCCCAAACAAAAACTACGGCCCTTTTCCCTGGAAGGAAAACAGACATGCCCATCTTCTGGCTGTCAGATTGCAGGAGCCACGCGGTACTATCAAACCAGCCCGACTTGGCACTGGTGCCATTTTTTTAATTTGGGAACCATCCAGCGCGGCATGGGTTTTCAGGAGCCAGCCGGCCACTCCCAGCCTCAGGACCCCAAACACAAACTACGGCCCTTTTCCCTGGAAGTAAAACTGACCTGCCCATCTTCTGGCTGGCCGATTGCAGGAGCCACTTGGCTCTATCAAACCAGCCCGATTTGTCACTGGGGCCCCTTGGGTCTGGAAACCATCCTGCGTATCGTGGATTTTCAGGAGCCAGCCGGCCACTCCCAGCCACTGGACCCCAAACACAAACTGGGGGCCTTTTCCCTGCCAAACAAAACTCACCCACCCTTCTTCTGGCTGGCAGATTGCAGGAGCCACATGTCTCTATCAAACCAGCTCGACTCGGCACTGGTGCCACCTTTCATCTGGGAACCATCCTGCGTATCGTGGATTTTCAGGAGCCAGCAGGCCATTCCGAGCCACAGGCTCCCGAAAAGAAACCACGGCCCTTTTCCCTGGGAAACAAAACTCGAACACCCCGCTCCTGGCTGGCAGATTGCAGGAGACACTTGGCCCTATCAAACCAGCAAGCTTGGCACTGGTGCCACCATTCATCTGGGAACCATCCTGCGTATCGTGGATTTTCAGGAGCCAGCCGGCCACTCCCAGCCACAGGCGCCCAAACAAAAACTACAGCCCTTTTCCCTGGAAGTAAAACTGACCTGCCCATCTTCTGGCTGGCAGATTGCAGGAGCCACTTGGCTCTATCAAACCAGCCCGATTTGGCACTGGGGCCCCTTGGGTCTGGAAACCATCCTACGTATCGTGGATTTTCAGGAGCCAGCCGGCCACTCCCAGCAACAGGCCCCCAACACAAACCACGGCCCTTTTCCCTGGCAAACAAAACTGTCCCGCCCCGCTTCTGGCTGGCGGATTGCAGGAGCCACTCGGTACTATCAAACCAGCCCGACTTGGCAGTGGTGCCACCTTTCATCTGGGAACCATCCTGCGTATCGTGGATTTACAGGAGCCAGCCGGCCACTCCCAGCCACAGGCCCCCAAAAAAAACTACTGCCCTTATCCCTGGAAATAAAACTGACCTGCCCATCTTCTGGCTGGCAGAATGCACGAGCCACTTGGCTCTATCAAAGCAGCCCGACTCGGCACTGGTGACACCTTTCATCTGGGAACCATCTTGCGCGGCGTGGATTTTAAGGAACCAGCCGGCCACTCAAGGCCACAGGCCCCGGAAAAAAACCACGGCCTTTTCCCTGGAAAATAAAATTCAGCGACCCCGCTTCTGGCAGACAGATTGCAGGAGCCACATGGCTCTATCACACCAGCCCAACTCGGCACTGGTGCCACCTTGGGTCTGGGAACCATCATGCGCAGCGTGGATTTTAAGGAGCCAACCGGCCACTCGCAGCAACAGGGCCCCAAACAAAAACTACGGCCCTTTTCCCTGTAAGTAAAACAGACATGCCCATCTTCTGGCTGTCAGATTGCAGGAGCCACGCGGTACTATCAAACCAGCCCGACTTGGCACTGCTGCCATTTTTTTCATTTGGGAACAATCCAGCGCGGCATGGATTTTCAGGAGCCAACCGGCCATTCCCAGTCACAGGCCCCCAAACACAAACTACGGCCCTTTTCCCTGGAAGTAAAACTGACCTGCCCATCTTCTGGCTGGCAGATTGCAGGAGCCATTTGGCTCTATCAAACCAGCCCGACTCGGCACTGGTGCCACCTTGGGTCTGGGAACCATCCTGCGCGGCGTGGATTTTCAGGAGCCAGCCGGCCATTCCCAGCCACAGGCCCCCGAAAACAAACCACGGCCCTTTTCCCTGGCAAACAAAACTCACCCGCCCCGCTTATGGATGGCAGATTGCAGGAGCCACTTGGCTCTATCAAACCAGCCCGACTCAGCACTGGTGCCACATTTCATCTGGGAACCATCCTGTGTATTGGGGTTTTTCAGGAGCCAGCCGGCCACTCCCAGCCACAGGCCCCCAAACACAAACTACGGCCCTTTTCCCAGGAAGTAAAACTGACCTGCCCATCTTCTGGCTGGCAGATTGCAGGAGCCACTTGGCTCTATCAAACCAGCCCAACTCGGACCTGGTGCCACCTTGGGTTTGGGAACCATCATGCGCGGCGTGGATTTTAAGGAGCCACCCGGCCATTCCCAGCCACAGGCCCCCAACACAAACTACGGCCCTTTTCCCTGGAAGTAAAATTGACCTGCCCATCTTCAGGCTGGCAGATTGCAGGAGCCACATGGCTCTATCACACAAGCCCAACTCGGCAGTGGTGCCACCTTGGATCTGGGAACCATCATGCGTATCGTGGATTTTAAGGAGCCAGCCGGCCACTCCCAGCCACAGGGCCCCAAACACAAACTACGGCCCATTTCCCTGTAAGTAAAACAGACATGCCCATCTTCTGGCTGTCAGATTGCAGGAGCCACGCGGTACTATCAAACCAGCCCGACTTGGCACTGGTGCCATTTGTTTCATTTGGGAACAACCCAGCGCAGTATGGATTTTCAGGAGCCAGCCGGCCACTCCCAGTCACAGGCCCCCAAACACAAACTACGGCCCTTTTCCCTGGAAGTAAAACTGACCTGTCCATCTTCTGGCTGGCAGATTGCAGGAGCCACTTGGCTCTATCAAACAAGCCCGACTCGGCACTGGTGCCACCTTGGGTTTGGGAACCATCCTGTGTATTGGGGATTTTCAGGAGCCAGCCGGCCACACCCAGCCACAGGACCCCAAACAAAAACTACGGCCCTTTTCCCTGGAAGTAAAACTGACCTGTCCATCTTCTGGCTGGCAGATTGCAGGAGCCACATGGCTCTATCAAACCAGCCCAACTCGGCACTGGTGCCACCTTGGGTCTGGGAACCATCATGCGCGGCGTGGATTTTAAGGAGCCAGCCGGCCATTCCCAGCCACAGGCCCCCACCACAAACTACGGCCCTTTTCCCTGGAAGTAAAACTGACCAGCCCACCTTCTGGATGGCAGATTGCAGAAGCCACTTGGCTCTATCAAACCAGCCCGACTCGGCACTGATGCCCCTTTGGTCTGGGAATCATCCTGCGTATCGTGGATTTTCAGGAGCCAGAAGCCAATTCCGAGCCACAGGCTCCCGAAAACAAACCACGGCCCTTTTCCCTGGCAAACAAAACTCACGCACCCCGCTCCTGGCTGGCAGATTGCAGGAGACACTTGGCCCTATCAAAGCAGCCGGCTTGGCACTGGTGCCACCATTCATCTGGGAACCATCCTGCGTATCGTGGATTTTCAGGAGCCAGCCGGCCACTCCCAGCCACAGGCCCCCAACACAAACCACGGCCCTTTTCCCTGGCAAACAAAACTGACCCGCCCTGCTTCTTGCTGGCAGATCGCATGAGCCACTTGGCTCTATCAAACCAGCCTGACTCGGCACTGGTGCCACCTTTCATCTGGCAACCATCCCGCTTATCGTGGATTTTCAGGAGCCAGCCGGTCACTCCCAGCCACAGGCCCCCAAACAAAAACTATGGCCCTTTTCCCTGGCAAACAAGACTCACACACACCGCGTCTGGCTGGCAGATTGCAGGAGCCACATGGCTCTATCAAACCAGCCCAACTCGGCACTGGTGCCACCTTGGGTCTGGAAACCCTCCTGCGTATCGTGGATTTTCAGGAGCCAGCCGGCCACTCCCAGCCACAGGCCCCCAAACACAAACTACGGCCCTTTTCCCTGGAAGTAAAACTGACCTGTCCATCTTCTGGCTGGCAGATTGCAGGAGCCACTTAGCTCTATCAAACCAGCCCGACTCGGCACTGGTGCCACCTTTCATCTGGGAACCATCCTGCGTGTCGTGGATTTTCAGGAGCCAGCCAGCCACTCACAGCCACAGGGCCCCAAACACATACCACGGCCATTTTCCCTGGAAGAAAATCTCAGCGGCCCGCCTTCTGGCTAGCGGATTGCAGGAGCCACCCGGTACTATCAAACCAGCCCGACTTGGCAGTGGTGCCACCTTTCATCTGGGAACCATCCTGCGTATCGTGGATTTTCAGGAGCCAGCCGGCCACAGCCAGCCACAGGTCCTCAAAAAGAAACTACGGCCCTTTTCCCTGGAAGTAAAATAGACCTGCCCATCATCTGGCTGGCAGATTGCAGGGGCCACTTGGCTCTATCAAAGCAGCCCGTCTCGGCACTGGTGCCACCTTGCGTCTGGGAACCATTCTGCGTGGCGTGGATTTTCTGGAGCCAGCCGGCCATTCCCAGCCACAGGCCCCCGAAAACAAACCACGGCCTTTTTCCCTGGCAAACAAAACTCACCCACCCCGCTTCTGGCTGGCAGATTGCAGGAGCCACTTGGCGCTATCAAACCAGCCCGACTCAGCACTGGTGCCACCTTTCATCTGGGAACCATCCTGTGTATTGGGGATTTTCAGGAGCCAGCCGGCCACTCCCAGCCACAGGCCCCCAAACACAAACTACGGCCCTTTTCCCTGGAAGTAAAACAGACCTCTCCATCTTCTGGCTGGCAGATTGCAGGAGCCACTTGGCTCTATCAAACCAGCCCAACTCGGACCTGGTGCCCACTTGGGTCTGGGAACCATCATGCGTATCGTGGATTTTAAGGAGCCAGCCGGCCATTCCCAGCCACAGGCCCCCAACACAAACTACGGCCCTTTTCCCTGGAAGTAAAACTGACCTGCCCATCTTCAGGCTGGCAGATTGCAGGAGCAACTTGGCTCTATCAAACCAGCCCAACTCGGCACTGGTGCCACCTTGGGTCTGGGAACCATCATGCGCGGCGTGGACTTTAAGGAGCCAGCCGGCCATTACCCACCCACAGGCCCCCAAACACAAACTACGGCCCTTTTCCCTGGAAGTAAAAGAGACCTGCCCATCTTCTGGCTGTCAGATTGCAGGAGCTACTTGGTACTATCAAACCAGACCGATTTGGCACTGGGGCCCCTTGGGTCTGGAAACCATCCTGCGTATCGTGGATTTTCAGGAGTCAGCAGGCCACTCCCAGCCAGAGGCGCCCAAACACAAACTGTGGGCCTTTTCCCTGCCAAACAAAACTCACCCACCCCGCTTCTGGCTGGCAGATTGCAGGAGCCACATGGCGCTATCAAACCAGCCCGACTCGGCACTGGTGCCACCTTTCATCTGGGAACCATCCTGCGTATCGTGGATTTTCAGGTGCCAGCCGACCACTCCCAGCCACAGGCCCACAATCACACACCACGGCCATTTTCCCTGGAAGAAAAACTGACCTGCCCATCGTCTGGCTGGCAGATTGCGGGAGACACTTGGTACTATCAAACCAGCCCGACTCAGCACTGGTGCCCCTTTGGGTCTGGGAACCATCCTACGTATCGTGGCTTTTCAGGACCATCCGGCCACTCCCAGCCACCGGCCCCCAACAGAAACCATATCCCTTTTCCCTGGCAAACAAAACTCACACACCCCGCTTCTGGCTGGCAGATTGCAGGAGCCACATGGCTCTATGAAACCAACCCAACTCGGCACTGGTGCCACCTTGGGTCTGGGAACCCTCATGCGCGGCGTGGATTTTAAGGAGCCAGCCGGCCATTCTCAGCCACAGGCCCCCAAACACAAACTACGGCCCTTTTTCCTGGAAGTAAAACAGACCTGCCCATCTTCTGGCTGGCAGATTGCAGGAGCCATTTGGCGCTATCAAACAAACCCGGCACGGCACTGGTGCCCCCTTGGGTCTGGGAACCATCCTGCGTATCGTGGATTTTCAGGAGCCAGCCGGCCACTCCCAGCCACAGGCCCTCGAACAAAATCTACGACCCATTTCCCTGGAAGTAAAACTGACCTGCCCATCATCTGGCTGGCAGAATGCAGGAGCCACTTGGCTCTATCAAACCAGCCCGATTTGGCACTGGTGCCCCCTTGGGTCTGGGAACCATCCTGCGTATCGTGGATTTTCAGGAGCCAGCCAGCCACTCCCAGCCACAGGCCCCCAAACACAAACTACGGCCCTTTTCCCTGCAAGTAAAACTGACCTGCCCATCTTCTGGCTGGCAGATTGTAGGAGCCACATGGCTCTATCAAACCAGCCCGACTCGGCACTGGTGCCACCTTTCATCTGGGAACCATCCTGCGTGTCGTGGATTTTCAAGAGCCAGCCAGCCACTCTCAGCCACAGGGCCCCAAACCAAATCTACAGCCCTTTTCCGAGGAAGGAAAAGTGACCTGCCCGCCTTCTGGCTGGCAGATTGCAGGAGCCACTCGGTACTATCAAACCAGCTCGACTTGGCACTGGTGCCAACTTTCATCTGGGAACCATCCTGCGTATCGTGGATTTTCAGGAGCCAGCCGGCCACAGCCACCCACAGGTCCCCAAAAACAAACTACGACCCTTTTCCCTGAAAGTAAAGCAGTCCTGCCCATCATCTGGCTGGCAGATTGCACGAGCCACTTGGCTCTATCAAAACAGCCCGACTCGGAACTGGTGCCACCTTTCATCTGGGAACCATCCTGCGCGGCGTGGATTTTAATGAACCAGCCGGCCATTCAAGGCCACAGGCCCCGGATGAAAATCCACGGCCTTTTTCCTGGCAAACAAAACTCAGCGACCCCGCTTCTGGCAGACAGATTGCAGGAGCCACATGGCTCTATCACACCAGCCCAACTCGGCACTGGTGCCACCTTGGGTCTGGGAACCATCATATGCGGCGTGGATTTACAGGAGCCAGCCGGCCATTCCCAGCCACAGGCCCCCGAAAAAAAACCACGGCCCTTTTCCCTGGCAAACAAAACTCACCCATCCCGCTTATGGCTGTCAGATTGCAGGAGCCACTTGGCTCTATCAAACCAGCCCGACTCAGCACTGGTGCCACCTTTCATCTGGGAACCATCCTGTGTGTTGGGGATTTTCAGGAGCCAGCTGGCCACTCCCAGCCACAGGCCCCCAAACACAAACTACGGCCTATTTCCCTCGAAGTAAAACTGACCTGCCCATCTTCTGGCTGGCAGATTGCAGGAGCCACATGGCTCTATCAAACCAACCCAACTCGGACCTGGTGCCACCTTGGGTCTGGGAACCATCATGAGCGGCGTGGATTTTAAGGAGCCAGCCGGCCATTCCCAGCCACAGGCCCCCAACACAAACTACGGCCCTTTTCCCTGGAAGTAAAATTGACCTGCCCATCTTCAGGCTGTCAGATTGCAGGAGCAACTTGGCTCTATCAAACCAGCCCAACTAGGCACTGGTGCCACCTTGGGTCTGGGAACCATCATGCGCGGCGGGGATTTTTAGGAGCCAACCGGCCTTTCCCCGACACTTGCCCCCAAACACAAACCACGGCCCTTTTCACTGGCAAACAAAACTCACGCACCCCGCTCCTGGCTGGCAGATTTCAGGAGACACTTGGCCCTATCAAACCAGCCGGCTTGGCACCGGTGCCACCATTCATCTGGGAACCATCCTGCGTACCGTGGATTTTCAGGAGCCAGCCGGCCACTCCCAGCCACAGGCGCCCAAACAAACACTACAGCCCTTTTCCCTGGAAGTAAAACTGACCTGCCCATCTTCTGGCTGGCAGATTGCAGGAGCCACTTGGCTCTATCAAACCAGCCCGATTTGGCACTGGGGCCCCTTGGGTCTGGAAACCATCCTACGTATCGTGGATTTTCGGGAGCCAGCCGGCCACTCCCAGCCACAGGCCCCCAACACAAACCACGGCCCTTTTCCCTGGCAAACAAAACTGACCCGCCCCGCTACTGTCTGGCAGATTGCAGGAGCCACTTGGCTCTATCAAACCAGCCCGACTCGGCACTGGTGCCACCTTTCATCTGGGAACCATCCTGCGTATCGTGGATTTTCAGGAGCCAGCCGGCCACTCCCAGCCACAGGCCCCCGAACAAAAACTACGGCCCATTTCCCTGGAAGTAAAACTGACCAGCCCATCTTCTGGCTGGCAGATTGCAGAAGCCACTTGGCTCTATCAAACCAGCCCGACTCGGCAGTGGTGCCACCTTTCATCTGGGAACCATCCTGCGTATCGTGGATTTTCAGGAGCCAGCCGGCCATTCCCAGCCACAGGCCCCCAAACAAAAACTACGGCCCTTTTCCCTCGAAGTAAAACTGACCTGCCCATCTTCTGGCTGGCAGACTGCAGGAGTCACATGGCTCTATCAAGCCAGCCCGACTTGGCAGTGGTGCCAACTTGGGTGTGGCAATCATCCTGAGTATCGTGGATTTTCAGGAGCCATCCGGCCACTCCCAGCCTCAGGCCCCCAAACACAAACTACCGGCCCTCTTCCCCGGAAGTAAAACTGACCTGTCATCTACTGGCTGGCAGATTGCAGGAGCCACTTAGCTCTATCAAACCAGCCCGACTCGGCACCGGTGCCACCTTTCATCTGGGAACCATCCTGCGTGTCGTGGATTTTTAGGAGCCAGCCAGCCACTCTCAGCCACAGTGCCCCAAACACATACCACGGCCATTTTCCCTGGAAGAAAATCTTAGCGGCCCGCCTTCTGGCTTGCACATTGCAGGAGCCACTCGGTACTATCAAACCAGCCCGACGTGGCATTGGTGCCACCTTTCATCTGGGAACCATCCTGCGTATCGTGGATTTTCAGGAGCCAGCCGGCCACTCCCAGCCACAGGCCCCGGAAAAACAACCACTGCCTTTTTCCCTGGCAAACAAAACTCAGCGACCCCACTTCTGGCTGACAGATTTCAGGAGCCACTTGGCTCTATCAAAACAGCCCGACTCGGCACTGATGCCCCTTTGGTCTGGGAATCATCCTGCGTATCGTGGAGTTTCAGGAGCCAGCAGGCCACTCCCAGCCAGAGGCCCCCAAACACAAACTGTGGGCCTTTTCCCTGCCAAACAAAACTCACCCACCCTGCTTATGGATGGCAGATTGCAGGAGCCACATGGCGCTATCAAACCAGCCCGACTCGGCACTGGTGCCACCTTTCATCTGGGAACCATCCTGCGTATCGTGGATTTTCAGGAGCCAGCAGGCAATTCCGAGCCACAGGCTCACGAAAACAAACCACGGCCCTTTTCCCTGGCAAACAAAACTCACGCACCCCGCTCCTGGCTGGCAGATTGCAGGAGACACTTGGCCCTATCAAAGCAGCCGGCTTGGCACTGGTGCCACCATTCATCTGGGAACCATCCTGCGTATCGTGGATTTTCAGGAGCCAGCCGGCCACTCCCAGCCACAGGCCCCCAACACAAACCACGGCCCTTTTCCCTGGCAAACAAAACTGACCCGCCCTGCTTCTTGCTGGCAGATTGCATGAGCCACTTGGCTCTATGAAACCAGCCCGACTCGGCACTGGTGCCCCTTTGGGTCTGGGAACCATCCTACGTATCGTGGATTTTCAGGACCAGCCGGTCACTCCCAGCCACTGGCCCCCAACAGAAACAACATCCATTTGCCTGGCAAACAAAACTGAGCCGCCCCGCTTCTGGCTGGCAGATTGCAGGAGACACTTGGCTCTATCAAACCATCCCGACGCGGCACTGGTGCCCCTTTGGTCTGGGAATCATCCTGCGTATCGTGGATTTTCAGGAGCCAGCCGGCCCCTCCCAGCCACAGGCCCCCAAACAAAAACTATGGCCCTTTTCCCTGGCAAACAAGACTCACACACCCCGCGTCTGGGTGGCAGATTGCAGGAGCCACATGGCTCTATCAAACCAGCCCGACTCGGCACTGGTGCCACCTTGGGTCTGGGAACCATCCTGCGCGGCGTGGATTTTCAGGAGCCAGCCGGCCACTCCCAGCCACAGGCCCCCGAAAAAAAACCACGGCCCTTTTCCCTGGCAAACAAAACTCACCCACCCCGCTTATGGCTGGCAGATTGCAGGAGCCACTTGGCTCTATCAAACCAGCCCGACTCAGCACTGGTGCCACCTTTCATCTGGGAACCATCCTGTGTATTGGGGATTTTCAGGAGCCAGCCGGCCACTCCCAGCCACATGCCCCCAAACACAAACTAAGGCCTTTTTCCCTCGAAGTAAAACTGACCTGCCCATCTTCTGGCTGGCAGATTGCAGGAGTTACATGGCTCTATCAAACCAACCCAACTCGGACCTGGTGCCACCTTGGGTCTGGGAACCATCATGAGCGGCGCGGATTTTAAGGAGCCAGCCGGCCATTCCCAGCCACAGGCCCCCAACACAAACTACGGCCCTTTTCCCTGGAAGTAAAATTAACCTGCCCATCTTCTGGCTGTCAGATTGCAGGAGCAACTTGGCTCTATCAAACCAGCCCGATTCGGCACTGGTGCCACCTTGGGTCTGGGAACCCTCATGCGCGGCGTGGATTTTAAGGAGCCAGCCGGCCACTCCAAGCCACAGGCCCCCAAACACAAACTACAGCCCTTTTCCCTGGAAGTAAAACAGACCTGCCCATCTTCTGGCTGGCAGATTGCAGGAGCTACTTGGTACTATCAAACCAGCCCGATTTGGCACTGGGGCCCCTTGGGTCTGGACACCATCCTGCGTATTGTGGATTTTCAGGAGCCAGCCGGCCACTCCCAGCCACAGGTCCCCAAACAAAAACTACGGCCCTTTTCCCTGGAAGGAAAACTGACCTGCCATCTTCTGGCTGGCAGATTGCAGGAGCCACTTGGCTCTATCAAACCAGCCCGACTCGGCACTGGTGCCCCTTTGGTCTGGGAATCATCCTGCGTATCGTGGAGTTTCAGGAACCAGCAGGCCACTTCCAGCCAGAGGCCCCCAAACACAAACTGTGGGCCTTTTCCCTGGCAAACAAAACTCACGCACCCCGCTCCTGGCTGGCAGATTGCAGGAGACACTTGGCCCTATCAAACCAGCCGGCTTGGCACTGGTGCCACCATTCATCTGGGAACCATCCTGTGTATTGGGGATTTTCAGGAGCCAGCTGGCCACTCCCAGCCACAGGCCCCCAAACACAAACTACGGCCTATTTCCCTCGAAGTAAAACTGACCTGCCCATCTTCTGGCTGGCAGATTGCAGAAGCCACATGGCTCTATCAAACCAACCCAACTCGGACCTGGTGCCACCTTGGGTCTGGGAACCATCATGAGCGGCGCGGATTTTAACGAGCCAGCCGGCCATTCCTAGCCACAGGCCCCCAACACAAACTACGGCCCTTTTCCCTGGAAGTAAAATTGACCTGCCCATCTTCAGGCTGTCAGATTGCAGGAGCAACTTGGCTCTATCAAACCAGCCCAACTCGGCACTGGTGCCACCTTGGGTCTGGGAACCATCTTACGCGGTGTGGATTTTAAGGAGCCAGCCGGCCACTCCCAGCCACAGGCCCCCAAACACAAACTACGGCCCTTTTCCCTGGAAGTAAAACAGACCTGCCCATCTTCTGGCTGGCAGATTGCAGGAGCCACATGGCGCTATCAAACCAGCCCGACTCGGCACTGGTGCCACCTTTCATCTGGGAACCATCCTGCGTATCGTGGATTTTCAGGAGCCAGCAGGCAATTCCGAGCCACAGGCTCCCGAAAACAAACCACGGCCCTTTTCCCTGGCAAACAAAACTCACGCACCCCGCTCCTGGCTGGCAGATTGCAGGAGCCACATGGCTCTATCAAACCAGCCCAACTCGGCACTGGTGCCACCTTGGGTCTGGGAACCATCATGCGCGGCGTGGATTTTAAGGAGCCTGTCGGCCATTCTCAGCCACAGGCCCCCAAACAAAAACTACGGCCCTTTTCCCTGGAAGTAAAACAGACCTGCCCATCTTCTGGCTGTCAGATTGCAGGAGCCACTTGGCTCTATCAAACCAGCCCGACTCGGCACTGGTGCCACCTTTCATCTGGGAACCATCCTGAGTATCGTGCATTTTCAGGAGCCAGCCGGCCACTCCCAGCCTCAGGCCCCCAAACACAAACTACCGGCCCTCTTCCCCAGAAGTAAAACTGACCTGTCCATCTTCTGGCTGGCAGATTGCAGGAGCCACTTGGCTCTATCAAACCAGCCCGACTCGGCACTGGTGCCACCTTTCATCTGGGCACCATCCTGCGTGTCGTGGATTTTCAGGAGCCAGCCAGCCACTCTCAGCCACAGGGCCCCAAACACATACCACGGCCATTTTCCCTGGAAGAAAATCTCAGCGGCCCGCCTTTTGGCTTGCACATTGCAGGAGCCACTTGGTACTATCAAACCAGCCCGACTTGGCACTGGTGCCACCTTTAATCTGGGAACCATCCTGCGCGGCGTGGATTTTAAGGAACCAGCCGGCCATTCAAGGCCACAGGCCCCGGAAAAAAAACCACGGCCTTTTTCCCTGGCAAACAAAACTCAGCGACCCCGCTTCTGGCTGACAGATTGCAGGAGCCACATGGCTCTATCACACCAGCCCAACTCAGCAGTGGAGCCACATTTCATCTGGGAACCATCCTGCGTATCGTGGATTTTCAGGAGCCAGCCGGCCACTCCCAGCCACAGGCCCCCAAACAAAAACTACGGCCCTTTTCCTTGGAAGTAAAACTGACCTGCCCATCTTCTGGCTGGCAGATTGCAGGAGCAACTTGGTACTATCAAACCAGCCCGACTTGGCACTGGTGCCATTTTTCATTTGGGAGGCATCTTGCGTATCGTGGATTTTCTGGAGCCACCCGGCCACTCCCAGCCACAGGCCCCCAAATAAAAACTACGGCCGCTTTCCCTTGAAGTAAAACTGACCTGCCTATCTTCTGGCTGGCAGATTGCAGGAGCAACTTGGCTCTATCAAACCAGCCCAACTCGGCACTGGTGCCACCTTGGGTCTGGGAACCATCCTGCGTATCGTGGATTTTCAGGAGCCAGCCGGCCACTCCCAGCCACAGGCCCCCAAACACATACCACGGCCATTTTCATTGAAAGGAAAACTGACCTGCCCATCTTCTGGCTGGCAGATTGCAGGAGCCACTTGGCTCTATCAAACCAGCCGGACTTGGCACTGGTGCCCCTATGGGTCTGGGAACCATCCTACGTATCGTGGATTTTCAGGAGCCAGCCGGCCACTCCCAGCCACAGGCCCCCAACAGAAACCACATCCCTTTTCCCTGGCCAACAAAACTTACCCGCCCCGCTCCTGGCTGGCAGATTGCAGGAGAAACTTGGCTCTATCAAACCATCCCGACTCGGCACTGGTGCCCCTTTGGTCTGGGAATCATCCTGCGTATCGTGTATTTTCAGGAGCCAGCCGGCCACTCCCAGCCACAGGCCCCCAAACACAAACTAAGGCCTTTTTCCCTCGAAGTAAAACTGACCTGCCCATCTTCTGGCTGGCAGATTGCAGGAGTTACATGGCTCTATCAAACCAACCCAACTCGGACCTGGTGCCACCTTGGGTCTGGGAACCATCATGAGCGGCGCGGATTTTAAGGAGCCAGCCGGCCATTCCCAGCCACAGGCCCCCAACACAAACTACGGCCCTTTTCCCTGGAAGTAAAATTAACCTGCCCATCTTCTGGCTGTCAGATTGCAGGAGCAACTTGGCTCTATCAAACCAGCCCGATTCGGCACTGGTGCCCCCTTGGGTCTGGGAACCCTCATGCGCGGCGTGGATTTTAAGGAGCCATCCGGCCACTCCTCGCCACAGGCCCCCAAACACAAACTACAGCCCTTTTCCCTGGAAGTAAAACAGACCTGCCCATCTTCTGGCTGGCAGATTGCAGGAGCTACTTGGTACTATCAAACCAGCCCGATTTGGCACTGGGGCCCCTTGGGTCTGGAAACCATCCTGCGTATTGTGGATTTTCAGGAGCCAGCGGGCCACTCCCAGCCACAGGCCCCCAAACACAAACTACGGCCCTTTTCCCTGGAAGTAAAACAGACCTGCCCATCTTCTGGCTGGCAGATTGCAGGAGCCACATGGCGCTATCAAACCAGCCCGACTCGGCACTGGTGCCACCTTTCATCTGGGAACCATCCTGCGTATCGTGGATTTTCAGGAGCCAGCAGGCAATTCCGAGCCACAGGCTCCCGAAAACAAACCACGGCCCTTTTCCCTGGCAAACAAAACTCACGCACCCCGCTCCTGGCTGGCAGATTGCAGGAGCCACATGGCTCTATCAAACCAGCCCAACTCGGCACTGGTGCCACCTTGGGTCTGGGAACCATCATGCGCGGCGTGGATTTTAAGGAGCCTGCCGGCCATTCTCAGCCACAGGCCCCCAAACAAAAACTACGGCCCTTTTCCCTGGAAGTAAAACAGACCTGCCCATCTTCTGGCTGTCAGATTGCAGGAGCCACTTGGCTCTATCAAACCAGCCCGACTCGGCACTGGTGCCACCTTTCATCTGGGAACCATCCTGCGTATCGTGGATTTTCAGGAGCCAGCCGGACACAGCCAGCCATAGGCGCGCAAACACAAACTACGTCCCTTTTCCCTGGAAGTAAAACAGACCTGCCCATCTTCTGGCTGGCAGATTGCAGGAGCCACTTGGCTCTATCAAACCAGCCCAACTCGGCACTGGTGCCACCTTGGGTCCTGGAACCATCCTGCGTATCGTGGATTTTCAGGAGCCAGCCGGCCACTCCCAGCCACAGGCCCCCAAACACATGCCACGGCCATTTTCATTGAAAGGAAAACTGACCTGCCCATCTTCTGGCTGGCAGATTGCAGGAGCCACTTGGCTCTATCAAACCAGCCGGACTTGGCACTGGTGCCCCTTTGGGTCTGGGAACCATCCTACGTATCGTGGATTTTCAGGAGCCAGCCGGCCACTCCCAGCCACAGGCCCCCAACAGAAACCACATCCCTTTTCCCTGGCAAACAAAACTTACCCGCCCCGCTCCTGGCTGGCAGATTGCAGGAGAAACTTGGCTCTATCAAACCATCCCGACTCGGCACTGGTGCCCCTTTGGTCTGGGAATCATCCTGCGTATCGTGTATTTTCAGGAGCCAGCCGGCCACTCCCAGCCACAGGCCCCCAAACACAAACTACGGCCCTTTTCCCTGGCAAACAAAACTCACACACCCCGCTTCTGGCTGGCAGATTGCAGGAGCCACTTGGCTCTATCAAACCAGCCCAACTCGGCACTGGTGCCACCTTGGGTCTGGGAACCATCATGCGCGGCGTGGATGTTAAGGAGCCAGCCGGCCATTCTCAGCCACAGGCCCCCAAACTCAAACTACGGCCCGTTTCCCTGGAATTAAAACAGACCTGCCCATCTTCTGGCTGTCAGATTGCAGGAACCACTTGGCTCTATAAAACCAGCCCGACTCGGAAGTGGTGCCACCTTTCATCTGGGAACCATCCTGCGCATCGTGGATTTTCAGGAGCCAGCCCGCCATTCCAGGCCACAGACCCCAAAAAAAAGCTATGGTCCTTTTCCCTGGAAGTAAAACTGACCTGTCCATCTTCTGGCTGGGAGAATGCAGGAGCCACTTGGCTCTATCAAACCAGCCCGATTTGGCACTGGTGCCCCCTTGGGTCTGGGAACCATCCTGCGTATCGTGGATTTTCAGGAGGCAGCCGGCCACTCCTAGCCACAGGCCCCCAAACACAAACTACAGCCCTTTTCCCTCGAAGTAAAACTGACCTGCCCATCTTCTGGCTGGCAGATTGCAGGAGCCACATGGCTCTATGAAACCAACCCAACTCGGACCTGGTGCCACCTTGGGTCTGGGAACCATCCAGCGCGGCGTGGATTTTCAGGAGCCACCCGGCCACTCCCAGCCACAGGCCCCGAAAACAAACCACGGCCCTTTTCCCTGGCAAACAAAACTCACCCACCCCGCTTCTGGCTGGCAGATTGCAGGAGCCACTTGGCTCTGTCAAACCAGCCCAACTCGGCACTGGTGCCACCTTGGGTCTGGGAATAATAATGTGCGGCGTGGATTTTAAGGAGCCAGCCGGCCATTCCCCGCCACAGGCCCCCAAACACAAACTGCGGCAGTTTTCCCTGGAAGTAAAAGAGACCTGCCCATCTTCTGGCTGTCAGATTGCAGGAGCCACTTGGCTCTATCAAACCAGCCGATTTGGCACTGGGGCCCCTTGGGTCTGGAAACCATCCTGCGTATCGTGGATTTTCAGGAGCCAGCCGGCCACTCCCTGCCACAGGCCCCCAAACAAAAACTACGGCCCTTTACCCTGGAAGGAAAACTGACCTGCCCATCTTCTGGCTGGCAGAATGCAGGAGCCACTTGGCTCTATCAAACCAGCCTGACTCGGCACTGGTGCCATTTTTCATCTGGGAACCATCCTGCGTATCGTAGATTTTCAGGAGCCTGCCGGCCACACCCAGCCACAGGCCCCCAAACACATACCTCGCCCCTTTTCCCTGGAAGTAAAACTGACCAGCCCAACTTCTGGCTGGCAGATTGCAGGAGCCACTTGCCTCTATCAAACCAGCCCGACTTGGCACTGGTGCCCCTTTGGGTCTGGGAACCATCCTGCGTATCTTGGATTTTCAGGAGCCAGCCGGCCACTCCCAGCCACAGGCCCCCAAACACAAACTACGGCCTTTTTCCCTGGCAAACAAAACTCACACACCCCGCTTCTGGCTGGCAGATTGCAGGAGCCACTTGGCTCTATCAAACCAGCCCGACTCGGCACTGGTGCCACCTTTCATCTGGGAACCATCCTGCGTATCGTGGATTTTCAGGAGCCAGCCGGCCACAGCCAGCCATAGGCGCCCAAACACAAACTACGTCCCTTTTCCCTGGAAGTAAAACAGACCTGCCCATCTTCTGGCTGGCAGATTGCAGGAGACACTTGGCTCTATCAAACTAGCCCGACTCGGCACAGGTGCCACCTTTCAACGGGAACCATCCTGCCTATCGTGGATTTTCAGGAGCCAGCCGGCCACTCCCAGCCACAGGTCCCCGAACAAAAACTACAACCCATTTCCCTGGAAGTAAAACTGACCTGCCCATCTTCTGGCTGGCAGATTGCAGGAGCCACTTGGCTCTACCAAAGCAGCCCGACTCGGCACTGGTGCCACCTTTCATCTGGGAACCATCCTGCGTATCGTGGATTTTCAGGAGCCAGCCGGCCATTCCAGGCCACAGACCCCAAAAAAAAGCTATGGTCCTTTTCCCTGGAAGTAAAACTGACCTGTCCATCTTCTGGCTGGCAGATTGCAGGAGCCACTTGGCTCTATCAAACCAGCCCGACTCGGCGCTGGTGCGACCTTTCATCTGGGAACCATCCTGAGTATCGAGCATTTTCAGGAGCCAGCCGGCCACTCCCAGCCTCAGGCCCCCAAACACAAACTACTAGCCCTCTTCCCCAGAAGTAAAAATGACCTGTCCATCTACTGGCTGGCAGATTGCAGGAGCCACTTGGCTCTATCAAAACAGCCCGACTCGGCACTGGTGCCACCTTTCATCTGGGCAACATCCTGCGTGTCGTGGATTTTCAGGAGTCAGCCAGCCACTCTCAGCCACAGGGCCCCAAACACATACCACGGCCATTTTCCCTGGAAGAAAATCTCAGCGGCCCGCCTTCTGGCTGGCAGATTGCAGGAGCCACTCGGTACTATCAAACCAGCCCGACTTGGCACTGGTGCCACCTTTCATCTGGGAACCATCCTGCGTATCGTGGATTTTCAGGAGCCAGCCGGGCACTCCCAGCCACAGGTCCCCAAAAACAAACTACGGCCCTTTTCCCTGGAAGTAAAACAGACCTGCTCATCATCTGGCTGGCAGATTGCAGGAGCCACTTGGCTCTACCAAAGCAGCCCGACTCGGCACTGGTGCCACCTTTCATCTGGGAACCATCCTGCGCGGCGTGGATTTTAAGGAACCACCCGGCCATTCTAGGCCACAGGCCCCGGAAAAAAAACCACGGCCTTTTTCCCTGGCAAACAAAACTCAGCGACCCCGCTTCTGGCTGAGAGATTGCAGGAGCCACATGGCTCTATCACACCAGCCCAACTCGGCAGTGGTGCCACCTTTCATCTGGGAACCATCCTGCGTATCGTGGATTTTCAGGTGCCAGCCGGACACTCCCAACCACAGGCCCCCAAACAAAACCTACGGCCCTTTTCCCTGGAAGTAAAACTGACCTGCCCATCTTCTGGCTGGCAGATTGCAGGAGCAACTTGGTACTATCAAACCAGCCCAACTCGGCACTGGTGCCCCTTTGGTCTGGGAATCGTCCTGCGAATCGTGGATTTTCAGGAGCCAGCAGGCCACTCCCAGCCACAGCCCCCAAACACAAACTGTGGGCCTTTTCCCTGCCAAACTAAACTCACCCACCCCGCTTCTGGCTGGCAGATTGCAGGAGACACTTGGCTCTATCAAACCAGCCCGACTCGGCACTGGTGCCACCTTTCATCTGGGAACCATCCTGCGTATCGTGGATTTTCAGGAGCCAGCCGGCCATTCCAGGCCACAGACACCAAAAAAAACCTATGGTACTTTTCCCTGGAAGTAAAACTGACCTGCCCATCTTCTGGCTGGCAGATTGCAGGAGCCACTTGGCTCTATCAAACCAGCCCGACTCGGCACTGGTGCCACCTTTCATCTGGGAACCATCCTGAGTATCATGCATTTTCAGGAGCCAGCCGGCCACTCCCAGCCTCAGGCCCCCAAACACAAACTACCGGCCCTCTTCCCCAGAAGAAAAACTGACCTGTCCATCTACTGGCTGGCAGATTGCAGGAGCCACTTGGCTCTATCAATCCAGCCCGACTCGGCACTGGTGCCACCTTTCATCTGGGAACCATCCTGCGTATCGTGGATTTTCAGGAGCCACCCAGCCACTCTCAGCCACAGGGCCACAAATATATACCACATCCATTTTCCCTGGAAGAAAATCTCAGCGGCCCGCCTTCTGGCTGGCAGATTGCAGGAGCCACTCGGTACTATCAAAACAGCCCGATTTGGCAGTTGTGCCACCTTTCATCTGGGAACCATCCTGCGTATCGTGGATTTTGAGGAGCCAGCCGGCCACAGCCAGCCACAGGTCCCCAAAAACAAACTACGGCCCTTTTCCCTGGAAGTAAAACAGACCTGCCCATCATCTGCCTGGCAGATTGCAGGAGCCACTTGGCTCTATCAAACCAGCCCGACTCGGCACTGGTGCCACCTTTCATCTGGGAACCATCCTGCGCGGCGTGGATTTTAAGGAACCATCCGGCCATGCAAGGCATCAGGCCCCGGAAAAAAAAGCACGGCCTTTTTCCCTGGCAAACAAAACTCACCCACCCCGCTTCTGGCTGGCAGATTGCAGGAGCCACATGGCTCTATCACACCAGCCAAACTCGGCAGTGTTGCCACCTTTCATCTGGGAACCATCCTGCGTATCGTGGATTTTCAGGAGCCAGCAGGCAATTCCGAGCCACAGGCTCCCGAAAACAAACCACGGCCCTTTTCCCTGGCAAACAAAACTCACGCACCCCGCTCCTGGCTGTCAGATTGCAGGAGACACTTGGCCCTATCAAACCAGCCGGCTTGGCACTGGTGCCACCTTTCATCTGGGAACCATCCTGCGTATCGTGGATTTTCAGGAGCCAGCCGGCCACTCCCAGCCACAGGCGCCCAAACATACACTACAGCCCTTTTCCCTGGAAGTAAAACTGACCTGCCCATCTTCTGGCTGGCAGATTGCAGGAGCCACTTGGCTCTATCAAACCAGCCCGATTTGGCACTGGGGCCCCTTGGGTCTGGAAACCATCCTGCGTATCGTGGATTTTCAGGACCCAGCCGGCCACTCCCAGCCACAGGCCCCCAACAAAAACCACGGCCCTTTTCCCTGGCAAACAAAACTGACCCGCCCCGCTTCTGGCTGGCAGATTGCAGGAGCCACTTGGCTCTATCAAACCAGCCCGACTCGGTACTGGTGCCACCTTGGGTCTGGGAACCATCATGCGCGGCGTGGATTTTAAGGAGCCAGCCGGCCATTCCCCGCCACAGGGCCCCAAACACAAACTACGGCCCCTTTCCCTGGAAGTAAAAGAGACCTGCCCATCTTCTGGCTGTCAGATTGCAGGAGCCACGCGGTACTATCAAACCAGCCTGACTTGGCACTGGTGCCATTTTTTTCATTTGGGAACCATCCATCACGGCAGGGGTTTTCAGGAGCCAGCCGGCCACTCCCAGCCACAGGCCCCCAAACACAAACTACGGCCCTTTTCCCTGGAAGAAAAACTGACCTGCCCATCTTCTGGCTGGCAGATTGCAGGAGCCACTTGCCTCTATCAAACCAGCCCGACTTGGCACTGGTGCCCCTTTGGGTCTGGGAACCATCCTACGTATCGTGGATTTTCAGGAGCCAGCCGGCCACTCCCAGCCACAGGCCCCCAAACACAAACTACGGCCCTTTTCCCTGGAAGTAAAACTGACCTGCCCATCTTCTGGCTGGCAGATTGCAGGAGACACTTGGCTCTATCACACCAGCCCGACTCGGCACTGGTGCCACCTTTCATCTGGGAACCATCCTGCGTATCGTGGATTTTCAGGAGCCAGCCGGCTACTCCCAGCCACAGGCCCCCGAATAAAAACTACGACCCATTTCCCTGGAAGTAAAACTCACCTGCCCATCTTCTGGCTGGCAGATTGGAGGAGCAACTTGGCTCTATCAAACCAGCCCGACTTGGCACTGGTGCCATTTTTCATTTGGGAGGCATCTTGCGTATCGTGGATTTTCAGGAGCCACCCGGCCACTCCCAGCCACAGGCCCCCAAATACAAACTACGGCCCCTTTCCCTGGAAGTAAAATTGATCTGCCCATCTTCTGGCTGGCAGATTGCAGGAGCCACTTGGCTCTATCAAACCAGCCCTACTCGGCACTGGTGCCCCCTTGGGTCTGGGAACCATCCTGCGCAGCGTGGATTTCAAGGAGCCAGCCGGTCATTCCGATCCAAAGGCCCCCGAAAAAAAACCACAGCCCATTCCCTGGCAAAAAAAATTCACACACCCCGCTTCTGGCGTGCAGATTGCAGGAGCCACTTGGCTCTATCAAACCAGCCCCACTCGGCACTGGTGCCACATTTCATCTGGGAACCATCCTGTGTATCGGGGATTTTCGGGTGCCAGCCGGCCATTCCCAGCCACAGGCCCCCAAAAAAAAGCTATGGTCCTTTTCCCTGGAAGTAAAACTGACCTGTCCATCTTCTGGCTGGCAGAATGCAGGAGCCACTTGGCTCTATCAAACCAGCTCGATTTGGCACTTGTGCACTCTTGGGTCTGGCAATCATCCTGAGTATCGTGCATTTTCAGGAGCCAGCCGGCCACTCCCAGCCTCAGGCCCCCAAACACAAACTACGGCCCTTTTCCCTGGAAGTAAAACAGACCTGCCCATCTTCTGGCTGGCAGATTGCAGGAGCCACATGGCGCTATCAAACCAGCCCGACTCGGCACTGGTGCCACTTTTCATCTGGGAACCATCCTGCGTATCGTGGATTTTCAGGAGCCAGCAGGCAATTCCGAGCCACAGGCTCCCGAAAACAAACCACGGCCCTTTTCCCTGGCAAACAAAACTCACGCACCCCGCTCCTGGCTGGCAGATTGCAGGAGACACTTGGCCCTATCAAACCAGCCGGCTTGGCACTGGTGCAACCATTCATCTGGGAACCATCCTGCGTATCGTGGATTTTCAGGAGCCAGCCGGGCACTCCCAGCCACAGGCGCCCAAACACACACTACAGCCCTTTTCCCTGGAAGTAAAACTGACCTGCCCATCTTCTGGCTGGCAGATTGCAGGAGCCACTTGGCTCTATCAAACCAGCCCAACTCGGCACTGGTGCCACCTTGGGTCTGGGAACCATCTTACGCGGTGTGGATTTTAAGGAGCCAGCCGGCCACTCCCAGCCACAGGCCCCCAAACACACACTACGGCCCTTTTCCCTGGAAGTAAAACTGACCTGCCCATCTTCTGGCTGGCAGAATGCAGGAGACACTTGGCTCTATCAAACCAGCCCGATTTAGCACTGGGGCCCCTTGGGTCTGGAAACCATCCTGCGTATCGTGGATTTTCAGGAGCCAGCCAGCCACTCCCAGCCACAGGCCCCCAACACAAACCACGGCCCTTTTCCCTGGCAAACAAAACTGACCCGCCCCGCTTCTGGCTGGCAGATTGCAGGAGCCACTTGGCTCTATCAAAGCAGCCCGACTCGGCACTGGTGCCACCTTTCATCTGGGAACCATCCTGCGTATCGTGGATTTTCAGGTGCCAGCCGGCCACTCCCAGCCACAGGCCCCCAAACACATACCACGGCCCTTTTCCCTGAAAGGAAAACTGACCTGCCCATCTTCTGGCTGGCAGGTTGCAGGAGCCACTTGCCTCTATCAAACCAGCCCGACTTGGCACTGGTGCCCCTTTGGTCTGGGAACCATCCTGCGTATCGTGGATTTTCAGGAGCCAGCCAGCCACTCCCAGCCACAGGGCCCCCAAACACAAACTACGGCCCTTTTCCCTGGAAGTAAAACTGACCAGCCCAACTTCTGGCTGGCAGATTGCAGGAGCCACTTGCCTCTATCAAACCAGCCCGACTTGGCACTGGTGCCCCTTTGGGTCTGGGAACCATCCTGCGTATCGTGGATTTTCAGGAGCCAGCCGGCCACTCCCAGCCACAGGCCCCCAAACACAAACTACGGCCTTTTTCCCTGGCAAACAAAACTCACACACCCCGCTTCTGGCTGGCAGATTGCAGGAGCAACTTGGTACTATCAAACCAGCCCGACTCGGCACTGGTGCCCCTTTGGTCTGGGAATCGTCCTGCGAATCGTGGATTTTCAGGAGCCAGCAGGCCACTCCCAGCCACAGCCCCCAAACACAAACTGTGGGCCTTTTCCCTGCCAAACTAAACTCACCCACCCCGCTTCTGGCTGGCAGATTGCAGGAGCCACTTGGCTCTATCAAACCAGCCCGACTCGGCACTGGTGCCACCTTTCATCTGGGAACCATCCTGCGTATCGTGGATTTTCAGGAGCCAGCCGGCCATTCCAGGCTACAGACACCAAAAAAAACCTATGGTACTTTTCCCTGGAAGTAAAACTGACCTGCCCATCTTCTGGCGTGCAGATTGCAGGAGCCACTTGGCTCTATCAAACCAGCCCGACTCGGCACTGGTGCCACCTTTCATCTGGGAACCATCCTGAGTATCATGCATTTTCAGGAGCCAGCCGGCCACTCCCAGCCTCAGGCCCCCAAACACAAACTACCGGCCCTCTTCCCCAGAAGTAAAACTGACCTGTCCATCTACTGGCTGGCAGATTGCAGGAGCCACTTGGCTCTATCAATCCAGCCCGACTCGGCACTGGTGCCACCTTTCATCTGGGAACCATCCTGCGTATCGTGGATTTTCAGGAGCCACCCAGCCACTCTCAGCCACAGGGCCACAAATATATACCACATCCATTTTCCCTGGAAGAAAATCTCAGCGGCCCGCCTTCTGGCTGGCAGATTGCAGGAGCCACTCGGTACTATCAAAACAGCCCGATTTGGCAGTTGTGCCACCTTTCATCTGGGAACCATCCTGCGTATCGTGGATTTTGAGGAGCCAGCCGGCCACAGCCAGCCACAGGTCCCCAAAAACAAACTACGGCCCTTTTCCCTGGAAGTAAAACAGACCTGCCCATCATCTGCCTGGCAGATTGCAGGAGCCACTTGGCTCTATCAAACCAGCCCGACTCGGCACTGGTGCCACCTTTCATCTGGGAACCATCCTGCGCGGCGTGGATTTTAAGGAACCAGCCGGCCATGCAAGGCATCAGGCCCCGGAAAAAAAACCACGGCCTTTTTCGCTGGCAAACAAAACTCACCCACCCCGCTTCTGGCTGGCAGATTGCAGGAGCCACATGGCTCTATCACACCAGCCAAACTCGGCAGTGTTGCCACCTTTCATCTGGGAACCATCCTGCGTATCGTGGATTTTCAGGAGCCAGCAGGCAATTCCGAGCCACAGGCTCCCGAAAACAAACCACGGCCCTTTTCCCTGGCAAACAAAACTCACGCACCCCGCTCCTGGCTGTCAGATTGCAGGAGACACTTGGCCCTATCAAACCAGCCGGCTTGGCACTGGTGCCACCTTTCATCTGGGAACTATCCTGCGTATCGTGGATTTTCAGGAGCCAGCCGGCCACTCCCAGCCACAGGCGCCCAAACACACACTACAGCCCTTTTCCCTGGAAGTAAAACTGACCTGCCCATCTTCTGGCTGGCAGATTGCAGGAGCCACTTGGCTCTATCAAACCAGCCCGATTTGGCACTGGGGCCCCTTGGGTCTGGAAACCATCCTGCGTATCGTGGATTTTCAGGACCCAGCCGGCCACTCCCAGCCACAGGCCCCCAAGAAAAACCACGGCCCTTTCCCCTGGCAAACAAAACTGACCCGCCCCGCTTCTGGCTGGCAGATTGCAGGAGCCACTTGGCTCTATCAAACCAGCCCGACTCGGTACTGGTGCCACCTTGGGTCTGGGAACCATCATGCGCGGCGTGGATTTTAAGGAGCCAGCCGGCCATTCCCCGCCACAGGGCCCCAAACACAAACTACGGCCCCTTTCCCTGGAAGTAAAAGAGACCTGCCCATCTTCTGGCTGTCAGATTGCAGGAGCCACGCGGTACTATCAAACCAGCCTGACTTGGCACTGGTGCCATTTTTTTCATTTGGGAACCATCCATCACGGCAGGGGTTTTCAGGAGCCAGCCGGCCACTCCCAGCCACAGGCCCCCAAACACAAACTACGGCCCTTTTCCCTGGAAGAAAAACTGACCTGCCCATCTTCTGGCTGGCAGATTGCAGGAGCCACTTGCCTCTATCAAACCAGCCCGACTTGGCACTGGTGCCCCTTTGGGTCTGGGAACCATCCTACGTATCGTGGATTTTCAGGAGCCAGCCGGCCACTCCCAGCCACAGGCCCCCAAACACAAACTACGGCCCTTTTCCCTGGAAGTAAAACTGACCTGCCCATCTTCTGGCTGGCAGATTGCAGGAGACACTTGGCTCTATCACACCAGCCCGACTCGGCACTGGTGCCACCTTTCATCTGGGAACCATCCTGCGTATCGTGGATTTTCAGGAGCCAGCCGGCTACTCCCAGCCACAGGCCCCCGAATAAAAACTACGACCCATTTCCCTGGAAGTAAAACTCACCTGCCCATCTTCTGGCTGGCAGATTGCAGGAGACACTTGGCTCTATCAAACCAGCCCGACTCGGCACTGGTGCCACCTTTCATCTGGGAACCATCCTGCGTATCGTGGATTTTCAGGAGCCAGCCGGCCATTCCAGGCCACAGACCCCAAAAAAAAGCCATGGTCCTTTTCCCTGGAAGTAAAACTGACCTGTCCATCTTCTGGCTGGCAGAATGCAGGAGCCACTTGGCTCTATCAAGCCAGCCTGCTTTGGCACTGGTGCCCCCTTGGGTCTGGGAACCATCGTGCGTATCGTGGATTTTCAGGAGCCAGCCGGCCACTCCCAGCCACAGGCCCCCAAACACAAACTACGGCCCTTTTCCCTGGAAGTAAAACTGACCTGCCCATCTTCTGGCTGGCAGATTGCAGGAGCCGCTTGGCTCTATCAAACCAGCCCAACTCGGCAGTGGTGCCGCCTTTCATCTGGGAAACATCCTGAGTATCGTGCATTTTCAGGAGCCAGCCGGCCACTCCCAGCCACAGGCCCCCAAACACAAACTACCGGCCCTCTTCCCCGGAAGTAAAACTGACCTGCCCATCTTCTGGCTGGCAGATTGGAGGAGCAACTTGGCTCTATCAAACCAGCCCGACTTGGCACTGGTGCCATTTTTCATTTGGGAGGCATCTTGCGTATCGTGGATTTTCAGGAGCCACCCGGCCACTCCCAGCCACAGGCCCCCAAATACAAACTACGGCCCCTTTCCCTGGAAGTAAAATTGATCTGCCCATCTTCTGGCTGGCAGATTGCAGGAGCCACTTGGCTCTATCAAACCAGCCCTACTCGGCACTGGTGCCCCCTTGGGTCTGGGAACCATCCTGCGCAGCGTGGATTTCAAGGAGCCAGCCGGTCATTCCGATCCAAAGGCCCCCGAAAAAAAACCACAGCCCATTCCCTGGCAAAAAAAATTCACACACCCCGCTTCTGGCGTGCAGATTGCAGGAGCCACTTGGCTCTATCAAACCAGCCCCACTCGGCACTGGTGCCACATTTCATCTGGGAACCATCCTGTGTATCGGGGATTTTCGGGTGCCAGCCGGCCATTCCCAGCCACAGGCCCCCAAAAAAAAGCTATGGTCCTTTTCCCTGGAAGTAAAACTGACCTGTCCATCTTCTGGCTGGCAGAATGCAGGAGCCACTTGGCTCTATCAAACCAGCTCGATTTGGCACTTGTGCACTCTTGGGTCTGGCAATCATCCTGAGTATCGTGCATTTTCAGGAGCCAGCCGGCCACTCCCAGCCTCAGGCCCCCAAACACAAACTACGGCCCTTTTCCCTGGAAGTAAAACAGACCTGCCCATCTTCTGGCTGGCAGATTGCAGGAGCCACATGGCGCTATCAAACCAGCCCGACTCGGCACTGGTGCCACTTTTCATCTGGGAACCATCCTGCGTATCGTGGATTTTCAGGAGCCAGCAGGCAATTCCGAGCCACAGGCTCCCGAAAACAAACCACGGCCCTTTTCCCTGGCAAACAAAACTCACGCACCCCGCTCCTGGCTGGCAGATTGCAGGAGACACTTGGCCCTATCAAACCAGCCGGCTTGGCACTGGTGCAACCATTCATCTGGGAACCATCCTGCGTATCGTGGATTTTCAGGAGCCAGCCGGGCACTCCCAGCCACAGGCGCCCAAACACACACTACAGCCCTTTTCCCTGGAAGTAAAACTGACCTGCCCATCTTCTGGCTGGCAGATTGCAGGAGCCACTTGGCTCTATCAAACCAGCCCAACTCGGCACTGGTGCCACCTTGGGTCTGGGAACCATCTTACGCGGTGTGGATTTTAAGGAGCCAGCCGGCCACTCCCAGCCACAGGCCCCCAAACACACACTACGGCCCTTTTCCCTGGAAGTAAAACTGACCTGCCCATCTTCTGGCTGGCAGAATGCAGGGGACACTTGGCTCTATCAAACCAGCCCGATTTAGCACTGGGGCCCCTTGGGTCTGGAAACCATCCTGCGTATCGTGGATTTTCAGGAGCCAGCCAGCCACTCCCAGCCACAGGCCCCCAACACAAACCACGGCCCTTTTCCCTGGCAAACAAAACTGACCCGCCCCGCTTCTGGCTGGCAGATTGCAGGAGCCACTTGGCTCTATCAAACCAGCCCGACTCGGCACTGGTGCCACCTTTCATCTGGGAACCATCCTGCGTATCGTGGATTTTCAGGTGCCAGCCGGCCACTCCCAGCCACAGGCCCCCAAACACATACCACGGCCATTTTCCCCGAAAGGAAACTGACTTGCCCATCTTCTGGCTGGCAGGTTGCAGGAGCCACTTGGCTCTATCAAAACAGCCGGACTTGGCACTGGTGCCCCTTTGGGCCTGGGAACCATCCTACGTATCGTGGATTTTCAGGAGCCAGCCGGCCACTCCCAGCCACAGCCCCCCAAACACAAACTACGGCCCTTTTCCCTGGCAAACAAAACTCACACACCCCGCTTCTGGCTGGCAGATTGCAGGAGCCACTTGGCTCTATCAAACCAGCCCAACTCGGCACTGGTGCCACCTTGGGTCTGGGAACCATCATGCGCGGCGTGGATGTTAAGGAGCCAGCCGGCCATTCTCAGCCACAGGCCCCCAAACTCAAACTGCGGCCCGTTTCCCTGGAATTAAAACAGACCTGCCCATCTTCTGGCTGTCAGATTGCAGGAACCACTTGGCTCTATCAAACCAGCCCGACTCGGCACTGGTGCCCCTTTGGGTCTGGGAACCATCCTGCGTATCGTGGATTTTCAGGAGCCAGCCGGCCATTCCAGGCCACAGACCCCAAAAAAAAGCTATGGTCATTTTCCCTGGAAGTAAAACTGACCTGTCCATCTTCTGGCTGGGAGAATGCAGGAGCCACTTGGCTCTATCAAACCAGCCCGATTTGGCACTGGTGCCCCCTTGGGTCTGGGAACCATCCTGCGTATCGTGGATTTTCAGGAGCCAGCCGGCCACTCCCAGCCACAGGCCCCCAAACAAAAACTACGGCCCTTTTCCCTCGAAGTAAAACTGACCTGCCCATCTTCTGGCTGGCAGATTGCAGGAGCCACATGGCTCTATGAAACCAACCCAACTCGGACCTGGTGCCACCTTGGGTCTGGGAACCATCCAGCGCGGCGTGGATTTTCAGGAGCCACCCGGCCACTCCCAGCCACAGGCCCCGAAAACAAACCACGGCCCTTTTCCCTGGCAAACAAAACTCACCCACCCCGCTTCTGGCTGGCAGATTGCAGGAGCCACTTGGCTCTGTCAAACCAGCCCAACTCGGCACTGGTGCCACCTTGGGTCTGGGAATAATAATGTGTGGCGTGGATTTTAAGGAGCCAGCCGGCCATTCCCCGCCACAGGCCCCCAAACACAAACTGCGGCAGTTTTCCCTGGAAGTAAAAGAGACGTGCCCATCTTCTGGCTGTCAGATTGCAGGAGCCACTTGGCTCTATCAAACCAGCCGATTTGGCACTGGGGCCCCTTGAATCTGGAAACCATCCTGCGTATCATGGATTTTCAGGAGCCAGCCGGCCACTCCCAGCCACAGGCCCCCAAACAAAAACTACGGCCCTTTACCCTGGAAGGAAAACTGACCTGCCCATCTTCTGGCTGGCAGAATGCAGGAGCCACTTGGCTCTATCAAACCAGCCTGACTCGGCACTGGTGCCATTTTTCATCTGGGAACCATCCTGCGTATCGTGGATTTTCAGGAGCCCGCCGGCCACTCCCAGCCACAGGCCCCGAAACATATACCTCGGCCCTTTTCCCTGGAAGTAAAACTGACCAGCCCGTCGTCTGGCTGGCAGATTGCAGGAGCCACTTGGCTCTATCAAACCATCCCGACTTGGCACTGGTGCCTCTTTGGTCTGGGAACCATCCTGCGTATCGTGGATTTTCAGGAGCCAGCCAGCCACTCCCAGCCACAGGCCCCCAAACACAAACTGCGGCCCTTTTCCCTGGAAGTAAAACTGACCAGCCCATCTTCTGGCTGGCAGATTGCGGGAGCCACTTGCCTCTATCAAACCAGCCCGACTTGGCACTGGTGCCCCTTTGGGTCTGGGAACCATCCTACGTATCTTGGATTTTTAGGAGCCAGCCGGCCACTCCCAGCCACAGGCCCCCAAACACAAACTAGGGCCTTTTTCCCTGGCAAACAAAACTCACACACCCCGCTTCTGGCTGGCAGATTGCAGGAGCCACATGGCTCTATCAAACCAGCCCAACTCGGCACTGGTGCCACCTTGGGTCTGGGAACCATCATGCGCGGCGTGGATTTTAAGGAGCCTGCCGGCCATTCTCAGCCACAGGCCCCCAAACAACAACTACGGCCCTTATCCCTGGAAGTAAAACAGACCTGCCCATCTTCTGGCTGTCAGATTGCAGGAGCCACTTGGCTCTATCAAACCAGCCCGACTCGGCACTGGTGCCACCTTTCATCTGGGAACCATCCTGCGTATCGTGGATTTTCAGGAGCCAGCCGGCCACAGCCAGCCATAGGCGCCCAAACACAAACTACGTCCCTTTTCCCTGGAAGTAAAACTGACCTGTCCATCTTCTGGCTGGCAGATTGCAGGAGCCACTTGGCTCTATCAAACTAGCCCGACTCGGCACAGGTGCCACCTTTCATCTGGGAACCATCCTGCGTATCGTGGATTTTCAGGAGCCAGCCGGCCACTCCCAGCCACAGGTCCCCGAACAAAATCTACGACCCATTTCCCTGGAAGTAAAACTGACCTGCCCATCTTCTGGCTGGCAGATTGCAGGAGACACTTGGCTCTATCAAACCAGCCCGACTCGGCACTGGTGCCACCTTTCATCTGGGAACCATCCGGCGTATCGTGAATTTTCAGGGCCAGCCGGCCATTGCAGGCCACAAACCCCAAAAAAAAGCTATGGTCCTTTTCCCTGGAAGTAAAACTGACCTGCCCATCTTCTGGCTGGCATATTGCAGGAGCCACTTGGCTCTATCAAACCAGCCTGACTCGGCACTGGTGCCACCTTTCATCTGGGAACCATCCTGCGTATCGTGGATTTTCAGGAGCCACCCAGCCACTCTCAGCCACAGGGCCCCAAATATATCCCACATCCATTTTCCCTGGAAGAAAATCTCAGCGGCCCGCCTTCTGGCTGGCAGATTGCAGGAGCCACTCGGTACTATCAAAACAGCCCGATTTGGCAGTGGTGCCACCTTTCATCTGGGAACCATCCTGCGTATCGTGGATTTTGAGGAGCCAGCCGGCCACAGCCAGCCACAGGTCCCCAAAAACAAACTACGGCCCTTTTCCCTGGAAGTAAAACAGACCTGCCCATCATCTGCCTGGCAGATTGCAGGAGCCACTTGGCTCTATCAAACCAGCCCGACTCGGCACTGGTGCCACCTTTCATCTGGGAACCATCCTGCGTATCATGGATTTTCAGGAGCCAGCCGGGCACTCCCAGCCACAGGTCCCCAAACACAAACTACGGCCCTTTTCCCTGGAAGTAAAACAGACCTGCCCATCTTCTGGCTGGCAGATTGCAGGAGCCACTTGGCTCTACCAAAGCAGCCCGACTCGGCACTGGTGCCACCTTTCATCTGGGAACCATCCTGCGCGGCGTGGATTTTAAGGAACCAGCCGGCCATTCAAGGCCACAGGCCCCGGAAAAAAAACCACGGCCTTTTTCCCTGGCAAACAAAACTCAGCGACCCCGCTTCTGGCTGACAGATTTCAGGAGCCACATGGCTCTATCACACCAGCCCAACTCAGCAGTGCAGCCACCTTTCATCGGGGATCCATCCTGCGTATCGTGGATTTTCAGGAGCCAGCCGGCCACTCCCAGCCACAGGCCCCCAAACACAAACTACGGCCCTTTTCCATGGAACTAAAACTGACCTGCCCATCTTCTGGCTGGCAGATTGCAGGAGCAACTTGGTACTATCAAACCAGCCCGACTTGGCACTGGTGCCATTTTTCATTTGGGAGGCATCTTGCGTATCGTGGATTTGCTGGAGCCAGCCGGCCACTCCCAGCCACAGGCCCCAATACACAAACTACGGCCGCTTTCCCTTGAAGTAAAACTGACCTGCCTATCTTCTGGCTGGCAGATTGCAGGAGCAACTTGGCTCTATCAAACCAGCCCGACTCGGCACTGGTGCCACCTTGGGTCTGGGAACCATCCTGCGTATCGTGGATTTTCAGGTGCCAGCCGGCCACTCCCAGCCACAGGCCCCCAAACACATACCACGGCCATTTTCCCTGAAAGGAAAACTGACCTGCCCATCTTCTGGCTGGCAGATTGCAGGAGCCACTTGGCTCTATCAAACCAGCCGGACTTGGCACTGGTGCCCCTTTGGGTCTGGGAACCATCCTACGTATCGTGGATTTTAAGGAGCCAGCCGGCCACTCCCAGCCACAGGCCCCCAACAGAAACCACATCCCTTTTCCCTGGCAAACAAAACTTACCCGCCCCGCTCCTGGCTGGCAGATTGCAGGAGAAACTTGGCTCTATCAAACCATCCCGACTCGGCACTGGTGCCCCTTTGGTCTGGGAATCATCCTGCGTATCGTGGATTTTCAGGAGCCAGCCGGCCACTCCCAGCCACAGGCCCCCAAACACAAACTACGGCCCTTTTCCCTGGCAAACAAAACTCACACACCCCGCTTCTGGCTGGCAGATTGCAGGAGCCACTTGGCTCTATCAAACCAGCCCAACTCGGCACTGGTGCCACCTTGGGTCTGGGAACCATCATGCGCGGCGTGGATGTTAAGGAGCCAGCCGGCCATTCTCAGCCACAGGCCCCCAAACTCAAACTACGGCCCGTTTCCCTGGAATTAAAACAGACCTGCCCATCTTCTGGCTGTCAGATTGCAGGAACCACTTGGCTCTATAAAACCAGCCCGACTCGGCAGTGGTGCCACCTTTCATCTGGGAACCATCCTGCGTATCGTGGATTCTCAGGAGCCAGCCGGCCATTCCAGGCCACAGACCCCAAAAAAAATCTATGGTCCTTTTCCCTGGAAGTAAAACTGACCTGTCCATCTTCTGGCTGGGAGAATGCAGGAGCCACTTGGCTCTATCAAACCAGCCCGATTTGGCACTGGTGCCCCCTTGGGTCTGGGAACCATCCTGCGTATCGTGGATTTTCAGGAGCCAGCCGGCCACTCCTAGCCACAGGCCCCCAAACACAAACTACGGCCCTTTTCCCTCGAAGTAAAACTGACCTGCCCATCTTCTGGCTGGCAGATTGCAGGAGCCACATGGCTCTATGAAACCAACCCAACTCGGACCTGGTGCCACCTTGGGTCTGGGAACCATCCAGCGCGGCGTGGATTTTCAGGAGCCACCCGGCCACTCCCAGCCACAGGCCCCGAAAACAAACCACGGCCCTTTTCCCTGGCAATCAAAACTCACCCACCCCGCTTCTGGCTGGCAGATTGCAGGAGCCACTTGGCTCTGTCAAACCAGCCCAATTCGGCACTGGTGCCACCTTGGGTCTGGGAATAATAATGTGCGGCGTGGATTTTAAGGAGCCAGCCGGCCATTCCCCGCCACAGGCCCCCAAACACAAACTGCGGCCCTTTACCCTGGAAGTAAAAGAGACCTGCCCATCTTCTGGCTGTCAGATTGCAGGAGCCACTTGGCTCTATCAAACCAGCCCATTTGGCACTGGGGCCCCTTGGGTCTGGAAACCATCCTGCGTATCGTGGATTTTCAGGAGCCAGCCGGCCACTCCCAGCCACAGGCCCCCAAACAAAAACTACGGCCCTTTACCCTGGAAGGAAAACTGACCTGCCCATCTTCTGGCTGGCAGAATGCAGGAGCCACTTGGCTCTATCAAACCAGCCTGACTCGGCACTGGTGCCATTTTTCATCTGGGAACCATCCTGCGTATCGTGGATTTTCAGGAGCCCGCCGGTCACACCCAGCCACAGGCCCCCAAACACATACCTCGGCCCTTTTCCCTGGAAGTAAAACTGACCAGCCCGTCGTCTGGCTGGCAGATTGCAGGAGTCCCTTGGCTCTATCAAACCATCCCGACTTGGCACTGGTGCCTCTTTGGTCTGGGAACCATCCTGCGTATCGTGGATTTTCAGGAGCCAGCCAGCCACTCCCAGCCACAGGCCCCCCAAACACAAACTACGGCCCTTTTCCCTGGAAGTAAAACTGCCCAGCCCAACTTCTGGCTGGCAGATTGCAGGAGCCACTTGCCCCTATCAAACCAGCCTGACTTGGCACTGGTGCCCCTTTGGGTCTGGGAACCATCCTGCGTATCTTGGATTTTCAGGAGCCAGCCGGCCACTCCCAGCCACAGGCCCCCAAACACAAACTACGGCCTTTTTCCCTGGCAAACAAAACTCACACACCCCGCTTCTGGCTGGCAGATTGCAGGAGCCACATGGCTCTATCAAACCAGCCCGACTCGGCACTGGTGCCACCTTTCATCTGGGAACCATCCTGCGTATCGTGGATTTTCAGGAGCCAGCCGGCCACAGCCAGCCATAGCCGCCCAAAAACAAGCTACGTCCCTTTTCCCTGGAAGTAAAACAGACCTGCCCATCTTCTGGCTGGCAGATTGCAGGAGCCACTTGGCTCTATCAAACTAGCCCGACTCGGCACAGGTGCCACCTTTCATCTGGGAACCATCCTGCGTATCGTGGATTTTCAGGAGCCAGCCGGCCACTCCCAGCCACAGGTCCCCGAACAAAATCTACGACCCATTTCCCTGGAAGTAAAACTGACCTGCCCATCTTCTGGCTGGCAGATTGCAGGAGACACTTGGCTCTATCGAACCAGCCCGACTCGGCACTGGTGCCACCTTTCATCTGGGAACCATCCTGCGTATCGTGGATTTTCAGGAGCCAGCCGGCCATTCCAGGCCACAGACCCCAAAAAAAAGCTATGGTCCTTTTCCCTGGAAGTAAAACTGACCTGTCCATCTTCTGGCTGGCAGATTGCAGGAGCCACTTGGCTCTATCAAACCAGCCCGACTCGGCACTGGTGCGACCTTTCATCTGGGAACGATCCTGAGTATCGTGCATTTTCAGGAGCCAGCCGGCCACTCCCAGCCTCAGGCCCCCAAACACAAACTACCAGCCCTCTTCCCCAGAAGTAAAACTGACCTGTCCATCTACTGGCTGGCAGATTGCAGGAGCCACTTGGCTCTATCAAACCAGCCCGACTCGGCACTGGTGCCACCTTTCATCTGGGCACCATCCTGCGTGTCGTGGATTTTCGGGAGCCAGCCAGCCACTCTCAGCCACAGGGCCCCAAACACATACCACGGCCATTTTCCCTGGAAGAAAATCTCAGCGGCCCGCCTTCTGGCTTGCACATTGCAGGAGCCACTCGGTACTATCAAACCAGCCCGACTTGGCACTGGTGCCACCTTTCATCTGGGAACCATCCTGCGTATCGTGGATTTTCAGGAGCCAGCCGGGCACTCCCAGCCACAGGTCCCCAAAAACAAACTACGGCCCTTTTCCCTGGAAGTAAAACAGACCTGCTCATCATCTGGCTGGCAGATTGCATGAGCCACTTGGCTCTACCAAAGCAGCCCGACTCGGCACTGGTGCCACCTTTCATCTGGGAACCATCCTGCGCGGCGTGGATTTTAAGAAACCAGCCGGCCATTCAAGGCCACAGGCCCCGGAAAAAAAACCACGGCCTGTTTCCCTGGCAAACAAAACTCAGCGACCCCGCTTCTGGCTGAGAGATTGCAGGAGCCACATGGCTCTATCACACCAGCCCGACTCGGCACTGGTGCCCCTTTGGTCTGGGAATCATCCTGCGAATCGTGGATTTTCAGGAGCCAGCAGGCCACTCCCAGCCACAGGCCCCCAAACAAAAACTGTGGGCCTTTTCCCTGCCAAACTAAACTCACCCACCCCGCTTCTGGCTGGCAGATTGCAGGAGCCACTCGGTACTATCAAACCAACCCGACTCTACACTGGTGCCACCTTTCATCTGGGAACCATCCTGCATATCGTGGATTTTCAGGAGCCAGCCAGCCACTCCCAGCCACAGGCCCCCAAACACAAACTACGGCCCTTTTCCCTGGAAGTAAAACTGACCTGCCCATCTTCTGGCTGGCAGATTGCAGGAGGCACTTGGCTCTATCAAACCAGCCCGACTCGGCACTGGTGCCACCTTTCATCTGGGAACCATCCTGCGTATCGTGGATTTTCAGGAGCCAGCCGGCCATTCCAGGCCACAGACACCAAAAAAAACCTATGGTACTTTTCCCTGGAAGTAAAACTGACCTGCCCATCTTCTGGCGTGCAGATTGCAGGAGCCACTTGGCTCTATCAAACAAGCCAGACTCGGCACTGGTGCCACCTTTCATCTGGGAACCATCCTGAGTATCATGCATTTTCAGGAGCCAGCCGGCCACTCCCAGCCTCAGGCCCCCAAACACAAACTACCGGCCCTCTTCCCTAGAAGTAAAACTGACCTGTCCATCTACTGGCTGGCAGATTGCAGGAGCCACTTGGCTCTATCAAACCAGCCCGACTCGGCACTGGTGCCACCTTTCATCTGGGAACCATCCTGCGTATCGTGGATTTTCAGGAGCCACCCAGCCACTCTCAGCCACAGGGCCCCAAATATATCCCACATCCATTTTCCCTGGAAGAAAATCTCAGCGGCCCGCCTTCTGGCTGGCAGATTGCAGGAGCCACTCGGTACTATCAAAACAGCCCGATTTGGCAGTGGTGCCACCTTTCATCTGGGAACCATCCTGCGTATCGTGGATTTTGAGGAGCCAGCCGGCCACAGCCAGCCACAGGTCCCCAAAAACAAACTACGGCCCTTTTCCCTGGAAGTAAAACAGACCTGCCCATCATCTGCCTGGCAGATTGCAGGAGCCACTCGGTACTATCAAAACAGCCCGATTTGGCAGTGGTGCCACCTTTCATCTGGGAACCATCCTGCGCGGCGTGGATTTTAAGGAACCAGCCGGCCATGCAAGGCATCAGGCCCCGGAAAAAAAACCACGGCCTTTTTCCCTGGCAAACAAAACTCAGTGACCCCGCTTCTGGCTGACAGATTGCAGGAGCCACATGGCTCTATCACACCAGCCAAACTCGGCAGTGGTGCCACCTTTCATCTGGGAACCATCCTGCGTATCGTGGATTTTCAGGAGCCAGCAGGCAATTCCGAGCCACAGGCTCCCGAAAACAAACCACGGCCCTTTTCCCTGGCAAACAAAACTCACGCACCCCGCTCCTGGCTGTCAGATTGCAGGAGACACTTGGCCCTATCAAACCAGCCGGCTTGGCACTGGTGCCACCTTTCATCTGGGAACCATCCTGCGTACCGTGGATTTTCAGGAGCCAGCCGGCCACTCCCAGCCACAGGCGCCCAAACACACACTACAGCCCTTTTCCCTGGAAGTAAAACTGACCTGCCCATCTTCTGGCTGGCAGATTGCAGGAGCCACTTGGCTCTATCAAACCAGCCCGATTTGGCACTGGGGCCCCTTGGGTCTGGAAACCATCCTGCGTATCGTGGATTTTCAGGACCCAGCCGGCCACTCCCAGCCACAGGCCCCCAACACAAACCACGGCCCTTTTCCCTGGCAAACAAAACTGACCCGCCCCGCTTCTGGCTGGCAGATTGCAGGAGCCACTTGGCTCTATCAAACCAGCCCGACTCGGTACTGGTGCCACCTTGGGTCTGGGAACCATCATGCGCGGCGTGGATTTTAAGGAGCCAGCCGGCCATTCCCAGCCACAGGGCCCCAAACAAAAACTACGGCCCCTTTCCCTGGAAGTAAAAGAGACCTGCCCATCTTCTGGCTGTCAGATTGCAGGAGCCACGCGGTACTATCAAACCAGCCCGACTTGGCACTGGTGCCATTTTTTTCACTTGGGAACCATCCATCACGGCAGGGGTTTTCAGGAGCCAGCCGGCCACTCCCAGCCACAGGCCCCCAAACACAAACTACGGCCCTTTTCCCTGGAAGAAAAACTGACCTGCCCATCTTCTGGCTGGCAGATTGCAGGAGCCATTTGGCTCTATCAAACCAGCCCGACTTGGCACTGGTGCCCCCTTGGGTCTGGGAACCATCCTACGTATCGTGGATTTTCAGGAGCCAGCCGGCCACTCCCAGCCTCAGGCCCCCAACAGAAACCACATCCCTTTTCCCTGGCAAACAAAACTGACCCGCCCCGCTCCTGGCTGGCAGATTGCAGGAGACACTTGGCTCTATCAAACCATCCCGACTCAGCACTGGTGCCCCTTTGGTCTGGGAATCACCCTGCCTATCGTGGATATTCAGGAGCCAGCCGGCCACTCCCAGCCACAGGCCCCCAAACACAAACTACAGCCCTTTTCCCTGGAAGTAAAACTGACCTGCCCATCTTCTGGCTGGCAGATTGCAGGAGACACTTGGCTCTATCAAACCAGCCCGACTCGGCACTGGTGCCACCTTTCATCTGGGAACCATCCTGCGTATCGTGGATTTTCAGGAGCGAGCCGGCTACTCCCAGCCACAGGCCCCCGAAAAAAAACTACGACCCATTTCCCTGGAAGTAAAACTGACCTGCCCATCTTCTGGCTGGCAGATTGCAGGAGACACTTGGCTCTATCAAACCAGCCCCACTCGGCACTGGTGCCACATTTCATCTGGGAACCATCCTGTGTATCGGGGATTTTCGGGTGCCAGCCGGCCATTCGCAGCCACAGGCCTCCAAAAAAAAGCTATGGTCCTTTTCCCTGGAAGTAAAACTGACCTGTCCATCTTCTGGCTGGCAGAATGCAGGAGCCACTTGGCTCTATCAAACCAGCTCGATTTGGCACTTGTGCCCTCTTGGGTCTGGCAATCATCCTGAGTATCGTGCATTTTCAGGAGCCAGCCGGCCACTCCCAGCCTCAGGCCCCCAAACACAAACTACCGGCCCTCTTCCCCAGAAGTAAAACTGACCTGTCCATCTTCTGGCTGGCAGATTGCAGGTGCCACTAAGCTCTATCAAACCAGCCCGACTCGGCACTGGTGCCACCTTTCATCTGGGAACCATCCTGCGTTTCGTGGATTTTCAGGAGCCAGCCGGCCACAGCCAGCCACAGGTCCCCAAAAACAATCTGCGGCCCTTTTCCCTGGATGTAAAACAGAACTGCCCATCTTCTGGCTGGCAGATTGCAGGAGCCACTTGGCTCTATCAAAACAGCCCGACTCGGCACTGGTGCCACCTTTCATCTGGGAACCATCCTGCGCGGCATGGATTTTAAGGAACCAGCCGGCCATTCCAGGCCACAGGCCCCGGAAAAAATACCACGGCCTTTTTCCCTGGCAAACAAAACTCAGCGACCCCGCTTCTGGCTGACAGATTGCAGGAGCCACATGGCTCTATCACACCAGCCAGACTCGGCACTGGTGCCACCTTTCATCTGGGAACCATCATGCGCGGTGTGGATTTTAAGGAGCCAGGCGGCCATTCCCAGCCACACGCCCCCAAAACACAAACTACGGCCCTTTTCCCTGGAAGTAAAACAGACCTGCCCATCTTCTGGCTGTCAGATTGCAGGAGCTACTTGGTACTATGAAACCAGCCCGACTTGGCACTGGTGCCATTTTTCATTTGGGAACCATCCTGCGTATCGTGGATTTCCAGGAGCCAACCGGCCACTGCCAGCCACAGGTCCCCAAACACATACCACGGCCCTTTTCCCTGGAAGTAAAACTGACCTGCCCATCGTCTGGCTGGCAGATTGCAGGAGCCACTTGGCTCTATCAAACCATCCCGACTTGGCACTGGTGCCTCTTTGGTCTGGGAATCATCCTGCGTATCGTGGATTTTCAGGAGCCAGCCAGCCACTCCCAGCCACAGGCCCCCCAAACACAAACTACGGCCCTTTTCCCTGGAAGTAAAACTGACCTGCCCATCTTCTGGCTGGCAGATTGCAGGAGTCACTTGCCTCTATCAAACCAGCCCGACTTGGCACTGGTGCCCCTTTGGGTCTGGGAACCATCCTGCGTATCGTGTATTTTCAGGAGCCAGCCGGCCACTCCCAGCCACAGGCCCCCAACAGAAACCACATCCCTTTTCCCTGGCAAACAAAACTGACCCGCCCCGCTCCTGGCTGGCAGATTGCAGGAGACACTTGGCTCTATCACACCAGCCCGACTCGGCACTGGTGCCACCTTTCATCTGGGAACCATCCTGCGTATCGTGGATTTTCAGGAGCCAGCCGGCTACTCCCAGCCACAGGCCCCCGAAAAAAAACTACGACCCATTTCCCTGGAAGTAAAAGAGACCTGCCCATCTTCTGGCTGGCAGATTGCAGGAGACACTTTGCTCTATCAAACCAGCCCGACTCGGCAGTGGTGCCACCTTTCATCTGGGAAGCATCCTGCGTATCGTGGATTTTCAGGAGCCAGCCGGCCATTCCAGGCCACAGACCCCAAAAAAAAGCCATGGTCCTTTTCCCTGGAAGTAAAACTGACCTGTCCATCTTCTGGCTGGCAGAATGCAGGAGCCACTTGGCTCTATCAAACCAGCCTGCTTTGGCACTGGTGCCCCCTTGGGTCTGGGAACCATGCTGCGTATCGTGGATTTTCAGGAGCCAACCGGCCACTCCCAGCCACAGGCCCCCAAACACAAACTACGGCCCTTTTCCCTGGAAGTAAAACTGACCTGCCATCTTCTGGCTGGCAGATTGCAGGAGCCACTTGGCTCTATCAAACCAGCCCGACTCGGCACTGGTGCCACCTTTCTTCTGGGAAACATCCTGCGTATCGTGGATTTTCAGGAGCCAGCCGGCCATTCCAGGCCACAGACCCCAAAAAAAAGCCATGGTCCTTTTCCCTGGAAGTAAAACTGACCTGTCCATCTTCTGGCTGGCAGAATGCAGGAGCCACTTGGCTCTATCAAACCAGCCTGCTTTGGCACTGGTGCCCCCTTGGGTCTGGGAACCATGCTGCGTATCGTGCATTTTCAGGAGCCACCCGGCCACTTCCAGCCTCAGGCACCCAAACACAAACTACCGGCCCTCATCCCCGGAAGTAAAACTGACCTGCCCATCTTCTGGCTGGCAGATTGGAGGAGCAACTTGGCTCTATCAAACCAGCCCGACTTGGCACTGGTGCCATTTTTCATTTGGGAGGCATCTTGCGTATCGTGGATTTTCAGGAGCCACCCGGCCACTCCCAGCCACAGGCCCCCAAATACAAACTACGGCCCCTTTCCCTGGAAGTAAAACTGATCTGCCCATCTTCTGGCTGGCAGATTGCAGGAGCCACTTGGCTCTATCAAACCAGCCCTACTCGGCACTGGTGCCCCCTTGGGTCTGGGAACCATCCTGCGCAGCGTGGATTTCAAGGAGCCAGCCGGTCATTCCGATCCAAAGGCCCCCGAAAAAAAACCACAGCCCATTCCCTGGCAAAAAAAATTCACACACCCCGCTTCTGGCGTGCAGATTGCAGGAGCCACTTGGCTCTATCAAACCAGCCCAACTCGGCAGTGGTGCCACATTACATCTGGGAACCCTCCTGCGTATCGTGGATTTTCAGGAGCCAACCGGCCACTCCCAGCCACAGGCCCCCAAACACAAAATACGGCCCTTTTCCCTGGAAGTAAAACTGACCTGCCCATCTTCTGGCTGGCAGATTGCAGGAGACACTTGGCTCTATCAAACGAGCCCGACTCGGCACTGGTGCCACCTTTCATCTGGGAACCATCCTGCGTATCGTGGATTTTCAGGAGCCAGCCGGCCACAGCCAGCCACAGGCCCCCAAATACAAATTACGGCCCCTTTCCCTGGAAGTAAAACAGACCTGCCCACCTTCTGGCTGGCAGATTGCAGGAGCCACTTGGCTCTATCAAACCAGCCCAACTCGGCACTGGTGCCCCCTTGGGTCTGGGAACCATCCTGCGCGGCGTGGATTTCAATGAGCCAGCCGGTCATTCCGGTCCACAGGCCCCAAAAAAAATCCACAGCCCTTTCCCTGGCAAACAAAATTCACACACCCCGCTTCTGGCTGGCAGATCGCAGGAGCCACTTGGCTCTATCAAACCAGCCCGACTCGGCACTGGTGCCACCTTTCATCTTGGAACCATCCTGTGTATCGGGCATTTTTGGGTGCCAGCTGCCCACTCTCAGCCACAGGCCCCCGAACATAAACTACCACCCTTTTCCTTGGAAGTAAAACTGACCTGCCCATCTTCTGGCTGGCAGATTGCAGGAGACTCTTGGCTCTATCAAACCAGCTCCACTCGGCACTGGTTCCGCCTTTCATCTGGGAACCATCCTGCGTATCGTGGATTTTCAGGAGCCAGCCGGCCATTCCCAGCCACAGGCCCCCAAAAAAGCTATGGTCCTTTTCCCTGGAAGTAAAACTGACCTGTCCATCTTCTGGCTGGCAGATTGCAGGAGCCACTTGGATCTATCAAACCAGCCCGATTTGGCACTGGTGCCCTCTTGGGTCTGGGAGCCATCCTGCGTATCGTGGATTTTCAGGAGCCAGCCGGCCACTCCCAGCCACAGGCCCACAAACACAAACTACGGCCCTTTTCCCTGGAAGTAAAACTGACCTGCCCATCTTCTGGCTGGCAGATTGCAGGAGCCACTTGGCTCTATCAAACCAGTCCGACTTGGAAGTGGTGCCAACTTGGGTCTGGGAACCATCCTACGTATCGTGGATTTTCAGGAGCCATCCGGCCACTCCCAGCCACAGGCACCCAAACACAAACTACGGCCCTTTTCCCTGGAAGTAAAATTGACCTGCCCATCTTCTGGCTGGCAGATTGCAGGAGCCACATGGCTCTATCAAACCAGCCCAACTCGGCACTGGTGCCACCTTTCATCTGGGAACCATCATGCGCGGCGTGGATTTAAAGGAGCCAGCCGGCCATTCCAAGCCACAGGCCCCCAAACACAAACTACGGCCCTTTTCCCTGGAAGTAAAACAGACCTGCCCATCTTCTGGCTGGCAGATTGCAGGAGCCACTTGGCTCTATCAAACCAGCCCGATTTGGCACTGGTGCCATTTTTCATTTGGGAACCATCCTGCGTATCGTGGATTTCCAGGAGCCAGCCGGCCACTCCCAGCCACAGGCCCCCAAACAAAATCTACGGCCCTTTTCCCTGGAAGTAAAACTGGCCTGCCCATCTTCTGCCTGGCAGATTGCAGGAGCCACTGGGTTCTATCAAACCAGCCCGACTCGGCACTGGTGCCACCTTGGGTCTGGGAACCATCCTGTGTATCGTGGATTTTCAGGAGCCAGCCGGCCACTCCCAGCCACAGGCCCCCAAACACATACCACGGCCCTTTTCCATGGAACTAAAACTGACCTGCCCATCTTCTGGCTGGCAGATTGCGGGAGACACTTGTTACTATCAAACCAGCCCAAATCAGCAGTGGTGCCACCATTCATCTCGGAACCATCCTGCGTATCGTGGATTTTCAGGAGCCAGCCAGCCATTTCCAGCCACAGGCCCCCGAAAGCAAACCACGGCCCTTTTCCCTGGCAAACAAAACTCACCCACCCCGCTTATGGCTGGCAGATTGCAGGAGCCACTTGGCTCTATCAAACCAACCCGACTCAGCACTGGTGCCACCTTTCTTCTGGGAAACATCCTGTGTATTGGGGATTTTCAGGAGCCAGCCGGCCACTCCCAGCCACAGGCCCCCAAACACAAACTACGTCCCTTTTCCCTGGAAGTAAAATTAACCTGCCCATCTTATGGCTGGCAGATTGCAGGAGCCATATGGCTCTATCAAACCAGCCCGACTCGGCACTGGTGCCACCTTTCATCTGGGAACCATCATGCACGGCGTGGATTTTCAGGAGCCAGACGGCCATACCCAGCCACAGGCCCCCAACACAATCTATAGCCCTTTTCCCTGGAAGTAAAATTGACCTGCCCATCTTCTGGCTGTCAGATTGCAGGAGCAACTTGGCTCTATCAAACCAGCCCATCTCGGCACTGGTGCCACCTTTCATCTGAGAACCATCCTGCGCGGCATGGATATTAAGGAGCCAGCCAGCCATTCTTGGCCACAGCCCCGTAAAACAAACCATGGCCCTTTTCCCTGGCAATCAAAACTCACCCACCCCGCTTCTGGCTGGCAGATTGCAGGAGACACTTGGCTCTATCAAACCAGCCCGACTCGGCACTTGTGCCACCTTTCTTTTGGAAGCATCTTGCGTATCGTGGATTTAAAGGAGCCAGCCTACTACTGCCTGCCACAGGCCCCCAAATAGAAACCACCACCCCATTCCCTGGAAAGAAAATTCAGCCGCCCCGCTTCTTGCTGGCAGATTGCAGGAGCTACTCTCTATTATCAAACCATCACGACTTGGCACTGGTGCCACCTTTTATCTGGGAACCACCCTGCGTATCGAGGATTTTCAGGAACCAGCCAGCCACTCCCAGCCCCAGGCCCGGAAACACAAACCACAGCCCTTTTCCCTGGAAACAAAACTAGACAAATCTGGGACTTTTTTACCGACTAAAATTGTTTGAATAATCTCGTCATATTAATAGATTTCTAGAAGAAATTTTTAAAATCTTTCTTAGAGTTGAGATAGTCCAGGACTGAGGTCTTTTTCTTCACATATCAATATTGCAACGAAATTATTAAATAAAGACCAACTCTTTATTTTTCTTTTTAACCCAAGTAAATAATTCCCATTCATTAATCCATTTTGTGGACCAATATTTGCCATTCTGATGGAAGTTGTCACTTCTTTACAATCGACATTCTGTGACGATGTTGACAAGTCTTGGGTGATGATCCTAACTGGTCTTAGATACACATAGGGGGAAATTTCCTCAGCCAGTGTCAGTCCTAAGCATGCGTATCAGCAGATCTTTCTATAGCTGGGAATTTTCCCATGAAAGGGATTCAGTTAGGGAAGAGACACTTGTCCCAGAGTTTTACATTCTTCTTGAACACTGCTTAAGGAACATGGATCCCATGTCCATTTGGATCTCTGTCTGCACAGAACTTTGTCATGCCAGTGCTTGAAATGCATCTCGAAGAGAATTCACTGCACAGAATGAATGAGAGTGGTAGGGCTCAGTGGGGCTCACCAGGCCCAACCCCCCTGTTAAAGCAGGATACCTAGAGCCTCTTGCCCGGGATTCTATCTGGGTGTACTTTTAATGTCTTCTAAGATCCAGGCTTCAGAAGCTTTCTGGGCAGTCTGTGCCGCGGTTCAGTCACCCTCACAGTAAAACATCATTTGGTGATGTTCATAGGCAATCTCCTGTATTTCAGTGTGTGCCCACTGCCTCTTGTGTTTTCACTCAGCATCACTTAAAAGACACTGGTTCCCTCCCTTTTGCATTATTGCTTCCCGTATGTATGTGTGCAGCCATGTAGAGAAATGTAAAAACCTCCCTGAAGGCCACGCAGACAATATTCCCTTCATCTACCAGTCAAGTTGATTCATCAGAGGTGTTGAAAAAGTTGTTCAGCATGAAATTCCCCAGGAAAATCCACGCCGAGTACATTGCTTTGTCCTCCTTCATATGCCAGGCAAGGCTTTCAGGAATAGCTGCCCCATCAACTTCATGGGGATAAAAAAGAGGCTGGCTGATTTGTACTTTTCCGAGTCCTCCTAATTGCCATTTTTGAAGAGGGCAGTCTTTTGCTTTCATGCATTCTTAGCTACGGAAAACTCCATACTTTCGTCTTTAGCGTTTCTTGTCCTCTCCAACTTCGCAAAAAAGTTTTTCCACTATGTCTGGCAAGGAGAATCTGGGTCAGGGCTGAAAACATCTCCCATGGTGTTGTACATGTTGCAGAGAAGTCTGCAGAGTGTTTTGCAGGAAGAAAAAGAAAGATGTCCAAAACACCTTCCAACCGAATGTTCATGTGTTTGGAAAAGGTAGGAGAGTTGTAAGGTACTGTTTTCTATCAGTTTGCAAGCTGCGCACACTATCCCAGTGTTGTGCAGCTTCATTCTCACCTTTCCGAAGCTACTGCTCCCTACGGCTTCCGGAGGCGAAGACGAGGTTTCGTCGAGCAAATGGGATTGTACCGGCGCCAATGCTCTAAAGTGCGGCGGCTTCTGCCGAAATGTGCCCGGGACCGGCGCTTAGCTCCGGGGACATCCGTACCTTCTTCTTTCGGGACTTTTGTGGTCTACATCACTGCAAAAAGCTTTTCCACTATGTCTGGCAAGGAGAAACTGTGCCTGCGCAGAAAATATCTCTCATGGTGTTTTACATGTTGCAGAGAGCTCTGCTGACTGTTTTGCACGAAGAAAAAGAAAGTTTTCCAAAACACCTTCCAATCGAATGTTCATGTGTTTGGAAAAGGTAGGAGTGGTAAGGTACTGTTTTTTATCAGTTTGTAAGCTGCGCACACTATCCCAGTGTTGTGCAGCTTCATTCTTCACCTTTTGAAAGCAGCCGCTCTCTCCGGCTCCCGGTAGCGAAGAAGCGGCTTCTTCGCGCAAAGGCGATTGTGCCGGTCACAGTGCACTCCAGTGCGGCGGTTTCTTCCGAAATGCGCCCGGGCCCGGCGCTTAGCTCCGGGGAACTCTGTATTTCGACTTTAGCGTCTCTTGTGTTCTACATCACTACTAAAAGCATTTCCACTATGTCTGGCAAGTAGAAACTGTGCCAGCACAGAAAACATCTCCCATCATGTTTTACATGTTGCAGAGAGCTCTGCTGAGTGTTTTGCACGAAGAAAATAAAGTTGTTGAAAACACCTTCTAACCGAATATTCATATGTTTGGAGAAGGTAGGAGAGTGGTAAGGTACTGTTTTCTATCAGTTTGCAAGCTGCGCACACTATCCCCGTGTTGTGCAGCTTCATTTCCACCTTTCCGAAGCAGCCGCTCTCTCCGGCTCCCGGAGGCGAAGAATCGGCTTCTTCGCGCAAATGCGATTGTGCCGGTCACAGTGCACTCCAGTACGGCGGCATCTGCCGAAATGTGCCCGGGACCGGCGCTTAACTCCGGGGAGCTGCGTACCTTCGTCTTTCGGGACTTTTGTGGTCTACATCATACAGAAAGGTTTTCCACTATGTTAGGCAAGGAGAATCTGTGCCAGCACAGAAAACATCTCCCATCATGTTATACATGTTGAAGAGAGCTCTGCTGAGTGTTTTGCACGAAGAAAATAAAGTTGTTGAAAACACCTTCCAACCGAATATTCATATGTTTGGAAAAGGTAGGAAAAGAGTAAGGTACTGTTTTTTATCAGTTGGCAAGTTGCGCACACTATCCCAGTGTTGTGCAGCTTCATTTCCACCTTTCCGAAGCAGCCGCTCTGTCTGGTTCGCGGAGGCAAGGAAGCGGCTTCTTCGCGCAAAGGCGATTGTGCCGGTCACAGTGCACTCCAGTGCGGCGGCTTCTTCCGAAATGTGCCCGGGACCGGCGCTTAGCTCCGGGGACATCCGTACCTTCTTCTTTCGGGACTTTTGTGGTCTACATCACTGCAAAACGCTTTTCCACTATGTCTGGTAATGAGAAACTGTGCCTGCACAGAAAAAATCTCTCATGGTGTTTTACATGTTGCAGAGAGCTCTGCTGACTGTTTTGGGCGAAGAAAAAGAAAGTTTTCCAAAACACCTTCCAATCGAATGTTCATGTGTTTGGAAAAGGTAGGAGAGTGGGAAGGTACTGTTTTCTATCAGTTTGTAAGCTGCGCACACTATCCCAGTGTTGTGCAGCTTCATTCTTCACCTTTTGAAAGCAGCCGCTCTCTCCGGCTCCCGGAGGCGAAGAATCGGCTTCTTCGCGCAAAGGCGATTGTGCCGGTCACAGTGCACTCCAGTGCGGCGGCTTCTTCCGAAATGCGCCCGGGCCCGGCGCTTAGCTCCGGGGAACTCTGTATTTCGACTTTAGCGTCTCTTGTGTTCTACATCACTACTAAAAGCATTTCCACTATGTCTGGCAAGTAGAAACTGTTCCAGCACTGAAAACATCTCCCATCATGTTATACATGTTGCAGAGAGCTCTGCTGAGTGTTTTGCTGAAGAAAATAAAGTTGTTGAAAACACCTTCTAACCGAATATTCATATGTTTGGAAAAGGTAGGAGAGTGGTAAGGTACTGTTTTTTATCAGTTGGCAAGTTGCGCACACTATCCCCGTGTTGTGCAGCTTCATTTCCACATTTCCGAAGCAGCCGCTCTGTCTGGTTCGCGGAGGCAAGGAAGCGGCTTCTTCGCGCAAAGGCGATTGTGCCGGTCACAGTGCACTCCAGTGCGGCGGCTTCTTCCGAAATGTGCCCGGGACCGGCGCTTAGCTCCGGGGAACTCTGTATTTCGACTTTAGCGTCTCTTGTGTTCTACATCACTACTAAAAGCATTTCCACTATGTCTGGCAAGTAGAAAGTGTGCCAGCACAGAAAACATCTCCCATCATGTTTTACATGTTGCAGAGAGCTCTGCTGAGTGTTTTGCACGAAGAAAATAAAGTTGTTGAAAACACCTTCTAACCGAATATTCATATGTTTGGAAAAGGTAGGAGAGTGGTAAGGTACTGTTTTCTATCAGTTTGCAAGCTGCGCACACTATCCCAGTCTTGTGCAGCTTCATTTCCTTCTTTCCGAAGCAGCCGCTCTCTCCGGCTCTCGGAGGCGAAGAATCGGCTTCTTCGCGCAAAGGCGATTGCGCCGGTCACAGTGCACTCCAGTGCGGCGGCTTCTTCCGAAATGTGCCCGGGACCGGCGCTTAGCTCCGGGGACATCCGTACCTTCTTCTTTCGGGACTTTTGTGGTCTACATCACTGCAAAACGCTTTTCCACTATGTCTGGTAATGAGAAACTGTGCCTGCACAGAAAAAATCTCTCATGGTGTTTTACATGTTGCAGAGAGCTCTGCTGACTGTTTTGCACGAAGAAAAAGAAAGTTTTCCAAAACACCTTCCAATCGAATGTTCATGTGTTTGGAAAAGGTAGGAGAGTGGGAAGGTACTGTTTTCTATCAGTTTGTAAGCTGCGCACACTATCCCAGTGTTGTGCAGCTTCATTCTTCACCTTTTGAAAGCAGCCGCTCTCTCCGGCTCCCGGTAGCGAAGAAGCGGCTTCTTCGCGCAAAGGCGATTGTGCCGGTCACAGTGCACTCCAGTGCGGCGGCTTCTTCCGAAATGCGCCCGGGCCCGGCGCTTAGCTCCGGGGAACTCTGTATTTCGACTTTAGCGTCTCTTGTGTTCTACATCACTACTAAAAGCATTTCCACTATGTCTGGCAAGTAGAAACTGTGCCAGCACAGAAAACATCTCCCATCATGTTATACATGTTGCAGAGAGCTCTGCTGAGTGTTTTGCTGAAGAAAATAAAGTTGTTGAAAACACCTTCTAACCGAATATTCATATGTTTGGAAAAGGTAGGAGAGTGGTAAGGTACTGTTTTTTATCAGTTGGCAAGTTGCGCACACTATCCCCGTGTTGTGCAGCTTCATTTCCACATTTCCGAAGCAGCCGCTCTGTCTGGTTCGCGGAGGCAAGGAAGCGGCTTCTTCGCGCAAAGGCGATTGTGCCGGTCACAGTGCACTCCAGTGCGGCGGCTTCTTCCGAAATGTGCCCGGGACCGGCGCTTAGCTCCGGGGAACTCTGTATTTCGACTTTAGCGTCTCTTGTGTTCTACATCACTACTAAAAGCATTTCCACTATGTCTGGCAAGTAGAAAGTGTGCCAGCACAGAAAACATCTCCCATCATGTTTTACATGTTGCAGAGAGCTCTGCTGAGTGTTTTGCACGAAGAAAATAAAGTTGTTGAAAACACCTTCTAACCGAATATTCATATGTTTGGAAAAGGTAGGAGAGTGGTAAGGTACTGTTTTCTATCAGTTTGCAAGCTGCGCACACTATCCCAGTCTTGTGCAGCTTCATTTCCTTCTTTCCGAAGCAGCCGCTCTCTCCGGCTCTCGGAGGCGAAGAATCGGCTTCTTCGCGCAAAGGCGATTGCGCCGGTCACAGTGCACTCCAGTGCGGCGGCTTCTTCCGAAATGTGCCCGGGACCGGCGCTTAGCTCCGGGGACATCCGTACCTTCTTCTTTCGGGACTTTTGTGGTCTACATCACTGCAAAACGCTTTTCCACTATGTCTGGTAATGAGAAACTGTGCCTGCACAGAAAACATCTCTCATGGTGTTTTACATGTTGCAGAGAGCTCTGCTGAGTGTTTTGCACGAAGAAAAAGAAAGTTTTCCAAAACACCTTCCAATCGAATGTTCATGTGTTTGGAAAAGGTAGGAGTGGTAAGGTACTGGTTTTTATCAGTTTGCAAGCTGCGCACACTATCCCAGTGTTGTGCAGCTTCATTCTTCACCTTTTGAAAGCAGCCGCTCTCTCCGGCTCCCGGAGGCGAAGAATCGGCTTCTTCGCGCAAAGGCGATTGTGCCGGTCACAGTGCACTCCAGTGCGGCGGCTTCTTCCGAAATGCGCCCGGGACCGGGGCATAACTCCGGGGAGCTGCGTACCTTCGTCTTTAGCGCCTTTTGTGGTCTACATCATTGCAAAAATCTTTTCCATCATGTCTGGCAAGGAAAAACTGTGCCAGCATGGAAAACATCTCCCATTGGATTTTACATTTTGCAGAGAAGCCTGCAGTGTGTTTTGCAGGAAGAAAAAGAAAGTTGTCCAAAACACTTTCCAACAGAATGTTCATGTGTTTGGAAAAGGTTGAGAGTGGTAAGGTACTGTTTTGGATCAATGTGCATCTGTGCACACAATCCCAGTGTTATGCTGCTTCATTCTTCAGCTTTCAGAGGTAGCCGCTCTCTCCGGCTTCCAGAGGCGAAGAAGCGGCTTCTTCGCGCAAAGGCGATTGTGCTGGTCACAGTGCACTGCAGACGGCGGCTTCTACCGAAATGTGCCCCGTATCTGCTCATAGCTCCAGGCGTCTCTGTACCTTCCAATTCCGTTTTTGGTCTTGGCAATACAAATGGTTTACTTGCAGCAGTAGGATGGGACAGTGAACTGGACTTTTTGCTTTTAGAGAGAAGCTAATGAAAAAGTTTCACCAGGATCAGAGCAGGTTGTAAAACAGAAAAATTGTAATGAAAAGAAGCCAGCCTTGTGCCCTTAGATTTGCTAGCTGTGTTTGAACAAAATGAAATGTGTCAACTCGGTGTTCCTGGGTATCACATCAGTAACAGGTACTTCAGTTGCTGAATTTTTCTCGTCAAGTTAAGAGGAGAATCCAAGGAATTGTGATTTCATGCTCACAATTCACCCTATGGTGCCGAAAGGTGAAAAAGGGGTGGAAGGTGCACGGGTCAACTAACTTGAATGGCCTATGTAAATCAGCGGCCACTGATTTCCTGAAGGCTTCAACAGGTCAGTTGCCTATGTTTTTCTTGGAATTGTTTTAACCTTCGGTCATGTTTTTCTTGGGATTCTTTTACCCTTTCCCTATTAGTTCAGCCTTTGGTCTCCAGCCTTTGCTGACATTTCAAGCATCTCGGTGGCCTGGAAATGTGTTGTCTTAATTGCTGACATCATTATTCCCTTCAAAGGGTTGTTTGCCTCAAGTCTCAGTTTTGCTGGTTCTCTGCTAGTTGATTGTCAGAGGGCAGCAGGTGTTGTGTAGGAGCAAGTACACAAACCCATAGCTAGCTTTTCTTTTGATTTGGCCTGTGTAGCTAATGGAATGACTGAACATCTGTGAGAGGCTTTTCTCTCCCCGTTAGGTTTCACTGGAAGGGCAGATGCAAATCGTCTACCTGAAGTCTTGGCACAGAAGAAAGTAGTGGCTTGCTGCTGCATCTAGCTAGAAGCTTACAAAAGGAAGGCCTTGGGCTGAGGCCCATTCCATTGGCTAAGTAGAAAAGGACTGTGGGAAGGTGAGGCAGCTGAATTAGAGGTAGATCAACAAGTTTTAGAACGGTCGTGTGTTCAAAGCCTGGTGTATGGTGGTTGGTTGAATGGTGTTTGTTATGGCTTAAAGCTATGGAACTGATAAAGGCAAAGTTGCAAGAAAGCAGCTCTCCTTTGCATCTTGCTGGGGACTCTGCTTCACCACGGACCCTCAACTCCAAGTTCGCCAAGGAGATGATCAGTAGGACTGTTGCAGAGCTGCTGTGTGCATCTGAATGGAACGGCAGAGAGTGAAGCGCTGGACATTTCTGGCTTTAGTACAATGCTGCTGCATTGGTGCCAGTTTAGTTGGTTTTCCATCAGTGGCCTTTCTGTCTAGAAGTACACTGCCCAGTGTACTTCTTTCCTAGTCTTTCTAGCATGTGATGCCGTTTCCTTCCTGTTGTTTTCATACCTTCCTTCAGTTGAAAGGATGATACAATCTTTACATTTTGAAGATCCCTGTTAGGAAACACTATGCAAGAGGAGTCATCGCTCCCTTTTCTTCAGCCTCCTTTGTCATTTTCAGAGACTCATTTCAAATTTCTGCTAATGTCAAGACCAATACTGAGATTACCTAGCAGGGTTGGCACTCTCAGCTGCTTTCTTCTTTCATGCTGCTTCATACTGGATGTGACTTAAAGGCCTCGTTTTGTCATCTGCATTCTGCTGTGATCCAAAGCTAAATATTCCAGGCGTGTGAACACAAAAAGAACTCCTAGGCTTTTGCAAGAACTAGCCCAGGAGGATTTGTGTTCAATTTGATCTCTACAGTGTTTCAGAAAAAAGGAGATTGTACTGTCTTCTTGTGTACTCTCTTCTTGTGCTCTCATGCCTTGCATGTCCTAGTTAATCTACCGGCGTGACTCATTTGGCATCATCTCATGGTAAAAATTCTGCATAGTTTCGTGTCCTTACAAATGCCAGTTGCCAAGGAGCCTATCTGACCATTCAAGGGGCAAAGAATTGTAAGGCTGGCAAGTTCAGTTGCTGAAACTGTAAGTCATGCCATATCAAAGTGACAGAGGAAATCCATTGATCTAGGACTTTCAGCTGGACACCTCTGAGAATAGCAGCTTGTCAGCAATGACACAGCCATCTTCCTAGCTGTATTCCAGAAAGAGGAAAGGGACACCTTCAATGATTAATATGTTTGGCATGAGAAAAACGCAAGAAATGCACCGGAAATTACTTTAGTCAGATAAAGTGCGTTTCTCTAGTGAGAATTTTGCACTTGCTCTTTCTTGTCTGTGCCTCTACTTTTCACAGAAGACAGGGGAGCATTTCATTATTATTGTTCTTTTGTTTTCTTCCGTTGGCCTCGCTCTTTCCACCTCCAATTAACAAATTTGCCTTTCTTTACTGGCTTCTCTTACTTTACTACGAGAATTTTACATTAGGTCAACTTACATAAAGGTCAAAGTTCTCAGAGAGTGGAGAGAAGTAGAAGGTAGAGAAAAAAGAACAAAACAAATCCAGAAAAATAGACAAATTTTAACAGTCTTCTGTGAGAATATTAGGACACAAGATTTCTTTGAACTGAGCAACGCAGAGGATATTTGACACAGTCAAAATAGGCCGACATTGCACTGGAGCCAGCACGGGTCTGGAAACCATCCTGCGTCTCGTGGATTTTCACGAGCCAGCAGCCCCTACCAGCTACAGTACCCCAAACACAAACGACGGCCCTTTTCCCTGAAAAAAAACTCAGCTGCCCCGCTTCTGGATGGCAGATTGCAGGAGTCACATGGTAATACACGACATGGTATTGGTGCCACCATTCATCTGGAAACCATCCTCCGCGGCATGGATTTTCAGGAGCCAGACGGCCATCACCAGCCTCAGGCCCCCAAACTCAAACTATGGCCCTTTTCCCAGGCAAACAAAACTCACGCACCCCGCTCCTGGCTGGCAGATTGCAGGAGACACTTGGTACTATCAAACCAGCCCAACTCGGCACTGGTGCCACCATACATCTGGGAACCATCCTGTGTATCGTGGATTTTCAGGAGCCAGCCGGCCACTCCCAGCATCAGGCCCCCAAACACACACTACAGCCCTTTTCCCTGGAAGTAAAACTGACCTGCCCATCTTCTGGCTGGCAGACTGCAGGAGCCACTTGGCTCTATCAAACCAGCCTGACTTGGCAGTGGTGCCACATTTAATCTGGGAACCATCCTGCGTATCGTGGATTTTCAGGAGCCAGCCGGTCATTCCCAGCCACAGGCCCCCAACACAAACCACGGCCCTTTTACCTGGCAAACAAAACTGACCCGCCCCGCTCCTGGCTGGCAGATTGCAGGAGACACTTGGCTCTACCAAACCATCCCGACTCGGCACTGGTGCCCCTTTGGTCTGGGAATCATCCTGCGTATCGTGGATTTTCAGGAGCCACCCAGCCACTCCAATCCACAGGCCCCCAAACACAAACTACGGCCCTTTTCCCTGCAAACAAAACTCACACACCCCGCTTCTGGTTGGCAGATTGCAGGAGCCACATGGCTCTATCAAACCAGCCCAACTCGGAACTGGTGCCACCTTGGGTTTCTGAACCATCATGCGCGGCGTGGATTTTAAGGAGCCAGCCGGCCACTCCCAGCATCAGGCCCCCAAACACACACTACAGCCCTTTTCCCTGGAAGTAAAATAGACCTGCCCATCATCTGGCTGGCAGATTGCAGGAGCCACTTGGCTCTATCAAAACAGCCCAACTCGGCACTGGTGCCACCATACATCTGGGAACCATCCTGTGTATCGTGGATTTTCAGGAGCCAGCCGGCCACTCCCAGCATCAGGCCCCCAAACACACACTACAGCCCTTTTCCCTGGAAGTAAAACTGACCTGCCCATCTTCTGGCTGGCAGACTGCAGGAGCCACTTGGCTCTATCAAACCAGCCTGACTTGGCAGTGGTGCCACATTTAATCTGGGAACCATCCTGCGTATCGTGGATTTTCAGGAGCCAGCCGGCCATTCCCAGCCACAGGCCCCCAACACAAACCACGGCCCTTTTCCTTGGCAAACAAAACTCACCCGCCCCGTTTCTGGCTGGCAGATTGCAGGAGCCACTTGCCTCTATCAAACCTGCTTGACTTGGCAGTGGTGCCACCTTTATTCTGGGAAACATCCTGCATATCGTGGATTTTCAGGAGCCAGCCGGCCATTCCCAGCCACAGGCCCCCTATACAAACCACGGCCCTTTTCCTTGGCAAACAAAACTCACCCGCCCCGTTTCTGGCTGGCAGATTGCAGGAGCCACTTGGCTTTATCAAAACAGACTGACTTGGCTCTGGTTCCACCTTTCATCTGGGAACCATCCTGCGTATCGTGGATTTTCAGGAGCCTGCCGGCCACTCCCAGCCACAGGCCCCCAACACAAACCACGGCACTTTTCCCTGGCAAACAAAACTCAGCCGCCCCGTTTCTGGGTGGCAGATTGCAGGACCCACTTGGCTCTATCAAACCAGCCCAACTCGGCACTGGTGCCCCCTTGGGTCTGGGAACCATCCTGCGCGGCGTGGATTTTAAGGAGCAATCCGGCCACTCCCAGCCACAGTCCCCCGAAAACAAACCACTGCCCATTTCCCTGGCAAAGAAAACTCAGCTGCCTGGCTTCTGAATGGTAGATTGCAGAAGACACTTTGTACTATCATACCTGTCCGACTTGGCAGTGTGCCACCTTAGGTCTGGGAATCATCCTGCGTATCGTGCATTTTCAGGAGCCAGCCGTCCACTCTCATCTACAGGCCCCCAAACATATACCAGGGCCCTTTTCTCAGGAAAAAAAAACTCACCCGCCCCGCTTCTGGCTGGCAGATTGCAGGAGACACATGGCTCTATCAAACCTGCCCGACTCGGCACTGGTGCCACCTTTCATCTGGGAACCATCCTGTGTATCGGGGATTTTCAGGAGCCAGCCGGCCACTCCCAGCCACAGGCCCCCAAACACAAACTAACGGCCCTGTTCCCCGGATGTAAAACTGACCTGTCCATCTTCTGGCTGGCACATTGCAGGAGCCACATGGCTGTATCAAACCAGCCGACTCGGCACTGGTGCCACCTTTCATCTGGGAACCATCCTGCGTATCGTGGATTTTCAGGAGCCAGCCGGCCATTCCCAGCCACAGGCCCCCAAACACATACCGCGGAACTTTTAACTGGAAGTAAAACTGACCTGCCAATCTCCTGGCTGGCAGATTGCAGGAGCCACTTGGCTCTATCATACCAGCCCGTCTTGGCACTGGTGCCAACTTGGGTCTGGGAACCATCCTGTGTATCGTAGATTTTCAGGAGCCAGCCGGCCACTCCCAGCCACAGGTCCCAAACACAACCTATGGGCCTTTTCCCTGGCAAACAAAACTCAAAAACCCCGCTTCTGGCTGGCAGATTGCAGGAGCCACATGGCTCTATCAAACCAGCCCGACTCGGCACTGGTGTCACCTTGGGTCTGAGAACAATCATGCGTGGGGTGGATTTTAAGGAGCCAGACGGCCATTCTCAGCCACAGGCCCCCAAACAAAAACTACGGCCCTTTTCCCTGGAAGTAAAACTGACCTGCCAATCTCCTGGCTGGCAGATTGCAGGAGCCACTTGGCTCTATCATACCAGCCCGTCTTTGCACTGGTGCCAACTTGGGTCTGGGAACCATCCTGCGTATCGTGGATTTTCAGGAGCCCGCAGGCCACTCCCAGCCACAGGCCCCCAAACACAAACTGTGGGCCTTTTCCCTGGCAAACAAAACTCACCCACCCCGCTTCTGGCTGGCAGATTGCAGGAGCCACATGGCTCTATCAAACCAGCCCGACTCGGCACTGGTGCCACCTTTCATCTGGGAACCATCCTGCGTATCGTGGATTTTCAGGAGCCAGCAGGCCATTCCGAGTCACAGGCTCCCGAAAACAAACCACGGCCCTTTTCCCTGGCAAACAAAACTCACGCACCCCGCTCCTGGCTCGCAGATTGCAGGAGACACTTGGCCCTATCAAACCAGCCCAACTCGGCACTGGTGCCACCATACATCTGGGAACCATCCTGTGTATCGTGGATTTTCAGGAGCCAGCCGGCCACTCCCAGCCACAGGCGCCCAAACACACACTACAGCCCTTTTCCCTGGAAGTAAAACTGACCTGCCCATCTTCTGGCTGGCAGATTGCAGGAGCCACTTGGCTCTATCACACCAACCCGATTGGGCACTGGGGCCCCTTGGGTCTGGAAACCATCCTGCGTATCGTGGATTTTCAGGAGACAGCCGGCCACTCCCAGCCACAGGCCCCCAACACAAACCACGGCCCTTTTACCTGGCAAACAAAACTGACCCGCCCCGCTCCTGGCTGGCAGATTGCAGGAGACACTTGGCTCTACCAAACCATCCCGACTCGGCACTGGTGCCCCTTTGGTCTGGGAATCATCCTGCGTATCGTGGATTTTCAGGAGCCACCCAGCCACTCCAATCCACAGGCCCCCAAACACAAACTACGGCCCTTTTCCCTGCAAACAAAACTCACACACCCCGCTTCTGGTTGGCAGATTGCAGGAGCCACATGGCTCTATCAAACCAGCCCAACTCGGAACTGGTGCCACCTTGGGTTTCTGAACCATCATGCGCGGCGTGGATTTTAAGGAGCCAGCCGGCCACTCCCAGCCACAGGCCCCCAAACACAAACTACGGCCCTCGTCCCTGGAAGTAAAACTGACCTGTCCATCTTCTGGCTGGCAGATTGCAGGAGCCACTTAGCTCTATCAAACCAGCCCGACTTGGCACTGGTGCCACCTTTCATCTGGGAACCATCCTGCGTATCGTGGATTTTCAGGAGCCAGCCGGCCACTCCCAGCCAGAGGTCCCCAAACATAAACTACGGCCCTTTTCCCTGGAAGTAAAACTGACCTGCCCATCTTCTGGCTGGCAGATTGCAGGAGCCACATGGCTCTATCAAACCAGCTGGACTCAGCACTGGTGCCACCTTTCATCTGGGATCCATCCTGTGTATTGGGGATTTTCAGGTGCCAGCCGGCCACTCCCAGCCACAGGCCCCCAAACACAAAACACGGCCCTTTTCCCTGGAAGTAAAACTGACCTGCCCATCTTCTGGCTGGCAGATTGCAGGAGCCACATGGCTCTATCAAACCAGCCCAACTCGGACCTGGTGCCACCTTGGTTCTGGGAACCATCATGCGCGGCGTGGATTTTAAGGAGCCAGCCGGCCATTCCAGACCACAGGCCCCCAACACAAACTACGGCCCGTTTCCCTGGAAGTAAAATTGACCTGCCCATCGTCTGGCTGGCAGATTGCAGGAGCAACTTGGCTCTATCAAACCAGCCCAACTCGGCACTGGTGCCACCTTGGGTTTGGGAACCATCAGGCGCGGCGCGGATTTTCAGGAGCCAGCCGGCCATTCCCAGCCACAGGCCCCCAAACACAAACTACGCCCCTTTTCCCTGGAAGTAAAACAGACCTGCCCATCTTCTGGCTGGCAGATTGCAGGAGCTACTTGGTACTATCAAACCAGCCCGATTTGCCACTGGGGCCCCTTGGGTCTGGAAAGCATCCGGCGTATCGTGGATTTTCAGGAGCCAGCCGGCCACTCCCAGCCACACGCCCCCAAACAAAAACTACGGCCCTTTTCCCTGGAAGGAAAACTGACCTGCCCATCTTCTGGCTGGCAGATTGCAGGAGCCACTTGGCTCTATCAAACCAGCCCTACTCGGCACTGGTGCCCCTTTGGTCTGGGAATCATCCTGCGAATCGTGGATTTTCAGGAGCCAGCAGGCCACTCCCAGCCAGAGGCCCCCAAACACAAACTGTGGGCCTTTTCCCTGGCAAACAAAACTCACCCACCCTGCTTCTGGCTGGCAGATTGCAGGAGCCACATGGCTCTATCAAACCAGCCCGACTCGGCACTGGTGCCACCTTTCACCTGGGAACCATCCTGCATATCGTGGATTTTCAGGAGCCAGCAGGCAATTCCGAGCCACAGGCTCCCGAAAACAAACCACGGCCCTTTTCCCTGGCAAACAAAACTGACTCGCCCCGCTTCTGGCTGGCAGATTGCAGGAGCCACTTGGCTCTATCAAAACAGCCGGACTCGGCACTGGTGCCACCTTTCATCTAGGAACCATCCCGCTTATCGTGGATTTTCAGGACCCAGCCGGCCACTCCCAGCCACAGGCCCCGAAACACAAACTACCGGCCCTCTTCCCCGGAAGTAAAACTGACCTGTCCATCTTCTGGCTGACAGATTGCAGGAGCCACTTGGCTCTATCAAACCAGCTGGACTCAGCACTGGTGCCACCTTTCATCTGGGAACCATCCTGCGTGTTGTGGATTTTTAGGAGCCAGCCAGCCACTCTCAGCGACAGGGCCCCAAACACATACCACGGCCGTTTTCCCAGGAAGAAAATCTCAGCGGCCCGCCTTCTGGCTGGCAGATTGCAGGAGCCATTTGGCTCCATCAAACCAGCCCGACTCGGCACTGGTGCCACCTTGGGTCTGGGAACCATCCTGCGCGGCGTGGATTTTCAGGAGCCAGCCGGCCATTCCCAGCCACAGGCCCCCAAACAAAAACCACGCCCCTTTTCCCTGGCAAACAAAACTCACCCACCCCGCTCCTGCCTGGCAGATTGCAGGAGCCACTTGGCTCTATCACACCAGCCCGATTTGGCACTGGTGCCCCCTTGGGTCTGGGAACCATCCTGCGTATCGTGGATTTTCAGGAGCCAGCCGGCCACTCCCAGCCACAGGCCCCCAAACACAAACTACGGCCCTTTTCCCTGGAAGTAAAACTGACCTGCCCATCTTCTGGCTGGCAGATTGCAGGAGCCACTTGGCTCTATCAAACCAGCCCAACTCGGCACTGGTGCCAGCTTTCATCTGGGAACCATCCCGCTTATCGTGGATTTTCAGGAGCCAGCCGGCCATTCCCAGCCACAGGCCCCCAAACAAAAACTACGGCCCTTTTCCCTGGAAGTAAAACTGACCTGCCCATCTTCTGGCTGGCAGATTGCAGGAGCCACGCGGTAGTATCAAACCAGCCTGACTTGGCACTGGTGCCATTTTTTTCATTTGGGAACCATCCAGCGCGGCATGGGTTTTCAGGAGCCAGCCGGCCACTCCCAGCCACAGGCCCCCAAACACAAACTACGGCCCTTTTCCCTGGAAGTAAAAGAGTCCTGCCCCTCTTCTGGCTGGCGGTTTGCAGGAGCCACTTGGCTCTATCAAACCAGCCCGACTCTTCACTGGTGCCACCTTTCATCTGGGAACCATCCTGCGTATCGTGGATTTTCAGGAGCCATCTGGCCATTCCAGACCACAGACCCCAAATAAAAAGCTATGGTCCTTTTCCCTGGAAGTAAAACTGACCTGTCCATCGTCTGGCTGGCAGAATGCAGGAGCCACTTGGCTCTATCACACCAGCCCGGTTTGGCACTGGTGCCCACTTGGGTCTGGGAACCTTCCTGCGTACCGTGGATTTTCAGGAGCCAGCCGGCCACTCCCAGCCACAGGCCCCCAAACACAAACTACGGCCCTTTTCCCTGGAAGTAAAACTGACCTGCCCATCTTCTGGCTGGCAGATTGCAGGAGCCACTTGGCTCTATCAAACCAGCCCGACTCGGCACTATTGCCACCTTTCATCTGGGAACCATCCTGAGTATCGTGCATTTTCAGGAGCCAGCCGGCCACAGCCAGCCACAGGTCCCCAAAAACAAACTACGGCTCTTTTCCCTGGAAGTAAAACAGACCTGCCCATCATCTGGCTGGCCGATTGCCGGAGCCACTTAGCTTTATCAAAACAGCCCGACTCGGCTCTGGTGCCACCTTTTATCTGGGAACTATCCTGCGCGGCGTGGATTTTAAGGAACCAGCCGGCCATTCAAGGCCATAGGCCTCAAAAAAAAGCTATGGTCCTTTTCCCTGGAAGTAAAACTGACCTGTCCATCTTCTGGCTGGCAGATTGCAGGAGCCACTTGGCTCTATCAAACCAGCCCGACTCGGCACTATTGCCACCTTTCATCTGGGAACCATCCTGAGTATCGTGCATTTTCAGGAGCCAGCCGGCCACAGCCAGCCACAGGTCCCCAAAAACAAACTACGGCTCTTTTCCCTGGAAGTAAAACAGACCTGCCCATCATCTGGCTGGCCGATTGCAGGAGCCACTTAGCTTTATCAAAACAGCCCGACTCGGCTCTGGTGCCACCTTTTATCTGGGAACTATCCTGCGCGGCGTGGATTTTAAGGAACCAGCCGGCCATTCAAGGCCACAGGCCTCAAAAAAAAGCTATGGTCCTTTTCCCTGGAAGTAAAACTGACCTGTCCATCTTCTGGCTGGCAGATTGCAGGAACCACTTGGCTCTATCAAACCAGCCCGACTCGGCACTGGTGCCACCTTTCATCTGGGAGCCATCCTGAGTATCGTGCATTTTCAGGAGCCAGCCGGCCACAGCCAGCCACAGGTCCCCAAAAACAAACTATGGCTCTTTTCCCTGGAAGTAAAACAGACCTGCCCATCATCGGGCTGGCAGATTGCAGGAGACAGTTGGCTCTACCAAACCAGCTCGACTCGGCACTGGTGCCACCTTTCATCTGGGAACCATCCTGCGTATCGTGGATTTTCAGGAGCCAGCCGGCCACTCCCAGGCCACAGACCCCAAAAAAAAGCTATGGTCCTTTTCCCTGGAAGTAAAACTGACCTGTCCATCTTCTGGCTGGCAGAATGCAGGAGCCACTTGGCTCTATCACACCAGCCCGATTTGGCACTGGTGCCCCCTTTGGTCTGGGAACCATCCTGCGTATCGTGGATTTTCAGGAGCCAGCCGGCCACTCCCAGCCACAGGCCCCCAAACACAAACTACGGCCCTTTTCCCTGGAAGTAAAACTGACCTGCCCTTCTTCTGGCTGGCAGATTGCAGGAGCCACTTGGCTCTATCAAACCAGCCCGACTCGGCACTGGTGCCACCTTTCATCTGGGAACCATCCCGCATATCGTGGATTTTCAGGAGCCAGCCGGCCACTCCCAGCCACAGGCCCCCAAACAAAAACTACGGCCCTTTTCCCTGGAAGTAAAATTGACCTGCCCATCTTCTGGCTGGCAGATTGCAGGAGCAACTTGGCTCTATCAAACCAGCCCAACTCGGCACTGGTGCCACCTTGGGTCTGGGAACCATCATGCGCGGCATGGATTTTCAGGAGCCAGCCGTCCATTCCCAGCCACAGGCCCCCAAACACAAACTACGGCCCTTTTCCCTGGAAGTAAAAGAGACCTGCCCATCTTCTGGCTGTCAGATTGCAGGAGTTACTTGGTACTATCAAACCAGCCCGACTTGGCACTGGTGCCATTTTTCATTTGGGAACCATCCTGCGTATCGTGGATTTTCAGGAGCCAGCCGGCCACTCCCAGCCACTGGCCCCGAAAACAAACCACGGCCCTTTTCCCAGGCAAACAAAACTCAGCGACCCCGCTTCTGGCTGGCAGATTGCAGGAGCCACTTGGCTCTATCAAACCACCCCAACTCGGCACTGGTGCCACCTTGGGTCTGGGAACAATAATATGCGGCGTGGATTTTAAGGAGCCAGCCGGCCATTCCCCGCCACAGGCCCCCAAACAAAAACTACGGCCCTTTTCCCTGGAAGTAAAACAGACCTGCCCATCTTCTGGCTGGCAGATTGCAGGAGCCACTTGGCTCTATCAAACCAGCCCGATTTGGCACTGGGGCCCCTTGGGTCTGGAAACCATCCAGCGTATCGTGGATTTTCAGGAGCCAGCCGGCCATTCCAGGCCACAGGCCCCCAAACAAAAACTACGTCCCTTTTCCCTGGAAGTAAAACTGACCTGCCCATCTTCTGGCTGGCAGATTGCAGGAGCCACTTGGCTCTATCATACTAGCCCGATTTGGCACTGGTGCCACCTTGGGTCTGGGAACCATCCTGCGCGGCGTGGATTTTCAGGAGCCAGCAGGGCCATTCCCAGCCACAGGCACCCGAAAAAAAACCACGGCCCTTTTCCCTGGCAAACAAAACTCACCCACCCCGCTTCTGGCTGGCAGATTGCAGGAGCCACTTGGCTCTATCAAACCAGCCTGACTCAGCACTGGTGCCACCTTTCATCTGGGAACCATCCTGTGTATTGGGGATTTTCAGGAGCCAGCCGGCCACTCCCAGCCACAGGCCCCCAAACACATACCACGGCCCTTTTCCCTGGAAGTAAAACTGACCTGCCCATCTTCTGGCTGGCAGATTGCAGGAGCCACATGGCTCTATCAAACCAACCCAACTCAGACCTGGTGCCACCTTGGTTCTGGGTACCATCATGAGCGGCGTGGATTTTAAGGATCCAGCCGGCCATTCCCAGCCACAGGCCCCCAACACAAACTACGGCCCTTTTCCCTGGAAGTAAAATTGACCTGCCCATCTTCTGGCTGGCAGATTGCAGGAGCAACTTGGCTCTATCAAACCAGACCAACTCGGCACTGGTGCCACCTTGGGTCTGGAAACCATCATGCGCGGCGTGGATTTTAAGGAGCCAGCCGGCCATTCCCAGCCACAGGCCCCCAAACACAAACTACGGCCCTTTTCCCTGGAAGTAAAACAGACCTGCCCATCTTCTGGCTGTCAGATTGCAGGAGCTACTTGGTACTATCAAACCAGCCCGACTTGGCACTGGTGCCATTTTTCATTTGGGAACCATCCTGCGTATCGTGGATTTTCAGGAGCCCGCCGGCCATTCCCCGCCACAGGCCCCCAAACAAAAACTACGGCCATTTTCCCTGGAAGTAAAACAGACCTGCCCATCCTCTGGCTGTCAGATTGCAGAAGACACTTGGCTCTATCAAACCAGCCCGACTCGGCACTGGTGCCACCTTTCATCTGGGAACCATCCTGCGTGTCGCGGATTTTCAGGAGCCAACCGGCGACTCCCATCCACAGGCCCCCAAACAAAAACTACGGCCCTTTTCCCTGGAAGTAAAACTGACCTGCCCATCTTCTGGCTGGCGGATTGCAGGAGCCACTTGGCTCTATCAAACCAGCCTGACTCGGCACTGGTGCCACTTTTCATTTGGGAACCATCCTGCGTATCGTGGATTTTCAAGAGCCCGCCGGCCACTCCCAGCCACAGGCCCCCAAACACATACCACGGCCCTTTTCCGTGGAAGTAAAACTGACCTGCCCGTCGTCTGCCTGGCAGATTGCAGGAGCCACTTGGCTCTATCAAACCATCCCGACTTGGCACTGGTGCCTCTTTGGTCTGGGAATCATCCTGCGTATCGTGGATTTTCAGGAGCCAGCCAGCCACTCCCAGCCACAGGCCCCCCAAACACAAACTACGGCCCTTTTCCCTGGAAGTAAAACTGACCAGCCCATCTTCTGTCTGGCAGATTGCAGGAGCCACTTGCCTCTATCAAACCAGCCCGACTTGGCACTGGTGCCCCTTTGGGTCTGGGAACCATCCTACGTATCGTGGATTTTCAGGAGCCAGCCTGCCATTCCAGGACACAGACCCGAAAAAAAAGCTATGGTCCTTTTCCCTGGAAGTAAAACTGACCTGTCCATCTTCTGGCTGGCAGAATGCAGGAGCCACTTGGCTCTATCACACCAGCCCGATTTGGCACTGGTGCCCCCTTGGGTCTGGGAACCATCATGCGTATCGTGGATTTTCAGGAGCCAGCCGGCCACTCCCAGCCACAGGCCCCCAAACACAAACTACGGCCCTTTTCCCTGGAAGTAAAACTGACCTGCCCATCTTCTGGCTGGCAGATTGCAGGAGCCACTTGGCTCTATCAAACCAGCCCGACTCGGCACTGGTGCCAGCTTTCATCGGGGAACCATCCCGCTTATCGTGGATTTTCAGGAGCCAGCCGGCCACTCCCAGACACAGGCCCCCAAACAAAAACTATGGCCCTTTTCCCTGGAAGTAAAACTGACCTGCCCATATTCTGGCTGGCAGATTGCAGGAGCCACGCGGTAGTATCAAACCAGCCTGACTTGGCACTGGTGCCATTTTTTTCATTTGGGAACCATCCAGCGCGGCATGGGTTTTCAGGAGCCAGCCGGCCACTCCCAGCCACAGGCCCCCAAACACAAACTACGGCCCTTTTCCCTGGAAGTAAAACTGACCTGCCCATCTTCTGGCTGGCAGATTGCAGGAGCCACTTGGCTCTATCAAACCAGCCCGATTTGGCACTGGGGCCCCTTGGGTCTGGAAACCATCCTGCGTATCGTGGATTTTAAGGAGCCAGCCGGCCATTCCCAGCCACAGGCCCCCAAATAAAAACTACGACCCTTTTCCCTGGAAGTAAAACTGACCTGTCCATCTTCTGGCTGGCAGATTGCAGGAGCCACTTGGCTCTATCAAACCAGCCCGACTCGGCAATGGTGCCACCTTTCATCTGGGAACCATCCCGCTTATCGTGGATTTTCAGGAGCCAGCCGGCCACTCCCAGCCACAGGCCCCCAAACACAAACTACGGCCCTTTTCCCTGGAAGTAAAACTGACCTGCCCATCTTCTGGCTGGCGGATTGCAGGAGCCACTTGGCTCTATCAAACCAGCCCGACTCGGCACTGGTGCCACCTTTCACCTGGGAACCATCCTGCGTGTCGCGTATTTTCAGGAGCCAACCGGCGACTCCCATCCACAGGCCTCCAAACAAAAACTACGGCCCTTTTCCCTGGAAGTAAAACTGACCTGCCCAGCTTCTGGCTGGCGGATTGCAGGAGCCACTTGGCTCTATCAAACCAGCCTGACTCGGCACTGGTGCCACTTTTCATTTGGGAACCATCCTGCGTGTCGTGGATTTTCAGGAGCCCGCCGGCCACTCCCAGCCACAGGCCCCCAAACACATACCACGGCCCTTTTCCCTGGAAGTAAAACTGACCTGCCCGTCGTCTGCCTGGCAGATTGCAGGAGCCACTTGGCTCTATCAAACCAGCCCGACTTGGCACTGGTGCCCCTTTGGGTCTGGGAACCATCCTACGTATCGTGGATTTTCAGGAGCCAGTCGGCCATTCCAGGACATAGACCCGAAAAAAAGCTATGGTCCTTTTCCCTGGAAGTAAAACTGACCTGTCCATCTTCTGGCTGGCAGATTGCAGGAGCCACTTGGCTCTATCACACCAGCCCGATTTGGCACTGGTGCCCCCTTGGGTCTGGGAACCATCCTGCGTATCGTGGATTTTCAGGAGGCAGCCGGCCACTCCCAGCCACAAGCCCCCAAACACAATCTGCGGCCCATTTCCCTGGAAGTAAAACTGACCTGCCCATCTTCTGGCTGGCAGATTGCAGGAGCCACTTGGCTCTATCAAACCAGCCCGACTCGGCACTGGTGCCACCTTTCATCTGGGAACCATCCCGCATATCGTGGATTTTCAGGAGCCAACCGGCCACTCCCAGCCACAGGCCTCCAAACAAAAACTATGGCCCTTTTCCCTGGAAGTAAAACTGACCTGCCCATATTCTGGCTGGCAGATTGCAGAAGCCACGCGGTAGTATCAAACCAGCCTGACTTGGCACTGGTGCCATTTTTTTCATTTGGGAACCATCCAGCGCGGCATGGGTTTTCAGGAGCCAGCCGGCCACTCCCAGCCACAGGCCCCCAAACACAAACTACGGCCCTTTTCCCTGGAAGTAAAACAGACCTGCCCATCTTCTGGCTGGTAGATTGCAGGAGCCACTTGGCTCTATCAAACCAGCCCGACTCGGCACTTGTGCCATCTTTCATCTGGGAACCATCCTGCGTGTCGTGATTTTCAGGAGCCAGCCGGCCAGTCCCAGCCACAGGCCCCCAAACACAAACTACGGCCCTTTTCCCTGGTAGTAAAAGAGTCCTGCCCCTCTTCTGGCTGGCGGTTTGCAGGAGCCACTTGGCTCTATCAAACCAGCCCGACTCTTCACTGATGCCACCTTTCATCTGGGAACCATCCTGCGTATCGTGGATTTTCAGGAGCCATCCGGCCATTCCAGACCACAGACCCCAAAAAAAATCTATGGTCCTTTTCCCTGGAAGTAAAACTGACCTGTCCATCTTCTGGCTGGCAGAATGCAGGAGCCACTTGGCTCTATCACACCAGCCCGGTTTGGCACTGGTGCCCCCTTGGGTCTGGGAACCTTCCTGCGTATCGAGGATTTTCAGGAGCCAGCCGGCCACTCCCAGCCACAGGCCCCCAAACACAAACTACGGCCCTTTTCCCTGGAAGTAAAACTGACCTGCCCATCTTCTGGCTGGCAGATTGCAGGAGCCACTTGGTACTATGAAACCATCCCGACTTCGCACTGGTGCCATTTTTTTCATTTGGCAACCATCCAGCGCGGCATGGGTTTTCAGGAGCCAGCCGGCCACTCCCAGCCACAGGCCCCCAAACAAAAACTACGTCCCTTTTCCCTGGAAGTAAAACTGACCTGCCCATCTTCTGGCTGGCAGATTGCAGGAGCCACTTGGCTCTATCATACTAGCCCGATTTGGCACTGGTGCCACCTTGGGTCTGGGAACCATCCTGCGCGGCGTGGATTTTCAGGAGCCAGCAGGGCCATTCCCAGCCACAGGCACCCGAAAAAAAACCACGGCCCTTTTCCCTGGCAAACAAAACTCACCCACCCCGCTTCTGGCTGGCAGATTGCAGGAGCCACTTGGCTCTATCAAACCAGCCCGACTCGGCACTGGTGCCACCTTGGGTCTGGGAACCATCCTGCGTGTCGTGGATTTTCAGGTGCCAGCCCGCCACTCCCAGCCACAGGCCCCCAAACACAAACTACGGCCCTTTTCCCTGGAAGGAAAACTGACCTGCCCATCTTCTGGCTGGCAGATTGCAGGAGCCACTTGGCTCTATCAAACCAGCCCGACTTGGCACTGGGGCCCCTTTTGGTCTGGGAACCATCCTACGTATCGTGGATTTTCAGGAGCCAGCCGGCCACTCCCAGCCACAGGCCCCCAACAGAAACCACATCCCTTTTCCCTGGCAAACCAAACTTACCCGCCCCGCTCCTGGCTGGCAGATTGCAGGAGACACTTGGCTCTATCAAACCCGCCCGACTCGGCACTGGTGCCCCTTTGGTCTCGGAATCATCCTGCGTATCGTGGATTTTCAGGAGCCAGCCGGCCACTCCCAGCCACAGGCCTCCAAACAAAAACTACGGCCCTTTTCCCTGGAAGTAAAATTGACCTGCCCATCTTCTGGCTGGCAGATTGCAGGAGCAACTTGGCTCTATCAAACCAGCCCAACTCGGCACTGGTGCCACCTTGGGTCTGGGAACCATCATGCGCGGCATGGATTTTAAGGAGCCAGCCGGCCATTCCCAGCCACAGGCCCCCAAACACAAACTACGGCCCTTTTCCCTGGAAGTAAAACTGACCTGCCCTTCTTCTGGCTGTCAGATTGCAGGAGTTACTTGGTACTATCAAACCAGCCCGACTTGGCACTGGTGCCATTTTTCATTTGGGAACCATCCTGCGTATCGTGGATTTTCAGGAGCCAGCCGGCCACTCCCCGCCACAGGCCCCGAAAACAAACCACGGCCCTTTTCCCAGGCAAACAAAACTCAGCGACCCCGCTTCTGGCTGGCAGATTGCAGGAGCCACTTGGCTCTATCAAACCACCCCAACTCGGCACTGGTGCCACCTTGGGTCTGGGAACAATAATGTGCGGCGTGGATTTTAAGGAGCCAGCGGGCCATTCCCCGCCACAGGCCCCCAAACAAAAACTACGGCCCTTTTCCCTGGAAGTAAAACAGACCTGCCCATCTTCTGGCTGGCAGATTGCAGGAGCCACTTGGCTCTATCAAACCAGCCCGATTTGGCACTGGGGCCCCTTGGGTCTGGAAACCATCCAGCGTATCGTGGATTTTCAGGAGCCAGCCGGCCATTCCAGGCCACAGGCCCCCAAACAAAAACTACGTCCCTTTTCCCTGGAAGTAAAACTGACCTGCCCATCTTCTGGCTGGCAGATTGCAGGAGCCACTTGGCTCTATCATACTAGCCCGATTTGGCACTGGTGCCACCTTGGGTCTGGGAACCATCCTGCGCGGCGTGGATTTTCAGGAGCCAGCAGGGCCATTCCCAGCCACAGGCACCCGAAAAAAAACCACGGCCCTTTTCCCTGGCAAACAAAACTCACCCACCCCGCTTCTGGCTGGCAGATTGCAGGAGCCACTTGGCTCTATCAAACCAGCCTGACTCAGCACTGGTGCCACCTTTCATCTGGGAACCATCCTGTGTATTGGGGATTTTCAGGAGCCAGCCGGCCACTCCCAGCCACAGGCCCCCAAACACATACCACGGCCCTTTTCCCTGGAAGTAAAACTGACCTGCCCATCTTCTGGCTGGCAGATTGCAGGAGCCACATGGCTCTATCAAACCAACCCAACTCAGACCTGGTGCCACCTTGGTTCTGGGTACCATCATGAGCGGCGTGGATTTTAAGGATCCAGCCGGCCATTCCCAGCCACAGGCCCCCAACACAAACTACGGCCCTTTTCCCTGGAAGTAAAATTGACCTGCCCATCTTCTGGCTGGCAGATTGCAGGAGCAACTTGGCTCTATCAAACCAGACCAACTCGGCACTGGTGCCACCTTGGGTCTAGAAACCATCATGCGCGGCGTGGATTTTAAGGAGCCAGCCGGCCATTCCCAGCCACAGGCCCCCAAACACAAACTACGGCCCTTTTCCCTGGAAGTAAAACAGACCTGCCCATCTTCTGGCTGTCAGATTGCAGGAGCTACTTGGTACTATCAAACCAGCCCGACTTGGCACTGGTGCCATTTTTCATTTGGGAACCATCCTGCGTATCGTGGATTTTCAGGAGCCCGCCGGCCATTCCCCGCCACAGGCCCCCAAACAAAAACTACGGCCATTTTCCCTGGAAGTAAAACAGACCTGCCCATCCTCTGGCTGTCAGATTGCAGAAGACACTTGGCTCTATCAAACCAGCCCGACTCGGCACTGGTGCCACCTTTCATCTGGGAACCATCCTGCGTGTCGCGGATTTTCAGGAGCCAACCGGCGACTCCCATCCACAGGCCCCCAAACAAAAACTACGGCCCTTTTCCCTGGAAGTAAAACTGACCTGCCCATCTTCTGGCTGGCGGATTGCAGGAGCCACTTGGCTCTATCAAACCAGCCTGACTCGGCACTGGTGCCACTTTTCATTTGGGAACCATCCTGCGTATCGTGGATTTTCAAGAGCCCGCCGGCCACTCCCAGCCACAGGCCCCCAAACACATACCACGGCCCTTTTCCGTGGAAGTAAAACTGACCTGCCCGTCGTCTGCCTGGCAGATTGCAGGAGCCACTTGGCTCTATCAAACCATCCCGACTTGGCACTGGTGCCTCTTTGGTCTGGGAATCATCCTGCGTATCGTGGATTTTCAGGAGCCAGCCAGCCACTCCCAGCCACAGGCCCCCCAAACACAAACTACGGCCCTTTTCCCTGGAAGTAAAACTGACCAGCCCATCTTCTGTCTGGCAGATTGCAGGAGCCACTTGCCTCTATCAAACCAGCCCGACTTGGCACTGGTGCCCCTTTGGGTCTGGGAACCATCCTACGTATCGTGGATTTTCAGGAGCCAGCCTGCCATTCCAGGACACAGACCCGAAAAAAAAGCTATGGTCCTTTTCCCTGGAAGTAAAACTGACCTGTCCATCTTCTGGCTGGCAGAATGCAGGAGCCACTTGGCTCTATCACACCAGCCCGATTTGGCACTGGTGCCCCCTTGGGTCTGGGAACCATCATGCGTATCGTGGATTTTCAGGAGCCAGCCGGCCACTCCCAGCCACAGGCCCCCAAACACAAACTACGGCCCTTTTCCCTGGAAGTAAAACTGACCTGCCCATCTTCTGGCTGGCAGATTGCAGGAGCCACTTGGCTCTATCAAACCAGCCCGACTCGGCACTGGTGCCAGCTTTCATCGGGGAACCATCCCGCTTATCGTGGATTTTCAGGAGCCAGCCGGCCACTCCCAGACACAGGCCCCCAAACAAAAACTATGGCCCTTTTCCCTGGAAGTAAAACTGACCTGCCCATATTCTGGCTGGCAGATTGCAGGAGCCACGCGGTAGTATCAAACCAGCCTGACTTGGCACTGGTGCCATTTTTTTCATTTGGGAACCATCCAGCGCGGCATGGGTTTTCAGGAGCCAGCCGGCCACTCCCAGCCACAGGCCCCCAAACACAAACTACGGCCCTTTTCCCTGGAAGTAAAACTGACCTGCCCATCTTCTGGCTGGCAGATTGCAGGAGCCACTTGGCTCTATCAAACCAGCCCGATTTGGCACTGGGGCCCCTTGGGTCTGGAAACCATCCTGCGTATCGTGGATTTTAAGGAGCCAGCCGGCCATTCCCAGCCACAGGCCCCCAAATAAAAACTACGACCCTTTTCCCTGGAAGTAAAACTGACCTGTCCATCTTCTGGCTGGCAGATTGCAGGAGCCACTTGGCTCTATCAAACCAGCCCGACTCGGCAATGGTGCCACCTTTCATCTGGGAACCATCCCGCTTATCGTGGATTTTCAGGAGCCAGCCGGCCACTCCCAGCCACAGGCCCCCAAACACAAACTACGGCCCTTTTCCCTGGAAGTAAAACTGACCTGCCCATCTTCTGGCTGGCGGATTGCAGGAGCCACTTGGCTCTATCAAACCAGCCCGACTCGGCACTGGTGCCACCTTTCACCTGGGAACCATCCTGCGTGTCGCGTATTTTCAGGAGCCAACCGGCGACTCCCATCCACAGGCCTCCAAACAAAAACTACGGCCCTTTTCCCTGGAAGTAAAACTGACCTGCCCAGCTTCTGGCTGGCGGATTGCAGGAGCCACTTGGCTCTATCAAACCAGCCTGACTCGGCACTGGTGCCACTTTTCATTTGGGAACCATCCTGCGTGTCGTGGATTTTCAGGAGCCCGCCGGCCACTCCCAGCCACAGGCCCCCAAACACATACCACGGCCCTTTTCCCTGGAAGTAAAACTGACCTGCCCGTCGTCTGCCTGGCAGATTGCAGGAGCCACTTGGCTCTATCAAACCAGCCCGACTTGGCACTGGTGCCCCTTTGGGTCTGGGAACCATCCTACGTATCGTGGATTTTCAGGAGCCAGTCGGCCATTCCAGGACATAGACCCGAAAAAAAGCTATGGTCCTTTTCCCTGGAAGTAAAACTGACCTGTCCATCTTCTGGCTGGCAGATTGCAGGAGCCACTTGGCTCTATCACACCAGCCCGATTTGGCACTGGTGCCCCCTTGGGTCTGGGAACCATCCTGCGTATCGTGGATTTTCAGGAGGCAGCCGGCCACTCCCAGCCACAAGCCCCCAAACACAATCTGCGGCCCATTTCCCTGGAAGTAAAACTGACCTGCCCATCTTCTGGCTGGCAGATTGCAGGAGCCACTTGGCTCTATCAAACCAGCCCGACTCGGCACTGGTGCCACCTTTCATCTGGGAACCATCCCGCATATCGTGGATTTTCAGGAGCCAACCGGCCACTCCCAGCCACAGGCCTCCAAACAAAAACTATGGCCCTTTTCCCTGGAAGTAAAACTGACCTGCCCATATTCTGGCTGGCAGATTGTAGAAGCCACGCGGTAGTATCAAACCAGCCTGACTTGGCACTGGTGCCATTTTTTTCATTTGGGAACCATCCAGCGCGGCATGGGTTTTCAGGAGCCAGCCGGCCACTCCCAGCCACAGGCCCCCAAACACAAACTACGGCCCTTTTCCCTGGAAGTAAAACAGACCTGCCCATCTTCTGGCTGGTAGATTGCAGGAGCCACTTGGCTCTATCAAACCAGCCCGACTCGGCACTTGTGCCATCTTTCATCTGGGAACCATCCTGCGTGTCGTGATTTTCAGGAGCCAGCCGGCCAGTCCCAGCCACAGGCCCCCAAACACAAACTACGGCCCTTTTCCCTGGTAGTAAAAGAGTCCTGCCCCTCTTCTGGCTGGCGGTTTGCAGGAGCCACTTGGCTCTATCAAACCAGCCCGACTCTTCACTGATGCCACCTTTCATCTGGGAACCATCCTGCGTATCGTGGATTTTCAGGACCCATCCGGCCATTCCAGACCACAGACCCCAAAAAAAATCTATGGTCCTTTTCCCTGGAAGTAAAACTGACCTGTCCATCTTCTGGCTGGCAGAATGCAGGAGCCACTTGGCTCTATCACACCAGCCCGGTTTGGCACTGGTGCCCCCTTGGGTCTGGGAACCTTCCTGCGTATCGAGGATTTTCAGGAGCCAGCCGGCCACTCCCAGCCACAGGCCCCCAAACACAAACTACGGCCCTTTTCCCTGGAAGTAAAACTGACCTGCCCATCTTCTGGCTGGCAGATTGCAGGAGCCACTTGGTACTATGAAACCATCCCGACTTCGCACTGGTGCCATTTTTTTCATTTGGCAACCATCCAGCGCGGCATGGGTTTTCAGGAGCCAGCCGGCCACTCCCAGCCACAGGCCCCCAAACAAAAACTACGGCCCTTTTCCCTGGAAGCAAAACTGACCTGCCCATCTTCTGGCTGGCAGATTGCAGGAGCCACTTGGCTCTATCAAACCAGCCCGACTCGGCACTAGTGCCACCTTTCATCTGGGAACTATCCCGCTTATCGTGGATTTTCAGGAGCCAGCCGGCCACTCACAGCCACAGGCCCCCAAACAAAAACTAAAGCCCTTTTCCCTGGATGGAAAACAGACCTGCCCATCTTCTGGCTGGCAGATTGCAGGAGCCACTTGGCTCTATCAAACCAGCCCGACTCGGCACTGGTGCCACCTTGGGTCTGGGAACCATCCTGCGTGTCGTGGATTTTCAGGTGCCAGCCCGCCACTCCCAGCCACAGGCCCCCAAACACAAACTACGGCCCTTTTCCCTGGAAGGAAAACTGACCTGCCCATCTTCTGGCTGGCAGATTGCAGGAGCCACTTGGCTCTATCAAACCAGCCCGACTTGGCACTGGGGCCCCTTTTGGTCTGGGAACCATCCTACGTATCGTGGATTTTCAGGAGCCAGCCGGCCACTCCCAGCCACAGGCCCCCAACAGAAACCACATCCCTTTTCCCTGGCAAACCAAACTTACCCGCCCCGCTCCTGGCTGGCAGATTGCAGGAGACACTTGGCTCTATCAAACCCGCCCGACTCGGCACTGGTGCCCCTTTGGTCTCGGAATCATCCTGCGTATCGTGGATTTTCAGGAGCCAGCCGGCCACTCCCAGCCACAGGCCTCCAAACAAAAACTACGGCCCTTTTCCCTGGAAGTAAAATTGACCTGCCCATCTTCTGGCTGGCAGATTGCAGGAGCAACTTGGCTCTATCAAACCAGCCCAACTCGGCACTGGTGCCACCTTGGGTCTGGGAACCATCATGCGCGGCATGGATTTTAAGGAGCCAGCCGGCCATTCCCAGCCACAGGCCCCCAAACACAAACTACGGCCCTTTTCCCTGGAAGTAAAACTGACCTGCCCTTCTTCTGGCTGTCAGATTGCAGGAGTTACTTGGTACTATCAAACCAGCCCGACTTGGCACTGGTGCCATTTTTCATTTGGGAACCATCCTGCGTATCGTGGATTTTCAGGAGCCAGCCGGCCACTCCCCGCCACAGGCCCCGAAAACAAACCACGGCCCTTTTCCCAGGCAAACAAAACTCAGCGACCCCGCTTCTGGCTGGCAGATTGCAGGAGCCACTTGGCTCTATCAAACCACCCCAACTCGGCACTGGTGCCACCTTGGGTCTGGGAACAATAATGTGCGGCGTGGATTTTAAGGAGCCAGCGGGCCATTCCCCGCCACAGGCCCCCAAACAAAAACTACGGCCCTTTTCCCTGGAAGTAAAACAGACCTGCCCATCTTCTGGCTGGCAGATTGCAGGAGCCACTTGGCTCTATCAAACCAGCATGATTTGGCACTGGGGACCCTTGGGTCTGGAAACCATCCTGCGTATAGTGGATTTTCAGGAGCCAGCCGGCCATTCCCAGCCACAGGCCCCCAAACAAAAACTACGGCCCTTTTCCCTGGAAGTAAAACTGACCTGCCCATCTTCTGGCTGGGACATTGCAGGAGCCACTTGCCTCTATCAAACCAGCCCAACTCGGCACTGGTGCCACCTTTCATCTGGGAACCATCCTGCGTATCGTGGATTTTCAGGAGCCAGCCGGCCACTCCCAGCCACAGGCCCCCAAACACAAACTACGGCCCTTTTCCCTGGAAGTAAAACTGAGCTGCCCATCTTCTGGCTGGCAGATTGCAGAAGCCACTTGGCTCTATCAAACCAGCCTGACTCGGCACTGGTGACATTTTTCATTTGGGAACCATCCTGCGTTTGGTGGATTTTCAGGAGCCCGCCGGCCACTCCCAGCCACAGGCCCCCAAACACATACCACGGCCCTTTTCCCTGGAAGTAAAACTGACCAGCCCATCTTCTGGCTGGCAGATTGCAGGAGCCACTTGCCTCTATCAAACCAGCCCGACTTGGCACTGGGGCCCCTTTTGGTCTGGGAACCGTCCTACGTATCGTGGATTTTCAGGAGCCAGCCGGCCACTCCCAGCCACAGGCCCCCAACAGAAACCACATCCCTTTTCCCTGGCAAACAAAACTTACCCGCCCCGCTCCTGGCTGGCAGATTGCAGGAGACACTTGGCTCTATCAAACCAGCCCGACTCGGCACTGGTGCCCCTTTGGTCTCGGAATCATCCTGCGTATCGTGGATTTTCAGGAGCCAGCCGGCCACTCCCAGCCACAGGCCTCCAAACAAAAACTACGGCCCTTTTCCCTGGAAGTAAAATTGACCTGCCCATCTTCTGGCTGGCAGAATGCAGGAGCAACTTGGCTCTATCAAACCAGCCCAACTCGGCACTGGTGCCACCTTGGGTCTGGGAACCTTCATGCGCGGCATGGATTTTAAGGAGCCAGCCGGCCATTCCCAGCCACAGGCCCCCAAACACAAACTACGGCCCTTTTCCCTGGAAGTAAAACTGACCTGCCCATCTTCTGGCTGTCAGATTGCAGGAGTTACTTGGTACTATCAAACCAGCCCGACTTGGCACTGGTGCCATTTTTCATTTGGGAACCATCCTGCGTATCGTGGATTTTCAGGAGCCAGCCGGCCACTCCCCGCCACAGGCCCCGAAAACAAACCACGGCCCTTTTCCCAGGCAAACAAAACTCAGCGACCCCGCTTCTGGCTGGCAGATTGCAGGAGCCACTTGGCTCTATCAAACCACCCCAACTCGGCACTGGTGCCACCTTGGGTCTGGGAACAATAATGTGCGGCGTGGATTTTAAGGAGCCAGCGGGCCATTCCCCGCCACAGGCCCCCAAACAAAAACTACGGCCCTTTTCCCTGGAAGTAAAACAGACCTGCCCATCTTCTGGCTGGCAGATTGCAGGAGCCACTTGGCTCTATCAAACCAGCATGATTTGGCACTGGGGACCCTTGGGTCTGGAAACCATCCTGCGTATCGTGGATTTTCAGGAGCCAGCCGGCCATTCCCAGCCACAGGACCCCAAACAAAAACTACGGCCCTTTTCCCTGGAAGTAAAACTGACCTGCCCATCTTCTGGCTGGCACATTGCAGGAGCCACTTGGCTCTATCAAAGCAGCCCGACTCGGCACTGGTGCCACCTTTCATCTGGGAACCATCCTGCGTATCGTGGATTTTCAGGAGCCAGCCGGCCACTCCCAGCCACAGGCCCCCAAACACAAACTACGGCCCTTTTCCCTGGAAGTAAAACTGACCTGCCCATCTTCTTGCTGGCAGATTGCAGAAGCCACTTGGCTCTATCAAACCAGCCTGACTCGGCACTGGTGACATTTTTCATTTGGGAACCATCCTGCGTTTGATGGATTTTCAGGAGCCCGCCGGCCACTCCCAGCCACAGGCCCCCAAACACATACCACGGCCCTTTTCCCTGGAAGTAAAACTGACCAGCCCATCTTCTGGCTGGCACATTGCAGGAGCCACTTGCCTCTATCAAACCAGCCCGACTCGGCACTGGTGTCCCTTTGGTCTGGGAATCACCCTGCGTATCGTGGATTTTCAGGAGCCAGCCGGCCACTCCCAGCCACAGGCCCCCAAACACAAACTACGGCCTTTTTCCCTGGCAAACAAAACTCACACACCCCGCTTCTGGCTGGCAGATTGCAGGAACCACATGGCTCTATCAAACCAGCCCAACTCGGCACTTGTGCCACCTTGGGTCTGGGAACCATCTAGCGCGGCGTGGATTTTAAGGAGCCAGCCGGCCACTCTCAGCCACAGGTCCCCAAACACAAACTACGGTCCTTTTCCCTGGAAGTAAAAGAGACCTGCCCATCTTCTGGCTGGGAGATTGCAGGAGCCCCTTGGCTCTATCAAACCAGCCCGACTCGGCAGTGGTGCCACCTTTCATCTGGGAACCATCCTGCGTATCGTGGATTTTCAGGAGCCAGCCGGCCACTCCCAGCCACAGGCGCCCGAACAAAATATAGGTCCCTTTTCCCTGGAAGTAAAACTGACCTGCCCATCTTCTGGCTGGGAGATTGCAGGAGCCCCTTGGCTCTATCAAACCAGCCCGACTCGGCACTAGTGCCACCTTTCATCTGGGAACTATCCCGCTTATCGTGGATTTTCAGGAGCCAGCCGGCCACTCACAGCCACAGGCCCCCAAACAAAAACTACAGCCCTTTTCCCTGGATGGAAAACAGACCTGCCCATCTTCTGGCTGGCAGATTGCAGGAGCCACTTGGCTCTATCAAACCAGCCCGACTCGGCACTGGTGCCACCTTGGGTCTGGGAACCATCCTGCGTGTCGTGGATTTTCAGGTGCCAGCCCGCCACTCCCAGCCACAGGCCCCCAAACACAAACTACGGCCCTTTTCCCTGGAAGGAAAACTGACCTGCCCATCTTCTGGCTGGCAGATTGCAGGAGCCACTTGGCTCTATCAAACCAGCCCGACTTGGCACTGGGGCCCCTTTTGGTCTGGGAACCATCCTACGTATCGTGGATTTTCAGGAGCCAGCCGGCCACTCCCAGCCACAGGCCCCCAACAGAAACCACATCCCTTTTCCCTGGCAAACCAAACTTACCCGCCCCGCTCCTGGCTGGCAGATTGCAGGAGACACTTGGCTCTATCAAACCCGCCCGACTCGGCACTGGTGCCCCTTTGGTCTCGGAATCATCCTGCGTATCGTGGATTTTCAGGAGCCAGCCGGCCACTCCCAGCCACAGGCCTCCAAACAAAAACTACGGCCCTTTTCCCTGGAAGTAAAATTGACCTGCCCATCTTCTGGCTGGCAGATTGCAGGAGCAACTTGGCTCTATCAAACCAGCCCAACTCGGCACTGGTGCCACCTTGGGTCTGGGAACCTTCATGCGCGGCATGGATTTTAAGGAGCCAGCCGGCCATTCCCAGCCACAGGCCCCCAAACACAAACTACGGCCCTTTTCCCTGGAAGTAAAACTGACCTGCCCTTCTTCTGGCTGTCAGATTGCAGGAGTTACTTGGTACTATCAAACCAGCCCGACTTGGCACTGGTGCCATTTTTCATTTGGGAACCATCCTGCGTATCGTGGATTTTCAGGAGCCAGCCGGCCACTCCCCGCCACAGGCCCCGAAAACAAACCACGGCCCTTTTCCCAGGCAAACAAAACTCAGCGACCCCGCTTCTGGCTGGCAGATTGCAGGAGCCACTTGGCTCTATCAAACCACCCCAACTCGGCACTGGTGCCACCTTGGGTCTGGGAACAATAATGTGCGGCGTGGATTTTAAGGAGCCAGCGGGCCATTCCCCGCCACAGGCCCCCAAACAAAAACTACGGCCCTTTTCCCTGGAAGTAAAACAGACCTGCCCATCTTCTGGCTGGCAGATTGCAGGAGCCACTTGGCTCTATCAAACCAGCATGATTTGGCACTGGGGACCCTTGGGTCTGGAAACCATCCTGCGTATAGTGGATTTTCAGGAGCCAGCCGGCCATTCCCAGCCACAGGCCCCCAAACAAAAACTACGGCCCTTTTCCCTGGAAGTAAAACTGACCTGCCCATCTTCTGGCTGGCACATTGCAGGAGCCACTTGCCTCTATCAAACCAGCCCGACTCGGCACTGGTGCCACCTTTCATCTGGGAACCATCCTGCGTATCGTGGATTTTCAGGAGCCAGCCGGCCACTCCCAGCCACAGGCCCCCAAACACAAACTACGGCCCTTTTCCCTGGAAGTAAAACTGAGCTGCCCATCTTCTGGCTGGCAGATTGCAGAAGCCACTTGGCTCTATCAAACCAGCCTGACTCGGCACTGGTGACATTTTTCATTTGGGAACCATCCTGCGTTTGGTGGATTTTCAGGAGCCCGCCAGCCACTCCCAGCCACAGGCCCCCAAACACATACCACGGCCCTTTTCCCTGGAAGTAAAACTGACCAGCCCATCTTCTGGCTGGCAGATTGCAGGAGACACTTGGCTCTATCAAACCAGCCCGACTCGGCACTGGTGCCCCTTTGGTCTCGGAATCATCCTGCGTATCGTGGATTTTCAGGAGCCAGCCGGCCACTCCCAGCCACAGGCCTCCAAACAAAAACTACGGCCCTTTTCCCTGGAAGTAAAATTGACCTGCCCATCTTCTGGCTGGCAGAATGCAGGAGCAACTTGGCTCTATCAAACCAGCCCAACTCGGCACTGGTGCCACCTTGGGTCTGGGAACCTTCATGCGCGGCATGGATTTTAAGGAGCCAGCCGGCCATTCCCAGCCACAGGCCCCCAAACACAAACTACGGCCCTTTTCCCTGGAAGTAAAACTGACCTGCCCATCTTCTGGCTGTCAGATTGCAGGAGTTACTTGGTACTATCAAACCAGCCCGACTTGGCACTGGTGCCATTTTTCATTTGGGAACCATCCTGCGTATCGTGGATTTTCAGGAGCCAGCCGGCCACTCCCCGCCACAGGCCCCGAAAACAAACCACGGCCCTTTTCCCAGGCAAACAAAACTCAGCGACCCCGCTTCTGGCTGGCAGATTGCAGGAGCCACTTGGCTCTATCAAACCACCCCAACTCGGCACTGGTGCCACCTTGGGTCTGGGAACAATAATGTGCGGCGTGGATTTTAAGGAGCCAGCGGGCCATTCCCCGCCACAGGCCCCCAAACAAAAACTACGGCCCTTTTCCCTGGAAGTAAAACAGACCTGCCCATCTTCTGGCTGGCAGATTGCAGGAGCCACTTGGCTCTATCAAACCAGCATGATTTGGCACTGGGGACCCTTGGGTCTGGAAACCATCCTGCGTATCGTGGATTTTCAGGAGCCAGCCGGCCATTCCCAGCCACAGGACCCCAAACAAAAACTACGGCCCTTTTCCCTGGAAGTAAAACTGACCTGCCCATCTTCTGGCTGGCACATTGCAGGAGCCACTTGGCTCTATCAAAGCAGCCCGACTCGGCACTGGTGCCACCTTTCATCTGGGAACCATCCTGCGTATCGTGGATTTTCAGGAGCCAGCCGGCCACTCCCAGCCACAGGCCCCCAAACACAAACTACGGCCCTTTTCCCTGGAAGTAAAACTGACCTGCCCATCTTCTTGCTGGCAGATTGCAGAAGCCACTTGGCTCTATCAAACCAGCCTGACTCGGCACTGGTGACATTTTTCATTTGGGAACCATCCTGCGTTTGATGGATTTTCAGGAGCCCGCCGGCCACTCCCAGCCACAGGCCCCCAAACACATACCACGGCCCTTTTCCCTGGAAGTAAAACTGACCAGCCCATCTTCTGGCTGGCACATTGCAGGAGCCACTTGCCTCTATCAAACCAGCCCGACTCGGCACTGGTGTCCCTTTGGTCTGGGAATCACCCTGCGTATCGTGGATTTTCAGGAGCCAGCCGGCCACTCCCAGCCACAGGCCCCCAAACACAAACTACGGCCTTTTTCCCTGGCAAACAAAACTCACACACCCCGCTTCTGGCTGGCAGATTGCAGGAACCACATGGCTCTATCAAACCAGCCCAACTCGGCACTGGTGCCACCTTGGGTCTGGGAACCATCTAGCGCGGCGTGGATTTTAAGGAGCCAGCCGGCCACTCTCAGCCACAGGTCCCCAAACACAAACTACGGCCCTTTTCCCTGGAAGTAAAAGAGACCTGCCCATCTTCTGGCTGGGAGATTGCAGGAGCCCCTTGGCTCTATCAAACCAGCCCGACTCGGCAGTGGTGCCACCTTTCATCTGGGAACCATCCTGCGTATCGTGGATTTTCAGGAGCCAGCCGGCCACTCCCAGCCACAGGCGCCCGAACAAAATATAGGTCCCTTTTCCCTGGAAGTAAAACTGACCTGCCCATCTTCTGGCTGGCAGATTGCAGGAGCCACTTGGCTCTATCAAACTAGCCTGACTCGGCACTGGTGCCACCTTTCATCTGGGAACCATCCTGCGTATCGTGGATTTTCAGGAGCCAGCCGGCCATTCCAGGCCACAGACCCCATAAAAATGCAACGGCCCTTTTCCCTGGAAGTAAAATTGACCTGTCCATCTTCTGGCTGGCAGAATGCAGGAGCCACTTGGCTCTATCACACCAGCCCGGTTTGGCACTGGTGCCCCCTTGGGTCTGGGAACCTTCCTGCGTATCGTGGATTTTCAGGAGCCAGCCGGCCACTCCCAGCCACAGGCCCCCAAACACAAACTACGGCCCTTTTCCCTGGAAGTAAAACTGACCTGCCCATCTTCTTGCTGGCAGATTGCAGAAGCCACTTGGCTCTATCAAACCAGCCCGACTCGGCACTGGTGCCACCTTGGGTCTGGGAACCATCCTGCGTGTCGTGGATTTTCAGGTGCCAGCCCGCCACTCCCAGCCACAGGCCCCCAAACACAAACTACGGCCCTTTTCCCTGGAAGGAAAACTGACCTGCCCATCTTCTGGCTGGCAGATTGCAGGAGCCACTTGGCTCTATCAAACCAGCCCGACTTGGCACTGGGGCCCCTTTTGGTCTGGGAACCATCCTACGTATCGTGGATTTTCAGGAGCCAGCCGGCCACTCCCAGCCACAGGCCCCCAACAGAAACCACATCCCTTTTCCCTGGCAAACCAAACTTACCCGCCCCGCTCCTGGCTGGCAGATTGCAGGAGACACTTGGCTCTATCAAACCCGCCCGACTCGGCACTGGTGCCCCTTTGGTCTCGGAATCATCCTGCGTATCGTGGATTTTCAGGAGCCAGCCGGCCACTCCCAGCCACAGGCCTCCAAACAAAAACTACGGCCCTTTTCCCTGGAAGTAAAATTGACCTGCCCATCTTCTGGCTGGCAGATTGCAGGAGCAACTTGGCTCTATCAAACCAGCCCAACTCGGCACTGGTGCCACCTTGGGTCTGGGAACCTTCATGCGCGGCATGGATTTTAAGGAGCCAGCCGGCCATTCCCAGCCACAGGCCCCCAAACACAAACTACGGCCCTTTTCCCTGGAAGTAAAACTGACCTGCCCTTCTTCTGGCTGTCAGATTGCAGGAGTTACTTGGTACTATCAAACCAGCCCGACTTGGCACTGGTGCCATTTTTCATTTGGGAACCATCCTGCGTATCGTGGATTTTCAGGAGCCAGCCGGCCACTCCCCGCCACAGGCCCCGAAAACAAACCACGGCCCTTTTCCCAGGCAAACAAAACTCAGCGACCCCGCTTCTGGCTGGCAGATTGCAGGAGCCACTTGGCTCTATCAAACCACCCCAACTCGGCACTGGTGCCACCTTGGGTCTGGGAACAATAATGTGCGGCGTGGATTTTAAGGAGCCAGCGGGCCATTCCCCGCCACAGGCCCCCAAACAAAAACTACGGCCCTTTTCCCTGGAAGTAAAACAGACCTGCCCATCTTCTGGCTGGCAGATTGCAGGAGCCACTTGGCTCTATCAAACCAGCATGATTTGGCACTGGGGACCCTTGGGTCTGGAAACCATCCTGCGTATAGTGGATTTTCAGGAGCCAGCCGGCCATTCCCAGCCACAGGCCCCCAAACAAAAACTACGGCCCTTTTCCCTGGAAGTAAAACTGACCTGCCCATCTTCTGGCTGGCACATTGCAGGAGCCACTTGCCTCTATCAAACCAGCCCGACTCGGCACTGGTGCCACCTTTCATCTGGGAACCATCCTGCGTATCGTGGATTTTCAGGAGCCAGCCGGCCACTCCCAGCCACAGGCCCCCAAACACAAACTACGGCCCTTTTCCCTGGAAGTAAAACTGAGCTGCCCATCTTCTGGCTGGCAGATTGCAGAAGCCACTTGGCTCTATCAAACCAGCCTGACTCGGCACTGGTGACATTTTTCATTTGGGAACCATCCTGCGTTTGGTGGATTTTCAGGAGCCCGCCAGCCACTCCCAGCCACAGGCCCCCAAACACATACCACGGCCCTTTTCCCTGGAAGTAAAACTGACCAGCCCATCTTCTGGCTGGCAGATTGCAGGAGACACTTGGCTCTATCAAACCAGCCCGACTCGGCACTGGTGCCCCTTTGGTCTCGGAATCATCCTGCGTATCGTGGATTTTCAGGAGCCAGCCGGCCACTCCCAGCCACAGGCCTCCAAACAAAAACTACGGCCCTTTTCCCTGGAAGTAAAATTGACCTGCCCATCTTCTGGCTGGCAGAATGCAGGAGCAACTTGGCTCTATCAAACCAGCCCAACTCGGCACTGGTGCCACCTTGGGTCTGGGAACCTTCATGCGCGGCATGGATTTTAAGGAGCCAGCCGGCCATTCCCAGCCACAGGCCCCCAAACACAAACTACGGCCCTTTTCCCTGGAAGTAAAACTGACCTGCCCATCTTCTGGCTGTCAGATTGCAGGAGTTACTTGGTACTATCAAACCAGCCCGACTTGGCACTGGTGCCATTTTTCATTTGGGAACCATCCTGCGTATCGTGGATTTTCAGGAGCCAGCCGGCCACTCCCCGCCACAGGCCCCGAAAACAAACCACGGCCCTTTTCCCAGGCAAACAAAACTCAGCGACCCCGCTTCTGGCTGGCAGATTGCAGGAGCCACTTGGCTCTATCAAACCACCCCAACTCGGCACTGGTGCCACCTTGGGTCTGGGAACAATAATGTGCGGCGTGGATTTTAAGGAGCCAGCGGGCCATTCCCCGCCACAGGCCCCCAAACAAAAACTACGGCCCTTTTCCCTGGAAGTAAAACAGACCTGCCCATCTTCTGGCTGGCAGATTGCAGGAGCCACTTGGCTCTATCAAACCAGCATGATTTGGCACTGGGGACCCTTGGGTCTGGAAACCATCCTGCGTATCGTGGATTTTCAGGAGCCAGCCGGCCATTCCCAGCCACAGGACCCCAAACAAAAACTACGGCCCTTTTCCCTGGAAGTAAAACTGACCTGCCCATCTTCTGGCTGGCACATTGCAGGAGCCACTTGGCTCTATCAAAGCAGCCCGACTCGGCACTGGTGCCACCTTTCATCTGGGAACCATCCTGCGTATCGTGGATTTTCAGGAGCCAGCCGGCCACTCCCAGCCACAGGCCCCCAAACACAAACTACGGCCCTTTTCCCTGGAAGTAAAACTGACCTGCCCATCTTCTTGCTGGCAGATTGCAGAAGCCACTTGGCTCTATCAAACCAGCCTGACTCGGCACTGGTGACATTTTTCATTTGGGAACCATCCTGCGTTTGATGGATTTTCAGGAGCCCGCCGGCCACTCCCAGCCACAGGCCCCCAAACACATACCACGGCCCTTTTCCCTGGAAGTAAAACTGACCAGCCCATCTTCTGGCTGGCACATTGCAGGAGCCACTTGCCTCTATCAAACCAGCCCGACTCGGCACTGGTGTCCCTTTGGTCTGGGAATCACCCTGCGTATCGTGGATTTTCAGGAGCCAGCCGGCCACTCCCAGCCACAGGCCCCCAAACACAAACTACGGCCTTTTTCCCTGGCAAACAAAACTCACACACCCCGCTTCTGGCTGGCAGATTGCAGGAACCACATGGCTCTATCAAACCAGCCCAACTCGGCACTGGTGCCACCTTGGGTCTGGGAACCATCTAGCGCGGCGTGGATTTTAAGGAGCCAGCCGGCCACTCTCAGCCACAGGTCCCCAAACACAAACTACGGCCCTTTTCCCTGGAAGTAAAAGAGACCTGCCCATCTTCTGGCTGGGAGATTGCAGGAGCCCCTTGGCTCTATCAAACCAGCCCGACTCGGCAGTGGTGCCACCTTTCATCTGGGAACCATCCTGCGTATCGTGGATTTTCAGGAGCCAGCCGGCCACTCCCAGCCACAGGCGCCCGAACAAAATATAGGTCCCTTTTCCCTGGAAGTAAAACTGACCTGCCCATCTTCTGGCTGGCAGATTGCAGGAGCCACTTGGCTCTATCAAACTAGCCTGACTCGGCACTGGTGCCACCTTTCATCTGGGAACCATCCTGCGTATCGTGGATTTTCAGGAGCCAGCCGGCCATTCCAGGCCACAGACCCCATAAAAATGCAACGGCCCTTTTCCCTGGAAGTAAAATTGACCTGTCCATCTTCTGGCTGGCAGAATGCAGGAGCCACTTGGCTCTATCACACCAGCCCGGTTTGGCACTGGTGCCCCCTTGGGTCTGGGAACCTTCCTGCGTATCGTGGATTTTCAGGAGCCAGCCGGCCACTCCCAGCCACAGGCCCCCAAACACAAACTACGGCCCTTTTCCCTGGAAGTAAAACTGACCTGCCCATCTTCTGGCTGGCAGATTGCAGGAGCCACTTGGCTCTATCAAACCAGCCCGATTCGGCATTGGTGCCACCTTTCATCTGTGAACCATCCTGAGTATCGTGCATTTTCAGGAGCCAGCCGGCCACTCCCAGCCACAGGTCCCCAAAAACAAACTACGGCTCTTTTCCCTGGAAGTAAAACAGACCTGCCCATCATCTGGCTGGCAGATTCCAGGAGCCACTTGGCTTTATCAAAACAGCCCGACTCGGCACTGGTGCCACCTTTCATCTGGGAGCCATCCTGCGCGGCGTGGATTTTAAGGAACCAGCCGGCCATTCAAGGCCACAGGCCCCGGATAAAAAACCACGGCCTTTTTCCCTGGCAAACAAAACTCAGCGACCCCCCTTCTGGCTGAGATATTGCAGGAGCCACAAGGCTCTATCACACCAGGCCAACTCGGCACTGGTGCCACCTTGGGTCTGGGAACCATCATGCGCGGCGTGGATTTTAAGGAGCCAGCCGGCCATTCCCAGCCACAGGCCCCCAAACACAAACTACGGCCCTTTTCCCTGTAAGTAAAACTGACCTGTCCATCTTCTGGCTGGCAGATTGCAGGAGCCACGCGGTACTATCAAACCAGCCCGACTTGGCACTGGTGCCATGTTTTTTCATTTGGGAACCATCCAGCGCGGCATGGGTTTTCAGGAGCCAGCCGGCTACTCCCAGCCACAGGCCCCCAAACACAAACTACGGCCCTTTTCCCTGGAAGTAAAACTGACCTGCCCATCTTCTGGCTGGCAGATTGCAGGAGCCACTTGGCTCTACCAAACCAGCCCGACTCGGCACTGGTGCCACCTTGGGTCTGGGAACCATCCTGCGCGGTGTGGATTTTCAGGAGCCAGCCGGCCATTCCCAGCCACAGGCACCCGAAAAAAAACCACGGCCCTTTTCCCTGGCAAACAAAACTCACCCACCCCGCTTATGGCTGGCAGATTGCAGGAGCCACTTGCCTCTATCAAACCAGCCCGACTCGGCCCTGGTGCCACCTTTCATCTCGGAACAATCCTGCGTATTGTGGATTTTCAGGAGCCAGCCGGCCACTCCCAGCCACAGGCCCCCAAACACATACCACGGCCCTTTTCCCTGGAAGTAAAACTGACCTGCCCATCTTCTGGCTGGCAGATTGCAGGAGCCACATGGCTCTATCAAACCAACCCAACTCGGACCTGGTGCCACCTTGGTTCTGGGTACCATCATGAGCGGCGTGGATTTTAAGGATCCAGCCGGCCATTCCCAGCCACAGGCCCCCAACACAAACTACGGCCCTTTTCCCTGGAAGTAAAACTGACCTGCCCATCTTCTGGCTGGCAGATTGCAGGAGCAACTTGGCTCTATCAAACCAGCCCAACTCGGCACTGGTGCCACCTTGGGTCTGGGAACCATCATGCGCGGCGTGGATTTTAAGGAGCCAGCCAGCCATTCCCAGCCACAGGCCCCCAAACACAAACTACGGCCCTTTTCCCTGGAAGTGAAACAGACCTGCCCATCTTCTGGCTGTCAGATTGCAGGAGCTACTTGGTACTATCAAACCAGCCCCACTTGGCACTGGTGCCATTTTTCATTTGGGAACCATCCTGCGTATCGTGGATTTTCAGAAGCCAGCCGGCCACTCCCAGCCACAGGTCCCCAAACAAAAACTACGGCCCTTTTCCCTGGAAGTAAAACTGACCTGCCCATCTTCTGGCTGGCAGACAGCAGGAGCCACATGGCTCTATCAAACCAGCCCGACTCGGCACTGGTGCCCCCTTGGGTCTGGGAACCATCCTGCGCGGCGTGGATTTTCAGGAGCCATCCGGCCACTCCCAGCCACAGGCCCCGAAAACAAACAACGGCCCTTTTCCCTGGCAAACAAAACTCACCCACCCCGCTTCTGGCTGGCAGATTGCAGGAGCCACATGGCTCTATCAAACCAGCCCAACACGGCACTGGTGCCACCTTGGGTCTGGGAGCAATAATGTGCGGCGTGGATTTTAAGGAGCCACCCGGCCATTCCCCGCCACAGGCCCCCAAACACAAACTACGGCCCTTTTCCCTGGAAGGAAAACTGACCTGCCCATCTTCTGGCTGGCAGATTGCAGGAGCCACTTGGCTCTATCAAACCAGCCCGACTTGGCACTGGGGCCCCTTTTGGTCTGGGAACCATCCTACGTATCGTGGATTTTCAGGAGCCAGCCGGCCACTCCCAGCCACAGGCCCCCAACACAAACCACATCCCTTTTCCCTGGCAAACAAAACTGACCCGTCCCGCTCCTGGCTGGCAGATTGCAGGGGACACTTGGCTCTATCAAACCATCCCGACTCGGCACTGGTGCCCCTTTGGTCTGGGAATCATCCTGCGTATCGTGGATTTTCAGGAGCCAGCCGGCCACTCCCAGCCACAGGCCCCCAAACAAAAACTACGGCCGTTTTCCCTGGAAGTAAATTGACCTGCCCATCTTCTGGCTGGCAGATTGCAGGAGCAACTTGGCTCTATCAAACCAGCCCAACTCGGCACTGGTGCCACCTTGGGTCTGGGAACCATCATGCGCGGCATGGATTTTAAGGAGCCAGCCGGCCACTCCCAGCCACAGGCCCCCAAACCCAAACTACGGCCCTTTTCCCTGGAAGTAAAACTGACCTGCCCATCTTCTGGCTGTCAGATTGCAGGAGTTACTTGGTACTATCAAACCAGCCCGACTTGGCACTGGTGCCATTTTTCATTTGGGAACCATCCTGCGTATAGTGGATTTTCAGGAGCCAGCCGGACACTCCCAGCCACAGGCCCCGAAAACAAACCACGGCCCTTTTCCCAGGCAAACAAAACTCAGCGACCCCGCTTCTGTCTGGCAGATTGCAGGAGCCACTTGGCTCTATCAAACCACCCCAACTCGGCACTGGTGCCACCTTGGGTCTGGGAACAATAATGTGCGGCGTGGATTTTAAGGAGCCAGCCGGCCATTCCCCGCCACAGGCCCCCAAACAAAAACTACGGCCCTTTTCCCTGGAAGTAAAACAGACCTGCCCATCTTCTGGCTGGCAGATTGCAGGAGCCACTTGGCTCTATCAAACCAGCCCGATTTGGCACTGGGGCCCCTTGGGTCTGGAAACCATCCAGCGTATCGTGGATTTTCAGGAGCCAGCCGGCCATTCCCAGCCACAGGCCCCCAAACAAAAACTACAGCCCTTTTCCCTGGAAGAAAAACTGAGCTGCCCATCTTCTGGCTGGCAGATTGCAGGAGCCACTTGGCTCTATCAAACCAGCCCGACTCGGCACTGGTGCCACCTTTCATCTGGGAACCATCCTGCGTATCGTGGATTTTCAGGAGACCAGCCGGCCACTCCCAGCCACAGGCCCCCAAACACAAACTACGGCCCTTTTCCCTGGAAGTAAAACTGACCTGCCCATCTTCTGGCTGGCAGATTGCAGGAGCCACTTGGCTCCATCAAACCAGCCTGACTCGGCACTGGTGCCATTTTTCATTTGGGAACCATCCTGCGTATGGTGGATTTTCAGGAGCCCACCGGCCACTCCCAGCCACAGGCCCCCAAACACATACCACGGCCCTTTTCCCTGGAAGTAAAACTGACCTGCCCATCTTCTGGCTGGCAGATTGCAGGAGCCACTTGCCTCTATCAAACCAGCCCGACTTGGCACTGGTGCCCCTTTGGGTCTGGGAACCATCCTACGTATCGTGGATTTTAAGGAGCCAGCCGGCAACTCCCACCCACAGGCCCCCAAACAAAAACTACGGCCCTTTTCCCTGGAAGGAAAACTGACCTGCCCATCTTCTGGCTGGCAGATTGCAGGAACCACTTGGCTCTATCAAACCAGCCCGACTCGGCACTGGTGCCACCTTTCATCTGGGAACCATTCTGAGTATTGTGCATTTTCAGGAGCCAGCCGGACACAGCCAGCCACAGGTCCCCAAAAACAAACTACGGCCCTTTTCCCTGGAATTAAAACTGACCTGCCCATCATCTGGCTGGCAGATTGCAGGAGCCACTTGGCTCTATCAAAACAGCCCGACTCGGCACTGGTGCCACCTTTCATCTGGGAACCATCCTGCGCGGCGTGGATTTTAAGGAACCAGCCGGCCATTCAAGGCCACAGGCCCCGGATAAAAAACCACGGCCTTTTTCCTTGGCAAACAAAACTCAGCGACCCCGCTTCTGGCTGAGAGATTGCAGGAGCCACATGGCTCTATCACACCAGGCCAACTCGGCACTGGTGCCACCTTGGGTCTGGGAACCATCATGCGCGGCGTGGCTTTTAAGGAAACAGCCGGCCATTCAAGGCCACAGGCCCCGGATAAAAAACCACGGCCTTTTTCCCTGGCAAACAAAACTCTGCGACCCCGCTTCTGGCTGAGAGATTGCAGGACCCACATGGCTCTATCAAACCAGCCCGACTCAGCACTGGTGCCACCTTTCATCTGGGAACCATCCTGTGTATTGGGGATTTTCAGGATCCAGCCGGCCACTCCCAGCCACAGGCCCCCAACACAAACTACGGCGCTTTTCCCTGGAAGTAAAATTGACCTGCCCATCTTCTGGCTGGCAGATTGCAGGAGCCACTTGGCTCTATCAAACCAGCCCAACTTGGCACTGGTGCCTCTTTGGTCTGGGAATCATCCTGCGTATCGTGGATTTTCAGGAGCCAGCCGGCCACTCCCAGCCACAGGCCCCCAAACACAAACTACGGCCCTTTACTCTGGAAGGAAAACTGACCTGCCCATCTTCTGGCGGGCAGATTGCAGGAGCCACTTGGCTCTATCAAACCAGCCCGACTCGGCACTGGTGCCACCTTTCATATGGGAACCATCCTGCGTATCGTGGATTTTCAGGTGCCAGACGGCCACTCCCAGACACAGGCCCCCAAACACATACCACGGCCCTTTTCCCTGGAAGTAAAACTGACCTGCCCATCGCCTGGCTGGCAGATTGCGGGAGACACTTGGTACTATCAAACCAGCCCGACTCAGCACTGGTGCCACCTTTCATCTGGGAACCATCCTTCGTATCGTGGATTTTCAGGAGCCAGCCGGCCACTCCCAGCCACAGGCCCCCAAAAAAAAGCTATGGTCCTTTTCCCTGGAAGTAAAACTGACCAGCCCATCTTCTGGCTGGCAGAATGCAGGAGCCACTTGGCTCTATCAAACCAGCCCGATTTGGCACTGATGCCCTCTTGGGTCTGGGAACCACCCTGCCTATCGTGTATTTTCAGGAGCCAGCCGGCCACTCCCAGCCACAGGCCCCCAAACACAAACTACGGCCCTTTTCCCTGGAAGTAAAACTGACCTGCCCATCTTCTGGCTGGCAGATAGCAGGAGCCACATGGCTCTATCAAACCAGCCCGACTTGGCAGTGGTGCCAACTTGGGTCTGGCAATCATCCTGAATATCGTGCATTTTCAGGAGCCAGCCGGCCACTCCCAGCCTCAGGCCCCCAAACACAAACTACCGTCCCTCTTCCCCGGAAGTAAAACTGACCTGTCCATCTTCTGGCTGGCAGATTGCAGGAGCCACTTAGCTCTATCAAACCAGCCTGACTCGGACCTGGTGCTACCTTTCATCTGGGAACCATCCTGCGTGTCGTGGATTTTCAGGAGCCAGCCAGCCACTCTCAGCCACATTGCCCCAAACACATACCACGGCCGCTTTCCCTGGAAGAAAATCTTAGCGGCCCGCCTTCTGGCTGGCAGATTGCAGGAGCCACTCGGTACTATCAAACCAGCCCGACCTGGCACTGGTGCCACCTTTCATCTGGGAACGATCCTGCGTATCGTGGATTTTCATGACCCAGCCGGCCACTCCCAGCCACAGGTCCCCAAAAAACACTACGGCCCTTTTCCCTGGCAGTAAAATAGACCTGCCCATCATCTGGCTGGCAGATTGCAGGAGCCACTTGGCTCTATCAAACTAGCCCGACTCAGGGCTGGTGCCACCTTTCATCTGGGAACCATCCTGCGTATAGTGGATTTTCAGGAGCCAGCCGGCCATTCCCAGCCACAGGCCCCCAACAGAAACCACATCCCTTTTCCCTGGCAAACAAAACTGACCCGCCCCGCTCCTGGCTGGCAGATTCCAGGAGACACTTGGCTCTATCAAACCATCCCGACTCGGCACTGGTGCCCCTTTTGTCTGGGAATCACCCTGCGTATCTTGTATTTTCAGGAGCCAGCCGGCCACTCCCAGCCACAGGCCCCCAAACACAAACTACGGCCTTTTTCCCTGGCAAACAAAACTCACACACCCCGCTTCTGGCTGGCAGATTGCAGGAGCCACATGGCTCTATCAAACCAGCCCAACTCGGCACTGGTGCCACCTTGTGTCTGGGAACCATCATGCGCGGCGTGGATTTTAAGGAGCCAGCCGGCTACTCCCAGCCACAGGCCCCCAAACACAAACTACGGCCCTTTTCCCTGGAAGTAAAACTGACCTGTCCATCTTCTGGCTGGCAGAATGCAGGAGCCACTTGGCTCTATCACACCAGCCCGATTTGGCACTGGCGCCACCTTGGGTCTGGGAACCATCCTGCGTATCGTGGATTTTAAGGAACCAGCCGGCCATTCAAGGCCACAGACCCCGGATAAAAAACCACGGCCTTTTTCCCTGGCAAACAAAACACAGCGACCCCGCTTCTGGCTGAGAGATTGCAGGAGCCACATGGCTCTATCACACCAGCCCAACTCGGCACTGGTGCCACCTTGGGTCTGGGAACCATCATGCGCGGCGTGGATTTTAAGGAACCAGCCGGCCATTCAAGGCCACAGGCCCCGGATAAAAAACCACGGCCTTTTTCCCTGGCAAACAAAACTCAGCGACCCCGCTTCTGGCTGAGAGATTGCAGGAGCCACATGGCTCTGTCAAACCAGCCCGACTCAGCACTGGTGGCACATTTCATCTGGGAACCATCCTGTGTATTGGGGATTTTCAGGAGCCAGCCGGCCACTCCCCGCCACAGGCTCCCAAACACATACCACGGCCCTTTTCCCTGGAAGTAAAACTGACCTGCCCATCTTCTGGCTTGCAGATTGCCGGAGCTACTTGGCTGTATCAAACCAGCCCAACTCGGCACTGGTGCCACCTTGGGTCTGGGAACCATCATGCGCGGCGTGGATTTTAAGGAGCCAGCCGGCCATTCCCAGCCACAGGCCCCCAAACACATACTACAGCCCTTGTCCCTGGAAGTGAAACAGACCTGCCCATCTTCTGGCTGTCAGATTGCAGGAGCTACTTCGTACTATCAAACCAGCCCGACTTGGCACTGGTGCCATTTTTCATTTGGGAACCATCCTGCGTATCGTGGATTTTCAAGAGCCAGCCGGCCACTGCCAGCCACAGGTCCCCAAACACAAACTACGGCCCTTTTCTCTGGAAGTAAAACTGACCTGCCCATCTTCTGGCTGGCAGACTGCAGGAGCCACATGGCTCTATCAAACCAGCCCGACTCGGCACTGGTGCCCCTTTGGTCTGGGAATCATCCTGCGTATCGTGTATTTTCAGGAGCCAGCCGGCCACTCCCAGCCACAGGCCCCCAAACAAAAACTACGGCCCTTTTCCCTGGAAGTAAAATTGACCTCCCCATCTTCTGGCTGGCAGATTGCAGGAGCCACTTGGCTCTATCAAACCAGCCCAACTCGGCACTGGTGCCACCTTGGGTCTGGGAACCATCATGCGCGGCATGGATTTTAAGGAGCCAGCCGGCCATTCCCCGCCACAGGCCCCCAAACACAAACTACGGCCCTTTCCCTGGAAGTAAAACAGACCTGCCCATCTTCTGCCTATCAGATTGCAGGAGCCACATGGCTCTATCAAACCAGCCCGACTTGGCACTGGTGCCATTTTTCATTTGGGAACCATCCTGCGTATCGTGGATTTTCAGGAGCCAGCCGGCCACTGCCAGCCACAGGTCCCCAAACAAAAACTACGGCCCTTTTCCCTGGAAGTAAAACTGACCTGCCCATCTTCTGGCTGGCAGACTGCAGGAGCCACATGGCTCTATCAAACCAGCCCGACTCGGCACTGGTGCCCCCTTGGGTCTGGGAACCATCCTGCGCGGCGTGGGTTTTCAGGAGCCACCCGACCACTCCCAGCCACAGGCCCCGAAAACAAACCACGGCCCTTTTCCCTGGCAAGCAAAACTCACCCACCCCGCTTCTGGCTGGCAGATTGCAGGAGCCACGTGGCTCTATCAAACCAGCCCAACTCGGCACTGGTGCCACCTTGGGTCTGGGAACAATAATGTGGGGCGTGGATTTTAAGGAGCCAGCCGGCCATTCCCCGCCACAGGCCCCCAAACACAAACTACGGCCCTTTTCCCTGTAAGTAAAACAGACCTGCCCATCTTCTGGCTGGCAAATTGCAGGAGCCACTTGGCTCTATCAAAACAGCCCGATTTGGCACTGCGGCCCCTTGGGTCTGGAAACCATCCTGCGTATCGTGGATTTTCAGGAGCCAGCCGGCCACTCCCAGCCACAGGCCCCCAAACACAAACTACGGCCATTTTCGCTGAAAGTAAAACAGACCTGCCCGTCTTCTGGCTGTCAGATTGCAGGAGCCACTTGCCTCTATCAAACCAGCCCGACTCGGCACTGGTGCCACCTTTCATCTGGGAACCATCCTGCGTGTCGTGGATTTTCAGGAGCCAGCCGGCCACTCCCAGCCACAGGTCCCCAAAAACAAACTACGGCCCTTTTCCCTGGATGTAAAACAGACCTGCCCATCTTCTGGCTGGCACATTGCAGGAGCCACTTGGCTCTATCAAAACAGCCCGACTCGGCACTGGTGCCACCTTTCATCTGGGAACCATCCTGCGCGGCGTGGATTTTAAGGAACCAGCCGGCCATTCAAGGCCACAGGCCCCGGAAAAAAAACCACGGCCTTTTTCCCTGGCAAACAAACCTCAGCGACCCCGCTTCTGGCTGAGATATTGCAGGAGCCACATGGCTCTATCACACCAGCCCAACTCGGCAGTGGTGCCACCTTTCATCTGGGAACCATCCTGCGTATCGTGGATTTTGAGGAGCCCGCCGGCCACTCCCATCCAGAGGCCCCCAAACACAAACTACGGCCCTTTTCCCTGGAAGGAAAACTGACCTGCCCATCTTCTGGCTGGCAGATTGCAGGAGCCACTTGGCTCTATCAAACCAGCCCGACTTGGCACTAGTGCCATTTTTCATTTGGGAGGCATCTTGCGTATCGTGCATTTTCAGGAGCCACCCGGCCACTCACAGCCAGAGGCCCCAAATAAAAACTACGGCCCCTTTCCCTGGAAGGAAAACTGACCAGCCCATCTTCTGGCTGGCAGATTGCAGGAGCCACTTGGCTCTATCAAACCAGCCCAACTCGGCACTGGTGCCCCTTTGGTCTGGGAATCATCCTGCGTATCGTGGATTTTCAGGAGCCAGCCGGCCACTCCCAGCCACAGGCCCCCAAACACAAACTGTGGGCCTTTTCCCTGCCAAAAAAACTCACCCACCCCGCTTCTGGCTGGCAGATTGCAGGAGCCACATGGCGCTATCAAACCAGCCCGACTCGGCACTGGTGCCACCTTTCATCTGGGAACCATCCTGCGTATCGTGGATTTTCAGGTTCCAGCAGGCAATTCCGAGCCACAGGCTCCCAAACACATACCACGGCCCTTTTCCCTGGAAGTAAAACTGACCTGCCCATGGTCTGGCTAGCAGATTGCAGGAGCCACTTGGCTCTATCAAACCAGCCTGACTCGGCACTGGTGCCCCCTTGGGTCTGGGAACCATCATGCGCGGCGTGGATTTTAAGGAGCCAGCCGGCCATTCCCAGCCACAGGCCCCCAAACACATACCACGGCCCTTTTCCCTGGAAGTAAAACAGACCTGCCCATCTTCTGGCTGGCAGATTGCAGGAGCCACTTGCCTCTATCAAACCAGCCCAACTCGGCAGTGGTGCCACCTTTCATCTGGGAACCATCCTGCGTATCGGGGATTTTCAGGAGCCAGCCGGCCGCTGCCAGCCAAAGGCCCCCAAACACATACCACGGCCCTTTTCCCTGGAAGTAAACCTGACCTGCCCATCGTATGGCTAGCAGATTGCAGGAGCCACTTGGCTCTATCAAAGCAGCCCGACTCGGCACTGGTGCCCCCTTGGGTCTGGGAACCAACATGCGCGGCGTGGATTTTCAGGAGCCAGCCGGCCACTCCCAGTCACAGGCCCCGAAAACAAACCACGGCCATTTTCCCTGCAAACAAAACTCACCCACCCCCCTTCTGGCTGGCAGATTGCAGGAGCCACTTGGTTCTATCAAACCAGCCTGACTCGGCACTGGTGCCTCATTTCATCTGGGATCCATCCTGTGTATCGTGGATTTTCCGGAGCCAGCAGGCCACTCCCAGCCACAGGCCCCCAAACAAAAACTACGGCCCTTTTCCCTGGAAGTAAAACATACCTGCCCATCTTCTGGCTGGCAGATAGCGGGAGACACTTGGTACTATCAAACCAGCCCGACTCAGCAGTGGTGCCACCATTCTTCTGGGAAGCATCATGCGTATCGTGTATTTTCAGGAGCCAGCCGGCCACTCCCAGCCACAGGCCCCCAACACAAACCACGGCCCTTTAACCTGGTAAACATAACTGACCCGCCCCGCTCCTGGCTGGCAGATTGCAAGAGCCACATGGCTCTATCAAACCAGCCCGACTCGGCACTGGTGCCACCTTTCATCTGGGAACCATCCTGCGTATCGTGGATTTTCAGGTGCCAGCCGGCCACTCCCAGCCACAGGCCCCCAAACACATACCACGGCCCTTTTCCCTGGAAGGAAAACTGACCTGCCCATCTTCTGGCTGGCAGATTGCAGGAGACACTTGCCTCTATCAAACCAGCCCGACTTGGCACTGGTGCCCCTTTGGGTCTGGGAACCATCCTACGTATCGTGGATTTTCAGGAGCCAGCCGGCCACTCCCAGCCACCGGCCCCTAACAGAAACCACATCCCTTTACCCTGGCAAACAAAACTGACCCGCCCTGCTCCTGGCTGGCAGATTGCAGGAGACACTTGGCTCTATCAAACCATCCCGACTCGGCACTGGTGCCCCTTTGGTCTGGGAATCATCCTGCGTATCGTGGATTTTCAGGAGCCAGCCGGCCACTCCCAGCCACAGGGCCCCAAACACATACCACGGCCATTATCCCTGGAAGAAAATCTCAGCGGCCCGCCTTCTGGCTGGCAGATTGCAGGAGCCACTCGGTACTATCAAACCAGCCCGACTTGGAACTGGTGCCACCTTTCATCTGGGAACCATCCTGCGTGGTGTGGATTTTAAAGAAACAGCCGGCCATTCAAGGCCACAGGCCCCGGAAAAAAAACCACGGCCTTTTTCCCTGGCAAACAATACTCAGCGACCCCGCTTCTGGCTGACAGATTGCAGGAGCCACTTGGCTCTATCACACCAGCCCAACTCGGCACCGGTGCCACCTTGGGTCTGGGAACCATCATGCGCGGCGTGGATTTTAAGGACCCAGCCGGCCATTCCCAGCCACAGGGACCCAAACACAAACAACGGCCCTTTTCCCTGGAAGTAAAACTGACCTGCCCATCGTCTGGCTAGCAGATTGCAGGAGCCACTTGGCTCTATCAAACCAGCCCGACTCAGCACTGGTGCCACCTTTCATCTGGGAACCATCCTGTGTATTGGGGATTTTCAGGAGCCAGCCGGACACTCCCAGCCACAGGCCCCCAAACACAAACTACGGCCCTTTTCCCTGGAAGTAAAACTGACCTGCCCATCGTCTGGCTAGCAGATTGCAGGAGCCACTTGGCTCTATCAAACCAGCCTGACTCGGCACTGGTGCCACCTTGGGTTTCTGAACCATCATGCGCGGCGTGGATTTTAAGGAGCCAGCCGGCCATTCCCAGCCACAGGCCCCCAAACACAATCTACACCCCTTTTCCCTGGATGTAAAACAGACCTGTCCATCTTCTGGCTGTCAGATTGCAGGAGCTACTTGGTACTATCAAACCAGCCTGACTTGGCACTGGTGCCATTTTTCATTTGGGAACCATCCTGCGTATCGTGGATTTTCAGGAGCCAGCCGGCCACTCCCAGTCACAGGCCCCGAAAACAAACCACGGCCATTTTCCCTGGCAAACAAAACTCACCCACCCCCCTTGTGGCTGGCAGATTGCAGGAGCCACTTGGCTCTATCAAACCAGCCAAACTCGGCACTGGTGCCACCTTTCATCTGGGATCCATCCTGTGTATCGGGGATTTTCAGGAGCCAGCAGGCCACTCCCAGCCACAGGCCCCCAAACAAAAACTTCGACCCTTTTCCCTGGAAGTAAAACTGACCTGTCCATCTTCTGGCTGGCAGAATGCAGGAGCCACTTGGTACTATCAAACCAGCCCGACTCAGCAGTGGTGCAACCATTCTTCTGGGAACCATCCTGCGTATCGTGTATTTTCAGGAGCCAGCCGGCCACTTCCAGCCACAGGCCCCCAACACAAACCACGGCCCTTTAACCTGGTAAACAAAACTCACCCGCCCCGCTCCTGGCTGGCAGATTGCAAGAGCCACTTGGCTCTATCACTCCAGCCCGACTCGGCACTGGTGCCACCTTGGGTCTGGGAACCATCATGCGCAGCATGGATTTTAAGGAACCAGCGGGCCATTCCCAGCCACTGGTCCCCGAAAACAAACCATGGCCCTTTTCCCTGGCAAACAAAACTCACCCACCCCGCGTCTTGCTGGCAGACTGCAGGAGACACTTGGACCTATCAAAGCAGCCCGACTCGGCACTGGTGCCACCATTCATCTGGGAACCATCCTGCGTATTGTGGATTTTCAGGAGCCAGGCGGCCACTCCCAGCCACAGGCCCCCAACACAAACCACGGACCTTTAACCTGGTAAACAAAACTGACCCGCCCCGCTCCTTGCTGGCAGATTGCAGGAGCCACTTGGCTCTATCAAACCAGCCCAACTCGGCACTGGTGCCACCTTGGGTCTGGGAAGCATCATGCGCGGCGTGGATTTTAAGGAGCCAACCGGCCATTCCCAGCCACAGGCCACCAACACAAACTATGGCCCTTTTCCCTGGAAGAAAAATTGACCTGCCCATCTTGTGGCTGGCAGATTGCAGGAGCAACTTGGCTCTATCAAACCAGCCCAACTCGGCACTGGTGCCACCTTGGGTCTGGGAACCATCATGCGCGGCGTGGATTTTAAGGAGCCAGCTGGCCATTCCCAGCCACTGGCCCCCAAACACAAACTACGGCCCTTTTCCCTGGAAGAAAAACAGACCTGCCCATCTTCTGGCTGTCAGATTACAGGAACTACTTGGTACTATCAAACCAGCACGACTTGGCACTGGTGCCATTTTTCATTTGGGAACCATCCTGCGTATCGTTGATTTTCAGGAGCCAGCCGGCCACTCCCAGCCACAGGCCCCCAAACAAAAACTGCGGCCCTTTTCCCTGGAAGTAAAACTGACCTGCCCATCTTCTGGCTGGCAGATTGCAGGAGCCACTTGCCTATATCACTCCAGCCCGACTCGGCAATGGTGCCACCTTGGGTCTGGGAACCATCATGCGCGGCATGGATTTTAAAGAACCAGCCGGCCATTCCCAGCCACTGGTCCCCGAAAACAAACCACGGCCCTTTTCCCTGGCAAACAAAACTCACCCACCCCGCTTCTGGCTGGCAGATTGCATGAGACACTTGGACCTATCAAACCAGCCCGACTCGGCACTGGTGCCACCTTTCATCTGGGAACCATCCTGCGTATCGTGGATTTTCAGGTGCCAGCAGGCCACTCCCAGCCACAGGCCCCCGAACAAAAACTACGACCCATTTCCCTGGAAGTAAAACTGACCTGCCCATCTTCTGGCTGGCAGATTGCAGGAGCCACTTGGCTCTATCAAACCAGCCTGATTTGGCACTGGTGCCCCCTTGGGTCTGGGAACCATCCTGTGTATTGGGGATTTTCAGTAGCCAGCTGGCCACTCCCAGCCACAGGCCCCCAAACACATACCACGGCCCTTTTCCCTGGAAGTAAAACTGACCTGCCCATCTTCTGGCTGGCAGATTGCAGGAGCCACTTGGCTCTATCAAACCAGCCCGACTTGGCAGTGGTGCCAACTTGGGTCTGGCAATCATCCTGAGTATCGTGCATTTTCAGGAGCCAGCCGGCCACTCCCAGCCTCAGGCCCCCAAACACAAACTACCGGCCTTCTTCCCCGGAAGTAAAACTGACCTGTCCATCTACTGGCTGGCAGATTGCAGGAGCCACTTAGCTCTATCAAACCAGCCCGACTCGGCACTGGTGCCACCTTTGGGTCTGGGAACCATCCTACGTATCGTGGATTTTCAGGAGCCAGCCGGACACTCCCAGCCACAGGCGCCCAAACACAAACTACGGCCTTTTTCCCTGGCAAACAAAACTCACACACCCCGCTTCTGGCTGGCAGATTGCAGGAACCACATGGCTCTATCAAACCAGCCCAACTCGGACGTGGTGCCACCTTGGGTCTGGGAACCATCATGCGCGGCGTGGATTTTCAGGAGCCAGCCGGCCATTCTCAGCCACAGGTCCCGGATAAAGAACCACGACCTTTATCCCTGGAAGTAAAAGAGACCTGCCCATCTTCTGGCTGTCAGATTGCAGGAGCCACTTGGCTCTATCAAACCAGCCCAACTCGGCAGTGGTGCCACCTTTCATCTGGGAACCATCCTGCGTATCGTGGATTTTCAGGAGCCAGCCGGCCACTCCCAGCCACAGGCCCCCAAACAAAAACTACGTCCCTTTTACCTGGAAGTAAAACTGACCTGCCCATCTTCTGGCTGGCACATTGCAGGAGCCACTTGGCTCTATCAAACTAGCCCGACTCGGCACTGGTGCTACCTTTCATCTGGGAACCATCCTGCGTATCGTGGATTTTCAGGAGCCAGCCGGCCACTCCCAGCCACAGGCCCCCAAACACAAACTACGGCCCTTTTCCCTGGAAGTAAAACTGACCTGCCCATCTTCTGGCTGGCAGATTGCAGGAGACACTTGGCTCTATCAAACCAGCCCGACTCGGCACTGGTGCCACCTTTCATCTGGGAACCATCCTGCGTATCGTGGATTTTCAGGAGCCAGCCGGCCATTCCAGGCCACAGACCCCAATAAAAAGCTATGGTTCTTTTCCCTGGAAGTAAAACTGACCTGTCCATCTTCTGGCTGGCAGAATGCAGGAGCCACTTGGCTCTATCACACCAGCCCGATTTGGCACTGTTGCCCCCTTGGGTCTGGGAACCATCCTGCGTATCGTGGATTTTCAGGAGCCAGCCGGCCACTCCCAGCCACAGGCCCCCAAACACAAACTACGGCCCTTTTCCCTGGAAGTAAAACTGACCTGCCCATCTTCTGGCTGGCAGATTGCAGGAGCCACTTGGCTCTATCAAACCAGCCCGACTCGGCACTGGTGCCACCTTTCATCTGGGAACCATCCCGCTTATCGTGGATTTTCAGGAGCCAGCCGGCCACTCCCAGCCACAGGCCCCCAAACAAAAACCACGGCCCTTTTCCCTGGAAGTAAAACAGACATGCCCATCTTCTGGCTGTCAGATTGCAGGAGCCACGCGGTACTATCAAACCAGCCCGACTTGGCACTGGTGCCATTTTTTTCATTTGGGAACCATCCGGCGCGGCATGGGTTTTCAGGAGCCAGCCGGCCACTCCCAGCCACAGGCCCCCAAAAACAAACTACCGCCCTTTTCCCTGGAAGTAAAACTGACCTGCCCATCTTCTGGCTGGCAGAATGCAGGAGCCACTTGGCTCTATCAAACCATCCCGACTCGGCACTGGTGCCACCTTGGGTCTGGGAACCATCCTGCGCGGCGTGGATTTTCAGGAGCCAGCCGGCCACTCCCAGCCACAGGCCCCCGAAAAAAAACCACGGCCCTTTTACCTGGCAAACAAAACTCACCCACCCCGCTTATGGCTGGCAGATTGCAGGAGCAACTTGGCTCTATCAAACCAGCCCAACTCGGCACTGGTGCCACCTTTCATCTGGGAACCATCCTGTGTATTGGGGATTTTCAGGAGCCAGCCAGCCACTCCCTGCCACAGGCCCCCAAACACATACACGGCCCTTTTCCCTGGAAGTAAAACTGACCTGCCCATCTTCTGGCTGGCAGATTGCAGGAGCCACATGGCTCTATCAAACCAACCCAACTCGGCACTGGTGCCACCTTGGGTCTGGGAACCATCATGCGCGGCGTGGATTTTAAGGAGCCAGCCGGCCATTACCAGCCACAGGCCCCCAAACTAAAACTACGGCCTTTTTCCCTGGAAGTAAAACAGACCTGCCCATCTTCTGGCTGTCAGATTGCAGGAGCTACTTGGTACTATCAAACCAGCCCGACTTGGCACTGGTGCCATTTTTCATTTGGGAACCATCCTGCGTATCGTGGATTTACAGGAGCCAGCCGGCCATTCCCAGCCACAGGTCCCCAAACACAAACTACGGCCCTTTTCCCTGGAAGTAAAACTGACCTGCCCATCATCTGGCTAGCAGATTGCAGGAGCCACTTGGCTCTATCAAACCATCCCGACTTGGCACTGGTGCCTCTTTGGTCTGGGAATCATCCTGCGTATCGTGGATTTTCAGGAGCCAGCCGGCCACACCCAGCCACAGGCCCCCCCAAACACAAACTACGGCCCTTTTCCCTGGAAGTAAAACTGACCTGCCCATCTTCTGGCTGACAGATTGCAGGAGCCACTTGCCTCTATCAAACCAGCCCGACTTGGCACTGGTGCCCCTTTGGGTCTGGGAACCATCCTACGTATCGTGGATTTTCAGGAGCCAGCCAGCCACTCCCATCCACAGTCCCCCAAGAGAAACCACATCCCTTTTCCCTGGCAAACAAAACTGACCCGCCCCGCTCCTGGCTGGCAGATTGCAGGAGCCACTTGGCTCTATCAAACCATCCCGACTCGGCACTGGTGCCCCTTTGGTCTGGGAATCACCCTGCGTATCGTGGATTTTCAGAAGCAAGCCGGCCACTCCCAGCCACAGGCCACCAAACACAAACTATGGCCCTTTTCCCTGGAAGTAAAACTGACCTGCCCATCTTCTGGCTGGCAGATTGCAGGAGCCACTTGGCTCTATCAAACTAGCCCGACTCGGCACTGGTGCCACCTTTCATCTGGGAACCATCCTGCGTATCGTGGATTTTCAGGAGCCAGCCGGCCACTCCCAGCCACAGGCCCCCGAACAAAAACTACGACCCATTTCCCTGGAAGTAAAACTGACCTGCCCATCTTCTGGCTGGCATATTGCAGGAGACACTTGGCTCTATCAAACCAGCCCGACTCGGCACTGGTGCCACCTTTCATCTGGGAACCATCCTGCGCGGCGTGGATTTTAAGGAACCAGCCGGCCATTCCAGGCCACAGACCCCAAAAAAAAGCTATGGTCCTTTTCCCTGGAAGTAAAACTGACCTGTCCATCTTCTGGCTGGCAGAATGCAGAAGCCACTTGGCTCTATCAAACCAGCCTGATTTGGCAGTGGTGCCCCCTTGGGTCTGGGAACCATCCTGCGTATCGTGGATTTTCAGGAGCCAGCCGGCCACTCCCACCCACCGGCCCCCAAACACAAACTACGGCCCTTTTCCCTTGAAGTAAAACTGACCTGCCCATCTTCTGGCTGGCAGATTGCAGGAGCCACATGGCTCTATCAAACCAGCCCGACTTGGCAGTGGTGCCAACTTGGGTCTGGCAATCATCCTGAGTATCGTGCATTTTCAGGAGCCAGCCGGCCATTCCCAGCCACAGGTCCCCAAAAACAAACTAAGGCCCTTTTCCCTCGAAGTAAAACAGACTTGCACATCATCTGGCTGGCAGATTGCAGGAGTCACTTGGCTCTATCAAAACAGCCCGACTCTGCACTGGTGCCACCTTTCATCTGGGAACCATCCTGCGTGGCGTGGATTTTAAGGAACCAGCCGGCCATTCAAGGCCACAGGCTCCGGATAAAAAACCACGACCTTTTTCCCTGGCAAACAAAACTCAGCGACCTCGCTTCTGGCTGACAGATTGCAGGAGCCACATGGCTCTATCACACCAGCCCAACTTGGCACTGGTGCCACCTTGGGTCTGGGAACCATCATGCGCGGCGTGGATTTTAAGGAGCCAGCCGGCCATGCCCCGCCACAGGGCCCCAAACACAAACTACGGCCCTTTTCCCTGGAAGTAAAACAGACATGCCCATCTTCTGGCTGTCAGATTGCAGGAGCCACGCGGTACTATCAAACCAGCCCGACTTGGCACTGGTGCCATTTTTTTCATTTGGGAACCATCCGGCGCGGCATGGGTTTTCAGGAGCCAGCCAGCCACTCCCAGCCACAGGCCCCCAAACACAAACTACCGCCCTTTTCCCTGGAAGTAAAACTGACCTGCCCATCTTCTGGCTGGCAGAATGCAGGAGCCACTTGGCTCTATGAAACCAGCCTGACTCGGCACTGGTGCCACCTTGGGTCTGGGAACCATCCTGTGTATTGGGGATTTTCAGGTGCCAGCTGGCCACTCCCAGCCACATGGCCCCCAAACACATACCACGGCCCTTTTCCCTGGAAGTAAAACTGACCTGCCCATCTTCTGGCTGGCAGATTGCAGGAGCCACATGGCTCTATCAAACCAACCCAACTCGGACCTGGTGCCACCTTGGGTCTGGGAACCATCATGAGCGGCGTGGATTTTAAGGAGCCAAAAGGCCATTCCCAGCCACAGGCCCCCAACACAAACTACGGCCCTTTTCCCTGGGATTAAAATTGACCTGCCTATCTTTTGGCTGGAAGATTGCAGGAGCAACTGCGCTCTATCAAACCAGCCCAACTCGGCACTGGTGCCACCTTGGGTCTGGGAACCAACATGCGCGGCGTGGATTTTAAGGAGCCAGCCGGCCATTCCCAGCCACAGGCCCCCAAACTAAAACTACGGCCCTTTTCCCTGGAAGTAAAACAGACCTGCCCATCTTCTGGGTGTCAGATTGCAGGAGCTACTTGGTACTATCAAACCAGCCCGACTTGGCACTGGTGCCATTTTTCATTTGGGAACCATCCTGCGTATCGTGGATTTTCAGGAGCCAGCCAGCCACTGCCAGCCACAGGTCCCCAAACACAAACTACGGCCCTTTTCCCTGGAAGTAAAACTGACCTGCCCATCGTCTGGCTAGCAGATTACAGGAGCCACTTGGCTCTATCAAACCATCCCGACTTGGCACTGGTCCCTCTTTGGTCTGGGAATCATCCTGCGTATCGTGGATTTTCAGGAGCCAGCCAGCCACTCCCAGCCACAGGCCCCCAACAGAAACCACATCCCTTTTCCCTGGCAAAGAAAACTGACCCGCCCCGCTCCTGGCTGGCAGATTGCAGGAGACACTTGGCTCTATCAAACCAGCCCGACTCGGCACTGGTGCCCCTTTGGTCTGGGAATCACCCTGCGTATCGGGGATTTTGAGGAGCCAGCCGGCCACTCCCAGCCTCAGGCCCCCAAACACAAACTACCGGCCCTCTTCCCCGGAAGTAAAACTGACCTGTCCATCTTCTGGCTGGCAGATTGCAGGAGCCACTTAGCTCTATCAAACCAGCCTGACTCGGCACTGGTGCCACCTTTCATCGGGGAACCATCCTGCGTGTCGTGGATTTTCAGGAGCCAGCCGGCCACTCTCAGTCACAGGGCCCCAAACACATACCACGGCCATTTTCCCTGGAGGAAAATCTCAGCGGCCCGCCGTCTGGCTGGCAGATTGCAGGAGCCACATGGCTCTATCAAACCAACCCAACTCGGACCTGGTGCCACCTTGGGTCTGGGAACCATCCAGCGCGGCGTGGTTTTTAAGGAACCAGCCGGCCATTCCAGGCCACAGGACCCGGAAAAAAAAACCTCGGCCTTTTTCCCTGGCAAACAAAACTCACCCAGCCCGCTTCTGGCTGGCAGATTGCAGGAGCGACTTGGCTCTATCACACCAGCCCGACTCGGCACTGGTGCCACCTTGGGTCTGGGAACCATCATGCGCGGCATGGATTTTAAGGAACCAGCCGGCCATTCCCAGCCACTGGTCCCCGAAAACAAACCACGGCCCTTTTCCCTGGCAAACAAAACTCACCCACCCCGCTTCTGGCTGGCAGATTGCAGGAGACACTTGGACCTATCAAACCACCTGGCTCGGCATTGGTGACACCATTCATCTGGGAACCATCCTGCGTATCGTGGATTTTCAGGAGCCAGCCGGCCATTCCAGGCCACAGACCCCAAAAAAAAGCTATGGTCCTTTTCCCTGGAAGTAAAACTGACCTGTCCATCTTCTGGCTGGCAGAATGCAGGAGCCACTTGGCTCTATCAAACCAGCCTTATTTGGCACTGGTGCCACCTTGAGGCCGGGAACCATCCTGCATATCGTGGATTTTCAGGAGCCAGCCGCCCACTCCCAGCCACAGGCCCCCAAACACAAACTACCGCCCTTTTCCCTGGAAGTAAAACTGACCTGCCCATCTTCTGGCTGGCAGATTGCAGGAGCCACATGGCTCTATCAAACCAGCCCGACTTGGCAGTGGTGCCGACTTGGGTCTGGCAATCATCCTGAGTATCGTGCATTTTCAGGAGCCAGCCGGCCACTCCCAGCCTCAGGCCCCCAAACACAAACTACCGGCCCTCTTTCCCGGAAGTAAAACTGACCTGTCCCTCTTCTGGCTGGCAGATTGCAGGAGCCACTTGGCTCTATCAACCCAGCCCGACTCGGCACTGGTGCCACCTTTTATCGGGGAACCATCCTGCGTGTCGTGGATTTTCAGGAGCCAGCCGGCCACTCTCAGTCACAGGGCCCCAAACACATACCACGGCCATTTTCCCTGGAGGAAAATCTCAGCGGCCCGCCGTCTGGCTGGCAGATTGCAGGAGCCACTCGGTACTATCAAACCAGCCCAACTTGGCACTGGTGCCACCTTTTATCTAGGAACCATCCTGCGTATCGTGGATTTTCCGGAGCCAGCCGGCCACTGCCAGCCACAGGTCCTAAAACACAAACTACGTCCCCTTTCCGTGGAAGTAAACCTGACCTGCCCATCTTCTGGCTGGCAGATTGCAGGAGCCACTTGGCTCTATCAAAACAGCCCGACTCGGCACTGGTGCCACCTTTCATCTGGAAATCATCCAGCGCGGCGTGGTTTTTAAGGAACCAGCCGGCCATTCCAGGCCACAGGCCCCGGAAAAAAAAACCTCGGCCTTTTTCCCTGGCAAACAAAACTCACCCACCCCGCTTCTGGCTGGCAGATTGCAGGAGACACTTGGACCTATCAAAGCAGCCCGACTCGGCACTGGTGCCACCTTTCATCTGGGATCCATCCTGCGTAACGGGGATTTTCAGGAGCCAGCCGGCCACTCCCAGCCACAGGTCCCCAAACAAAAACTACGGCCCTTTTCCCTGGAAGTAAAACTGACCTGCCCATCTTCTGGCTGGCAGATAGCAGGAGACACTTGGTACTATCAAACCAGCCCGACTCAGCAGTGGTGCCACCATTCATCTGGGAACCATCCTGCGTATCGTGGATTTTCAGGAGCCAGGCAGCCACTCCCAGCCACAGGCCCCCAACACAAACCACGGCCCTTTAAACTGGTAAACAAAACTGACCCGCCCCGCTCCTGGCTGGCAGATTGCAGGAGACACTTGGCTCTGTCAAACCAGCCCGACTCAGGACTGGTTCCACCTTTCATCGGGGAACCATCCTGCGTGTCGTGGATTTTCAGGACCCAGCCGGCCACTCTCAGTCACAGGCCCCCAAACACATACCACGGCCATTTTCCCTGGAGGAAAATCTCAGCGGCCCGACGTCTGGCTGGCAGATTGCAGGAGCCACTCGGTACTATCAAACCAGCCCGACTTGGCACTGGTGCAGCCTTTCATCTGGGAACCATCCTGCGTATCGTGGATTTTCAGGAGCCTGCCGGCCACTGCCAGCCACAGGTCCCCAAACACAAACTACGTCCCCTTTCCCTGGAAGTAAAACTGACCTGCCCATCTTCTGGCTGGCAGATTGCAGGAGCCACTTGGCTCTATCAAAACAGCCCGACTCGGCACTGGTGCCACCTTTCATCTGGGAACCATCCAGCGCGGCGTGGTTTTTAAGGAACCAGCCGGCCATTCCAGGCCACAGGCCCCGGAAAATAAAAACCTCGGCCTTTTTCCCTGGCAAACAAAACTCACCCAGCCCGCTTCTGGCTGACAGATTGCAGGAGCCACTTGGCTCTATCAAACCAGCCCAACTAGGCACTGGTGCCACCTTAGGTCTGGGAACCATCATGTGCGGCATGGATTTCAAGGAACCAGCCGGCCATTCCCAGCCACTGGTCCCCGAAAACAAACCACGGCCCTTTTCGCTGGCAAGCAAAACTCACCCACCCCGCTTCTGGCTGGCAGATTGCAGGAGACACTTGGACCTATCAAACCAGCTGGCCCGGCACTGGTGACACCATTCATCTGGGAACCATCCTGCGTACTGTGGATTTTCAGGAGCCAGCCGGCCATTCCAGGCCACAGACCCCAAAAAAAAGCTATGGTCCTTTTCCCTGGAAGTAAAACTGACCTGTCCATCTTCTGGCTGGCAGAATGCAGGAGCCACTTGGCTCTATCAAACCAGCCTGATTTGGCACTGGTGCCACCTTGAGGCCGGGAACCATCCTGCATATCGTGGATTTTCAGGAGCCAGCAGTCCACTCCCAGCCACAGGCCCCCAAACACAAACTACGGCCCTTTTCCCTGGAAGTAAAACTGACCTGCCCATCTTCTGGCTGGCAGATTGCAGGAGCCACATGGCTCTATCAAACCAGCCCGACTTGGCAGTGGTGCCGACTTGGGTCTGGCAATCATCCTGAGTATCGTGCATTTTCAGGAGCCAGCCGGCCACTCACAGCCTCAGGCCCCCAAACACAAACTACCGGCCCTCTTCCCCGGAAGTAAAACTGACCTGTCCATCTTCTGGCTGGCAGATTGCAGGAGCCACTTAGCTCTATCAAACCAGCCCGACTCGGCACTGGTGCCACCTTTCATCTGGGAACCATCCTGCGTGTCGTGGATTTTCAGGAGCCAGCCGGCCACTCTCAGTCACAGGGCCCCAAACACATACCACGGCCATTTTCCCTGGAGGAAAATCTCAGCGGCCCGCCGTCTGGCTGGCAGATTGCAGGAGCCACTCGGTACTATCAAACCAGCCCAACTTGGCACTGGTGCCACCTTTCATCTGGGAACCATCCTGCGTATCGTGGATTTTAAGGAGCCAGCCGGCCACTCCCAGCCACAGGCCGCCAAACACAAACTATGGCCCTTTTCCCTGGAAGTAAAACTGACCTGCCCAACTTCTGGCTGGCAGATTGCAGGAGCCACTTGCCTCTATCAAACCAGCCCGACTTAGCACTGGTACCCCTTTGGGTCTGGGAACCATCCTACGTATCGTGGATTTTCAGGAGCCAGCCGGCCACTCCCAGCCACAGGCCCCCAACAGAAACCACATCCCTTTTCCCTGGCAAACAAAACTGACCCGCCCTGCTCCTGGCTGGCAGATTGCAGGAGACACTTGGCTCTATCAAACCATCCCGACTCGGCAGTGGTGCCCCTTTGGTCTGGGAATCATCCTGCGTATCGTGTATTTTCAGGAGCCACCCAGCCACTCCAAGCCACAGGCCCCCAAACACAAACTACGGCCCTTTTCCCTGGAAACAAAACTCACACACCCCGCTTCTGGCTGGCAGATTGCAGAAGCCACATGGCTCTATCAAACCAGCCCAACTCGGCACTGGTGCCACCTTGGGTCTGGGAAACATCATGCGCAGCGTGGGTTTAAAGGAGCCAGCCGGCCACTCCCAGCCACAGGGCCCCAAACACATACCACGGCCATTTTCCCTGGAAGAAAATCTTAGCGGCCCGCCTTCTGGCTGGCAGATTGCAGGATCTACTCGGTACTATCAAACCAGCCCGACTTGGCACTGGTGCCACCTTTCATCTGGGAACCATCCTGCGTATCGTGGATTTTCAGGAGCCAGCCGACCGCAGCCAGCCACAGGTCCCCAAAAACAAACTACGGCCCTTTTCCCTGGAAGTAAAATAGACCTGCCCATCTTCTGGCGGGTAGATTGCAGGAGCCACTTGGCTCTATCAAACCAGCCCGACTCGGCACTTGTGCCTCCTTTCATCTGGGAACCATCCTGCGTATCGTGGATTTTCAGGAGCCAGCCGGCCATTCCCAGCCACAGGCCCCAGAAAACAAATCACGGCCCTTTTCCCTGGCAAACAAAACTCACCCACCCCGCTTATGGATGGCAGATTGCAGGAGCCACTTGGCTCTATCAAACCAGCCCGACTCAGCACTGGTGCCACCTTTCATCTGGGAACCATCCTGTGTATTGGGGATTTTCAGGAGCCAGCCGGCCACTCCCAGCCACAGGCCCCCAAACACAAACTACGGCCCTTTTCCCTGGAAGTAAAACTGACCTGCCCATCTTCTGGCTGGCAGATTGCAGGAGCCACATGGCTCTATCAAACCAGCCCAACTCGGCACTGGTGCCACCTTGAGTATGGGAACTATCATGCGCGGCGTGGATTTTAAGGAGCCAGCTGGCCATTCCCAGCCACAGGCCCCCAACACAAACTACGGCCCTTTTCCCTGGAAGTAAAATTGACCTGCCCATCTTCTGGCTAGCAGATTGCAGGAGACACTTGGCTCTATCAAACCAGCCCGACTTGGCACTGGTGCCATTTTTCATTTGGGAACCATCCTGCGTATCGTGGATTTTCAGGAGCCAGCCGGCCACTGCCAGCCCCAGGCCCGGAAACACAAACCACAGCCCTTTTCCCTGGAAACAAAACTAGACAAATCTGGGACTTTTTTACAGACTAAAATTGTTTGAATAATCTCGTCATAATAATAGATTTCTAGAAGAAATTTTTAAAATCTTTCTTAGAGTTGAGAAAGTCCAGGACTGAGGTCTTTTTCTTCCCATATCAATATTGCAACGAAATTATTAAATAAAGACCAACTCTTTATTTTTCTTTTTAACTCAAGTAAATAATTCCCATTCATTAATCCATTTTGTGGACCAATATTTGCCATTCTGATGGAAGTTGTCACTTCTTTACAATAGACATTCTGTGACTATGTTGACAACTCTTGGGTGATGATCCTAACTGGTCTTAGATACACATAGGGGGAAATTTCCTCAGCCAGTGTCAGTCCTAAGCATGCGTATCAGAAGATCTTTCTATAGCTGGGAATTTTCCCATGAAAGGGATTCAGTTAGGGAAGAGACACTTGTCCCAGAGTTTTACATTCTTCTTGAACACTGCTTAAGGAACATGGATCCCATGTCCATTTGGATCTCTGTCTGCACAGAACTTTGTCATGCCAGTGCTTGAAATGCATCTCGAAGAGAATTCACTACACAGAATGAATGAGAGTGGTAGGGCTCAGTGGGGCTCACCAGGCCCAACCCCCCTGTTAAAGCAGGATACCTAGAGCCTCTTGCCCGGGATTCTATCTGGGTGTACTTTTAATGTCTTCTAAGATCCAGGCTTCAGAAGCTTTCTGGGCAGTCTGTGCCGCGGTTCAGTCACCCTCACAGTAAAACATCATTTGGTGATGTTCAAAGGCAATCTCCTGTATTTCAGTGTGTGCCCACTGCCTCTTGTGTTTTCACTCAGCATCACTTAAAAGACACTGGTTCCCTCCCTTTTGCATTATTGCTTCCCGTATGTATGTGTGCAGCCATGTAGAGAAATGGAAAAACCTCCCTGAAGGCCACGCAGACAATATTCCCTTCATCTACCAGTCAAGTTGATTCATCAGAGGTGTTGAAAAAGTTGTTCAGCATGAAATTCCCCAGGAAAATCCACGCCGAGTACATTGCTTTGTCCTCCTTCATATGCCAGGCAAGGCTTTCAGGAATAGCTGCCCCATCAACTTCATGGGGATAAAAAAGAGGCTGGCTGATTTGTACTTTTCCGAGTCTTCCTAATTGCCATTTTTGAAGAGGGCAGTCTTTTGCTTTCATGCATTCTTAGCTACGGAAAACTCCATACTTTCGTCTTTAGCGTTTCTTGTCCTCTCCAACTTCGCAAAAAGTTTTTCCACTATGTCTGGCAAGGAGAATCTGGGTCAGGGCTGAAAACATCTCCCATGGTGTTGTACATGTTGCAGAGAAGTCTGCAGAGTGTTTTGCAGGAAGAAAAAGAAAGATGTCCAAAACACCTTCCAACCGAATGTTCATGTGTTTGGAAAAGCTAGGAGAGTTGTAAGGTACTGTTTTCTATCAGTTTGCAAGCTGCGCACACTATCCCAGTGTTGTGCAGCTTCATTCTCACCTTTCCGAAGCTACTGCTCCCTACGGCTTCCGGAGGCGAAGACGAGGTTTCGTCGAGCAAATGGGATTGTACCGGCGCCAATGCTCTAAAGCGCGGCGGCTTCTTCCCAAATGTGCCCGGGACCGGCGCTTAGCTCCGGGGACATCCGTACCTGCTTCTTTCGGGACTTTTGTGGTCTACATCACTGCAAAAAGCTTTTCCACTATGTCTGGCAAGCAGAAACTGTGCCTGCGCAGAAAATATCTCCCGTGGTGTTTTACATGTTGCAGAGAGCTCTGCTGAGTGTTTTGCAAGAAGAAAAAGAATGTTGTCCAAAACACCTTCCAACCCAATATTCATATGTTTGGAAAAGGTAGGAAAGTGGTAAGGTACTGTTTCTTATCAGTTTGCAAGCTGCGCACACTATCCCAGTGTTGTGCAGCTTCATTCCCACCTTTCCGAAGCAGCCGCTCACTCCGGCCCCCGGAGACGAAGAGGCGGCTTCCTTGCGCAAAGGCGATTGTGCCGGTCACAGTGCACTCCAGTGCGGCGGCTTCTTCCGAAATGTGCCCGGGACAGGCGCTTACCTCCGGGGACATCCGTACCTTCGTCTTTCGGGACTTTTGTGGTCTACATCACTGCAAAAAGGTTTTCCACTATGTCTGACAAGGAGAAACTGTGCCTGCACAGAAAACATCTCCCATCGTGTTTTACATGTTGCAGAGAGCTCTGCTGAGTGTTTTGCACCAAGAATAAGAAAGTTGTCCAAAACACCTTTTAACAGGATATTCATGTGTTTGGAAAAGGTAGGAAAGTTGTAAGGTACTGTTTTCTATCAGTTTGCAAGCTGCACACACTATCCCAGTGTTGTGCAGCTTCATTCTCACCTTTCCGAAGCTACAGGTCTCTCCGGCTCCCGGAGGCGAAGAAGCGGCTTCTTCGCGCAAAGGCGATTGTGTCGGTCACAGTGCACTCCAGTGCGGCGGCATCTACCGAAATGTGCCCGGGAGCGGGGCATAGCTCCGGGGAGCTGCGTACCTAGGTCTTTCGGGACTTTTCTGGTCTACATCATACAGAAAGGATTTCCACTATGTTAGGCAAGGAGAAACTGTGCCAGCACAGAAAACATCTCCCATCGTGATTTACATGTTGCAGAGAGCTCTGCAGAAGTTTATGCAAGAAGAAAAAGAATGTTTTCCAAAACACCTTCCAATCGAATGTTCATGTGTTTGGAAAAGGTAGGAGAGTGGTAAGGTACTGTTTTCTATCAGTTTGCATGCTGCGCACACTATCCCCGTGTTGTGCAGCTTCATTCTTCGCCTTTTGAAAGCAGCCGCTCTCTCCGGCTCCCGGAGGCGAAGAATCGGCTTCTTCGCGCAAAGGCGATTGTGCCGGTCACAGTGCACTCCAGTGCGGCGGCTTCTTCCGAAATGTGCCCGGGACCGGCGCTTAGCTCCGGGGAGCTCCATATTTCGTCTTTAGCGTCTTTTTTGGTCTACATCACTACTAAAAGCTTTTCCACTATGTCTGGCAATGAGAAATTGTGCCTGCACAGAAAACATCTCCCGTGGTGTCTTACATGTTGCAGAGAGCTCTGCTGAGTGTTTTGCACGAAGAAAAAGAAAGTTTTCCAAAACACCTTCCAATCGAATGTTCATGTGTTTGGCAAGGTAGGAAAGGGGTAAGGTACTGTTTTCTATCAGTTTGCAAGGTGCGCACACTATCCCAGTGTTGTGCAGCTTCATTCTTCACCTTTTGAAAGCAGCCGCTCTCCCAGGCTCCCGGAGACGAAGAATCGGCTTCTTCGCGCAAAGGCGATTGTACCGGTCATAGTGCTCTCCAGTGCGGCGGCTTCTTCCGAAATGTGCCCGGGACCGGCGCTTAGCTCCGGGGACATCCGTACCTGCTTCTTTCGGGACTTTTGTGGTCTACATCACTGCAAAAAGCTTTTCCACTTGTCTGGCAAGGAGAAACTGTGCCTGCACAGAAAACATCTCCCGTGGTGTTTTACATGTTGCACAGAGCTCTGCTGAGTGTTTTGCACCAAGAATAAGAAAGTTTTCCAAAACACCTTCCAATCGAATGTTCATGTGTTTGGAAAAGGTAGGAGTGGTAAGGTACTGTTTTTTATCAGTTGGCAAGCTGCGCACACTATCCCAGGTTGTGCAGCTTCATTCTTCACCTTTTGAAAGCAGCCGCTCTCTCCGGCTCCCGGAGGCGAAGAATCGGCTTCTTCGCGCAAAGGCGATTCTGCCGGTCACCGTGCACTCCAGTGCGGCGGCTAATTCCGAAATGCGCCCGGGCCCGGCGCTTACCTCCGGGGAACTCTGTATTTCGACTTTAGCGTCTCTTGTGTTCTACATCACTACTAAAAGCATTTCCACTATGTCTGGCAAGTAGAAACTGTGCCAGCACAGAAAACATCTCCCATCATGTTTTACATGTTGCAGAGAGCTCTGCTGAGTGTTTTGCACGAAGAAAATAAAGCTGCTGAAAACACCTTCTAACCGAATATTCATATGTTTGGAAAAGGTAGGAAAGTTGTAAGGTACTCTTTTCTATCAGTTTGCAAGCTGCGCACACTATCCCCGTGTTGTGCAGCTTCATTTCCACCTTTTCGAAGCAGCCGCTCTGTCTGGTTCGCGGATGCAAGGAAGCGGCTTCTTTGCGCAAAGGCGATTGTGCCGGTCACAGTGCACTCTAGTGCGGCGGCTTCTTCCGAAATGTGCCCGGGACCGGCGCTTAGCTCCGGGGACATCCGTACCTTCTTCTTTCGGGACTTTTGTGGTCTACATCACTCCAAAACGCTTTTCCACTATGTCTGGTAATGAGAAACTTTGCCTGCACAGAAAACATCTCTCATGGTGTTTTACATGTTGCAGAGAGCTCTGCTGAGTGTTTTGGGCGAAGAAAAAGAAAGTTTTCCAAAACACCTTCCAATCGAATGTTCATGTGTTTGGAAAAGGTAGGAGTGGTAAGGTACTGTTTTTTATCAGTTTGCAAGCTGCGCACACTATCCCAGTGTTGTGCAGCTTCATTCTTCACCTTTTGAAAGCAGCCGCTCTCTCCGGCTCCCGGAGACGAAGAATCGGCTTCTTCGCGCAAAGGCGATTGTGCCGGTCACAGTGCACTCCAGTGCGGCGGCTTCTTCCGAAATGCGCCCGGGCCCGGCGCTTAGCTCCGGGGAACTCTGTATTTCGACTTTAGCGTCTCTTGTGTTCTACATCACTACTAAAACTACATCACTACTAAAAGCATTTCCACTATGTCTGGCAAGTAGAAACATTGCCTGCACAGAAAACATCTCCCATCATGTTTTACATGTTGCAGAGAGCTCTGCTGAGTGTTTTGCACGAAGAAAAAAAAGTTGTTGAAAACACCTTCTAACCGAATATTCATATGTTTGGAAAAGGTAGGAAAGTAGTAAGGTACTGTTTTCTATCAGTTTGCAAGCTGCGCACACTATCCCAGTGTTGTGCAGCTTCATTCCCACCTTTCCGAAGCAGCCGCTCACTCCGGCCCCAGGAGACGAAGATGCGGCTTCTTCGCGCAAAGGCGATTGTGCCGGTCACAGTGCACTCCAGTGCGGAGGCTTCTTGAAATGTGCCCGGGCCCGGCGCTTACCTCCGGGGACATCCGTACCTTCTTCTTTCGGGACTTTTGTGGTCTACATCACTGCAAAAAGCTTTTCCACTATGTCTGGCAAGGAGAAACTGTGCCTGCACAGAAAATATCTCCCGTGGTGTTTTACATGTTGCAGAGAGCTCTGCTGAGTGTTTTGCACGAAGAAAAAGAAAGTTGTCCAAAACACCTTCCAATCGAATGTTCATGTGTTTGGAAAAGGTAGGAGAGTGGTAAGGTACTGTTTTCTATCAGTTTGCAAGCTGCGCACACTATCCCAGTGTTGTGCAGCTTCATTCTCACCTTTCCGAAGCTACTGGTCTCTCCGGCTCCCGGAGGCGAAGAATCGGCTTCTTCGCGCAAAGGCGATTGTGCCGGTCACAGTGCACTCCAGTGCGGCGGCATCTGCCGAAATGTGCCCGGGATCGGGCCATAGCTCCGGGGAGCTGCGTACCTAGGTCTTTCGGGACTTTTCTGGTCTACATCATACAGAAAGGATTTCCACTATGTTAGGCAAGGAGAAACTGTGCCAGCACAGAAAACATCTCCCATCGTGATTTACATGTTGCAGAGAGCTCTGCAGAAGTTTATGCAAGAAGAAAAAGAAAGTTTTCCAAAACACCTTCCAATCGAATGTTCATGTGTTTGGAAAAGGTAGGAGAGTGGTAAGGTACTGTTTACTATCAGTTTGCAAGCTGCGCACACTATCCCAGTGTTGTGCAGCTTCATTCTCCACCTTTTGAAAGCAGCTGCTCCCTCCGGCTCGCGGAGGCAAGGAAGCGTCTTCTTCGCTCAAAGGTGATTGTGCCGGTCACAGTGCACTCCAGTGCGGCGGCTGCTTCCGAAATATGCCTGGGACAGGCGCTTAGGTCCGGGGAACTCCTTATTGCGACTTTAGCGTCTTTTGTGGTCTACATCACTGCAAAAAGCTTTTCCACTATGTCTGGCATGGAGAAACTGTGCCTGCACAGAAAACATCTCCCGTGGTTTTTTACATGTTGCAGAGAGGTCTGCTGAGTGTTTTGCACCAGGAATAAGAAAGTTGTACAAAACACCTTCCAACAGGATATTCATGTGTTTGGAAAAGGTAGGAAAGGGGTATGGTACTGTTTTCTATCAGTTTGCAAGCTGCACACACTATCCCAAAGTAGTGCAGCTTCATTCTTCACCTTTCCGAAGCAGCCGATCTCTCCGGCTGTCGGAGGCGAAGAATCGGCTTCTTCGCGCAAAGGCGATTGTGCCGGTCACAGTGCACTCAAGTGCCGCGGCTTCTTCCGAAATGTGCCCGGGACCGGCGCTTACCTCCGGGGACATCCGTACCTTCTTCTTTCGGGACTTTTGTGGTCTTCATCACTGCAAAACGCTTTTCTACTATGTCTGGTAATGAGAAACTGTGCCTGCACAGAAAACATCTCTCATGGTGTTTTACATGTTGAACAGAGCTCTGCTGAGTTTTTTCCAGGAAGAATAAGAAAGTTGTCCAAAACACCTTCTAACAGGATATTCATGTGTTTGGAAAAGGTAGGAAAGTTGTAAGGTACTGTTTTCTATCAGTTGGCAAGCTGCACACACTATCCCCGTGTTGAGCAGCTTCATTTCCACCTTTTCGAGGCAGCCGCTCTGTCTGGTTCGCGGAGGCAAGGAAGCGGCTTCTTCGCGCAAAGGCGATTGTGCCGGTCACAGTGCACTCCAGTGCGGCGGCTTCTTCCGAAATGTGCCCGTGACCGGCCGTTAGATCCAGGGACATCCGTACCTTCTTCTTTCGGGACTTTTGTGGTCTACATCACTCCAAAACGCTTTTCCACTATGTCTGGTAATGAGAAACTTTGCCTGCACAGAAAACATCTCTCATGATGTTTTACATGTTGCAGAGAGCTCTGCTGAGTGTTTTGGGCGAAGAAAAAGAAAGTTTTCCAAAACACCTTCCAATCGAATGTTCATGTGTTTGGAAAAGGTAGGAGTGGTAAGGTACTGTTTTTTATCAGTTTGCAAGCTGCGCACACTATCCCAGTGTTGTGCAGCTTCATTCTTCACCTTTTGAAAGCAGCCGCTCTCTCCGGCTCCGGAGGCGAAGAATCGGCTTCTTCGCGCAAAGGCGATTGTGCCGGTCACAGTGCACTCCAGTGCGGCGGCTTCTTCCGAAATGTGCCCGGGACCGGCGCTTACCTCCGGGGACATCCGTACCTTCTTCTTTCGGGTCTTTTGTGGTCTACATCACTGCAAAACGCTTTTCCACTATGTCTGGTAATGAGAAACTGTGCCTGCACAGAAAACATCTCACATCATGTTTTACATGTTGCAGAGAGCTCTGCTGAGTGTTTTGCACGAAGAAAATAAAGTTGTTGGAAACACCTTCCAACCCAATATTCATATGTTTGGAAAAGGTAGGAAAGTGGTAAGGTACTGTTTTCTATCAGTTTACAAGCTGCGCACACTATCCCAGTGTTGTGCAGCTTCATTCCCACCTTTCCGAAGCAGCCGCTCACTCCGGCCCCAGGAGACGAAGAGGCGGCTTCTTTGCGCAAAGGCGATTGTGCCGGTCACAGTGCACTCCAGTGCGGCGGCTTCTTCCGAAATGTGCCCGGGACCGGCGCTTACCTCCGGGGACATCCGTACCTTCTTCTTTCGGGACTTTTGTGGTCTTCATCACTGCAAAACGCTTTTCTACTATGTCTGGTAATGAGAAACTGTGCCTGCACAGAAAACATCTCTCATGGTGTTTTACATGTTGAACAGAGCTCTGCTGAGTGTTTTCCACGAAGAATAAGAAAGTTTTCCAAAACACCTTCTAACAGGATATTCATGTGTTTGGAAAAGGTAGGAAAGTTGTAAGGTACTGTTTTCTATCAGTTGGCAAGCTGCACACACTATCCCCGTGTTGTGCAGCTTCATTCCCACCTTTTCGAAGCAGCCGCTCTGTCTGGTTCGCGGAGGCAAGGAAGCGGCTTCTTCGCGCAAAGGCGATTGTGCCGGTCACAGTGCACTCCAGTGCGGCGGCTTCTTCCGAAATGTGCCCGGGACCGGCGCTTAGATCCAGGGACATCCGTACCTTCTTCTTTCGGGACTTTTGTGGTCTACATCACTGCAAAACGCTTTTCTACTATGTCTGGTAATGAGAAACTGTGCCTGAACAGAAAACATCTCTCCTGGTGGTTTACATGTTGAACAGAGCTCTGCTGAGTGTTTTCCACGAAGAATAAGAAAGTTGTCCAAAACACCTTCTAACAGGATATTCATGTGTTTGGAAAAGGTAGGAAAGTTGTAAGGTACTGTTTTCTATCAGTTGGCAAGCTGCACACACTATCCCCGTGTTGAGCAGCTTCATTTCCACCTTTCGAGGCAGCCGCTCTGTCTGGTTCGCGGAGGCAAGGAAGCGGCTTCTTTGCGCAAAGGCGATTGTGCCGGTCACAGTGCACTCCAGTGCGGCGGCTTCTTCCGAAATGTGCCCGGGAGCGGGGCTTAGCTCCGGGGACATCCGTACCTTCTTCTTTCGGGACTTTTGTGGTCTACATCACTCCAAAACGCTTTTCCACTATGTCTGGTAATGAGAAACTTTGCCTGCACAGAAAACATCTCTCATGATGTTTTACATGTTGCAGAGAGCTCTGCTGAGTGTTTTGGGCGAAGAAAAAGAAAGTTTTCCAAAACACCTTCCAATCGAATGTTCATGTGTTTGGAAAAGGTAGGAGTGGTAAGGTACTGTTTTTTATCAGTTTGCAACCTGCGCTCACTATCCCAGTGTTGTGCAGCTTCATTCTTCACCTTTTGAAAGCAGCCGCTCTCTCCGGCTCCCGGAGGCGAAGAATCGGCTTCTTCGCGCAAAGGCGATTGTGCCGGTCACAGTGCACTCCAGTGCGGCGGCTTCTTCCGAAATGTGCCCGGGACCGGCGCTTACCTCCGGGGACATCCGTACCTTCTTCTTTCGGGTCTTTTGTGGTCTACATCACTCCAAAACGCTTTTCCACTATGTCTGGTAATGAGAAACTGTGCCTGCACAGAAAACATCTCTCATGATGTTTTACATGTTGCAGAGAGGTCTGCTGGGTGTTTTGCACGAAGAAAATAAAGTTGTTGGAAACACCTTCCAACCCAATATTCATATGTTTGGAAAAGGTAGGAAAGTGGTAAGGTACTGTTTTCTATCAGTTTGCAAGCTGCGCACACTATCCCAGTGTTGTGCAGCTTCATTCCCACCTTTCCGAAGCAGCCGCTCACTCCGGCCCCCGGAGACGAAGAGGCGGCTTCTTTGCGCAAAGGCGATTGTGCCGGTCACAGTGCACTCCAGTGCCGCGGCTTCTTCCGAAATGTGCCCGGGACCGGCGCTTAGATCCGGGGACATCCGTACCTTCTTCTTTCGGGACTTTTGTGGTCTACATCACTGCAAAACGCTTTTCTACTATGTCTGGTAATGAGAAACTGTGCCTGCACAGAAAACATCTCTCCTGGTGTTTTACATGTTGAACAGAGCTCTGCTGAGTGTTTTCCACGAAGAATAAGAAAGTTGTCCAAAACACCTTCTAACAGTATATTCATGTGTTTGGAAAAGGTAGGAAAGTTGTAAGGTACTGTTTTCTGTCAGTTGGCAAGCTGCACACACTATCCCCGTGTTGTGCAGCTTCATTTCCACCTTTTCGAAGCAGCCGCTCTGTCTGGTTCGCGGAGGCAAGGAAGCGGCTTCTTCGCGCAAAGGCGATTGTGCCAGTCACAGTGCACTCCAGTGCGGCGGCTTCTTCCGAAATGTGCCCGGGCCTGGCGCTTAGCCCTGGGGAACTCTGTATTTCGACTTTAGCGTCTCTTGTGTTCTACATCACTACTAAAAGCATTTCCACTATGTCTGGCAAGTAGAAACTGTGCCTGCACAGAAAACATCTCACATCATGTTTTACATGTTGCAGAGAGCTCTGCTGAGTGTTTTGCACGAAGAAAAAAAAGTTGTTGAAAACACCTTCTAACCGAATATTCATATGTTTGGAAAAGGTAGGAAAGTAGTAAGGTACTGTTTTCTATCAGTTTGCAAGCTGCGCACACTATCCCAGTGTTGTGCAGCTTCATTCCCACCTTTCCGAAGCAGCCGCTCACTCCGGCCCCAGGAGACGAAGATGCGGCTTCTTCGCGCAAAGGCGATTGTGCCGGTCACAGTGCACTCCAGTGCGGAGGCTTCTTGAAATGTGCCCGGGCCCGGCGCTTAGCTCCGGGGAGCTCCATATTTCGTCTTTAGCGTCTTTTGTGGTCTACATCACTGAAAAACGCTTTTCCACTATGTCTGGTAATGAGAAACTGTGCCTGCAAAGAAAACATCTCTCGTGGTGTTTTACATGTTGCAGAGAGCTCTGCTGAGTGTTTTGCACGAAGAAAAAGAAAGTTTTCCAAAACACCTTCCAATCGAATGTTCATGTGTTTGGAAAAGGTAGGAGTGGTATAGTACTGTTTTTTATCAGTTGGCAAGCTGCACACACTATCCCAGTGATGTGCAGCTTCATTCTTCACCTTTTGAAAGCAGCCGCTCTCTCCGGCTGCCGGAGGCGAAGAATCGGCTTCTTCGCGCAAAGGCGATTGTGCCGGTCACAGTGCACTCCAGTGCGGCGGCTTCTTCCGAAATGTGCCCGGGCCTGGCCCTTAGCTCCGGGGAACTCTGTATTTCGACTTTAGCGTCTCTTGTGTTCTACATCACTACTAAAAGCATTTCCACTATGTCTGGCAAGTAGAAACTGTGCCTGCACAGAAAACATCTCCCATCATGTTTTACATGTTGCAGAGAGCTCTGCTGAGTGTTTTGCACGAAGAAAAAAAAGTTGTTGAAAACACCTTCTAACCGAATATTCATATGTTTGGAAAAGGTAGGAAAGTAGTAAGGTACTGTTTTTTATCAGTTTGCAAGCTGCGCACACTATCCCAGTGTTGTGCAGCTTCATTCTTCACCTTTTGAAAGCAGCCGCTCTCTCTGGCTCCCGGAGACGAAGAGGCGCACGGGACCGGCGCTTACCTCCGGGGACATCCGTACCTTCTTCTTTCGGGACTTTTGTGGTCTACATCACTGCAAAAAGATTTTCCACTATGTCTGGCAAGGAGAAACTGTGCCTGCACAGAAAACATCTCCCGTGGTGTTTTACATGTTGCACAGAGCTCTGCTGAGTGTTTTGCACCAAGAATAAGAAAGTTTTCCAAAACACCTTCCAATCGAATGTTCATGTGTTTGGAAAAGGTAGGAGTGGTAAGGTACTGTTTTTCTCAGTTGGCAAGCTGCGCACACTATCCCAGTGTTGTGCAGCTTCATTCTTCACCTTTTGAAAGCAGCCGCTCTCTCCGGCTCCCGGAGGCGAAGAATCGGCTTCTTCGCGCAAAGGCGATTCTGCCGGTCACAGTGCACTCCAGTGCGGCGGCTTCTTCCGAAATGCGCCCGGGCCCGGCGCTTACCTCCGGGGAACTCTGTATTTCGACTTTAGCGTCTCTTGTGTTCTACATCACTACTAAAAGCATTTCCACTATGTCTGGCAAGTAGAAACATTGCCTGCACAGAAAACATCTCCCATCATGTTTTACATGTTGCAGAGAGCTCTGCTGAGTGTTTTGCACGAAGAAAATAAAGCTGCTGAAAACACCTTCTAACCGAATATTCATATGTTTGGAAAAGGTAGGAAAGTTGTAAGGTACTCTTTTCTATCAGTTTGCAAGCTGCGCACACTATCCCCGTGTTGTGCAGCTTCATTTCCACCTTTTCGAAGCAGCCGCTCTGTCTGGTTCGCGGAGGCAAGGAAGCGGCTTCTTTGCGCAAAGGCGATTGTGCCGGTCACAGTGCACTCCAGTGCGGCGGCTTCTTGAAATGCGCCCGGGCCCGGCGCTTACCTCCGGGGACATCCGTACCTTCTTCTTTCGGGACTTTTGTGGTCTACATCACTGCAAAAAGCTTTTCCACTATGTCTGGCAAGGAGAAACTGTGCCTGCACAGAAAACATCTCCCATCGTGATTTACATGTTGCAGAGAGCTCTGCTGAGTGTTTTGCACGAAGAAAAAGAAAGTTGTCCAAAACACCTTCCAATCGAATGTTCATGTGTTTGGAAAAGGTAGGAGAGTGGTAAGGTACTGTTTTCTATCAGTTTGCAAGCTGCGCACACTATCCCAGTGTTGTGCAGCTTCATTCTCACCTTTCCGAAGCTACTGGTCTCTCCGGCTCCCGGAGGCGAAGAATCGGCTTCTTCGCGCAAAGGCGATTGTGCCGGTCACAGTGCACTCAAGTGCCGCGGCTTCTTCCGAAATGTGCCCGGGACCGGCGCTTAGATCCGGGGACATCCGTACCTTCTTCTTTCGGGACTTTTGTGGTCTACATCACTGCAAAACGCTTTTCTACTATGTCTGGTAATGAGAAACTGTGCCTGCACAGAAAACATCTCTCCTGGTGGTTTACATGTTGAACAGAGCTCTGCTGAGTGTTTTCCACGAAGAATAAGAAAGTTGTCCAAAACACCTTCTAACAGGATATTCATGTGTTTGGAAAAGGTAGGAAAGTTGTAAGGTACTGTTTTCTATCAGTTGGCAAGCTGCACACACTATCCCCGTGTTGAGCAGCTTCATTTCCACCTTTCGAGGCAGCCGCTCTGTCTGGTTCGCGGAGGCAAGGAAGCGGCTTCTTTGCGCAAAGGCGATTGTGCCGGTCACAGTGCACTCCAGTGCGGCGGCTTCTTCCGAAATGTGCCCGGGAGCGGGGCTTAGCTCCGGGGACATCCGTACCTTCTTCTTTCGGGACTTTTGTGGTCTACATCACTCCAAAACGCTTTTCCACTATGTCTGGTAATGAGAAACTTTGCCTGCACAGAAAACATCTCTCATGATGTTTTACATGTTGCAGAGAGCTCTGCTGAGTGTTTTGGGCGAAGAAAAAGAAAGTTTTCCAAAACACCTTCCAATCGAATGTTCATGTGTTTGAAAAGGTAGGAGAGTGGTAAGGTACTGTTTACTATCAGTTTGCAAGCTGCGCACACTATCCCAGTGTTGTGCAGCTTCATTCTCCACCTTTTGAAAGCAGCTGCTCCCTCCGGCTCGCGGAGGCAAGGAAGCGTCTTCTTCGCTCAAAGGCGATTGTGCCGGTCACAGTGCACTCCAGTGCGGCGGCTGCTTCCGAAATATGCCTGGGACAGGCGCTTAGCTCCGGGGAACTCCTTATTGCGACTTTAGCGTCTTTTGTGGTCTACATCACTGCAAAAAGCTTTTCCACTATGTCTGGCATGGAGAAACTGTGCCTGCACAGAAAACATCTCCCGTGGTTTTTTACATGTTGCAGTGAGGTCTGCTGAGTGTTTTGCACCAGGAATAAGAAAGTTGTACAAAACACCTTCCAACAGGATATTCATGTGTTTGGAAAAGGTAGGAAAGGGGTATGGTACTGTTTTCTATCAGTTTGCAAGCTGCACACACTATCCCAAAGTAGTGCAGCTTCATTCTTCACCTTTCCGAAGCAGCCGATCTCTCCGGCTGTCGGAGGCCAAGAATCGGCTTCTTCGCGCAAAGGCGATTCTGCCGGTCACAGTGCACTCAAGTGCCGCGGCTTCTTCCGAAATGTGCCCGGGACCGGCGCTTAGATCCGGGGACATCCGTACCTTCTTCTTTCGGGACTTTTGTGGTCTACATCACTGCAAAACGCTTTTCTACTATGTCTGGTAATGAGAAACTGTGCCTGCACAGAAAACATCTCTCATGGTGTTTTACATGTTGAACAGAGCTCTGCTGAGTTTTTTCCAGGAAGAATAAGAAAGTTGTCCAAAACACCTTCTAACAGGATATTCATGTGTTTGGAAAAGGTAGGAAAGTTGTAAGGTACTGTTTTTTATCAGTTGGCAAGCTGCACACACTATCCCCGTGTTGAGCAGCTTCATTTCCACCTTTTCGAGGCAGCCGCTCTGTCTGGTTCGCGGAGGCAAGGAAGCGGCTTCTTCGCGCAAAGGCGATTGTGCCGGTCACAGTGCACTCCAGTGCGGCGGCTTCTTCCGAAATGTGCCCGTGACCGGCCCTTAGAACCAGGGACATCCGTACCTTCTTCTTTCGGGACTTTTGTGGTCTACATCACTCCAAAACGCTTTTCCACTATGTCTGGTAATGAGAAACTTTGCCTGCACAGAAAACATCTCTCATGATGTTTTACATGTTGCAGAGAGCTCTGCTGAGTGTTTTGCACCAGGAATAAGAAAGTTGACAAAACACCTTCCAACAGGATATTCATGTGTTTGGAAAAGGTAGGAAAGGGGTATGGTACTGTTTTCTATCAGTTTGCAAGCTGCACACACTATCCCAAAGTAGTGCAGCTTCATTCTTCACCTTTCCGAAGCAGCCGATCTCTCCGGCTGTCGGAGGCGAAGAATCGGCTTCTTCGCGCAAAGGCGATTGTGCCGGTCACAGTGCACTCCAGTGCGGCGGCTTCTTCCGAAATGTGCCCGGGACCGGCGCTTACCTCCGGGGACATCCGTACCTTCTTCTTTCGGGTCTTTTGTGGTCTACATCACTCCAAAACGCTTTTCCACTATGTCTGGTAATGAGAAACTGTGCCTGCACAGAAAACATCTCTCATGGTGTTTTACATGTTGCAGAGAGGTCTGCTGGGTGTTTTGCACGAAGAAAATAAAGTTATTGGAAACACCTTCCAACCCAATATTCATATGTTTGGAAAAGGTAGGAAAGTGGTAAGGTACTGTTTTCTATCAGTTTGCAAGCTGCGCACACTATCCCAGTGTTGTGCAGCTTCATTCCCACCTTTCCGAAGCAGCCGCTCACTCCGGCCCCCGGAGACGAAGAGGCGGCTTCTTTGCGCAAAGGCGATTGTGCCGGTCACAGTGCACTCCAGTGCGGCGGCTTCTTCCGAAATGTGCCCGGGACCGGCGCTTAGATCCGGGGACATCCGTACCTTCTTCTTTCGGGACTTTTGTGGTCTACATCACTGCAAAACGCTTTTCTACTATGTCTGGTAATGAGAAACTGTGCCTGCACAGAAAACATCTCTCCTGGTGTTTTACATGTTGAACAGAGCTCTGCTGAGTGTTTTCCACGAAGAATAAGAAAGTTGTCCAAAACACCTTCCAATCGAATGTTCATGTGTTTGGAAAAGGTAGGAGTGGTAAGGTACTGTTTTTTATCAGTTTGCAAGCTGCGCACACTATCCCAGTGTTGTGCAGCTTCATTCTTCACCTTTTGAAAGCAGCCGCTCTCTCCGGCTCCCGGAGACGAAGAATCGGCTTCTTCGCGCAAAGGCGATTGTGCCGGTCACAGTGCACTCCAGTGCGGCGGCTTCTTCCGAAATGCGCCCGGGCCCGGCGCTTAGCTCCGGGGAACTCTGTATTTCGACTTTAGCGTCTCTTGTGTTCTACATCACTACTAAAACTACATCACTACTAAAAGCATTTCCACTATGTCTGGCAAGTAGAAACATTGCCTGCACAGAAAACATCTCCCATCATGTTTTACATGTTGCAGAGAGCTCTGCTGAGTGTTTTGCACGAAGAAAAAAAAGTTGTTGAAAACACCTTCTAACCGAATATTCATATGTTTGGAAAAGGTAGGAAAGTAGTAAGGTACTGTTTTCTATCAGTTTGCAAGCTGCGCACACTATCCCAGTGTTGTGCAGCTTCATTCCCACCTTTCCGAAGCAGCCGCTCACTCCGGCCCCAGGAGACGAAGATGCGGCTTCTTCGCGCAAAGGCGATTGTGCCGGTCACAGTGCACTCCAGTGCGGAGGCTTCTTGAAATGTGCCCGGGCCCGGCGCTTACCTCCGGGGACATCCGTACCTTCTTCTTTCGGGACTTTTGTGGTCTACATCACTGCAAAAAGCTTTTCCACTATGTCTGGCAAGGAGAAACTGTGCCTGCACAGAAAACATCTCCCGTGGTGTTTTACATGTTGCAGAGAGCTCTGCTGAGTGTTTTGCACGAAGAAAAAGAAAGTTGTCCAAAACACCTTCCAATCGAATGTTCATGTGTTTGGAAAAGGTAGGAGAGTGGTAAGGTACTGTTTTCTATCAGTTTGCAAGCTGCGCACACTATCCCAGTGTTGTGCAGCTTCATTCTCACCTTTCCGAAGCTACTGGTCTCTCCGGCTCCCGGAGGCGAAGAATCGGCTTCTTCGCGCAAAGGCGATTGTGCCGGTCACAGTTCACTCCAGTGCGGCGGCATCTGCCGAAATGTGCCCGGGATCGGGCCATAGCTCCGGGGAGCTGCGTACCTAGGTCTTTCGGGACTTTTCTGGTCTACATCATACAGAAAGGATTTCCACTATGTTAGGCAAGGAGAAACTGTGCCAGCACAGAAAACATCTCCCATCGTGATTTACATGTTGCAGAGAGCTCGGCAGAAGTTTATGCAAGAAGAAAAAGAAAGTTTTCCAAAACACCTTCCAATCGAATGTTCATGTGTTTGGAAAAGGTAGGAGAGTGGTAAGGTACTGTTTTCTATCAGTTTGCAAGCTGCGCACACTATCCCAGTGTTGTGCAGCTTCATTCTCCACCTTTTGAAAGCAGCTGCTCTCTCCGGCTCGCGGAGGCAAGGAAGCGTCTTCTTCGCTCAAAGGCGATTGTGCCGGTCACAGTGCACTCCAGTGCGGCGGCTGCTTCCGAAATATGCCTGGGACAGGCGCTTAGCTCCGGGGAACTCCTTATTGCGACTTTAGCGTCTTTTGTGGTCTACATCACTGCAAAAAGCTTTTCCACTATGTCTGGCATGGAGAAACTGTGCCTGCACAGAAAACATCTCCCGTGATGTTTTACATGTTGCAGAGAGGTCTGCTGAGTGTTTTGCACCAGGAATAAGAAAGTTGACAAAACACCTTCCAACAGGATATTCATGTGTTTGGAAAAGGTAGGAAAGGGGTATGGTACTGTTTTCTATCAGTTTGCAAGCTGCACACACTATCCCAAAGTAGTGCAGCTTCATTCTTCACCTTTCCGAAGCAGCCGATCTCTCCGGCTGTCGGAGGCGAAGAATCGGCTTCTTCGCGCAAAGGCGATTGTGCCGGTCACAGTGCACTCAAGTGCCGCGGCTTCTTCCGAAATGTGCCCGGGACCGGCGCTTAGATCCGGGGACATCCGTACCTTCTTCTTTCGGGACTTTTGTGGTCTACATCACTGCAAAACGCTTTTCTACTATGTCTGGTAATGAGAAACTGTGCCTGCACAGAAAACATCTCTCATGGTGGTTTACATGTTGAACAGAGCTCTGCTGAGTGTTTTCCACGAAGAATAAGAAAGTTGTCCAAAACACCTTCTAACAGGATATTCATGTGTTTGGAAAAGGTAGGAAAGTTGTAAGGTACTGTTTTCTATCAGTTGGCAAGCTGCACACACTATCCCCGTGTTGAGCAGCTTCATTTCCACCTTTCGAGGCAGCCGCTCTGTCTGGTTCGCGGAGGCAAGGAAGCGGCTTCTTTGCGCAAAGGCGATTGTGCCGGTCACAGTGCACTCCAGTGCGGCGGCTTCTTCCGAAATGTGCCCGGGAGCGGGGCTTAGCTCCGGGGACATCCGTACCTTCTTCTTTCGGGACTTTTGTGGTCTACATAACTCCAAAACGCTTTTCCACTATGTCTGGTAATGAGAAACTTTGCCTGCACAGAAAACATCTCTCATGATGTTTTACATGTTGCAGAGAGCTCTGCTGAGTGTTTTGGGCGAAGAAAAAGAAAGTTTTCCAAAACACCTTCCAATCGAATGTTCATGTGTTTGGAAAAGGTAGGAGTGGTAAGGTACTGTTTTTTATCAGTTTGCAACCTGCGCTCACTATCCCAGTGTTGTGCAGCTTCATTCTTCACCTTTTGAAAGCAGCCGCTCTCTCCGGCTCCCGGAGGCGAAGAATCGGCTTCTTCGCGCAAAGGCGATTGTGCCGGTCACAGTGCACTCCAGTGCGGCGGCTTCTTCCGAAATGTGCCCGGGACCGGCGCTTACCTCCGGGGACATCCGTACCTTCTTCTTTCGGGTCTTTTGTGGTCTACATCACTCCAAAACGCTTTTCCACTATGTCTGGTAATGAGAAACTGTGCCTGCACAGAAAACATCTCTCATGATGTTTTACATGTTGCAGAGAGGTCTGCTGGGTGTTTCGCACGAAGAAAATAAAGTTGTTGGAAACACCTTCCAACCCAATATTCATATGTTTGGAAAAGGTAGGAAAGTGGTAAGGTACTGTTTTCTATCAGTTTGCAAGCTGCGCACACTATCCCAGTGTTGTGCAGCTTCATTCCCACCTTTCCGAAGCAGCCGCTCACTCCGGCCCCCGGAGACGAAGAGGCGGCTTCTTTGCGCAAAGGCGATTGTGCCGGTCACAGTGCACTCCAGTGCGGCGGCTTCTTCCGAAATGTGCCCGGGACCGGCGCTTAGATCCGGGGACATCCGTACCTTCTTCTTTCGGGACTTTTGTGGTCTACATCACTGCAAAAAGATTTTCCACTATGTCTGGCAAGGAGAAACTGTGCCTGCACAGAAAACATCTCCCGTGGTGTTTTACATGTTGCACAGAGCTCTGCTGAGTGTTTTGCACCAAGAATAAGAAAGTTTTCCAAAACACCTTCCAATCGAATGTTCATGTGTTTGGAAAAGGTAGGAGTGGTAAGGTACTGTTTTTCTCAGTTGGCAAGCTGCGCACACTATCCCAGTGTTGTGCAGCTTCATTCTTCACCTTTTGAAAGCAGCCGCTCTCTCCGGCTCCCGGAGGCGAAGAATCGGCTTCTTCGCGCAAAGGCGATTCTGCCGGTCACCGTGCACTCCAGTGCGGCGGCTAATTCCGAAATGCGCCCGGGCCCGGCGCTTAGCTCCGGGGAACTCTGTATTTCGACTTTAGCGTCTCTTGTGTTCTACATCACTACTAAAAGCATTTCCACTATGTCTGGCAAGTAGAAACTGTGCCAGCACAGAAAACATCTCCCATCATGTTTTACATGTTGCAGAGAGCTCTGCTGAGTGTTTTGCACGAAGAAAATAAAGCTGCTGAAAACACCTTCTAACCGAATATTCATATGTTTGGAAAAGGTACGAAAGTTGTAAGGTACTCTTTTCTATCAGTTTGCAAGCTGCGCACACTATCCCCGTGTTGTGCAGCTTCATTTCCACCTTTTCGAAGCAGCCGCTCTGTCTGGTTCGCGGAGGCAAGGAAGCGGCTTCTTTGCGCAAAGGCGATTGTGCCGGTCACAGTGCACTCTAGTGCGGCGGCTTCTTCCGAAATGTGCCCGGGACCGGCGCTTAGCTCCGGGGACATCCGTACCTTCTTCTTTCGGGACTTTTGTGGTCTACATCACTCCAAAACGCTTTTCCACTATGTCTGGTAATGAGAAACTTTGCCTGCACAGAAAACATCTCTCATGGTGTTTTACATGTTGCAGAGAGCTCTGCTGAGTGTTTTGGGCGAAGAAAAAGAAAGTTTTCCAAAACACCTTCCAATCGAATGTTCATGTGTTTGGAAAAGGTAGGAGTGGTAAGGTACTGTTTTTTATCAGTTTGCAAGCTGCGCACACTATCCCAGTGTTGTGCAGCTTCATTCTTCACCTTTTGAAAGCAACCGCTCTCTCCGGCTCCCGGAGACGAAGAATCGGCTTCTTCGCGCAAAGGCGATTGTGCCGGTCACAGTGCACTCCAGTGCGGCGGCTTCTTCCGAAATGCGCCCGGGCCCGGCGCTTAGCTCCGGGGAACTCTGTATTTCGACTTTAGCGTCTCTTGTGTTCTACATCACTACTAAAACTACATCACTACTAAAAGCATTTCCACTATGTCTGGCAAGTAGAAACATTGCCTGCACAGAAAACATCTCCCATCATGTTTTACATGTTGCAGAGAGCTCTGCTGAGTGTTTTGCACGAAGAAAAAAAAGTTGTTGAAAACACCTTCTAACCGAATATTCATATGTTTGGAAAAGGTAGGAAAGTAGTAAGGTACTGTTTTCTATCAGTTTGCAAGCTGCGCACACTATCCCAGTGTTGTGCAGCTTCATTCCCACCTTTCCGAAGCAGCCGCTCACTCCGGCCCCAGGAGACGAAGATGCGGCTTCTTCGCGCAAAGGCGATTGTGCCGGTCACAGTGCACTCCAGTGCGGAGGCTTCTTGAAATGTGCCCGGGCCCGGCGCTTACCTCCGGGGACATCCGTACCTTCTTCTTTCGGGACTTTTGTGGTCTACATCACTGCAAAAAGCTTTTCCACTATGTCTGGCAAGGAGAAACTGTGCCTGCACAGAAAACATCTCCCGTGGTGTTTTACATGTTGCAGAGAGCTCTGCTGAGTGTTTTGCACGAAGAAAAAGAAAGTTGTCCAAAACACCTTCCAATCGAATGTTCATGTGTTTGGAAAAGGTAGGAGAGTGGTAAGGTACTGTTTTCTATCAGTTTGCAAGCTGCGCACACTATCCCAGTGTTGTGCAGCTTCATTCTCACCTTTCCGAAGCTACTGGTCTCTCCGGCTCCCGGAGGCGAAGAATCGGCTTCTTCGCGCAAAGGCGATTGTGCCGGTCACAGTTCACTCCAGTGCGGCGGCATCTGCCGAAATGTGCCCGGGATCGGGCCATAGCTCCGGGGAGCTGCGTACCTAGGTCTTTCGGGACTTTTCTGGTCTACATCATACAGAAAGGATTTCCACTATGTTAGGCAAGGAGAAACTGTGCCAGCACAGAAAACATCTCCCATCGTGATTTACATGTTGCAGAGAGCTCGGCAGAAGTTTATGCAAGAAGAAAAAGAAAGTTTTCCAAAACACCTTCCAATCGAATGTTCATGTGTTTGGAAAAGGTAGGAGAGTGGTAAGGTACTGTTTTCTATCAGTTTGCAAGCTGCGCACACTATTCCAGTGTTGTGCAGCTTCATTCTCACCTTTCCGAAGCTACTGGTCTCTCCGGCTCCCGGAGGCGAAGAATCGGCTTCTTCGCGCAAAGGCGATTGTGCCGGTCACAGTGCACTCAAGTGCCGCGGCTTCTTCCGAAATGTGCCCGGGACCGGCGCTTAGATCCGGGGACATCCGTACCTTCTTCTTTCGGGACTTTTGTGGTCTACATCACTGCAAAACGCTTTTCTACTATGTCTGGTAATGAGAAACTGTGCCTGCACAGAAAACATCTCTCCTGGTGGTTTACATGTTGAACAGAGCTCTGCTGAGTGTTTTCCACGAAGAATAAGAAAGTTGTCCAAAACACCTTCTAACAGGATATTCATGTGTTTGGAAAAGGTAGGAAAGTTGTAAGGTACTGTTTTCTATCAGTTGGCAAGCTGCACACACTATCCCCGTGTTGAGCAGCTTCATTTCCACCTTTCGAGGCAGCCGCTCTGTCTGGTTCGCGGAGGCAAGGAAGCGGCTTCTTTGCGCAAAGGCGATTGTGCCGGTCACAGTGCACTCCAGTGCGGCGGCTTCTTCCGAAATGTGCCCGGGAGCGGGGCTTAGCTCCGGGGACATCCGTACCTTCTTCTTTCGGGACTTTTGTGGTCTACATCACTCCAAAACGCTTTTCCACTATGTCTGGTAATGAGAAACTTTGCCTGCACAGAAAACATCTCTCATGATGTTTTACATGTTGCAGAGAGCTCTGCTGAGTGTTTTGGGCGAAGAAAAAGAAAGTTTTCCAAAACACCTTCCAATCGAATGTTCATGTGTTTGAAAAGGTAGGAGAGTGGTAAGGTACTGTTTACTATCAGTTTGCAAGCTGCGCACACTATCCCAGTGTTGTGCAGCTTCATTCTCCACCTTTTGAAAGCAGCTGCTCCCTCGGGCTCGCGGAGGCAAGGAAGCGTCTTCTTCGCTCAAAGGCGATTGTGCCGGTCACAGTGCACTCCAGTGCGGCGGCTGCTTCCGAAATATGCCTGGGACAGGCGCTTAGCTCCGGGGAACTCCTTATTGCGACTTTAGCGTCTTTTGTGGTCTACATCACTGCAAAAAGCTTTTCCACTATGTCTGGCATGGAGAAACTGTGCCTGCACAGAAAACATCTCCCGTGGTTTTTTACATGTTGCAGTGAGGTCTGCTGAGTGTTTTGCACCAGGAATAAGAAAGTTGTACAAAACACCTTCCAACAGGATATTCATGTGTTTGGAAAAGGTAGGAAAGTGGTAAGGTACTGTTTTCTATCAGTTTGCAAGCTGCACACACTATCCCAAAGTAGTGCAGCTTCATTCTTCACCTTTCCGAAGCAGCCGATCTCTCCGGCTGTCGGAGGCCAAGAATCGGCTTCTTCGCGCAAAGGCGATTCTGCCGGTCACAGTGCACTCAAGTGCCGCGGCTTCTTCCGAAATGTGCCCGGGACCGGCGCTTAGATCCGGGGACATCCGTACCTTCTTCTTTCGGGACTTTTGTGGTCTACATCACTGCAAAACGCTTTTCTACTATGTCTGGTAATGAGAAACTGTGCCTGCACAGAAAACATCTCTCATGGTGTTTTACATGTTGAACAGAGCTCTGCTGAGTTTTTTCCAGGAAGAATAAGAAAGTTGTCCAAAACACCTTCTAACAGGATATTCATGTGTTTGGAAAAGGTAGGAAAGTTGTAAGGTACTGTTTTTTATCAGTTGGCAAGCTGCACACACTATCCCCGTGTTGAGCAGCTTCATTTCCACCTTTTCGAGGCAGCCGCTCTGTCTGGTTCGCGGAGGCAAGGAAGCGGCTTCTTCGCGCAAAGGCGATTGTGCCGGTCACAGTGCACTCCAGTGCGGCGGCTTCTTCCGAAATGTGCCCGTGACCGGCCCTTAGAACCAGGGACATCCGTACCTTCTTCTTTCGGGACTTTTGTGGTCTACATCACTCCAAAACGCTTTTCCACTATGTCTGGTAATGAGAAACTTTGCCTGCACAGAAAACATCTCTCATGATGTTTTACATGTTGCAGAGAGCTCTGCTGAGTGTTTTGCACCAGGAATAAGAAAGTTGACAAAACACCTTCCAACAGGATATTCATGTGTTTGGAAAAGGTAGGAAAGGGGTATGGTACTGTTTTCTATCAGTTTGCAAGCTGCACACACTATCCCAAAGTAGTGCAGCTTCATTCTTCACCTTTCCGAAGCAGCCGATCTCTCCGGCTGTCGGAGGCGAAGAATCGGCTTCTTCGCGCAAAGGCGATTGTGCCGGTCACAGTGCACTCCAGTGCGGCGGCTTCTTCCGAAATGTGCCCGGGACCGGCGCTTACCTCCGGGGACATCCGTACCTTCTTCTTTCGGGTCTTTTGTGGTCTACATCACTCCAAAACGCTTTTCCACTATGTCTGGTAATGAGAAACTGTGCCTGCACAGAAAACATCTCTCATGGTGTTTTACATGTTGCAGAGAGGTCTGCTGGGTGTTTTGCACGAAGAAAATAAAGTTATTGGAAACACCTTCCAACCCAATATTCATATGTTTGGAAAAGGTAGGAAAGTGGTAAGGTACTGTTTTCTATCAGTTTGCAAGCTGCGCACACTATCCCAGTGTTGTGCAGCTTCATTCCCACCTTTCCGAAGCAGCCGCTCACTCCGGCCCCCGGAGACGAAGAGGCGGCTTCTTTGCGCAAAGGCGATTGTGCCGGTCACAGTGCACTCCAGTGCGGCGGCTTCTTCCGAAATGTGCCCGGGACCGGCGCTTAGATCCGGGGACATCCGTACCTTCTTCTTTCGGGACTTTTGTGGTCTACATCACTGCAAAACGCTTTTCTACTATGTCTGGTAATGAGAAACTGTGCCTGCACAGAAAACATCTCTCCTGGTGTTTTACATGTTGAACAGAGCTCTGCTGAGTGTTTTCCACGAAGAATAAGAAAGTTGTCCAAAACACCTTCCAATCGAATGTTCATGTGTTTGGAAAAGGTAGGAGTGGTAAGGTACTGTTTTTTATCAGTTTGCAAGCTGCGCACACTATCCCAGTGTTGTGCAGCTTCATTCTTCACCTTTTGAAAGCAGCCGCTCTCTCCGGCTCCCGGAGACGAAGAATCGGCTTCTTCGCGCAAAGGCGATTGTGCCGGTCACAGTGCACTCCAGTGCGGCGGCTTCTTCCGAAATGCGCCCGGGCCCGGCGCTTAGCTCCGGGGAACTCTGTATTTCGACTTTAGCGTCTCTTGTGTTCTACATCACTACTAAAACTACATCACTACTAAAAGCATTTCCACTATGTCTGGCAAGTAGAAACATTGCCTGCACAGAAAACATCTCCCATCATGTTTTACATGTTGCAGAGAGCTCTGCTGAGTGTTTTGCACGAAGAAAATAAAGTTGTTGAAAACACCTTCTAACCGAATATTCATATGTTTGGAAAAGGTAGGAAAGTAGTAAGGTACTGTTTTCTATCAGTTTGCAAGCTGCGCACACTATCCCAGTGTTGTGCAGCTTCATTCCCACCTTTCCGAAGCAGCCGCTCACTCCGGCCCCAGGAGACGAAGATGCGGCTTCTTCGCGCAAAGGCGATTGTGCCGGTCACAGTGCACTCCAGTGCGGAGGCTTCTTGAAATGTGCCCGGGCCCGGCGCTTACCTCCGGGGACATCCGTACCTTCTTCTTTCGGGACTTTTGTGGTCTACATCACTGCAAAAAGCTTTTCCACTATGTCTGGCAAGGAGAAACTGTGCCTGCACAGAAAACATCTCCCGTGGTGTTTTACATGTTGCAGAGAGCTCTGCTGAGTGTTTTGGGCGAAGAAAAAGAAAGTTGTCCAAAACACCTTCCAATCGAATGTTCATGTGTTTGGAAAAGGTAGGAGAGTGGTAAGGTACTGTTTTTTATCAGTTTGCAACCTGCGCTCACTATCCCAGTGTTGTGCAGCTTCATTCTTCACCTTTTGAAAGCAGCCGCTCTCTCCGGCTCCCGGAGGCGAAGAATCGGCTTCTTCGCGCAAAGGCGATTGTGCCGGTCACAGTGCACTCCAGTGCGGCGGCTTCTTCCGAAATGTGCCCGGGACCGGCGCTTACCTCCGGGGACATCCGTACCTTCTTCTTTCGGGTCTTTTGTGGTCTACATCACTCCAAAACGCTTTTCCACTATGTCTGGTAATGAGAAACTGTGCCTGCACAGAAAACATCTCTCATGATGTTTTACATGTTGCAGAGAGGTCTGCTGGGTGTTTCGCACGAAGAAAATAAAGTTGTTGGAAACACCTTCCAACCCAATATTCATATGTTTGGAAAAGGTAGGAAAGTGGTAAGGTACTGTTTTCTATCAGTTTGCAAGCTGCGCACACTATCCCAGTGTTGTGCAGCTTCATTCCCACCTTTCCGAAGCAGCCGCTCACTCCGGCCCCCGGAGACGAAGAGGCGGCTTCTTTGCGCAAAGGCGATTGTGCCGGTCACAGTGCACTCCAGTGCGGCGGCTTCTTCCGAAATGTGCCCGGGACCGGCGCTTAGATCCGGGGACATCCGTACCTTCTTCTTTCGGGACTTTTGTGGTCTACATCACTGCAAAAAGATTTTCCACTATGTCTGGCAAGGAGAAACTGTGCCTGCACAGAAAACATCTCCCGTGGTGTTTTACATGTTGCACAGAGCTCTGCTGAGTGTTTTGCACCAAGAATAAGAAAGTTTTCCAAAACACCTTCCAATCGAATGTTCATGTGTTTGGAAAAGGTAGGAGTGGTAAGGTACTGTTTTTCTCAGTTGGCAAGCTGCGCACACTATCCCAGTGTTGTGCAGCTTCATTCTTCACCTTTTGAAAGCAGCCGCTCTCTCCGGCTCCCGGAGGCGAAGAATCGGCTTCTTCGCGCAAAGGCGATTCTGCCGGTCACCGTGCACTCCAGTGCGGCGGCTAATTCCGAAATGCGCCCGGGCCCGGCGCTTAGCTCCGGGGAACTCTGTATTTCGACTTTAGCGTCTCTTGTGTTCTACATCACTACTAAAAGCATTTCCACTATGTCTGGCAAGTAGAAACTGTGCCAGCACAGAAAACATCTCCCATCATGTTTTACATGTTGCAGAGAGCTCTGCTGAGTGTTTTGCACGAAGAAAATAAAGCTGCTGAAAACACCTTCTAACCGAATATTCATATGTTTGGAAAAGGTACGAAAGTTGTAAGGTACTCTTTTCTATCAGTTTGCAAGCTGCGCACACTATCCCCGTGTTGTGCAGCTTCATTTCCACCTTTTCGAAGCAGCCGCTCTGTCTGGTTCGCGGAGGCAAGGAAGCGGCTTCTTTGCGCAAAGGCGATTGTGCCGGTCACAGTGCACTCTAGTGCGGCGGCTTCTTCCGAAATGTGCCCGGGACCGGCGCTTAGCTCCGGGGACATCCGTACCTTCTTCTTTCGGGACTTTTGTGGTCTACATCACTCCAAAACGCTTTTCCACTATGTCTGGTAATGAGAAACTTTGCCTGCACAGAAAACATCTCTCATGGTGTTTTACATGTTGCAGAGAGCTCTGCTGAGTGTTTTGGGCGAAGAAAAAGAAAGTTTTCCAAAACACCTTCCAATCGAATGTTCATGTGTTTGGAAAAGGTAGGAGTGGTAAGGTACTGTTTTTTATCAGTTTGCAAGCTGCGCACACTATCCCAGTGTTGTGCAGCTTCATTCTTCACCTTTTGAAAGCAACCGCTCTCTCCGGCTCCCGGAGACGAAGAATCGGCTTCTTCGCGCAAAGGCGATTGTGCCGGTCACAGTGCACTCCAGTGCGGCGGCTTCTTCCGAAATGCGCCCGGGCCCGGCGCTTAGCTCCGGGGAACTCTGTATTTCGACTTTAGCGTCTCTTGTGTTCTACATCACTACTAAAACTACATCACTACTAAAAGCATTTCCACTATGTCTGGCAAGTAGAAACATTGCCTGCACAGAAAACATCTCCCATCATGTTTTACATGTTGCAGAGAGCTCTGCTGAGTGTTTTGCACGAAGAAAAAAAAGTTGTTGAAAACACCTTCTAACCGAATATTCATATGTTTGGAAAAGGTAGGAAAGTAGTAAGGTACTGTTTTCTATCAGTTTGCAAGCTGCGCACACTATCCCAGTGTTGTGCAGCTTCATTCCCACCTTTCCGAAGCAGCCGCTCACTCCGGCCCCAGGAGACGAAGATGCGGCTTCTTCGCGCAAAGGCGATTGTGCCGGTCACAGTGCACTCCAGTGCGGAGGCTTCTTGAAATGTGCCCGGGCCCGGCGCTTACCTCCGGGGACATCCGTACCTTCTTCTTTCGGGACTTTTGTGGTCTACATCACTGCAAAAAGCTTTTCCACTATGTCTGGCAAGGAGAAACTGTGCCTGCACAGAAAACATCTCCCGTGGTGTTTTACATGTTGCAGAGAGCTCTGCTGAGTGTTTTGCACGAAGAAAAAGAAAGTTGTCCAAAACACCTTCCAATCGAATGTTCATGTGTTTGGAAAAGGTAGGAGAGTGGTAAGGTACTGTTTTCTATCAGTTTGCAAGCTGCGCACACTATCCCAGTGTTGTGCAGCTTCATTCTCACCTTTCCGAAGCTACTGGTCTCTCCGGCTCCCGGAGGCGAAGAATCGGCTTCTTCGCGCAAAGGCGATTGTGCCGGTCACAGTTCACTCCAGTGCGGCGGCATCTGCCGAAATGTGCCCGGGATCGGGCCATAGCTCCGGGGAGCTGCGTACCTAGGTCTTTCGGGACTTTTCTGGTCTACATCATACAGAAAGGATTTCCACTATGTTAGGCAAGGAGAAACTGTGCCAGCACAGAAAACATCTCCCATCGTGATTTACATGTTGCAGAGAGCTCGGCAGAAGTTTATGCAAGAAGAAAAAGAAAGTTTTCCAAAACACCTTCCAATCGAATGTTCATGTGTTTGGAAAAGGTAGGAGAGTGGTAAGGTACTGTTTTCTATCAGTTTGCAAGCTGCGCACACTATTCCAGTGTTGTGCAGCTTCATTCTCACCTTTCCGAAGCTACTGGTCTCTCCGGCTCCCGGAGGCGAAGAATCGGCTTCTTCGCGCAAAGGCGATTGTGCCGGTCACAGTGCACTCAAGTGCCGCGGCTTCTTCCGAAATGTGCCCGGGACCGGCGCTTAGATCCGGGGACATCCGTACCTTCTTCTTTCGGGACTTTTGTGGTCTACATCACTGCAAAACGCTTTTCTACTATGTCTGGTAATGAGAAACTGTGCCTGCACAGAAAACATCTCTCCTGGTGGTTTACATGTTGAACAGAGCTCTGCTGAGTGTTTTCCACGAAGAATAAGAAAGTTGTCCAAAACACCTTCTAACAGGATATTCATGTGTTTGGAAAAGGTAGGAAAGTTGTAAGGTACTGTTTTCTATCAGTTGGCAAGCTGCACACACTATCCCCGTGTTGAGCAGCTTCATTTCCACCTTTCGAGGCAGCCGCTCTGTCTGGTTCGCGGAGGCAAGGAAGCGGCTTCTTTGCGCAAAGGCGATTGTGCCGGTCACAGTGCACTCCAGTGCGGCGGCTTCTTCCGAAATGTGCCCGGGAGCGGGGCTTAGCTCCGGGGACATCCGTACCTTCTTCTTTCGGGACTTTTGTGGTCTACATCACTCCAAAACGCTTTTCCACTATGTCTGGTAATGAGAAACTTTGCCTGCACAGAAAACATCTCTCATGATGTTTTACATGTTGCAGAGAGCTCTGCTGAGTGTTTTGGGCGAAGAAAAAGAAAGTTTTCCAAAACACCTTCCAATCGAATGTTCATGTGTTTGAAAAGGTAGGAGAGTGGTAAGGTACTGTTTACTATCAGTTTGCAAGCTGCGCACACTATCCCAGTGTTGTGCAGCTTCATTCTCCACCTTTTGAAAGCAGCTGCTCCCTCGGGCTCGCGGAGGCAAGGAAGCGTCTTCTTCGCTCAAAGGCGATTGTGCCGGTCACAGTGCACTCCAGTGCGGCGGCTGCTTCCGAAATATGCCTGGGACAGGCGCTTAGCTCCGGGGAACTCCTTATTGCGACTTTAGCGTCTTTTGTGGTCTACATCACTGCAAAAAGCTTTTCCACTATGTCTGGCATGGAGAAACTGTGCCTGCACAGAAAACATCTCCCGTGGTTTTTTACATGTTGCAGTGAGGTCTGCTGAGTGTTTTGCACCAGGAATAAGAAAGTTGTACAAAACACCTTCCAACAGGATATTCATGTGTTTGGAAAAGGTAGGAAAGTGGTAAGGTACTGTTTTCTATCAGTTTGCAAGCTGCACACACTATCCCAAAGTAGTGCAGCTTCATTCTTCACCTTTCCGAAGCAGCCGATCTCTCCGGCTGTCGGAGGCCAAGAATCGGCTTCTTCGCGCAAAGGCGATTCTGCCGGTCACAGTGCACTCAAGTGCCGCGGCTTCTTCCGAAATGTGCCCGGGACCGGCGCTTAGATCCGGGGACATCCGTACCTTCTTCTTTCGGGACTTTTGTGGTCTACATCACTGCAAAACGCTTTTCTACTATGTCTGGTAATGAGAAACTGTGCCTGCACAGAAAACATCTCTCATGGTGTTTTACATGTTGAACAGAGCTCTGCTGAGTTTTTTCCAGGAAGAATAAGAAAGTTGTCCAAAACACCTTCTAACAGGATATTCATGTGTTTGGAAAAGGTAGGAAAGTTGTAAGGTACTGTTTTTTATCAGTTGGCAAGCTGCACACACTATCCCCGTGTTGAGCAGCTTCATTTCCACCTTTTCGAGGCAGCCGCTCTGTCTGGTTCGCGGAGGCAAGGAAGCGGCTTCTTCGCGCAAAGGCGATTGTGCCGGTCACAGTGCACTCCAGTGCGGCGGCTTCTTCCGAAATGTGCCCGTGACCGGCCCTTAGAACCAGGGACATCCGTACCTTCTTCTTTCGGGACTTTTGTGGTCTACATCACTCCAAAACGCTTTTCCACTATGTCTGGTAATGAGAAACTTTGCCTGCACAGAAAACATCTCTCATGATGTTTTACATGTTGCAGAGAGCTCTGCTGAGTGTTTTGCACCAGGAATAAGAAAGTTGACAAAACACCTTCCAACAGGATATTCATGTGTTTGGAAAAGGTAGGAAAGGGGTATGGTACTGTTTTCTATCAGTTTGCAAGCTGCACACACTATCCCAAAGTAGTGCAGCTTCATTCTTCACCTTTCCGAAGCAGCCGATCTCTCCGGCTGTCGGAGGCGAAGAATCGGCTTCTTCGCGCAAAGGCGATTGTGCCGGTCACAGTGCACTCCAGTGCGGCGGCTTCTTCCGAAATGTGCCCGGGACCGGCGCTTACCTCCGGGGACATCCGTACCTTCTTCTTTCGGGTCTTTTGTGGTCTACATCACTCCAAAACGCTTTTCCACTATGTCTGGTAATGAGAAACTGTGCCTGCACAGAAAACATCTCTCATGGTGTTTTACATGTTGCAGAGAGGTCTGCTGGGTGTTTTGCACGAAGAAAATAAAGTTATTGGAAACACCTTCCAACCCAATATTCATATGTTTGGAAAAGGTAGGAAAGTGGTAAGGTACTGTTTTCTATCAGTTTGCAAGCTGCGCACACTATCCCAGTGTTGTGCAGCTTCATTCCCACCTTTCCGAAGCAGCCGCTCACTCCGGCCCCCGGAGACGAAGAGGCGGCTTCTTTGCGCAAAGGCGATTGTGCCGGTCACAGTGCACTCCAGTGCGGCGGCTTCTTCCGAAATGTGCCCGGGACCGGCGCTTAGATCCGGGGACATCCGTACCTTCTTCTTTCGGGACTTTTGTGGTCTACATCACTGCAAAACGCTTTTCTACTATGTCTGGTAATGAGAAACTGTGCCTGCACAGAAAACATCTCTCCTGGTGTTTTACATGTTGAACAGAGCTCTGCTGAGTGTTTTCCACGAAGAATAAGAAAGTTGTCCAAAACACCTTCCAATCGAATGTTCATGTGTTTGGAAAAGGTAGGAGTGGTAAGGTACTGTTTTTTATCAGTTTGCAAGCTGCGCACACTATCCCAGTGTTGTGCAGCTTCATTCTTCACCTTTTGAAAGCAGCCGCTCTCTCCGGCTCCCGGAGACGAAGAATCGGCTTCTTCGCGCAAAGGCGATTGTGCCGGTCACAGTGCACTCCAGTGCGGCGGCTTCTTCCGAAATGCGCCCGGGCCCGGCGCTTAGCTCCGGGGAACTCTGTATTTCGACTTTAGCGTCTCTTGTGTTCTACATCACTACTAAAACTACATCACTACTAAAAGCATTTCCACTATGTCTGGCAAGTAGAAACATTGCCTGCACAGAAAACATCTCCCATCATGTTTTACATGTTGCAGAGAGCTCTGCTGAGTGTTTTGCACGAAGAAAATAAAGTTGTTGAAAACACCTTCTAACCGAATATTCATATGTTTGGAAAAGGTAGGAAAGTAGTAAGGTACTGTTTTCTATCAGTTTGCAAGCTGCGCACACTATCCCAGTGTTGTGCAGCTTCATTCCCACCTTTCCGAAGCAGCCGCTCACTCCGGCCCCAGGAGACGAAGATGCGGCTTCTTCGCGCAAAGGCGATTGTGCCGGTCACAGTGCACTCCAGTGCGGAGGCTTCTTGAAATGTGCCCGGGCCCGGCGCTTACCTCCGGGGACATCCGTACCTTCTTCTTTCGGGACTTTTGTGGTCTACATCACTGCAAAAAGCTTTTCCACTATGTCTGGCAAGGAGAAACTGTGCCTGCACAGAAAACATCTCCCGTGGTGTTTTACATGTTGCAGAGAGCTCTGCTGAGTGTTTTGGGCGAAGAAAAAGAAAGTTGTCCAAAACACCTTCCAATCGAATGTTCATGTGTTTGGAAAAGGTAGGAGAGTGGTAAGGTACTGTTTTTTATCAGTTTGCAACCTGCGCTCACTATCCCAGTGTTGTGCAGCTTCATTCTTCACCTTTTGAAAGCAGCCGCTCTCTCCGGCTCCCGGAGGCGAAGAATCGGCTTCTTCGCGCAAAGGCGATTGTGCCGGTCACAGTGCACTCCAGTGCGGCGGCTTCTTCCGAAATGTGCCCGGGACCGGCGCTTACCTCCGGGGACATCCGTACCTTCTTCTTTCGGGTCTTTTGTGGTCTACATCACTCCAAAACGCTTTTCCACTATGTCTGGTAATGAGAAACTGTGCCTGCACAGAAAACATCTCTCATGATGTTTTACATGTTGCAGAGAGGTCTGCTGGGTGTTTCGCACGAAGAAAATAAAGTTGTTGGAAACACCTTCCAACCCAATATTCATATGTTTGGAAAAGGTAGGAAAGTGGTAAGGTACTGTTTTCTATCAGTTTGCAAGCTGCGCACACTATCCCAGTGTTGTGCAGCTTCATTCCCACCTTTCCGAAGCAGCCGCTCACTCCGGCCCCCGGAGACGAAGAGGCGGCTTCTTTGCGCAAAGGCGATTGTGCCGGTCACAGTGCACTCCAGTGCGGCGGCTTCTTCCGAAATGTGCCCGGGACCGGCGCTTAGATCCGGGGACATCCGTACCTTCTTCTTTCGGGACTTTTGTGGTCTACATCACTGCAAAAAGATTTTCCACTATGTCTGGCAAGGAGAAACTGTGCCTGCACAGAAAACATCTCCCGTGGTGTTTTACATGTTGCACAGAGCTCTGCTGAGTGTTTTGCACCAAGAATAAGAAAGTTTTCCAAAACACCTTCCAATCGAATGTTCATGTGTTTGGAAAAGGTAGGAGTGGTAAGGTACTGTTTTTCTCAGTTGGCAAGCTGCGCACACTATCCCAGTGTTGTGCAGCTTCATTCTTCACCTTTTGAAAGCAGCCGCTCTCTCCGGCTCCCGGAGGCGAAGAATCGGCTTCTTCGCGCAAAGGCGATTCTGCCGGTCACCGTGCACTCCAGTGCGGCGGCTAATTCCGAAATGCGCCCGGGCCCGGCGCTTAGCTCCGGGGAACTCTGTATTTCGACTTTAGCGTCTCTTGTGTTCTACATCACTACTAAAAGCATTTCCACTATGTCTGGCAAGTAGAAACTGTGCCAGCACAGAAAACATCTCCCATCATGTTTTACATGTTGCAGAGAGCTCTGCTGAGTGTTTTGCACGAAGAAAATAAAGCTGCTGAAAACACCTTCTAACCGAATATTCATATGTTTGGAAAAGGTACGAAAGTTGTAAGGTACTCTTTTCTATCAGTTTGCAAGCTGCGCACACTATCCCCGTGTTGTGCAGCTTCATTTCCACCTTTTCGAAGCAGCCGCTCTGTCTGGTTCGCGGAGGCAAGGAAGCGGCTTCTTTGCGCAAAGGCGATTGTGCCGGTCACAGTGCACTCTAGTGCGGCGGCTTCTTCCGAAATGTGCCCGGGACCGGCGCTTAGCTCCGGGGACATCCGTACCTTCTTCTTTCGGGACTTTTGTGGTCTACATCACTCCAAAACGCTTTTCCACTATGTCTGGTAATGAGAAACTTTGCCTGCACAGAAAACATCTCTCATGGTGTTTTACATGTTGCAGAGAGCTCTGCTGAGTGTTTTGGGCGAAGAAAAAGAAAGTTTTCCAAAACACCTTCCAATCGAATGTTCATGTGTTTGGAAAAGGTAGGAGTGGTAAGGTACTGTTTTTTATCAGTTTGCAAGCTGCGCACACTATCCCAGTGTTGTGCAGCTTCATTCTTCACCTTTTGAAAGCAACCGCTCTCTCCGGCTCCCGGAGACGAAGAATCGGCTTCTTCGCGCAAAGGCGATTGTGCCGGTCACAGTGCACTCCAGTGCGGCGGCTTCTTCCGAAATGCGCCCGGGCCCGGCGCTTAGCTCCGGGGAACTCTGTATTTCGACTTTAGCGTCTCTTGTGTTCTACATCACTACTAAAACTACATCACTACTAAAAGCATTTCCACTATGTCTGGCAAGTAGAAACATTGCCTGCACAGAAAACATCTCCCATCATGTTTTACATGTTGCAGAGAGCTCTGCTGAGTGTTTTGCACGAAGAAAAAAAAGTTGTTGAAAACACCTTCTAACCGAATATTCATATGTTTGGAAAAGGTAGGAAAGTAGTAAGGTACTGTTTTCTATCAGTTTGCAAGCTGCGCACACTATCCCAGTGTTGTGCAGCTTCATTCCCACCTTTCCGAAGCAGCCGCTCACTCCGGCCCCAGGAGACGAAGATGCGGCTTCTTCGCGCAAAGGCGATTGTGCCGGTCACAGTGCACTCCAGTGCGGAGGCTTCTTGAAATGTGCCCGGGCCCGGCGCTTACCTCCGGGGACATCCGTACCTTCTTCTTTCGGGACTTTTGTGGTCTACATCACTGCAAAAAGCTTTTCCACTATGTCTGGCAAGGAGAAACTGTGCCTGCACAGAAAACATCTCCCGTGGTGTTTTACATGTTGCAGAGAGCTCTGCTGAGTGTTTTGCACGAAGAAAAAGAAAGTTGTCCAAAACACCTTCCAATCGAATGTTCATGTGTTTGGAAAAGGTAGGAGAGTGGTAAGGTACTGTTTTCTATCAGTTTGCAAGCTGCGCACACTATCCCAGTGTTGTGCAGCTTCATTCTCACCTTTCCGAAGCTACTGGTCTCTCCGGCTCCCGGAGGCGAAGAATCGGCTTCTTCGCGCAAAGGCGATTGTGCCGGTCACAGTTCACTCCAGTGCGGCGGCATCTGCCGAAATGTGCCCGGGATCGGGCCATAGCTCCGGGGAGCTGCGTACCTAGGTCTTTCGGGACTTTTCTGGTCTACATCATACAGAAAGGATTTCCACTATGTTAGGCAAGGAGAAACTGTGCCAGCACAGAAAACATCTCCCATCGTGATTTACATGTTGCAGAGAGCTCGGCAGAAGTTTATGCAAGAAGAAAAAGAAAGTTTTCCAAAACACCTTCCAATCGAATGTTCATGTGTTTGGAAAAGGTAGGAGAGTGGTAAGGTACTGTTTTCTATCAGTTTGCAAGCTGCGCACACTATCCCAGTGTTGTGCAGCTTCATTCTCACCTTTCCGAAGCTACTGGTCTCTCCGGCTCCCGGAGGCGAAGAATCGGCTTCTTCGCGCAAAGGCGATTGTGCCGGTCACAGTGCACTCAAGTGCCGCGGCTTCTTCCGAAATGTGCCCGGGACCGGCGCTTAGATCCGGGGACATCCGTACCTTCTTCTTTCGGGACTTTTGTGGTCTACATCACTGCAAAACGCTTTTCTACTATGTCTGGTAATGAGAAACTGTGCCTGCACAGAAAACATCTCTCCTGGTGTTTTACATGTTGAACAGAGCTCTGCTGAGTGTTTTCCACGAAGAATAAGAAAGTTGTCCAAAACACCTTCTAACAGGATATTCATGTGTTTGGAAAAGGTAGGAAAGTTGTAAGGTACTGTTTTCTATCAGTTGGCAAGCTGCACACACTATCCCCGTGTTGAGCAGCTTCATTTCCACCTTTCGAGGCAGCCGCTCTGTCTGGTTCGCGGAGGCAAGGAAGCGGCTTCTTTGCGCAAAGGCGATTGTGCCGGTCACAGTGCACTCCAGTGCGGCGGCTTCTTCCGAAATGTGCCCGGGAGCGGGGCTTAGCTCCGGGGACATCCGTACCTTCTTCTTTCGGGACTTTTGTGGTCTACATCACTCCAAAACGCTTTTCCACTATGTCTGGTAATGAGAAACTTTGCCTGCACAGAAAACATCTCTCATGATGTTTTACATGTTGCAGAGAGCTCTGCTGAGTGTTTTGGGCGAAGAAAAAGAAAGTTTTCCAAAACACCTTCCAATCGAATGTTCATGTGTTTGAAAAGGTAGGAGAGTGGTAAGGTACTGTTTACTATCAGTTTGCAAGCTGCGCACACTATCCCAGTGTTGTGCAGCTTCATTCTCCACCTTTTGAAAGCAGCTGCTCCCTCCGGCTCGCGGAGGCAAGGAAGCGTCTTCTTCGCTCAAAGGCGATTGTGCCGGTCACAGTGCACTCCAGTGCGGCGGCTGCTTCCGAAATATGCCTGGGACAGGCGCTTAGCTCCGGGGAACTCCTTATTGCGACTTTAGCGTCTTTTGTGGTCTACATCACTGCAAAAAGCTTTTCCACTATGTCTGGCATGGAGAAACTGTGCCTGCACAGAAAACATCTCCCGTGGTTTTTTACATGTTGCAGTGAGGTCTGCTGAGTGTTTTGCACCAGGAATAAGAAAGTTGTACAAAACACCTTCCAACAGGATATTCATGTGTTTGGAAAAGGTAGGAAAGTGGTAAGGTACTGTTTTCTATCAGTTTGCAAGCTGCACACACTATCCCAAAGTAGTGCAGCTTCATTCTTCACCTTTCCGAAGCAGCCGATCTCTCCGGCTGTCGGAGGCCAAGAATCGGCTTCTTCGCGCAAAGGCGATTCTGCCGGTCACAGTGCACTCAAGTGCCGCGGCTTCTTCCGAAATGTGCCCGGGACCGGCGCTTAGATCCGGGGACATCCGTACCTTCTTCTTTCGGGACTTTTGTGGTCTACATCACTGCAAAACGCTTTTCTACTATGTCTGGTAATGAGAAACTGTGCCTGCACAGAAAACATCTCTCATGGTGTTTTACATGTTGAACAGAGCTCTGCTGAGTTTTTTCCAGGAAGAATAAGAAAGTTGTCCAAAACACCTTCTAACAGGATATTCATGTGTTTGGAAAAGGTAGGAAAGTTGTAAGGTACTGTTTTTTATCAGTTGGCAAGCTGCACACACTATCCCCGTGTTGAGCAGCTTCATTTCCACCTTTTCGAGGCAGCCGCTCTGTCTGGTTCGCGGAGGCAAGGAAGCGGCTTCTTCGCGCAAAGGCGATTGTGCCGGTCACAGTGCACTCCAGTGCGGCGGCTTCTTCCGAAATGTGCCCGTGACCGGCCCTTAGAACCAGGGACATCCGTACCTTCTTCTTTCGGGACTTTTGTGGTCTACATCACTCCAAAACGCTTTTCCACTATGTCTGGTAATGAGAAACTTTGCCTGCACAGAAAACATCTCTCATGATGTTTTACATGTTGCAGAGAGCTCTGCTGAGTGTTTTGCACCAGGAATAAGAAAGTTGACAAAACACCTTCCAACAGGATATTCATGTGTTTGGAAAAGGTAGGAAAGGGGTATGGTACTGTTTTCTATCAGTTTGCAAGCTGCACACACTATCCCAAAGTAGTGCAGCTTCATTCTTCACCTTTCCGAAGCAGCCGATCTCTCCGGCTGTCGGAGGCGAAGAATCGGCTTCTTCGCGCAAAGGCGATTGTGCCGGTCACAGTGCACTCCAGTGCGGCGGCTTCTTCCGAAATGTGCCCGGGACCGGCGCTCACCTCCGGGGACATCCGTACCTTCTTCTTTCGGGTCTTTTGTGGTCTACATCACTCCAAAACGCTTTTCCACTATGTCTGGTAATGAGAAACTGTGCCTGCACAGAAAACATCTCTCATGGTGTTTTACATGTTGCAGAGAGGTCTGCTGGGTGTTTTGCACGAAGAAAATAAAGTTGTTGGAAACACCTTCCAACCCAATATTCATATGTTTGGAAAAGGTAGGAAAGTGGTAAGGTACTGTTTTCTATCAGTTTGCCAGCTGCGCACACTATCCCAGTGTTGTGCAGCTTCATTCCCACCTTTCCGAAGCAGCCGCTCACTCCGGCCCCCGGAGACGAAGAGGCGGCTTCTTTGCGCAAAGGCGATTGTGCCGGTCACAGTGCACTCCAGGGCGGCGGCTTCTTCCGAAATGTGCCCGGGACCGGCGCTTACCTCCGGGGACATCCGTACCTTCTTCTTTCGGGACTTTTGTGGTCTACATCACTGCAAAACGCTTTTCTACTATGTCTGGTAATGAGAAACTGTGCCTGCACAGAAAACATCTCTCCTGGTGTTTTACATGTTGAACAGAGCTCTGCTGAGTGTTTTCCACGAAGAATAAGAAAGTTGTCCAAAACACCTTCTAACAGGATATTCATGTGTTTGGAAAAGGTAGGAAAGTTGTAAGGTACTGTTTTCTGTCAGTTGGCAAGCTGCACACACTATCCCAGTGTTGTGCAGCTTCATTCTTCACCTTTTGAAAGCAGCCGCTCTCTCCGGCTCCCGGAGGCGAAGAATCGGCTTCTTCGCGCAAAGGCGATTCTGCCGGTCACAGTGCACTCCAGTGCGGCGGCTAATTCCGAAATGTGCCCGGGACCGGCGCTTAGCTCCGGGGAACTCTGTATTTCGACTTTAGCGTCTCTTGTGTTCTACATCACTACTAAAAGCATTTCCACTATGTCTGGCAAGTAGAAACTGTGCCAGCACAGAAAACATCTCCCATCATGTTTTACATGTTGCAGAGAGCTCTGCTGAGTGTTTTGGGCGAAGAAAAAGAAAGTTTTCCAAAACACCTTCCAATCGAATGTTCATGTGTTTGGAAAAGGTAGGAGTGGTAAGGTACTGTTTTTTATCAGTTTGCAAGCTGCGCACACTATCCCAGTGTTGTGCAGCTTCATTCTTCACCTTTTGAAAGCAGCCGCTCTCTCCGGCTCCCGGAGACGAAGAATCGGCTTCTTCGCGCAAAGGCGATTGTGCCGGTCACAGTGCACTCCAGTGCGGCGGCTTCTTCCGAAATGCGCCCGGGCCCGGCGCTTAGCTCCGGGGAACTCTGTATTTCGACTTTAGCGTCTCTTGTGTTCTACATCACTACTAAAACTACATCACTACTAAAAGCATTTCCACTATGTCTGGCAAGTAGAAACATTGCCTGCACAGAAAACATCTCCCATCATGTTTTACATGTTGCAGAGAGCTCTGCTGAGTGTTTTGCACGAAGAAAAAAAAGTTGTTGAAAACACCTTCTAACCGAATATTCATATGTTTGGAAAAGGTAGGAAAGTAGTAAGGTACTGTTTTCTATCAGTTTGCAAGCTGCGCACACTATCCCAGTGTTGTGCAGCTTCATTCCCACCTTTCCGAAGCAGCCGCTCACTCCGGCCCCAGGAGACGAAGATGCGGCTTCTTCGCGCAAAGGCGATTGTGCCGGTCACAGTGCACTCCAGTGCGGAGGCTTCTTGAAATGTGCCCGGGCCCGGCGCTTACCTCCGGGGACATCCGTACCTTCTTCTTTCGGGACTTTTGTGGTCTACATCACTGCAAAAAGCTTTTCCACTATGTCTGGCAAGGAGAAACTGTGCCTGCACAGAAAATATCTCCCGTGGTGTTTTACATGTTGCAGAGAGCTCTGCTGAGTGTTTTGCACGAAGAAAAAGAAAGTTGTCCAAAACACCTTCCAATCGAATGTTCATGTGTTTGGAAAAGGTAGGAGAGTGGTAAGGTACTGTTTTCTATCAGTTTGCAAGCTGCGCACACTATCCCAGTGTTGTGCAGCTTCATTCTCACCTTTCCGAAGCTACTGGTCTCTCCGGCTCCCGGAGGCGAAGAATCGGCTTCTTCGCGCAAAGGCGATTGTGCCGGTCACAGTGCACTCCAGTGCGGCGGCATCTGCCGAAATGTGCCCGGGATCGGGCCATAGCTCCGGGGAGCTGCGTACCTAGGTCTTTCGGGACTTTTCTGGTCTACATCATACAGAAAGGATTTCCACTATGTTAGGCAAGGAGAAACTGTGCCAGCACAGAAAACATCTCCCATCGTGATTTACATGTTGCAGAGAGCTCTGCAGAAGTTTATGCAAGAAGAAAAAGAAAGTTTTCCAAAACACCTTCCAATCGAATGTTCATGTGTTTGGAAAAGGTAGGAGAGTGGTAAGGTACTGTTTACTATCAGTTTGCAAGCTGCGCACACTATCCCAGTGTTGTGCAGCTTCATTCTCCACCTTTTGAAAGCAGCTGCTCCCTCCGGCTCGCGGAGGCAAGGAAGCGTCTTCTTCGCTCAAAGGTGATTGTGCCGGTCACAGTGCACTCCAGTGCGGCGGCTGCTTCCGAAATATGCCTGGGACAGGCGCTTAGGTCCGGGGAACTCCTTATTGCGACTTTAGCGTCTTTTGTGGTCTACATCACTGCAAAAAGCTTTTCCACTATGTCTGGCATGGAGAAACTGTGCCTGCACAGAAAACATCTCCCGTGGTTTTTTACATGTTGCAGAGAGGTCTGCTGAGTGTTTTGCACCAGGAATAAGAAAGTTGTACAAAACACCTTCCAACAGGATATTCATGTGTTTGGAAAAGGTAGGAAAGGGGTATGGTACTGTTTTCTATCAGTTTGCAAGCTGCACACACTATCCCAAAGTAGTGCAGCTTCATTCTTCACCTTTCCGAAGCAGCCGATCTCTCCGGCTGTCGGAGGCGAAGAATCGGCTTCTTCGCGCAAAGGCGATTGTGCCGGTCACAGTGCACTCAAGTGCCGCGGCTTCTTCCGAAATGTGCCCGGGACCGGCGCTTACCTCCGGGGACATCCGTACCTTCTTCTTTCGGGACTTTTGTGGTCTTCATCACTGCAAAACGCTTTTCTACTATGTCTGGTAATGAGAAACTGTGCCTGCACAGAAAACATCTCTCATGGTGTTTTACATGTTGAACAGAGCTCTGCTGAGTGTTTTCCACGAAGAATAAGAAAGTTTTCCAAAACACCTTCTAACAGGATATTCATGTGTTTGGAAAAGGTAGGAAAGTTGTAAGGTACTGTTTTCTATCAGTTGGCAAGCTGCACACACTATCCCCGTGTTGTGCAGCTTCATTCCCACCTTTTCGAAGCAGCCGCTCTGTCTGGTTCGCGGAGGCAAGGAAGCGGCTTCTTCGCGCAAAGGCGATTGTGCCGGTCACAGTGCACTCCAGTGCGGCGGCTTCTTCCGAAATGTGCCCGGGACCGGCGCTTAGATCCAGGGACATCCGTACCTTCTTCTTTCGGGACTTTTGTGGTCTACATCACTGCAAAACGCTTTTCTACTATGTCTGGTAATAAGAAACTGTGCCTGCACAGAAAACATCTCTCCTGGTGGTTTACATGTTGAACAGAGCTCTGCTGAGTGTTTTCCACGAAGAATAAGAAAGTTGTCCAAAACACCTTCTAACAGGATATTCATGTGTTTGGAAAAGGTAGGAAAGTTGTAAGGTACTGTTTTCTATCAGTTGGCAAGCTGCACACACTATCCCCGTGTTGAGCAGCTTCATTTCCACCTTTCGAGGCAGCCGCTCTGTCTGGTTCGCGGAGGCAAGGAAGCGGCTTCTTTGCGCAAAGGCGATTGTGCCGGTCACAGTGCACTCCAGTGCGGCGGCTTCTTCCGAAATGTGCCCGGGAGCGGGGCTTAGCTCCGGGGACATCCGTACCTTCTTCTTTCGGGACTTTTGTGGTCTACATCACTCCAAAACGCTTTTCCACTATGTCTGGTAATGAGAAACTTTGCCTGCACAGAAAACATCTCTCATGATGTTTTACATGTTGCAGAGAGCTCTGCTGAGTGTTTTGGGCGAAGAAAAAGAAAGTTTTCCAAAACACCTTCCAATCGAATGTTCATGTGTTTGGAAAAGGTAGGAGTGGTAAGGTACTGTTTTTTATCAGTTTGCAACCTGCGCTCACTATCCCAGTGTTGTGCAGCTTCATTCTTCACCTTTTGAAAGCAGCCGCTCTCTCCGGCTCCCGGAGGCGAAGAATCGGCTTCTTCGCGCAAAGGCGATTGTGCCGGTCACAGTGCACTCCAGTGCGGCGGCTTCTTCCGAAATGTGCCCGGGACCGGCGCTTACCTCCGGGGACATCCGTACCTTCTTCTTTCGGGTCTTTTGTGGTCTACATCACTCCAAAACGCTTTTCCACTATGTCTGGTAATGAGAAACTGTGCCTGCACAGAAAACATCTCTCATGATGTTTTACATGTTGCAGAGAGGTCTGCTGGGTGTTTTGCACGAAGAAAATAAAGTTGTTGGAAACACCTTCCAACCCAATTTTCATATGTTTGGAAAAGGTAGGAAAGTGGTAAGGTACTGTTTTCTATCAGTTTGCAAGCTGCGCACACTATCCCAGTGTTGTGCAGCTTCATTCCCACCTTTCCGAAGCAGCCGCTCACTCCGGCCCCCGGAGACGAAGAGGCGGCTTCTTTGCGCAAAGGCGATTGTGCCGGTCACAGTGCACTCCAGTGCCGCGGCTTCTTCCGAAATGTGCCCGGGACCGGCGCTTAGATCCGGGGACATCCGTACCTTCTTCTTTCGGGACTTTTGTGGTCTACATCACTGCAAAACGCTTTTCTACTATGTCTGGTAATGAGAAACTGTGCCTGCACAGAAAACATCTCTCCTGGTGTTTTACATGTTGAACAGAGCTCTGCTGAGTGTTTTCCACGAAGAATAAGAAAGTTGTCCAAAACACCTTCTAACAGTATATTCATGTGTTTGGAAAAGGTAGGAAAGTTGTAAGGTACTGTTTTCTGTCAGTTGGCAAGCTGCACACACTATCCCCGTGTTGTGCAGCTTCATTTCCACCTTTTCGAAGCAGCCGCTCTGTCTGGTTCGCGGAGGCAAGGAAGCGGCTTCTTCGCGCAAAGGCGATTGTGCCAGTCACAGTGCACTCCAGTGCGGCGGCTTCTTCCGAAATGTGCCCGGGCCTGGCGCTTAGCCCTGGGGAACTCTGTATTTCGACTTTAGCGTCTCTTGTGTTCTACATCACTACTAAAAGCATTTCCACTATGTCTGGCAAGTAGAAACTGTGCCTGCACAGAAAACATCTCACATCATGTTTTACATGTTGCAGAGAGCTCTGCTGAGTGTTTTGCACGAAGAAAAAAAAGTTGTTGAAAACACCTTCTAACCGAATATTCATATGTTTGGAAAAGGTAGGAAAGTAGTAAGGTACTGTTTTCTATCAGTTTGCAAGCTGCGCACACTATCCCAGTGTTGTGCAGCTTCATTCCCACCTTTCCGAAGCAGCCGCTCACTCCGGCCCCAGGAGACGAAGATGCGGCTTCTTCGCGCAAAGGCGATTGTGCCGGTCACAGTGCACTCCAGTGCGGAGGCTTCTTGAAATGTGCCCGGGCCCGGCGCTTAGCTCCGGGGAGCTCCATATTTCGTCTTTAGCGTCTTTTGTGGTCTACATCACTGAAAAACGCTTTTCCACTATGTCTGGTAATGAGAAACTGTGCCTGCAAAGAAAACATCTCTCGTGGTGTTTTACATGTTGCAGAGAGCTCTGCTGAGTGTTTTGCACGAAGAAAAAGAAAGTTTTCCAAAACACCTTCCAATCGAATGTTCATGTGTTTGGAAAAGGTAGGAGTGGTATAGTACTGTTTTTTATCAGTTGGCAAGCTGCACACACTATCCCAGTGATGTGCAGCTTCATTCTTCACCTTTTGAAAGCAGCCGCTCTCTCCGGCTGCCGGAGGCGAAGAATCGGCTTCTTCGCGCAAAGGCGATTGTGCCGGTCACAGTGCACTCCAGTGCGGCGGCTTCTTCCGAAATGTGCCCGGGCCTGGCCCTTAGCTCCGGGGAACTCTGTATTTCGACTTTAGCGTCTCTTGTGTTCTACATCACTACTAAAAGCATTTCCACTATGTCTGGCAAGTAGAAACTGTGCCTGCACAGAAAACATCTCCCATCATGTTTTACATGTTGCAGAGAGCTCTGCTGAGTGTTTTGCACGAAGAAAAAAAAGTTGTTGAAAACACCTTCTAACCGAATATTCATATGTTTGGAAAAGGTAGGAAAGTAGTAAGGTACTGTTTTTTATCAGTTTGCAAGCTGCGCACACTATCCCAGTGTTGTGCAGCTTCATTCTTCACCTTTTGAAAGCAGCCGCTCTCTCTGGCTCCCGGAGACGAAGAGGCGCACGGGACCGGCGCTTACCTCCGGGGACATCCGTACCTTCTTCTTTCGGGACTTTTGTGGTCTACATCACTGCAAAAAGATTTTCCACTATGTCTGGCAAGGAGAAACTGTGCCTGCACAGAAAACATCTCCCGTGGTGTTTTACATGTTGCACAGAGCTCTGCTGAGTGTTTTGCACCAAGAATAAGAAAGTTTTCCAAAACACCTTCCAATCGAATGTTCATGTGTTTGGAAAAGGTAGGAGTGGTAAGGTACTGTTTTTCTCAGTTGGCAAGCTGCGCACACTATCCCAGTGTTGTGCAGCTTCATTCTTCACCTTTTGAAAGCAGCCGCTCTCTCCGGCTCCCGGAGGCGAAGAATCGGCTTCTTCGCGCAAAGGCGATTCTGCCGGTCACAGTGCACTCCAGTGCGGCGGCTTCTTCCGAAATGCGCCCGGGCCCGGCGCTTACCTCCGGGGAACTCTGTATTTCGACTTTAGCGTCTCTTGTGTTCTACATCACTACTAAAAGCATTTCCACTATGTCTGGCAAGTAGAAACATTGCCTGCACAGAAAACATCTCCCATCATGTTTTACATGTTGCAGAGAGCTCTGCTGAGTGTTTTGCACGAAGAAAATAAAGCTGCTGAAAACACCTTCTAACCGAATATTCATATGTTTGGAAAAGGTAGGAAAGTTGTAAGGTACTCTTTTCTATCAGTTTGCAAGCTGCGCACACTATCCCCGTGTTGTGCAGCTTCATTTCCACCTTTTCGAAGCAGCCGCTCTGTCTGGTTCGCGGAGGCAAGGAAGCGGCTTCTTTGCGCAAAGGCGATTGTGCCGGTCACAGTGCACTCCAGTGCGGCGGCTTCTTGAAATGCGCCCGGGCCCGGCGCTTACCTCCGGGGACATCCGTACCTTCTTCTTTCGGGACTTTTGTGGTCTACATCACTGCAAAAAGCTTTTCCACTATGTCTGGCAAGGAGAAACTGTGCCTGCACAGAAAACATCTCCCATCGTGATTTACATGTTGCAGAGAGCTCTGCTGAGTGTTTTGCACGAAGAAAAAGAAAGTTGTCCAAAACACCTTCCAATCGAATGTTCATGTGTTTGGAAAAGGTAGGAGAGTGGTAAGGTACTGTTTTCTATCAGTTTGCAAGCTGCGCACACTATCCCAGTGTTGTGCAGCTTCATTCTCACCTTTCCGAAGCTACTGGTCTCTCCGGCTCCCGGAGGCGAAGAATCGGCTTCTTCGCGCAAAGGCGATTGTGCCGGTCACAGTGCACTCAAGTGCCGCGGCTTCTTCCGAAATGTGCCCGGGACCGGCGCTTAGATCCGGGGACATCCGTACCTTCTTCTTTCGGGACTTTTGTGGTCTACATCACTGCAAAACGCTTTTCTACTATGTCTGGTAATGAGAAACTGTGCCTGCACAGAAAACATCTCTCCTGGTGGTTTACATGTTGAACAGAGCTCTGCTGAGTGTTTTCCACGAAGAATAAGAAAGTTGTCCAAAACACCTTCTAACAGGATATTCATGTGTTTGGAAAAGGTAGGAAAGTTGTAAGGTACTGTTTTCTATCAGTTGGCAAGCTGCACACACTATCCCCGTGTTGAGCAGCTTCATTTCCACCTTTCGAGGCAGCCGCTCTGTCTGGTTCGCGGAGGCAAGGAAGCGGCTTCTTTGCGCAAAGGCGATTGTGCCGGTCACAGTGCACTCCAGTGCGGCGGCTTCTTCCGAAATGTGCCCGGGAGCGGGGCTTAGCTCCGGGGACATCCGTACCTTCTTCTTTCGGGACTTTTGTGGTCTACATCACTCCAAAACGCTTTTCCACTATGTCTGGTAATGAGAAACTTTGCCTGCACAGAAAACATCTCTCATGATGTTTTACATGTTGCAGAGAGCTCTGCTGAGTGTTTTGGGCGAAGAAAAAGAAAGTTTTCCAAAACACCTTCCAATCGAATGTTCATGTGTTTGAAAAGGTAGGAGAGTGGTAAGGTACTGTTTACTATCAGTTTGCAAGCTGCGCACACTATCCCAGTGTTGTGCAGCTTCATTCTCCACCTTTTGAAAGCAGCTGCTCCCTCCGGCTCGCGGAGGCAAGGAAGCGTCTTCTTCGCTCAAAGGCGATTGTGCCGGTCACAGTGCACTCCAGTGCGGCGGCTGCTTCCGAAATATGCCTGGGACAGGCGCTTAGCTCCGGGGAACTCCTTATTGCGACTTTAGCGTCTTTTGTGGTCTACATCACTGCAAAAAGCTTTTCCACTATGTCTGGCATGGAGAAACTGTGCCTGCACAGAAAACATCTCCCGTGGTTTTTTACATGTTGCAGTGAGGTCTGCTGAGTGTTTTGCACCAGGAATAAGAAAGTTGTACAAAACACCTTCCAACAGGATATTCATGTGTTTGGAAAAGGTAGGAAAGGGGTATGGTACTGTTTTCTATCAGTTTGCAAGCTGCACACACTATCCCAAAGTAGTGCAGCTTCATTCTTCACCTTTCCGAAGCAGCCGATCTCTCCGGCTGTCGGAGGCCAAGAATCGGCTTCTTCGCGCAAAGGCGATTCTGCCGGTCACAGTGCACTCAAGTGCCGCGGCTTCTTCCGAAATGTGCCCGGGACCGGCGCTTAGATCCGGGGACATCCGTACCTTCTTCTTTCGGGACTTTTGTGGTCTACATCACTGCAAAACGCTTTTCTACTATGTCTGGTAATGAGAAACTGTGCCTGCACAGAAAACATCTCTCATGGTGTTTTACATGTTGAACAGAGCTCTGCTGAGTTTTTTCCAGGAAGAATAAGAAAGTTGTCCAAAACACCTTCTAACAGGATATTCATGTGTTTGGAAAAGGTAGGAAAGTTGTAAGGTACTGTTTTTTATCAGTTGGCAAGCTGCACACACTATCCCCGTGTTGAGCAGCTTCATTTCCACCTTTTCGAGGCAGCCGCTCTGTCTGGTTCGCGGAGGCAAGGAAGCGGCTTCTTCGCGCAAAGGCGATTGTGCCGGTCACAGTGCACTCCAGTGCGGCGGCTTCTTCCGAAATGTGCCCGTGACCGGCCCTTAGAACCAGGGACATCCGTACCTTCTTCTTTCGGGACTTTTGTGGTCTACATCACTCCAAAACGCTTTTCCACTATGTCTGGTAATGAGAAACTTTGCCTGCACAGAAAACATCTCTCATGATGTTTTACATGTTGCAGAGAGCTCTGCTGAGTGTTTTGCACCAGGAATAAGAAAGTTGACAAAACACCTTCCAACAGGATATTCATGTGTTTGGAAAAGGTAGGAAAGGGGTATGGTACTGTTTTCTATCAGTTTGCAAGCTGCACACACTATCCCAAAGTAGTGCAGCTTCATTCTTCACCTTTCCGAAGCAGCCGATCTCTCCGGCTGTCGGAGGCGAAGAATCGGCTTCTTCGCGCAAAGGCGATTGTGCCGGTCACAGTGCACTCCAGTGCGGCGGCTTCTTCCGAAATGTGCCCGGGACCGGCGCTTACCTCCGGGGACATCCGTACCTTCTTCTTTCGGGTCTTTTGTGGTCTACATCACTCCAAAACGCTTTTCCACTATGTCTGGTAATGAGAAACTGTGCCTGCACAGAAAACATCTCTCATGGTGTTTTACATGTTGCAGAGAGGTCTGCTGGGTGTTTTGCACGAAGAAAATAAAGTTATTGGAAACACCTTCCAACCCAATATTCATATGTTTGGAAAAGGTAGGAAAGTGGTAAGGTACTGTTTTCTATCAGTTTGCAAGCTGCGCACACTATCCCAGTGTTGTGCAGCTTCATTCCCACCTTTCCGAAGCAGCCGCTCACTCCGGCCCCCGGAGACGAAGAGGCGGCTTCTTTGCGCAAAGGCGATTGTGCCGGTCACAGTGCACTCCAGTGCGGCGGCTTCTTCCGAAATGTGCCCGGGACCGGCGCTTAGATCCGGGGACATCCGTACCTTCTTCTTTCGGGACTTTTGTGGTCTACATCACTGCAAAACGCTTTTCTACTATGTCTGGTAATGAGAAACTGTGCCTGCACAGAAAACATCTCTCCTGGTGTTTTACATGTTGAACAGAGCTCTGTTGAGTGTTTTCCACGAAGAATAAGAAAGTTGTCCAAAACACCTTCCAATCGAATGTTCATGTGTTTGGAAAAGGTAGGAGTGGTAAGGTACTGTTTTTTATCAGTTTGCAAGCTGCGCACACTATCCCAGTGTTGTGCAGCTTCATTCTTCACCTTTTGAAAGCAGCCGCTCTCTCCGGCTCCCGGAGACGAAGAATCGGCTTCTTCGCGCAAAGGCGATTGTGCCGGTCACAGTGCACTCCAGTGCGGCGGCTTCTTCCGAAATGCGCCCGGGCCCGGCGCTTAGCTCCGGGGAACTCTGTATTTCGACTTTAGCGTCTCTTGTGTTCTACATCACTACTAAAACTACATCACTACTAAAAGCATTTCCACTATGTCTGGCAAGTAGAAACATTGCCTGCACAGAAAACATCTCCCATCATGTTTTACATGTTGCAGAGAGCTCTGCTGAGTGTTTTGCACGAAGAAAATAAAGTTGTTGAAAACACCTTCTAACCGAATATTCATATGTTTGGAAAAGGTAGGAAAGTAGTAAGGTACTGTTTTCTATCAGTTTGCAAGCTGCGCACACTATCCCAGTGTTGTGCAGCTTCATTCCCACCTTTCCGAAGCAGCCGCTCACTCCGGCCCCAGGAGACGAAGATGCGGCTTCTTCGCGCAAAGGCGATTGTGCCGGTCACAGTGCACTCCAGTGCGGAGGCTTCTTGAAATGTGCCCGGGCCCGGCGCTTACCTCCGGGGACATCCGTACCTTCTTCTTTCGGGACTTTTGTGGTCTACATCACTGCAAAAAGCTTTTCCACTATGTCTGGCAAGGAGAAACTGTGCCTGCACAGAAAACATCTCCCGTGGTGTTTTACATGTTGCAGAGAGCTCTGCTGAGTGTTTTGCACGAAGAAAAAGAAAGTTGTCCAAAACACCTTCCAATCGAATGTTCATGTGTTTGGAAAAGGTAGGAGAGTGGTAAGGTACTGTTTTCTATCAGTTTGCAAGCTGCGCACACTATCCCAGTGTTGTGCAGCTTCATTCTCACCTTTCCGAAGCTACTGGTCTCTCCGGCTCCCGGAGGCGAAGAATCGGCTTCTTCGCGCAAAGGCGATTGTGCCGGTCACAGTTCACTCCAGTGCGGCGGCATCTGCCGAAATGTGCCCGGGATCGGGCCATAGCTCCGGGGAGCTGCGTACCTAGGTCTTTCGGGACTTTTCTGGTCTACATCATACAGAAAGGATTTCCACTATGTTAGGCAAGGAGAAACTGTGCCAGCACAGAAAACATCTCCCATCGTGATTTACATGTTGCAGAGAGCTCGGCAGAAGTTTATGCAAGAAGAAAAAGAAAGTTTTCCAAAACACCTTCCAATCGAATGTTCATGTGTTTGGAAAAGGTAGGAGAGTGGTAAGGTACTGTTTTCTATCAGTTTGCAAGCTGCGCACACTATCCCAGTGTTGTGCAGCTTCATTCTCCACCTTTTGAAAGCAGCTGCTCTCTCCGGCTCGCGGAGGCAAGGAAGCGTCTTCTTCGCTCAAAGGCGATTGTGCCGGTCACAGTGCACTCCAGTGCGGCGGCTGCTTCCGAAATATGCCTGGGACAGGCGCTTAGCTCCGGGGAACTCCTTATTGCGACTTTAGCGTCTTTTGTGGTCTACATCACTGCAAAAAGCTTTTCCACTATGTCTGGCATGGAGAAACTGTGCCTGCACAGAAAACATCTCCCGTGATGTTTTACATGTTGCAGAGAGGTCTGCTGAGTGTTTTGCACCAGGAATAAGAAAGTTGACAAAACACCTTCCAACAGGATATTCATGTGTTTGGAAAAGGTAGGAAAGGGGTATGGTACTGTTTTCTATCAGTTTGCAAGCTGCACACACTATCCCAAAGTAGTGCAGCTTCATTCTTCACCTTTCCGAAGCAGCCGATCTCTCCGGCTGTCGGAGGCGAAGAATCGGCTTCTTCGCGCAAAGGCGATTGTGCCGGTCACAGTGCACTCAAGTGCCGCGGCTTCTTCCGAAATGTGCCCGGGACCGGCGCTTAGATCCGGGGACATCCGTACCTTCTTCTTTCGGGACTTTTGTGGTCTACATCACTGCAAAACGCTTTTCTACTATGTCTGGTAATGAGAAACTGTGCCTGCACAGAAAACATCTCTCATGGTGGTTTACATGTTGAACAGAGCTCTGCTGAGTGTTTTCCACGAAGAATAAGAAAGTTGTCCAAAACACCTTCTAACAGGATATTCATGTGTTTGGAAAAGGTAGGAAAGTTGTAAGGTACTGTTTTCTATCAGTTGGCAAGCTGCACACACTATCCCCGTGTTGAGCAGCTTCATTTCCACCTTTCGAGGCAGCCGCTCTGTCTGGTTCGCGGAGGCAAGGAAGCGGCTTCTTTGCGCAAAGGCGATTGTGCCGGTCACAGTGCACTCCAGTGCGGCGGCTTCTTCCGAAATGTGCCCGGGAGCGGGGCTTAGCTCCGGGGACATCCGTACCTTCTTCTTTCGGGACTTTTGTGGTCTACATAACTCCAAAACGCTTTTCCACTATGTCTGGTAATGAGAAACTTTGCCTGCACAGAAAACATCTCTCATGATGTTTTACATGTTGCAGAGAGCTCTGCTGAGTGTTTTGGGCGAAGAAAAAGAAAGTTTTCCAAAACACCTTCCAATCGAATGTTCATGTGTTTGGAAAAGGTAGGAGTGGTAAGGTACTGTTTTTTATCAGTTTGCAACCTGCGCTCACTATCCCAGTGTTGTGCAGCTTCATTCTTCACCTTTTGAAAGCAGCCGCTCTCTCCGGCTCCCGGAGGCGAAGAATCGGCTTCTTCGCGCAAAGGCGATTGTGCCGGTCACAGTGCACTCCAGTGCGGCGGCTTCTTCCGAAATGTGCCCGGGACCGGCGCTTACCTCCGGGGACATCCGTACCTTCTTCTTTCGGGTCTTTTGTGGTCTACATCACTCCAAAACGCTTTTCCACTATGTCTGGTAATGAGAAACTGTGCCTGCACAGAAAACATCTCTCATGATGTTTTACATGTTGCAGAGAGGTCTGCTGGGTGTTTCGCACGAAGAAAATAAAGTTGTTGGAAACACCTTCCAACCCAATATTCATATGTTTGGAAAAGGTAGGAAAGTGGTAAGGTACTGTTTTCTATCAGTTTGCAAGCTGCGCACACTATCCCAGTGTTGTGCAGCTTCATTCCCACCTTTCCGAAGCAGCCGCTCACTCCGGCCCCCGGAGACGAAGAGGCGGCTTCTTTGCGCAAAGGCGATTGTGCCGGTCACAGTGCACTCCAGTGCGGCGGCTTCTTCCGAAATGTGCCCGGGACCGGCGCTTAGATCCGGGGACATCCGTACCTTCTTCTTTCGGGACTTTTGTGGTCTACATCACTGCAAAAAGATTTTCCACTATGTCTGGCAAGGAGAAACTGTGCCTGCACAGAAAACATCTCCCGTGGTGTTTTACATGTTGCACAGAGCTCTGCTGAGTGTTTTGCACCAAGAATAAGAAAGTTTTCCAAAACACCTTCCAATCGAATGTTCATGTGTTTGGAAAAGGTAGGAGTGGTAAGGTACTGTTTTTCTCAGTTGGCAAGCTGCGCACACTATCCCAGTGTTGTGCAGCTTCATTCTTCACCTTTTGAAAGCAGCCGCTCTCTCCGGCTCCCGGAGGCGAAGAATCGGCTTCTTCGCGCAAAGGCGATTCTGCCGGTCACCGTGCACTCCAGTGCGGCGGCTAATTCCGAAATGCGCCCGGGCCCGGCGCTTAGCTCCGGGGAACTCTGTATTTCGACTTTAGCGTCTCTTGTGTTCTACATCACTACTAAAAGCATTTCCACTATGTCTGGCAAGTAGAAACTGTGCCAGCACAGAAAACATCTCCCATCATGTTTTACATGTTGCAGAGAGCTCTGCTGAGTGTTTTGCACGAAGAAAATAAAGCTGCTGAAAACACCTTCTAACCGAATATTCATATGTTTGGAAAAGGTACGAAAGTTGTAAGGTACTCTTTTCTATCAGTTTGCAAGCTGCGCACACTATCCCCGTGTTGTGCAGCTTCATTTCCACCTTTTCGAAGCAGCCGCTCTGTCTGGTTCGCGGAGGCAAGGAAGCGGCTTCTTTGCGCAAAGGCGATTGTGCCGGTCACAGTGCACTCTAGTGCGGCGGCTTCTTCCGAAATGTGCCCGGGACCGGCGCTTAGCTCCGGGGACATCCGTACCTTCTTCTTTCGGGACTTTTGTGGTCTACATCACTCCAAAACGCTTTTCCACTATGTCTGGTAATGAGAAACTTTGCCTGCACAGAAAACATCTCTCATGGTGTTTTACATGTTGCAGAGAGCTCTGCTGAGTGTTTTGGGCGAAGAAAAAGAAAGTTTTCCAAAACACCTTCCAATCGAATGTTCATGTGTTTGGAAAAGGTAGGAGTGGTAAGGTACTGTTTTTTATCAGTTTGCAAGCTGCGCACACTATCCCAGTGTTGTGCAGCTTCATTCTTCACCTTTTGAAAGCAACCGCTCTCTCCGGCTCCCGGAGACGAAGAATCGGCTTCTTCGCGCAAAGGCGATTGTGCCGGTCACAGTGCACTCCAGTGCGGCGGCTTCTTCCGAAATGCGCCCGGGCCCGGCGCTTAGCTCCGGGGAACTCTGTATTTCGACTTTAGCGTCTCTTGTGTTCTACATCACTACTAAAACTACATCACTACTAAAAGCATTTCCACTATGTCTGGCAAGTAGAAACATTGCCTGCACAGAAAACATCTCCCATCATGTTTTACATGTTGCAGAGAGCTCTGCTGAGTGTTTTGCACGAAGAAAAAAAAGTTGTTGAAAACACCTTCTAACCGAATATTCATATGTTTGGAAAAGGTAGGAAAGTAGTAAGGTACTGTTTTCTATCAGTTTGCAAGCTGCGCACACTATCCCAGTGTTGTGCAGCTTCATTCCCACCTTTCCGAAGCAGCCGCTCACTCCGGCCCCAGGAGACGAAGATGCGGCTTCTTCGCGCAAAGGCGATTGTGCCGGTCACAGTGCACTCCAGTGCGGAGGCTTCTTGAAATGTGCCCGGGCCCGGCGCTTACCTCCGGGGACATCCGTACCTTCTTCTTTCGGGACTTTTGTGGTCTACATCACTGCAAAAAGCTTTTCCACTATGTCTGGCAAGGAGAAACTGTGCCTGCACAGAAAACATCTCCCGTGGTGTTTTACATGTTGCAGAGAGCTCTGCTGAGTGTTTTGCACGAAGAAAAAGAAAGTTGTCCAAAACACCTTCCAATCGAATGTTCATGTGTTTGGAAAAGGTAGGAGAGTGGTAAGGTACTGTTTTCTATCAGTTTGCAAGCTGCGCACACTATCCCAGTGTTGTGCAGCTTCATTCTCACCTTTCCGAAGCTACTGGTCTCTCCGGCTCCCGGAGGCGAAGAATCGGCTTCTTCGCGCAAAGGCGATTGTGCCGGTCACAGTTCACTCCAGTGCGGCGGCATCTGCCGAAATGTGCCCGGGATCGGGCCATAGCTCCGGGGAGCTGCGTACCTAGGTCTTTCGGGACTTTTCTGGTCTACATCATACAGAAAGGATTTCCACTATGTTAGGCAAGGAGAAACTGTGCCAGCACAGAAAACATCTCCCATCGTGATTTACATGTTGCAGAGAGCTCGGCAGAAGTTTATGCAAGAAGAAAAAGAAAGTTTTCCAAAACACCTTCCAATCGAATGTTCATGTGTTTGGAAAAGGTAGGAGAGTGGTAAGGTACTGTTTTCTATCAGTTTGCAAGCTGCGCACACTATTCCAGTGTTGTGCAGCTTCATTCTCACCTTTCCGAAGCTACTGGTCTCTCCGGCTCCCGGAGGCGAAGAATCGGCTTCTTCGCGCAAAGGCGATTGTGCCGGTCACAGTGCACTCAAGTGCCGCGGCTTCTTCCGAAATGTGCCCGGGACCGGCGCTTAGATCCGGGGACATCCGTACCTTCTTCTTTCGGGACTTTTGTGGTCTACATCACTGCAAAACGCTTTTCTACTATGTCTGGTAATGAGAAACTGTGCCTGCACAGAAAACATCTCTCCTGGTGGTTTACATGTTGAACAGAGCTCTGCTGAGTGTTTTCCACGAAGAATAAGAAAGTTGTCCAAAACACCTTCTAACAGGATATTCATGTGTTTGGAAAAGGTAGGAAAGTTGTAAGGTACTGTTTTCTATCAGTTGGCAAGCTGCACACACTATCCCCGTGTTGAGCAGCTTCATTTCCACCTTTCGAGGCAGCCGCTCTGTCTGGTTCGCGGAGGCAAAGAAGCGGCTTCTTTGCGCAAAGGCGATTGTGCCGGTCACAGTGCACTCCAGTGCGGCGGCTTCTTCCGAAATGTGCCCGGGAGCGGGGCTTAGCTCCGGGGACATCCGTACCTTCTTCTTTCGGGACTTTTGTGGTCTACATCACTCCAAAACGCTTTTCCACTATGTCTGGTAATGAGAAACTTTGCCTGCACAGAAAACATCTCTCATGATGTTTTACATGTTGCAGAGAGCTCTGCTGAGTGTTTTGGGCGAAGAAAAAGAAAGTTTTCCAAAACACCTTCCAATCGAATGTTCATGTGTTTGAAAAGGTAGGAGAGTGGTAAGGTACTGTTTACTATCAGTTTGCAAGCTGCGCACACTATCCCAGTGTTGTGCAGCTTCATTCTCCACCTTTTGAAAGCAGCTGCTCCCTCGGGCTCGCGGAGGCAAGGAAGCGTCTTCTTCGCTCAAAGGCGATTGTGCCGGTCACAGTGCACTCCAGTGCGGCGGCTGCTTCCGAAATATGCCTGGGACAGGCGCTTAGCTCCGGGGAACTCCTTATTGCGACTTTAGCGTCTTTTGTGGTCTACATCACTGCAAAAAGCTTTTCCACTATGTCTGGCATGGAGAAACTGTGCCTGCACAGAAAACATCTCCCGTGGTTTTTTACATGTTGCAGTGAGGTCTGCTGAGTGTTTTGCACCAGGAATAAGAAAGTTGTACAAAACACCTTCCAACAGGATATTCATGTGTTTGGAAAAGGTAGGAAAGTGGTAAGGTACTGTTTTCTATCAGTTTGCAAGCTGCACACACTATCCCAAAGTAGTGCAGCTTCATTCTTCACCTTTCCGAAGCAGCCGATCTCTCCGGCTGTCGGAGGCCAAGAATCGGCTTCTTCGCGCAAAGGCGATTCTGCCGGTCACAGTGCACTCAAGTGCCGCGGCTTCTTCCGAAATGTGCCCGGGACCGGCGCTTAGATCCGGGGACATCCGTACCTTCTTCTTTCGGGACTTTTGTGGTCTACATCACTGCAAAACGCTTTTCTACTATGTCTGGTAATGAGAAACTGTGCCTGCACAGAAAACATCTCTCATGGTGTTTTACATGTTGAACAGAGCTCTGCTGAGTTTTTTCCAGGAAGAATAAGAAAGTTGTCCAAAACACCTTCTAACAGGATATTCATGTGTTTGGAAAAGGTAGGAAAGTTGTAAGGTACTGTTTTTTATCAGTTGGCAAGCTGCACACACTATCCCCGTGTTGAGCAGCTTCATTTCCACCTTTTCGAGGCAGCCGCTCTGTCTGGTTCGCGGAGGCAAGGAAGCGGCTTCTTCGCGCAAAGGCGATTGTGCCGGTCACAGTGCACTCCAGTGCGGCGGCTTCTTCCGAAATGTGCCCGTGACCGGCCCTTAGAACCAGGGACATCCGTACCTTCTTCTTTCGGGACTTTTGTGGTCTACATCACTCCAAAACGCTTTTCCACTATGTCTGGTAATGAGAAACTTTGCCTGCACAGAAAACATCTCTCATGATGTTTTACATGTTGCAGAGAGCTCTGCTGAGTGTTTTGCACCAGGAATAAGAAAGTTGACAAAACACCTTCCAACAGGATATTCATGTGTTTGGAAAAGGTAGGAAAGGGGTATGGTACTGTTTTCTATCAGTTTGCAAGCTGCACACACTATCCCAAAGTAGTGCAGCTTCATTCTTCACCTTTCCGAAGCAGCCGATCTCTCCGGCTGTCGGAGGCGAAGAATCGGCTTCTTCGCGCAAAGGCGATTGTGCCGGTCACAGTGCACTCCAGTGCGGCGGCTTCTTCCGAAATGTGCCCGGGACCGGCGCTTACCTCCGGGGACATCCGTACCTTCTTCTTTCGGGTCTTTTGTGGTCTACATCACTCCAAAACGCTTTTCCACTATGTCTGGTAATGAGAAACTGTGCCTGCACAGAAAACATCTCTCATGGTGTTTTACATGTTGCAGAGAGGTCTGCTGGGTGTTTTGCACGAAGAAAATAAAGTTATTGGAAACACCTTCCAACCCAATATTCATATGTTTGGAAAAGGTAGGAAAGTGGTAAGGTACTGTTTTCTATCAGTTTGCAAGCTGCGCACACTATCCCAGTGTTGTGCAGCTTCATTCCCACCTTTCCGAAGCAGCCGCTCACTCCGGCCCCCGGAGACGAAGAGGCGGCTTCTTTGCGCAAAGGCGATTGTGCCGGTCACAGTGCACTCCAGTGCGGCGGCTTCTTCCGAAATGTGCCCGGGACCGGCGCTTAGATCCGGGGACATCCGTACCTTCTTCTTTCGGGACTTTTGTGGTCTACATCACTGCAAAACGCTTTTCTACTATGTCTGGTAATGAGAAACTGTGCCTGCACAGAAAACATCTCTCCTGGTGTTTTACATGTTGAACAGAGCTCTGCTGAGTGTTTTCCACGAAGAATAAGAAAGTTGTCCAAAACACCTTCCAATCGAATGTTCATGTGTTTGGAAAAGGTAGGAGTGGTAAGGTACTGTTTTTTATCAGTTTGCAAGCTGCGCACACTATCCCAGTGTTGTGCAGCTTCATTCTTCACCTTTTGAAAGCAGCCGCTCTCTCCGGCTCCCGGAGACGAAGAATCGGCTTCTTCGCGCAAAGGCGATTGTGCCGGTCACAGTGCACTCCAGTGCGGCGGCTTCTTCCGAAATGCGCCCGGGCCCGGCGCTTAGCTCCGGGGAACTCTGTATTTCGACTTTAGCGTCTCTTGTGTTCTACATCACTACTAAAACTACATCACTACTAAAAGCATTTCCACTATGTCTGGCAAGTAGAAACATTGCCTGCACAGAAAACATCTCCCATCATGTTTTACATGTTGCAGAGAGCTCTGCTGAGTGTTTTGCACGAAGAAAATAAAGTTGTTGAAAACACCTTCTAACCGAATATTCATATGTTTGGAAAAGGTAGGAAAGTAGTAAGGTACTGTTTTCTATCAGTTTGCAAGCTGCGCACACTATCCCAGTGTTGTGCAGCTTCATTCCCACCTTTCCGAAGCAGCCGCTCACTCCGGCCCCAGGAGACGAAGATGCGGCTTCTTCGCGCAAAGGCGATTGTGCCGGTCACAGTGCACTCCAGTGCGGAGGCTTCTTGAAATGTGCCCGGGCCCGGCGCTTACCTCCGGGGACATCCGTACCTTCTTCTTTCGGGACTTTTGTGGTCTACATCACTGCAAAAAGCTTTTCCACTATGTCTGGCAAGGAGAAACTGTGCCTGCACAGAAAACATCTCCCGTGGTGTTTTACATGTTGCAGAGAGCTCTGCTGAGTGTTTTGCACGAAGAAAAAGAAAGTTGTCCAAAACACCTTCCAATCGAATGTTCATGTGTTTGGAAAAGGTAGGAGAGTGGTAAGGTACTGTTTTCTATCAGTTTGCAAGCTGCGCACACTATCCCAGTGTTGTGCAGCTTCATTCTCACCTTTCCGAAGCTACTGGTCTCTCCGGCTCCCGGAGGCGAAGAATCGGCTTCTTCGCGCAAAGGCGATTGTGCCGGTCACAGTTCACTCCAGTGCGGCGGCATCTGCCGAAATGTGCCCGGGATCGGGCCATAGCTCCGGGGAGCTGCGTACCTAGGTCTTTCGGGACTTTTCTGGTCTACATCATACAGAAAGGATTTCCACTATGTTAGGCAAGGAGAAACTGTGCCAGCACAGAAAACATCTCCCATCGTGATTTACATGTTGCAGAGAGCTCGGCAGAAGTTTATGCAAGAAGAAAAAGAAAGTTTTCCAAAACACCTTCCAATCGAATGTTCATGTGTTTGGAAAAGGTAGGAGAGTGGTAAGGTACTGTTTTCTATCAGTTTGCAAGCTGCGCACACTATCCCAGTGTTGTGCAGCTTCATTCTCCACCTTTTGAAAGCAGCTGCTCTCTCCGGCTCGCGGAGGCAAGGAAGCGTCTTCTTCGCTCAAAGGCGATTGTGCCGGTCACAGTGCACTCCAGTGCGGCGGCTGCTTCCGAAATATGCCTGGGACAGGCGCTTAGCTCCGGGGAACTCCTTATTGCGACTTTAGCGTCTTTTGTGGTCTACATCACTGCAAAAAGCTTTTCCACTATGTCTGGCATGGAGAAACTGTGCCTGCACAGAAAACATCTCCCGTGATGTTTTACATGTTGCAGAGAGGTCTGCTGAGTGTTTTGCACCAGGAATAAGAAAGTTGACAAAACACCTTCCAACAGGATATTCATGTGTTTGGAAAAGGTAGGAAAGGGGTATGGTACTGTTTTCTATCAGTTTGCAAGCTGCACACACTATCCCAAAGTAGTGCAGCTTCATTCTTCACCTTTCCGAAGCAGCCGATCTCTCCGGCTGTCGGAGGCGAAGAATCGGCTTCTTCGCGCAAAGGCGATTGTGCCGGTCACAGTGCACTCAAGTGCCGCGGCTTCTTCCGAAATGTGCCCGGGACCGGCGCTTAGATCCGGGGACATCCGTACCTTCTTCTTTCGGGACTTTTGTGGTCTACATCACTGCAAAACGCTTTTCTACTATGTCTGGTAATGAGAAACTGTGCCTGCACAGAAAACATCTCTCATGGTGGTTTACATGTTGAACAGAGCTCTGCTGAGTGTTTTCCACGAAGAATAAGAAAGTTGTCCAAAACACCTTCTAACAGGATATTCATGTGTTTGGAAAAGGTAGGAAAGTTGTAAGGTACTGTTTTCTATCAGTTGGCAAGCTGCACACACTATCCCCGTGTTGAGCAGCTTCATTTCCACCTTTCGAGGCAGCCGCTCTGTCTGGTTCGCGGAGGCAAGGAAGCGGCTTCTTTGCGCAAAGGCGATTGTGCCGGTCACAGTGCACTCCAGTGCGGCGGCTTCTTCCGAAATGTGCCCGGGAGCGGGGCTTAGCTCCGGGGACATCCGTACCTTCTTCTTTCGGGACTTTTGTGGTCTACATAACTCCAAAACGCTTTTCCACTATGTCTGGTAATGAGAAACTTTGCCTGCACAGAAAACATCTCTCATGATGTTTTACATGTTGCAGAGAGCTCTGCTGAGTGTTTTGGGCGAAGAAAAAGAAAGTTTTCCAAAACACCTTCCAATCGAATGTTCATGTGTTTGGAAAAGGTAGGAGTGGTAAGGTACTGTTTTTTATCAGTTTGCAACCTGCGCTCACTATCCCAGTGTTGTGCAGCTTCATTCTTCACCTTTTGAAAGCAGCCGCTCTCTCCGGCTCCCGGAGGCGAAGAATCGGCTTCTTCGCGCAAAGGCGATTGTGCCGGTCACAGTGCACTCCAGTGCGGCGGCTTCTTCCGAAATGTGCCCGGGACCGGCGCTTACCTCCGGGGACATCCGTACCTTCTTCTTTCGGGTCTTTTGTGGTCTACATCACTCCAAAACGCTTTTCCACTATGTCTGGTAATGAGAAACTGTGCCTGCACAGAAAACATCTCTCATGATGTTTTACATGTTGCAGAGAGGTCTGCTGGGTGTTTCGCACGAAGAAAATAAAGTTGTTGGAAACACCTTCCAACCCAATATTCATATGTTTGGAAAAGGTAGGAAAGTGGTAAGGTACTGTTTTCTATCAGTTTGCAAGCTGCGCACACTATCCCAGTGTTGTGCAGCTTCATTCCCACCTTTCCGAAGCAGCCGCTCACTCCGGCCCCCGGAGACGAAGAGGCGGCTTCTTTGCGCAAAGGCGATTGTGCCGGTCACAGTGCACTCCAGTGCGGCGGCTTCTTCCGAAATGTGCCCGGGACCGGCGCTTAGATCCGGGGACATCCGTACCTTCTTCTTTCGGGACTTTTGTGGTCTACATCACTGCAAAAAGATTTTCCACTATGTCTGGCAAGGAGAAACTGTGCCTGCACAGAAAACATCTCCCGTGGTGTTTTACATGTTGCACAGAGCTCTGCTGAGTGTTTTGCACCAAGAATAAGAAAGTTTTCCAAAACACCTTCCAATCGAATGTTCATGTGTTTGGAAAAGGTAGGAGTGGTAAGGTACTGTTTTTCTCAGTTGGCAAGCTGCGCACACTATCCCAGTGTTGTGCAGCTTCATTCTTCACCTTTTGAAAGCAGCCGCTCTCTCCGGCTCCCGGAGGCGAAGAATCGGCTTCTTCGCGCAAAGGCGATTCTGCCGGTCACCGTGCACTCCAGTGCGGCGGCTAATTCCGAAATGCGCCCGGGCCCGGCGCTTAGCTCCGGGGAACTCTGTATTTCGACTTTAGCGTCTCTTGTGTTCTACATCACTACTAAAAGCATTTCCACTATGTCTGGCAAGTAGAAACTGTGCCAGCACAGAAAACATCTCCCATCATGTTTTACATGTTGCAGAGAGCTCTGCTGAGTGTTTTGCACGAAGAAAATAAAGCTGCTGAAAACACCTTCTAACCGAATATTCATATGTTTGGAAAAGGTACGAAAGTTGTAAGGTACTCTTTTCTATCAGTTTGCAAGCTGCGCACACTATCCCCGTGTTGTGCAGCTTCATTTCCACCTTTTCGAAGCAGCCGCTCTGTCTGGTTCGCGGAGGCAAGGAAGCGGCTTCTTTGCGCAAAGGCGATTGTGCCGGTCACAGTGCACTCTAGTGCGGCGGCTTCTTCCGAAATGTGCCCGGGACCGGCGCTTAGCTCCGGGGACATCCGTACCTTCTTCTTTCGGGACTTTTGTGGTCTACATCACTCCAAAACGCTTTTCCACTATGTCTGGTAATGAGAAACTTTGCCTGCACAGAAAACATCTCTCATGGTGTTTTACATGTTGCAGAGAGCTCTGCTGAGTGTTTTGGGCGAAGAAAAAGAAAGTTTTCCAAAACACCTTCCAATCGAATGTTCATGTGTTTGGAAAAGGTAGGAGTGGTAAGGTACTGTTTTTTATCAGTTTGCAAGCTGCGCACACTATCCCAGTGTTGTGCAGCTTCATTCTTCACCTTTTGAAAGCAACCGCTCTCTCCGGCTCCCGGAGACGAAGAATCGGCTTCTTCGCGCAAAGGCGATTGTGCCGGTCACAGTGCACTCCAGTGCGGCGGCTTCTTCCGAAATGCGCCCGGGCCCGGCGCTTAGCTCCGGGGAACTCTGTATTTCGACTTTAGCGTCTCTTGTGTTCTACATCACTACTAAAACTACATCACTACTAAAAGCATTTCCACTATGTCTGGCAAGTAGAAACATTGCCTGCACAGAAAACATCTCCCATCATGTTTTACATGTTGCAGAGAGCTCTGCTGAGTGTTTTGCACGAAGAAAAAAAAGTTGTTGAAAACACCTTCTAACCGAATATTCATATGTTTGGAAAAGGTAGGAAAGTAGTAAGGTACTGTTTTCTATCAGTTTGCAAGCTGCGCACACTATCCCAGTGTTGTGCAGCTTCATTCCCACCTTTCCGAAGCAGCCGCTCACTCCGGCCCCAGGAGACGAAGATGCGGCTTCTTCGCGCAAAGGCGATTGTGCCGGTCACAGTGCACTCCAGTGCGGAGGCTTCTTGAAATGTGCCCGGGCCCGGCGCTTACCTCCGGGGACATCCGTACCTTCTTCTTTCGGGACTTTTGTGGTCTACATCACTGCAAAAAGCTTTTCCACTATGTCTGGCAAGGAGAAACTGTGCCTGCACAGAAAACATCTCCCGTGGTGTTTTACATGTTGCAGAGAGCTCTGCTGAGTGTTTTGCACGAAGAAAAAGAAAGTTGTCCAAAACACCTTCCAATCGAATGTTCATGTGTTTGGAAAAGGTAGGAGAGTGGTAAGGTACTGTTTTCTATCAGTTTGCAAGCTGCGCACACTATCCCAGTGTTGTGCAGCTTCATTCTCACCTTTCCGAAGCTACTGGTCTCTCCGGCTCCCGGAGGCGAAGAATCGGCTTCTTCGCGCAAAGGCGATTGTGCCGGTCACAGTTCACTCCAGTGCGGCGGCATCTGCCGAAATGTGCCCGGGATCGGGCCATAGCTCCGGGGAGCTGCGTACCTAGGTCTTTCGGGACTTTTCTGGTCTACATCATACAGAAAGGATTTCCACTATGTTAGGCAAGGAGAAACTGTGCCAGCACAGAAAACATCTCCCATCGTGATTTACATGTTGCAGAGAGCTCGGCAGAAGTTTATGCAAGAAGAAAAAGAAAGTTTTCCAAAACACCTTCCAATCGAATGTTCATGTGTTTGGAAAAGGTAGGAGAGTGGTAAGGTACTGTTTTCTATCAGTTTGCAAGCTGCGCACACTATCCCAGTGTTGTGCAGCTTCATTCTCACCTTTCCGAAGCTACTGGTCTCTCCGGCTCCCGGAGGCGAAGAATCGGCTTCTTCGCGCAAAGGCGATTGTGCCGGTCACAGTGCACTCAAGTGCCGCGGCTTCTTCCGAAATGTGCCCGGGACCGGCGCTTAGATCCGGGGACATCCGTACCTTCTTCTTTCGGGACTTTTGTGGTCTACATCACTGCAAAACGCTTTTCTACTATGTCTGGTAATGAGAAACTGTGCCTGCACAGAAAACATCTCTCCTGGTGTTTTACATGTTGAACAGAGCTCTGCTGAGTGTTTTCCACGAAGAATAAGAAAGTTGTCCAAAACACCTTCTAACAGGATATTCATGTGTTTGGAAAAGGTAGGAAAGTTGTAAGGTACTGTTTTCTATCAGTTGGCAAGCTGCACACACTATCCCCGTGTTGAGCAGCTTCATTTCCACCTTTCGAGGCAGCCGCTCTGTCTGGTTCGCGGAGGCAAGGAAGCGGCTTCTTTGCGCAAAGGCGATTGTGCCGGTCACAGTGCACTCCAGTGCGGCGGCTTCTTCCGAAATGTGCCCGGGAGCGGGGCTTAGCTCCGGGGACATCCGTACCTTCTTCTTTCGGGACTTTTGTGGTCTACATCACTCCAAAACGCTTTTCCACTATGTCTGGTAATGAGAAACTTTGCCTGCACAGAAAACATCTCTCATGATGTTTTACATGTTGCAGAGAGCTCTGCTGAGTGTTTTGGGCGAAGAAAAAGAAAGTTTTCCAAAACACCTTCCAATCGAATGTTCATGTGTTTGAAAAGGTAGGAGAGTGGTAAGGTACTGTTTACTATCAGTTTGCAAGCTGCGCACACTATCCCAGTGTTGTGCAGCTTCATTCTCCACCTTTTGAAAGCAGCTGCTCCCTCCGGCTCGCGGAGGCAAGGAAGCGTCTTCTTCGCTCAAAGGCGATTGTGCCGGTCACAGTGCACTCCAGTGCGGCGGCTGCTTCCGAAATATGCCTGGGACAGGCGCTTAGCTCCGGGGAACTCCTTATTGCGACTTTAGCGTCTTTTGTGGTCTACATCACTGCAAAAAGCTTTTCCACTATGTCTGGCATGGAGAAACTGTGCCTGCACAGAAAACATCTCCCGTGGTTTTTTACATGTTGCAGTGAGGTCTGCTGAGTGTTTTGCACCAGGAATAAGAAAGTTGTACAAAACACCTTCCAACAGGATATTCATGTGTTTGGAAAAGGTAGGAAAGTGGTAAGGTACTGTTTTCTATCAGTTTGCAAGCTGCACACACTATCCCAAAGTAGTGCAGCTTCATTCTTCACCTTTCCGAAGCAGCCGATCTCTCCGGCTGTCGGAGGCCAAGAATCGGCTTCTTCGCGCAAAGGCGATTCTGCCGGTCACAGTGCACTCAAGTGCCGCGGCTTCTTCCGAAATGTGCCCGGGACCGGCGCTTAGATCCGGGGACATCCGTACCTTCTTCTTTCGGGACTTTTGTGGTCTACATCACTGCAAAACGCTTTTCTACTATGTCTGGTAATGAGAAACTGTGCCTGCACAGAAAACATCTCTCATGGTGTTTTACATGTTGAACAGAGCTCTGCTGAGTTTTTTCCAGGAAGAATAAGAAAGTTGTCCAAAACACCTTCTAACAGGATATTCATGTGTTTGGAAAAGGTAGGAAAGTTGTAAGGTACTGTTTTTTATCAGTTGGCAAGCTGCACACACTATCCCCGTGTTGAGCAGCTTCATTTCCACCTTTTCGAGGCAGCCGCTCTGTCTGGTTCGCGGAGGCAAGGAAGCGGCTTCTTCGCGCAAAGGCGATTGTGCCGGTCACAGTGCACTCCAGTGCGGCGGCTTCTTCCGAAATGTGCCCGTGACCGGCCCTTAGAACCAGGGACATCCGTACCTTCTTCTTTCGGGACTTTTGTGGTCTACATCACTCCAAAACGCTTTTCCACTATGTCTGGTAATGAGAAACTTTGCCTGCACAGAAAACATCTCTCATGATGTTTTACATGTTGCAGAGAGCTCTGCTGAGTGTTTTGCACCAGGAATAAGAAAGTTGACAAAACACCTTCCAACAGGATATTCATGTGTTTGGAAAAGGTAGGAAAGGGGTATGGTACTGTTTTCTATCAGTTTGCAAGCTGCACACACTATCCCAAAGTAGTGCAGCTTCATTCTTCACCTTTCCGAAGCAGCCGATCTCTCCGGCTGTCGGAGGCGAAGAATCGGCTTCTTCGCGCAAAGGCGATTGTGCCGGTCACAGTGCACTCCAGTGCGGCGGCTTCTTCCGAAATGTGCCCGGGACCGGCGCTCACCTCCGGGGACATCCGTACCTTCTTCTTTCGGGTCTTTTGTGGTCTACATCACTCCAAAACGCTTTTCCACTATGTCTGGTAATGAGAAACTGTGCCTGCACAGAAAACATCTCTCATGGTGTTTTACATGTTGCAGAGAGGTCTGCTGGGTGTTTTGCACGAAGAAAATAAAGTTGTTGGAAACACCTTCCAACCCAATATTCATATGTTTGGAAAAGGTAGGAAAGTGGTAAGGTACTGTTTTCTATCAGTTTGCCAGCTGCGCACACTATCCCAGTGTTGTGCAGCTTCATTCCCACCTTTCCGAAGCAGCCGCTCACTCCGGCCCCCGGAGACGAAGAGGCGGCTTCTTTGCGCAAAGGCGATTGTGCCGGTCACAGTGCACTCCAGGGCGGCGGCTTCTTCCGAAATGTGCCCGGGACCGGCGCTTACCTCCGGGGACATCCGTACCTTCTTCTTTCGGGACTTTTGTGGTCTACATCACTGCAAAACGCTTTTCTACTATGTCTGGTAATGAGAAACTGTGCCTGCACAGAAAACATCTCTCCTGGTGTTTTACATGTTGAACAGAGCTCTGCTGAGTGTTTTCCACGAAGAATAAGAAAGTTGTCCAAAACACCTTCTAACAGGATATTCATGTGTTTGGAAAAGGTAGGAAAGTTGTAAGGTACTGTTTTCTGTCAGTTGGCAAGCTGCACACACTATCCCAGTGTTGTGCAGCTTCATTCTTCACCTTTTGAAAGCAGCCGCTCTCTCCGGCTCCCGGAGGCGAAGAATCGGCTTCTTCGCGCAAAGGCGATTCTGCCGGTCACAGTGCACTCCAGTGCGGCGGCTAATTCCGAAATGTGCCCGGGACCGGCGCTTAGCTCCGGGGAACTCTGTATTTCGACTTTAGCGTCTCTTGTGTTCTACATCACTACTAAAAGCATTTCCACTATGTCTGGCAAGTAGAAACTGTGCCAGCACAGAAAACATCTCCCATCATGTTTTACATGTTGCAGAGAGCTCTGCTGAGTGTTTTGGGCGAAGAAAAAGAAAGTTTTCCAAAACACCTTCCAATCGAATGTTCATGTGTTTGGAAAAGGTAGGAGTGGTAAGGTACTGTTTTTTATCAGTTTGCAAGCTGCGCACACTATCCCAGTGTTGTGCAGCTTCATTCTTCACCTTTTGAAAGCAGCCGCTCTCTCCGGCTCCCGGAGGCGAAGAATCGGCTTCTTCGCGCAAAGGCGATTGTGCCGGTCACAGTGCACTCCAGTGCGGCGGCTTCTTCCGAAATGCGCCCGGGCCCGGCGCTTAGCTCCGGGGAACTCTGTATTTCGACTTTAGCGTCTCTTGTGTTCTACATCACTACTAAAACTACATCACTACTAAAAGCATTTCCACTATGTCTGGCAAGTAGAAACATTGCCTGCACAGAAAACATCTCCCATCATGTTTTACATGTTGCAGAGAGCTCTGCTGAGTGTTTTGCACGAAGAAAAAAAAGTTGTTGAAAACACCTTCTAACCGAATATTCATATGTTTGGAAAAGGTAGGAAAGTAGTAAGGTACTGTTTTCTATCAGTTTGCAAGCTGCGCACACTATCCCAGTGTTGTGCAGCTTCATTCCCACCTTTCCGAAGCAGCCGCTCACTCCGGCCCCAGGAGACGAAGATGCGGCTTCTTCGCGCAAAGGCGATTGTGCCGGTCACAGTGCACTCCAGTGCGGAGGCTTCTTGAAATGTGCCCGGGCCCGGCGCTTACCTCCGGGGACATCCGTACCTTCTTCTTTCGGGACTTTTGTGGTCTACATCACTGCAAAAAGCTTTTCCACTATGTCTGGCAAGGAGAAACTGTGCCTGCACAGAAAACATCTCCCGTGGTGTTTTACATGTTGCAGAGAGCTCTGCTGAGTGTTTTGCACGAAGAAAAAGAAAGTTGTCCAAAACACCTTCCAATCGAATGTTCATGTGTTTGTAAAAGGTAGGAGAGTGGTAAGGTACTGTTTTCTATCAGTTTGCAAGCTGCGCACACTATCCCAGTGTTGTGCAGCTTCATTCTCACCTTTCCGAAGCTACTGGTCTCTCCGGCTCCCGGAGGCGAAGAATCGGCTTCTTCGCGCAAAGGCGATTGTGCCGGTCACAGTGCACTCCAGTGCGGCGGCATCTGCCGAAATGTGCCCGGGATCGGGCCATAGCTCCGGGGAGCTGCGTACCTAGGTCTTTCGGGACTTTTCTGGTCTACATCATACAGAAAGGATTTCCACTATGTTAGGCAAGGAGAAACTGTGCCAGCACAGAAAACATCTCCCATCGTGATTTACATGTTGCAGAGAGCTCGGCAGAAGTTTATGCAAGAAGAAAAAGAAAGTTTTCCAAAACACCTTCCAATCGAATGTTCATGTGTTTGGAAAAGGTAGGAGAGTGGTAAGGTACTGTTTTCTATCAGTTTGCAAGCTGCGCACACTATCCCAGTGTTGTGCAGCTTCATTCTCCACCTTTTGAAAGCAGCTGCTCTCTCCGGCTCGCGGAGGCAAGGAAGCGTCTTCTTCGCTCAAAGGCGATTGTGCCGGTCACAGTGCACTCCAGTGCGGCGGCTGCTTCCGAAATATGCCTGGGACAGGCGCTTAGCTCCGGGGAACTCCTTATTGCGACTTTAGCGTCTTTTGTGGTCTACATCACTGCAAAAAGATTTTCCACTATGTCTGGCATGGAGAAACTGTGCCTGCACAGAAAACATCTCCCGTGATGTTTTACATGTTGCAGAGAGGTCTGCTGAGTGTTTTGCACCAGGAATAAGAAAGTTGACAAAACACCTTCCAACAGGATATTCATGTGTTTGGAAAAGGTAGGAAAGGGGTATGGTACTGTTTTCTATCAGTTGGCAAGCTGCACACACTATCCCCGTGTTGTGCAGCTTCATTTCCACCTTTTCGAAGCAGCCGCTCTGTCTGGTTCGCGGAGGCAAGGAAGCGGCTTCTTCGCGCAAAGGCGATTGTGCCGGTCACAGTGCACTCCAGTGCGGCGGCTTCTTCCGAAATGTGCCCGGGACCGGCGCTTAGATCCAGGGACATCCGTACCTTCTTCTTTCGGGACTTTTGTGGTCTACATCACTCCAAAACGCTTTTCCACTATGTCTGGTAATGAGAAACTTTGCCTGCACAGAAAACATCTCTCATGATGTTTTACATGTTGCAGAGAGCTCTGCTGAGTGTTTTGGGCGAAGAAAAAGAAAGTTTTCCAAAACACCTTCCAATCGAATGTTCATGTGTTTGGAAAAGGTAGGAGTGGTAAGGTACTGTTTTTTATCAGTTTGCAAGCTGCGCACACTATCCCAGTGTTGTGCAGCTTCATTCTTCACCTTTTGAAAGCAGCCGCTCTCTCCGGCTCCCGGAGGCGAAGAATCGGCTTCTTCGCGCAAAGGCGATTGTGCCGGTCACAGTGCACTCCAGTGCGGCGGCTTCTTCCGAAATGTGCCCGGGACCGGCGCTTACCTCCGGGGACATCCGTACCTTCTTCTTTCGGGACTTTTGTGGTCTACATCACTGCAAAACGCTTTTCTACTATGTCTGGTAATGAGAAACTGTGCCTGCACAGAAAACATCTCTCCTGGTGTTTTACATGTTGAACAGAGCTCTGCTGAGTGTTTTCCACGAAGAATAAGAAAGTTTTCCAAAACACCTTCTAACAGGATATTCATGTGTTTGGAAAAGGTAGGAAAGTTGTAAGGTACTGTTTTCTATCAGTTGGCAAGCTGCACACACTATCCCCGTGTTGTGCAGCTTCATTTCCTCCTTTTCGAAGCAGCCGCTCTGTCTGGTTCGCGGAGGCAAGGAAGCGGCTTCTTCGCGCAAAGGCGATTGTGCCGGTCACAGTGCACTCCAGTGCGGCGGCTTCTTCCGAAATGTGCCCGGGCCTGGCGCTTAGCCCTGGGGAACTCTGTATTTCGACTTTAGCGTCTCTTGTGTTCTACATCACTACTAAAAGCATTTCCACTATGTCTGGCAAGTAGAAACTGTGCCTGCACAGAAAACATCTCCCATCATGTTTTACATGTTGCAGAGAGCTCTGCTGAGTGTTTTGCACGAAGAAAAAAAAGTTGTTGAAAACACCTTCTAACCGAATATTCATATGTTTGGAAAAGGTAGGAAAGTAGTAAGGTACTGTTTTCTATCAGTTTGCAAGCTGCGCACACTATCCCAGTGTTGTGCAGCTTCATTCTTCACCTTTTGAAAGCAGCCGCTCTCTCTGGCTCCCGGAGACGAAGAGGCGCCCGGGACCGGCGCTTACCTCCGGGGACATCCGTACCTTCTTCTTTCGGGACTTTTGTGGTCTACATCACTGCAAAAAGATTTTTCACTATGTCTGGCAAGGAGAAACTGTGCCTGCACAGAAAACATCTCCCGTGGTGTTTTACATGTTGCACAGAGCTCTGCTGAGTGTTTTGCACCAAGAATAAGAAAGTTTTCCAAAACACCTTCCAATCGAATGTTCATGTGTTTGGAAAAGGTAGGAGTGGTAAGGTACTGTTTTTCTCAGTTGGCAAGCTGCGCACACTATCCCAGTGTTGTGCAGCTTCATTCTTCACCTTTTGAAAGCAGCCGCTCTCTCCGGCTCCCGGAGGCGAAGAATCGGCTTCTTCGCGCAAAGGCGATTGTGCCGGTCACAGTGCACTCCAGTGCGGCGGCTAATTCCGAAATGCGCCCGGGCCCGGCGCATACCTCCGGGGAACTCTGTATTTCGACTTTAGCGTCTCTTGTGTTCTACATCACTACTAAAAGCATTTCCACTATGTCTGGCAAGTAGAAACTGTGCCAGCACAGAAAACATCTCCCATCATGTTTTACATATTGCAGAGAGCTCTGCTGAGTGTTTTGCACGAAGAAAATAAAGCTGCTGAAAACACCTTCTAACCGAATATTCATATGTTTGGAAAAGGTACGAAAGTTGTAAGGTACTCTTTTCTATCAGTTTGCAAGCTGCGCACACTATCCCCGTGTTGTGCAGCTTCATTTCCACCTTTCCGAAGCAGCCGCTCTGTCTGGTTCGCGGAGGCAAGGAAGCGGCTTCTTTGCGCAAAGGCGATTGTGCCGGTCACAGTGCACTCTAGTGCCGCGGCTTCTTCCGAAATGTGCCCGGGACCGGCGCTTAGCTCCGGGGACATCCGTACCTTCTTCTTTCGGGACTTTTGTGGTCTACATCACTCCAAAACGCTTTTCCACTATGTCTGGTAATGAGAAACTTTGCCTGCACAGAAAACATCTCTCATGATGTTTTACATGTTGCAGAGAGCTCTGCTGAGTGTTTTGGGCGAAGAAAAAGAAAGTTTTCCAAAACACCTTCCAATCGAATGTTCATGTGTTTGGAAAAGGTAGGAGTGGTAAGGTACTGTTTTTTATCAGTTTGCAAGCTGCGCACACTATCCCCGTGTTGTGCAGCTTCATTCTTCACCTTTTGAAAGCAGCCGCTCTCTCCGGCTCCCGGAGACGAAGAATCGGCTTCTTCGCGCAAAGGCGATTGTGCCGGTCACAGTGCACTCCAGTGCGGCGGCTTCTTCCGAAATGCGCCCGGGCCCGGCGCTTAGCTCCGGGGAACTCTGTATTTCGACTTTAGCGTCTCTTGTGTTCTACATCACTACTAAAACTACATCACTACTAAAAGCATTTCCACTATGTCTGGCAAGTAGAAACATTGCCTGCACAGAAAACATCTCCCATCATGTTTTACATGTTGCAGAGAGCTCTGCTGAGTGTTTTGCACGAAGAAAAAAAAGTTGTTGAAAACACCTTCTAACCGAATATTCATATGTTTGGAAAAGGTAGGAAAGTAGTAAGGTACTGTTTTCTATCAGTTTGCAAGCTGCGCACACTATCCCAGTGTTGTGCAGCTTCATTCCCACCTTTCCGAAGCAGCCGCTCACTCCGGCCCCAGGAGACGAAGATGCGGCTTCTTCGCGCAAAGGCGATTGTGCCGGTCACAGTGCACTCCAGTGCGGAGGCTTCTTGAAATGTGCCCGGGCCCGGCGCTTACCTCCGGGGACATCCGTACCTTCTTCTTTCGGGTCTTTTGTGGTCTACATCACTGCAAAACGCTTTTCCACTATGTCTGGTAATGAGAAACTGTGCCTGCACAGAAAACATCTCCCATCATGTTTTACATGTTGCAGAGAGCTCTGCTGAGTGTTTTGCACGAAGAAAAAAAAGTTGTTGAAAACACCTTCTAACCGAATATTCATATGTTTGGAAAAGGTAGGAAAGTAGTAAGGTACTGTTTTTTATCAGTTTGCAAGCTGCGCACACTATCCCAGTGTTGTGCAGCTTCATTCCCACCTTTCCGAAGCAGCCGCTCACTCCGGCCCCAGGAGACGAAGATGCGGCTTCTTTGCGCAAAGGCGATTGTGCCGGTCACAGTGCACTCCAGTGCGGAGGCTTCTTGAAATGTGCCCGGGCCCGGCGCTTACCTCCGGGGACATCCGTACCTTCTTCTTTCGGGACTTTTGTGGTCTACATCACTGCAAAAAGCTTTTCCACTATGTCTGGCAAGGAGAAACTGTGCCTGCACAGAAAATATCTCCCGTGGTGTTTTACATGTTGCAGAGAGCTCTGCTGAGTGTTTTGCACGAAGAAAAAGAAAGTTGTCCAAAACACCTTCCAATCGAATGTTCATGTGTTTGGAAAAGGTAGGAGTGGTAAGGTACTGTTTTCTATCAGTTTGCAAGCTGCGCACACTATCCCAGTGTTGTGCAGCTTCATTCTCACCTTTCCGAAGCTACTGGTCTCTCCGGCTGTCGGAGGCCAAGAATCGGCTTCTTCGCGCAAAGGCGATTGTGCCGGTCACAGTGCACTCCAGTGCGGCGGCATCTGCCGAAATGTGCCCGGGATCGGGCCATAGCTCCGGGGAGCTGCGTACCTAGGTCTTTCGGGACTTTTCTGGTCTACATCATACAGAAAGGATTTCCACTATGTTAGGCAAGGAGAAACTGTGCCAGCACAGAAAACATCTCCCATCGTGATTTACATGTTGCAGAGAGCTCGGCAGAAGTTTATGCAAGAAGAAAAAGAAAGTTTTCCAAAACACCTTCCAATCGAATGTTCATGTGTTTGGAAAAGGTAGGAGAGTGGTAAGGTACTGTTTTCTATCAGTTTGCAAGCTGCGCACACTATCCCAGTGTTGTGCAGCTTCATTCTCCACCTTTTGAAAGCAGCTGCTCTCTCCGGCTCGCGGAGGCAAGGAAGCGTCTTCTTCGCTCAAAGGCGATTGTGCCGGTCACAGTGCACTCCAGTGCGGCGGCTGCTTCCGAAATATGCCTGGGACAGGCGCTTAGCTCCGGGGAACTCCTTATTGCGACTTTAGCGTCTTTTGTGGTCTACATCACTGCAAAAAGATTTTCCACTATGTCTGGCATGGAGAAACTGTGCCTGCACAGAAAACATCTCCCGTGATGTTTTACATGTTGCAGAGAGGTCTGCTGAGTGTTTTGCACCAGGAATAAGAAAGTTGACAAAACACCTTCCAACAGGATATTCATGTGTTTGGAAAAGGTAGGAAAGGGGTATGGTACTGTTTTCTATCAGTTTGCAAGCTGCACACACTATCCCAAAGTAGTGCAGCTTCATTCTTCACCTTTCCGAAGCAGCCGATCTCTCCGGCTGTCGGAGGCGAAGGATCGGCTTCTTCGCGCAAAGGCGATTGTGCCGGTCACAGTGCACTCAAGTGCCGCGGCTTCTTCCGAAATGTGCCCGGGACCGGCGCTTAGATCCGGGGACATCCGTACCTTCTTCTTTCGGGACTTTTGTGGTCTACATCACTGCAAAACGCTTTTCTACTATGTCTGGTAATGAGAAACTGTGCCTGCACAGAAAACATCTCTCCTGGTGTTTTACATGTTGAACAGAGCTCTGCTGAGTGTTTTCCACGAAGAATAAGAAAGTTGTCCAAAACACCTTCTAACAGGATATTCATGTGTTTGGAAAAGGTAGGAAAGTTGTAAGGTACTGTTTTCTATCAGTTGGCAAGCTGCACACACTATCCCCGTGTTGAGCAGCTTCATTTCCACCTTTTCGAGGCAGCCGCTCTGTCTGGTTCGCGGAGGCAAGGAAGCGGCTTCTTTGCGCAAAGGCGATTGTGCCGGTCACAGTGCACTCCAGTGCGGCGGCTTCTTCCGAAATGTGCCCGGGAGCGGGGCTTAGCTCCGGGGACATCCGTACCTTCTTCTTTCGGGACTTTTGTGGTCTACATCACTGCAAAACGCTTTTCCACTATGTCTGGTAATGAGAAACTTTGCCTGCACAGAAAACATCTCTCATGATGTTTTACATGTTGCAGAGAGCTCTGCTGAGTGTTTTGGGCGAAGAAAAAGAAAGTTTTCCAAAACACCTTCCAATCGAATGTTCATGTGTTTGGAAAAGGTAGGAGTGATAAGGTACTGTTTTTTATCAGTTTGCAAGCTGCGCACACTATCCCCGTGTTGTGCAGCTTCATTCTTCACCTTTTGAAAGCAGCCGCTCTCTCCGGCTGCCGGAGGCGAAGAATCGGCTTCTTCGCGCAAAGGCGATTGTGCCGGTCACAGTGCACTCCAGTGCGGCGGCATCTGCCGAAATGTGCCCGGGACCGGCGCTTACCTCCGGGGACATCCGTACCTTCTTCTTTCGGGTCTTTTGTGGTCTACATCACTGCAAAACGCTTTTCCACTATGTCTGGTAATGAGAAACTGTGCCTGCACAGAAAACATCTCCCATCATGTTTTACATGTTGCAGAGAGCTCTGCTGAGTGTTTTGCACGAAGAAAATAAAGTTGTTGGAAACACCTTCCAACCCAATATTCATATGTTTGGAAAAGGTAGGAAAGTGGTAAGGTACTGTTTTCTATCAGTTTACAAGCTGCGCACACTATCCCAGTGTTGTGCAGCTTCATTCCCACCTTTCCGAAGCAGCCGCTCACTCCGGCCCCAGGAGACGAAGAGGCGGCTTCTTTGCGCAAAGGCGATTGTGCCGGTCACAGTGCACTCCAGTGCGGCGGCTTCTTCCGAAATGTGCCCGGGACCGGCGCTTAGATCCGGGGACATCCGTACCTTCTTCTTTCGGGACTTTTGTGGTCTACATCACTGCAAAACGCTTTTCTACTATGTCTGGTAATGAGAAACTGTGCCTGCACAGAAAACATCTCTCCTGGTGTTTTACATGTTGAACAGAGCTCTGCTGAGTGTTTTCCACGAAGAATAAGAAAGTTGTCCAAAACACCTTCTAACAGGATATTCATGTGTTTGGAAAAGGTAGGAAAGTTGTAAGGTACTGTTTTCTATCAGTTGGCAAGCTGCACACACTATCCCCGTGTTGTGCAGCTTCATTTCCACCTTTCCGAAGCAGCCGCTCTGTCTGGTTCGCGGAGGCAAGGAAGCGGCTTCTTCGCGCAAAGGCGATTGTGCCGGTCACAGTGCACTCCAGTGCGGCGGCTTCTTCCGAAATGTGCCCGGGACCGGCGCTTAGATCCAGGGACATCCGTACCTTCTTCTTTCGGGACTTTTGTGGTCTACATCACTGCAAAACGCTTTTCCACTATGTCTGGTAATGAGAAACTTTGCCTGCACAGAAAACATCTCTCATGATGTTTTACATGTTGCAGAGAGCTCTGCTGAGTGTTTTGGGCGAAGAAAAAGAAAGTTTTCCAAAACACCTTCCAATCAAATGTTCATGTGTTTGGAAAAGGTAGGAGTGGTAAGGTACTGTTTTTTATCAGTTTGCAACCTGCGCTCACTATCCCAGTGTTGTGCAGCTTCATTCTTCACCTTTTGAAAGCAGCCGCTCTCTCCGGCTCCCGGAGGCGAAGAATCGGCTTCTTCGCGCAAAGGCGATTGTGCCGGTCACAGTGCACTCCAGTGCGGCGGCTTCTTCCGAAATGTGCCCGGGACCGGCGCTTACCTCCGGGGACATCCGTACCTTCTTCTTTCGGGTCTTTTGTGGTCTACATCACTTTAAAACGCTTTTCCACTATGTCTGGTAATGAGAAACTGTGCCTGCACAGAAAACATCTCTCATGGTGTTTTACATGTTGCAGAGAGGTCTGCTGAGTGTTTTGCACGAAGAAAATAAAGTTGTTGGAAACACCTTCCAACCCAATATTCATATGTTTGGAAAAGGTAGGAAAGTGGTAAGGTACTGTTTTCTATCAGTTTACAAGCTGCGCACACTATCCCAGTGTTGTGCAGCTTCATTCCCACCTTTCCGAAGCAGCCGCTCACTCCGGCCCCAGGAGACGAAGAGGCGGCTTCTTTGCGCAAAGGCGATTGTGCCGGTCACAGTGCACTCCAGTGCGGCGGCTTCTTCCGAAATGTGCCCGGGACCGGCGCTTAGATCCGGGGACATCCGTACCTTCTTCTTTCGGGACTTTTGTGGTCTACATCACTGCAAAACGCTTTTCTACTATGTCTGGTAATGAGAAACTGTGCCTGCACAGAAAACATCTCTCCTGGTGTTTTACATGTTGAACAGAGCTCTGCTGAGTGTTTTCCACGAAGAATAAGAAAGTTTTCCAAAACACCTTCTAACAGGATATTCATGTGTTTGGAAAAGGTAGGAAAGTTGTAAGGTACTGTTTTCTATCAGTTGGCAAGCTGCACACACTATCCCCGTGTTGTGCAGCTTCATTTCCACCTTTTCGAAGCAGCCGCTCTGTCTGGTTCGCGGAGGCAAGGAAGCGGCTTCTTCGCGCAAAGGCGATTGTGCCGGTCACAGTGCACTCCAGTGCGGCGGCTTCTTCCGAAATGTGCCCGGGCCTGGCGCTTAGCCCTGGGGAACTCTGTATTTCGACTTTAGCGTCTCTTGTGTTCTACATCACTACTAAAAGCATTTCCACTATGTCTGGCAAGTAGAAACTGTGCCTGCACAGAAAACATCTCCCATCATGTTTTACATGTTGCAGAGAGCTCTGCTGAGTGTTTTGCACGAAGAAAAAAAAGTTGTTGAAAACACCTTCTAACCGAATATTCATATGTTTGGAAAAGGTAGGAAAGTAGTAAGGTACTGTTTTCTATCAGTTTGCAAGCTGCGCACACTATCCCAGTGTTGTGCAGCTTCATTCCCACCTTTCCGAAGCAGCCGCTCACTCCGGCCCCAGGAGACGAAGATGCGGCTTCTTCGCGCAAAGGCGATTGTGCCGGTCACAGTGCACTCCAGTGCGGAGGCTTCTTGAAATGTGCCCGGGCCCGGCGCTTACCTCCGGGGACATCCGTACCTTCTTCTTTCGGGACTTTTGTGGTCTACATCACTGCAAAATGCTTTTCCACTATGTCTGGCAAGGAGAAACTGTGCCTGCACAGAAAATATCTCCCGTGGTGTTTTACATGTTGCAGAGAGCTCTGCTGAGTGTTTTGCACGAAGAAAAAGAAAGTTGTCCAAAACACCTTCCAATCGAATGTTCATGTGTTTGGAAAAGGTAGGAGAGTGGTAAGGTACTGTTTTCTATCAGTTTGCAAGCTGCGCACACTATCCCAGTGTTGTGCAGCTTCATTCTCACCTTTCCGAAGCTACTGGTCTCTCCGGCTCCCGGAGGCGAAGAATCGGCTTCTTCGCGCAAAGGCGATTGTGCCGGTCACAGTGCACTCCAGTGCGGCGGCATCTGCCGAAATGTGCCCGGGATCGGGCCATAGCTCCGGGGAGCTGCGTACCTAGGTCTTTCGGGACTTTTCTGGTCTACATCATACAGAAAGGATTTCCACTATGTTAGGCAAGGAGAAACTGTGCCAGCACAGAAAACATCTCCCATCGTGATTTACATGTTGCAGAGAGCTCGGCAGAAGTTTATGCAAGAAGAAAAAGAAAGTTTTCCAAAACACCTTCCAATCGAATGTTCATGTGTTTGGAAAAGGTAGGAGAGTGGTAAGGTACTGTTTTCTATCAGTTTGCAAGCTGCGCACACTATCCCAGTGTTGTGCAGCTTCATTCTCCACCTTTTGAAAGCAGCTGCTCTCTCCGGCTCGCGGAGGCAAGGAAGCGTCTTCTTCGCTCAAAGGCGATTGTGCCGGTCACAGTGCACTCCAGTGCGGCGGCTGCTTCCGAAATATGCCTGGGACAGGCGCTTAGCTCCGGGGAACTCCTTATTGCGACTTTAGCGTCTTTTGTGGTCTACATCACTGCAAAAAGATTTTCCACTATGTCTGGCATGGAGAAACTGTGCCTGCACAGAAAACATCTCCCGTGATGTTTTACATGTTGCAGAGAGGTCTGCTGAGTGTTTTGCACCAGGAATAAGAAAGTTGTACAAAACACCTTCCAACAGGATATTCATGTGTTTGGAAAAGGTAGGAAAGGGGTATGGTACTGTTTTCTATCAGTTTGCAAGCTGCACACACTATCCCAAAGTAGTGCAGCTTCATTCTTCACCTTTCCGAAGCAGCCGATCTCTCCGGCTGTCGGAGGCGAAGAATCGGCTTCTTCGCGCAAAGGCGATTGTGCCGGTCACAGTGCACTCAAGTGCCGCGGCTTCTTCCGAAATGTGCCCGGGACCGGCGCTTAGATCCGGGGACATCCGTACCTTCTTCTTTCGGGACTTTTGTGGTCTACATCACTGCAAAACGCTTTTCTACTATGTCTGGTAATGAGAAACTGTGCCTGCACAGAAAACATCTCTCCTGGTGTTTTACATGTTGAACAGAGCTCTGCTGAGTGTTTTCCACGAAGAATAAGAAAGTTTTCCAAAACACCTTCTAACAGGATATTCATGTGTTTGGAAAAGGTAGGAAAGTTGTAAGGTACTGTTTTCTATCAGTTGGCAAGCTGCACACACTATCCCCGTGTTGTGCAGCTTCATTTCCACCTTTTCGAAGCAGCCGCTCTGTCTGGTTCGCGGAGGCAAGGAAGCGGCTTCTTCGCGCAAAGGCGATTGTGCCGGTCACAGTGCACTCCAGTGCGGCGGCTTCTTCCGAAATGTGCCCGGGAGCGGCGCTTAGATCCAGGGACATCCGTACCTTCTTCTTTCGGGACTTTTGTGGTCTACATCACTGCAAAACGCTTTTCCACTATGTCTGGTAATGAGAAACTTTGCCTGCACAGAAAACATCTCTCATGATGTTTTACATGTTGCAGAGAGCTCTGCTGAGTGTTTTGGGCGAAGAAAAAGAAAGTTTTCCAAAACACCTTCCAATCGAATGTTCATGTGTTTGGAAAAGGTAGGAGTGGTAAGGTACTGTTTTTTATCAGTTTGCAACCTGCGCTCACTATCCCAGTGTTGTGCAGCTTCATTCTTCACCTTTTGAAAGCAGCCGCTCTCTCCGGCTCCCGGAGGCGAAGAATCGGCTTCTTCGCGCAAAGGCGATTGTGCCGGTCACAGTGCACTCCAGTGCGGCGGCTTCTTCCGAAATGCGCCCGGGCCCGGCGCTTAGCTCCGGGGAACTCTGTATTTCGACTTTAGCGTCTCTTGTGTTCTACATCACTACTAAAACTACATCACTACTAAAAGCATTTCCACTATGTCTGGCAAGTAGAAACATTGCCTGCACAGAAAACATCTCCCATCATGTTTTACATGTTGCAGAGAGCTCTGCTGAGTGTTTTGCACGAAGAAAAAAAAAATTGTTGAAAACACCTTCTAACCGAATATTCATATGTTTGGAAAAGGTAGGAAAGTAGTAAGGTACTGTTTTCTATCAGTTTGCAAGCTGCGCTCACTATCCCAGTGTTGTGCAGCTTCATTTCCACCTTTCCGAAGCAGCCGCTCACTCCGGCCCCAGGAGACGAAGATGCGGCTTCTTCGCGCAAAGGCGATTGTGCCGGTCACAGTGCACTCCAGTGCGGAGGCTTCTTGAAATGTGCCCGGGCCCGGCGCTTACCTCCGGGGACATCCGTACCTTCTTCTTTCGGGACTTTTGTGGTCTACATCACTGCAAAAAGCTTTTCCACTATTTCTGGCAAGGAGAAACTGTGCCTGCACAGAAAATATCTCCCGTGGTGTTTTACATGTTGCAGAGAGCTCTGCTGAGTGTTTTGGGCGAAGAAAAAGAAAGTTTTCCAAAACACCTTCCAATCGAATGTTCATGTGTTTGGAAAAGGTAGGAGTGGTAAGGTACTGTTTTTTATCAGTTTGCAACCTGCGCTCAGTATCCCAGTGTTGTGCAGCTTCATTCTTCACCTTTTGAAAGCAGCCGCTCTCTCCGGCTCCCGGAGGCGAAGAATCGGCTTCTTCGCGCAAAGGCGATTGTGCCGGTCACAGTGCACTCCAGTGCGGCGGCTTCTTCCGAAATGTGCCCGGGACCGGCGCTTACCTCCGGGGACATCCGTACCTTCTTCTTTCGGGTCTTTTGTGGTCTACATCACTCCAAAACGCTTTTCCACTATGTCTGGTAATGAGAAACTGTGCCTGCACAGAAAACATCTCTCATGGTGTTTTACATGTTGCAGAGAGGTCTGCTGAGTGTTTTGCACGAAGAAAATAAAGTTGTTGGAAACACCTTCCAACCCAATATTCATATGTTTGGAAAAGGTAGGAAAGTGGTAAGGTACTGTTTTTTATCAGTTTGCAAGCTGCGCACACTATCCCAGTGTTGTGCAGCTTCATTCCCACCTTTCCGAAGCAGCCGCTCACTCCGGCCCCCGGAGACGAAGAGGCGGCTTCTTTGCGCAAAGGCGATTGTGCCGGTCACAGTGCACTCCAGTGCGGCGGCTTCTTCCGAAATGTGCCCGGGACCGGCGCTTAGAACCGGGGACATCCGTACCTTCTTCTTTCGGGACTTTTGTGGTCTACATCACTGCAAAACGCTTTTCTACTATGTCTGGTAATGAGAAACTGTGCCTGCACAGAAAACATCTCTCCTGGTGTTTTACATGTTGAACAGAGCTCTGCTGAGTGTTTTCCACGAAGAATAAGAAAGTTGTCCAAAACACCTTCTAACATGATATTCATGTGTTTGGAAAAGGTAGGAAAGTGGTAAGGTACTGTTTTCTGTCAGTTGGCAAGCTGCACACACTATCCCCGTGTTGTGCAGCTTCATTTCCACCTTTTCGAAGCAGCCGCTCTGTCTGGTTCGCGGAGGCAAGGAAGCGGCTTCTTCGCGCAAAGGCGATTGTGCCGGTCACATTGCACTCCAGTGCGGCGGCTTCTTCCGAAATGTGCCCGGGCCTGGCGCTTAGCCCTGGGGAACTCTGTATTTCGACTTTAGTGTCTCTTGTGTTCTACATCACTACTAAAAGCATTTCCACTTTGTCTGGCATGGAGAAACTGTACCTGCACAGAAAACATCTCCCATCATGTTTTACATGTTGCAGAGAGCTCTGCTGAGTGTTTTGCACGAAGAAAAAAAAGTTGTTGAAAACACCTTCTAACCGAATATTCATATGTTTGGAAAAGGTAGGAAAGTAGTAAGGTACTGTTTTCTATCACTTTGCAAGCTGCGCACACTATCCCAGTGTTGTGCAGCTTCATTCCCACCTTTCCGAAGCAGCCGCTCACTCCGGCCCCAGGAGACGAAGATGCGGCTTCTTCGCGCAAAGGCGATTGTGCCGGTCACAGTGCACTCCAGTGCGGAGGCTTCTTGAAATGTGCCCGGGCCCGGCGCTTAGCTCCGGGGAGCTCCATATTTCGTCTTTAGCGTCTTTTGTGGTCTACATCACTGAAAAACGCTTTTCCACTATGTCTGGTAATGAGAAACTGTGCCTGCAAAGAAAACATCTCTCGTGGTGTTTTACATGTTGCAGAGAGCTCTGCTGAGTGTTTTGCACGAAGAAAAAGAAAGTTTTCCAAAACACCTTCCAATCGAATGTTCATGTGTTTGGAAAAGGTAGGAGTGGTATAGTACTGTTTTTTATCAGTTGGCAAGCTGCACACACTATCCCAGTGATGTGCAGCTTCATTCTTCACCTTTTGAAAGCAGCCGCTCTCTCCGGCTGCCGGAGGCGAAGAATCGGCTTCTTCGCGCAAAGGCGATTGTGCCGGTCACAGTGCACTCCAGTGCGGCGGCTTCTTCCGAAATGTGCCCGGGCCTGGCCCTTAGCTCCGGGGAACTCTGTATTTCGACTTTAGCGTCTCTTGTGTTCTACATCACTACTAAAAGCATTTCCACTATGTCTGGCAAGTAGAAACTGTGCCTGCACAGAAAACATCTCCCATCATGTTTTACATGTTGCAGAGAGCTCTGCTGAGTGTTTTGCACGAAGAAAAAAAAGTTGTTGAAAACACCTTCTAACCGAATATTCATATGTTTGGAAAAGGTAGGAAAGTAGTAAGGTACTGTTTTTTATCAGTTTGCAAGCTGCGCACACTATCGCAGTGTTGTGCAGCTTCATTCTTCACCTTTTGAAAGCAGCCGCTCTCTCTGGCTCCCGGAGACGAAGAGGCGCCCGGGACCGGCGCTTACCTCCGGGGACATCCGTACCTTCTTCTTTCGAAACTTTTGTGGTCTACATCACTGCAAAAAGATTTTCCACTATGTCTGGCAAGGAGAAACTGTGCCTGCACAGAAAACATCTCCCGTGGTGTTTTACATGTTGCACAGAGCTCTGCTGAGTGTTTTGCACCAAGAATAAGAAAGTTTTCCAAAACACCTTCCAATCGAATGTTCATGTGTTTGGAAAAGGTAGGAGTGGTAAGGTACTGTTTTTTATCAGTTTGCAAGCTGCGCACACTATCCCAGTGTTGTGCAGCTTCATTCTTCACCTTTTGAAAGCAGCCGCTCTCTCCGGCTCCCGGAGGCGAAGAATCGGCTTCTTCGCGCAAAGGCGATTCTGTCGGTCACCGTGCACTCCAGTGCGGCGGCTAATTCCGAAATGCGCCCGGGCCCGGCGCTTACCTCCGGGGAACTCTGTATTTCGACTTTAGCGTCTCTTGTGTTCTACATCACTACTAAAAGCATTTCCACTATGTCTGGCAAGTAGAAACTGTGCCAGCACAGAAAACATCTCCCATCATGTTTTACATGTTGCAGAGAGCTCTGCTGAGTGTTTTGCACGAAGAAAATAAAGCTGCTGAAAACACCTTCTAACCTAATATTCATATGTTTGGAAAAGGTAGGAAAGTTGTAAGGTACTCTTTTCTATCAGTTTGCAAGCTGCGCACACTATCCCCGTGTTGTGCAGCTTCATTTCCACCTTTCCGAAGCAGCCGCTCTGTCTGGTTCGCGGAGGCAAGGAAGCGGCTTCTTTGCGCAAAGGCGATTGTGCCGGTCACAGTGCACTCCAGTGCGGCGGCTTCTTCCGAAATGCGCCCGGGCCCGGCGCTTAGCTCCGGGGAACTCTGTATTTCGACTTTAGCGTCTCTTGTGTTCTACATCACTACTAAAACTACATCACTACTAAAAGCATTTCACTATGTCTGGCAAGGAGAAACATTGCCTGCACTGAAAACATCTCCCATCATGTTTTACATGTTGCAGAGAGCTCTGCTGAGTGTTTTGCACGAAGAAAAAAAAGTTGTTGAAAACACCTTCTAACCGAATATTCATATGTTTGGAAAAGGTAGGAAAGTAGTAAGGTACTGTTTTCTATCACTTTGCAAGCTGCGCACACTATCCCAGTGTTGTGCAGCTTCATTCCCACCTTTCCGAAGCAGCCGCTCACTCCGGCCCCAGGAGACGAAGATGCGGCTTCTTCGCGCAAAGGCGATTGTGCCGGTCACAGTGCACTCCAGTGCGGAGGCTTCTTGAAATGTGCCCGGGCCCGGCGCTTACCTCCGGGGACATCCGTACCTTCTTCTTTCGGGACTTTTGTGGTCTACATCACTGCAAAAAGCTTTTCCACTATGTCTGGTAATGAGAAACTGTGCCTGCACAGAAAATATCTCCCGTGGTGTTTTACATGTTGCAGAGAGCTCTGCTGAGTGTTTTGCACGAAGAAAAAGAAAGTTGTCCAAAACACCTTCCAATGGAATGTTCATGTGTTTGGAAAAGGTAGGAATGTGGTAAGGTACTGTTTTCTATCAGTTTGCAAGCTGCGCACACTATCCCAGTGTTGTGCAGCTTCATTCTCACCTTTCCGAAGCTACTGGTCTCTCCGGCTCCCGGAGGCGAAGAATCGGCTTCTTCGCGCAAAGGCGATTGTGCCGGTCACAGTGCACTCCAGTGCGGCGGCATCTGCCGAAATGTGCCCGGGATCGGGCCATAGCTCCGGGGAGCTGCGTACCTAGGTCTTTCGGGACTTTTCTGGTCTACATCATACAGAAAGGATTTCCACTATGTTAGGCAAGGAGAAACTGTGCCAGCACAGAAAACATCTCCCATCGTGATTTACATGTTGCAGAGAGCTCGGCAGAAGTTTATGCAAGAAGAAAAAGAAAGTTTTCCAAAACACCTTCCAATCGAATGTTCATGTGTTTGGAAAAGGTAGGAGAGTGGTAAGGTACTGTTTTCTATCAGTTTGCAAGCTGCGCACACTATCCCAGTGTTGTGCAGCTTCATTCTCCACCTTTTGAAAGCAGCTGCTCTCTCCGGCTCGCGGAGGCAAGGAAGCGTCTTCTTCGCTCAAAGGCGATTGTGCCGGTCACAGTGCACTCCAGTGCGGCGACTGCTTCCGAAATATGCCTGGGACAGGCGCTTAGCTCCGGGGAACTCCTTATTGCGACTTTAGCGTCTTTTGTGGTCTACATCACTGCAAAAAGCTTTTCCACTATGTCTGGCATGGAGAAACTGTGCCTGCACAGAAAACATCTCCCGTGGTGTTTAACATGTTGCAGAGAGGTCTGCTGAGTGTTTTGCACCAGGAATAAGAAAGTTGTACAAAACACCTTCCAACAGGATATTCATGTGTTTGGAAAAGGTAGGAAAGGGGTATGGTACTGTTTTCTATCAGTTTGCAAGCTGCACACACTATCCCAAAGTAGTGCAGCTTCATTCTTCACCTTTCCGAAGCAGCCGATCTCTCCGGCTGTCGGAGGCCAAGAATCGGCTTCTTCGCGCAAAGGCGATTGTGCCGGTCACAGTGCACTCAAGTGCCGCGGCTTCTTCCGAAATGTGCCCGGGACCGGCGCTTAGCTCCGGGGACATCCGTACCTTCTTCTTTCGGGACTTTTGTGGTCTACATCACTGCAAAACGCTTTTCTACTATGTCTGGTAATGAGAAACTGTGCCTGCACAGAAAACATCTCTCATGGTGTTTTACATGTTGAACAGAGCTCTGCTGAGTGTTTTGCAAGAAGAATAAGAAAGTTGTCCAAAACACCTTCTAACAGGATATTCATGTGTTTGGAAAAGGTAGGAAAGTTGTAAGGTACTGTTTTCTATCAGTTGGCAAGCTGCACACACTATCCCCGTGTTGAGCAGCTTCATTTCCACCTTTTCGAGGCAGCCGCTCTGTCTGGTTCGCGGAGGCAAGGAAGCGGCTTCTTCGCGCAAAGGCGATTGTGCCGGTCACAGTGCACTCCAGTGCGGCGGCTTCTGCCGAAATGTGCCCGGGAGCGGGGCTTAGCTCCGGGGACATCCGTACCTTCTTCTTTCGGGACTTTTGTGGTCTACATCACTGCAAAACGCTTTTCCACTATGTCTGGTAATGAGAAACTTTGCCTGCACAGAAAACATCTCTCATGATGTTTTACATGTTGCAGAGAGCTCTGCTGAGTGTTTTGGGCGAAGAAAAAGAAAGTTTTCCAAAACACCTTCCAATCGAATGTTCATGTGTTTGGAAAAGGTAGGAGTGGTAAGGTACTGTTTTTTATCAGTTTGCAAGCTGCGCACACTATCCCAGTGTTGTGCAGCTTCATTCTTCACCTTTTGAAAGCAGCCGCTCTCTCCGGCTCCCGGAGGCGAAGAATCGGCTTCTTCGCGCAAAGGCGATTGTGCCGGTCACAGTGCACTCCAGTGCGGCGGCTTCTTCCGAAATGCGCCCGGGACCGGCGCTTACCTCCGGGGACATCCGTACCTTCTTCTTTCGGGTCTTTTGTGGTCTACATCACTCCAAAACGCTTTTCCACTATGTCTGGTAATGAGAAACTGTGCCTGCACAGAAAACATCTCTCATGGTGTTTTACATGTTGCAGAGAGGTCTGCTGAGTGTTTTGCACGAAGAAAATAAAGTTGTTGGAAACACCTTCCAACCCAATATTCATATGTTTGGAAAAGGTAGGAAAGTGGTAAGGTACTGTTTTCTATCAGTTTGCAAGCTGCGCACACTATCCCAGTGTTGTGCAGCTTCATTCCCACCTTTCCGAAGCAGCCGCTCACTCCGGCCCCCGGAGACGAAGAGGCGGCTTTGCGCAAAGGCGATTGTGCCGGTCACAGTGCACTCCAGTGCGGCGGCTTCTTCCGAAATGTGCCCGGGACCGGCGCTTAGATCCGGGGACATCCGTACCTTCTTCTTTCGGGACTTTTGTGGTCTACATCACTGCAAAACGCTTTTCTACTATGTCTGGTAATGAGAAACTGTGCCTGCACAGAAAACATCTCTCATGGTGTTTTACATGTTGAACAGAGCTCTGCTGAGTGTTTTCCACGAAGAATAAGAAAGTTGTCCAAAACACCTTCCAATCGAATGTTCATATGTTTGGAAAAGGTAGGAGTGGTAAGGTACTGTTTTTTATCAGTTTGCAAGCTGCGCACACTATCCCAGTGTTGTGCAGCTTCATTCTTCACCTTTTGAAAGCAGCCGCTCTCTCCGGCTCCCGGAGGCGAAGAATCGGCTTCTTCGCGCAAAGGCGATTGTGCCGGTCACAGTGCACTCCAGTGCGGCGGCTTCTTCCGAAATGTGCCCGGGACCGGCGCTTACCTCCGGGGACATCCGTACCTTCTTCTTTCGGGTCTTTTGTGGTCTACATCACTCCAAAACGCTTTTCCACTATGTCTGGTAATGAGAAACTGTGCCTGCACAGAAAACATCTCTCATGGTGTTTTACATGTTGCAGAGAGGTCTGCTGAGTGTTTTGCACGAAGAAAATAAAGTTGTTGGAAACACCTTCCAACCCAATATTCATATGTTTGGAAAAGGTAGGAAAGTGGTAAGGTACTGTTTTCTATCAGTTTGCAAGCTGCGCACACTATCCCAGTGTTGTGCAGCTTCATTCCCACCTTTCCGAAGCAGCCGCTCACTCCGGCCCCAGGAGACGAAGAGGCGGCTTCTTTGCGCAAAGGCGATTGTGCCGGTCACAGTGCACTCCAGTGCGGCGGCTTCTTCCGAAATGTGCCCGGGACCGGCGCTTAGATCCGGGGACATCCGTACCTTCTTCTTTCGGGACTTTTGTGGTCTACATCACTGCAAAACGCTTTTCTACTATGTCTGGTAATGAGAAACTGTGCCTGCACAGAAAACATCTCTCCTGGTGTTTTACATGTTGAACAGAGCTCTGCTGAGTGTTTTGCACGAAGAATAAGAAAGTTGTCCAAAACACCTTCTAACAGGATATTCATGTGTTTGGAAAAGGTAGGAAAGTTGTAAGGTACTGTTTTCTATCAGTTGGCAAGCTGCACACACTATCCCCGTGTTGTGCAGCTTCATTTCCACCTTTTCGAGGCAGCCGCTCTGTCTGGTTCGCGGAGGCAAGGAAGCGGCTTCTTCGCGCAAAGGCGATTGTGCCGGTCACAGTGCACTCCAGTGCGGCGGCTTCTTCCGAAATGTGCCCGGGACCGGCGCTTAGATCCAGGAACATCCGTACCTTCTTCTTTCGGGACTTTTGTGGTCTACATCACTCCAAAACGCTTTTCCACTATGTCTGGTAATGAGAAACTTTGCCTGCACAGAAAACATCTCTCATGATGTTTTACATGTTCAGAGAGCTCTGCTGAGTGTTTTGGGCGAAGAAAAAGAAAGTTTTCCAAAACACCTTCCAATCGAATGTTCATGTGTTTGGAAAAGGTAGGAGTGGTAAGGTACTGTTTTTTATCAGTTTGCAAGCTGCGCACACTATCCCAGTGTTGTGCAGCTTCATTCTTCACCTTTTGAAAGCAGCCGCTCTCTCCGGCCCCCGGAGGCGAAGAATCGGCTTCTTCGCGCAAAGGCGATTGTGCCGGTCACAGTGCACTCCAGTGCGGCGGCTTCTTCCGAAATGTGCCCGGGACCGGCGCTTACCTCCGGGGACATCCGTACCTTCTTCTTTCGGGTCTTTTGTGGTCTACATCACTCCAAAACGCTTTTCCACTATGTCTGGTAATGAGAAACTGTGCCTGCACAGAAAACATCTCTCATGGTGTTTTACATGTTGCAGAGAGGTCTGCTGAGTGTTTTGCACGAAGAAAATAAAGTTGTTGGAAACACCTTCCAACCCAATATTCATATGTTTGGAAAAGGTAGGAAAGTGGTAAGGTACTGTTTTCTATCAGTTTGCAAGCTGCGCACACTATCCCAGTGTTGTGCAGCTTCATTCCCACCTTTCCGAAGCAGCCGCTCACTCCGGCCCCCGGAGACGAAGAGGCGGCTTCTTTGCGCAAAGGCGATTGTGCCGGTCACAGTGCACTCCAGTGCGGCGGCTTCTTCCGAAATGTGCCCGGGACCGGCGCTTACCTCCGGGGACATCCGTACCTTCTTCTTTCGGGACTTTTGTGGTCTACATCACTGCAAAACGCATATCTACTATGTCTGGTAATGAGAAACTGTGCCTGCACAGAAAACATCTCTCCTGGTGTTTTACATGTTGAACAGAGCTCTGCTGAGTGTTTTCCACGAAGAATAAGAAAGTTGTCCAAAACACCTTCTAACAGGATATTCATGTGTTTGGAAAAGGTAGGAAAGTTGTAAGGTACTGTTTTCTGTCAGTTGGCAAGCTGCACACACTATCCCCGTGTTGTGCAGCTTCATTTCCACCTTTTCGAAGCAGCCGCTCTCTCTGGTTCGCGGAGGCAAGGAAGCGGCTTCTTCGCGCAAAGGCGATTGTGCCGGTCACAGTGCACTCCAGTGCGGCGGCTTCTTCCGAAATGTGCCCGGGCCTGGCGCTTAGCTCCGGGGAACTCTGTATTTCGACTTTAGCGTCTCTTGTGTTCTACATCACTACTAAAAGCATTTCCACTATGTCTGGCAAGTAGAAACTGTGCCTGCACAGAAAACATCTCCCATCATGTTTTACATGTTGCAGAGAGCTCTGCTGAGTGTTTTGCACGAAGAAAAAAAAGTTGTTGAAAACACCTTCTAACCGAATATTCATATGTTTGGAAAAGGTAGGAAAGTGGTAAGGTACTGTTTTTTATCAGTTTGCAAGCTGCGCACACTATCGCAGTGTTGTGCAGCTTCATTCTTCACCTTTTGAAAGCAGCCGCTCTCTCTGGCTCCCGGAGACGCAGAGGCGCCCGGGACCGGCGCTTACCTCCGGGGACATCCGTACCTTCTTCTTTCGGGACTTTTGTGGTCTACATCACTGCAAAAAGATTTTCCACTATGTCTGGCAAGGAGAAACTGTGCCTGCACAGAAAACATCTCCCGTGGTGTTTTACATGTTGCACAGAGCTCTGCTGAGTGTTTTGCACCAAGAATAAGAAAGTTGTCCAAAACACCTTCCAACAGGATATTCATGTGTTTGGAAAAGGTAGGAAAGTTGTAAGGTACTGTTTTCTATCAGTTTGCAAGCTGCGCACACTATCCCAGTGTTGTGCAGCTTCATTCTTCACCTTTCCGAAGCTACTGGTCTCTCCGGCTCCCGGAGGCGAAGAATCGGCTTCTTCGCGCAAAGGCGATTGTGCCGGTCACAGTGCACTCCAGTGCGGCGGCATCTGCCGAAATGTGCCCGGGATCGGGCCATAGCTCCGGGGAGCTGCGTACCTAGGTCTTTCGGGACTTTTCTGGTCTACATCATACAGAAAGGATTTCCACTATGTTAGGCAAGGAGAAACTGTGCCAGCACAGAAAACATCTCCCATCGTGATTTACATGTTGCAGAGAGCTCGGCAGAAGTTTATGCAAGAAGAAAAAGAAAGTTTTCCAAAACACCTTCCAATCGAATGTTCATGTGTTTGGAAAAGGTAGGAGAGTGGTAAGGTACTGTTTTCTATCAGTTTGCAAGCTGCGCACACTATCCCAGTGTTGTGCAGCTTCATTCTCCACCTTTTGAAAGCAGCTGCTCTCTCCGGCTCGCGGAGGCAAGGAAGCGTCTTCTTCGCTCAAAGGCGATTGTGCCGGTCACAGTGCACTCCAGTGCGGCGGCTGCTTCCGAAATATGCCTGGGACAGGCGCTTAGCTCCGGGGAACTCCTTATTGCGACTTTAGCGTCTTTTGTGGTCTACATCACTGCAAAAAGCTTTTCCACTATGTCTGGCATGGAGAAACTGTGCCTGCACAGAAAACATCTCCCGTGGTGTTTTACATGTTGCAGAGAGGTCTGCTGAGTGTTTTGCACCAGGAATAAGAAAGTTGACAAAACACCTTCCAACAGGATATTCATGTGTTTGGAAAAGGTAGGAAAGGGGTATGGTACTATTTTCTATCAGTTTGCAAGCTGCACACACTATCCCAAAGTAGTGCAGCTTCATTCTTCACCTTTCCGAAGCAGCCGATCTCTCCGGCTGTCGGAGGCCAAGAATCGGCTTCTTCGCGCAAAGGCGATTGTGCCGGTCACAGTGCACTCCAGTGCGGCGGCTTCTTCCGAAATGTGCCCGGGACCGGCGCTTAGATCCGGGGACATCCGTACCTTCTTCTTTCGGGACTTTTGTGGTCTACATCACTGCAAAACGCTTTTCTACTATGTCTGGTAATGAGAAACTGTGCCTGCACAGAAAACATCTCTCATGGTGTTTTACATGTTGAACAGAGCTCTGCTGAGTGTTTTCCACGAAGAATAAGAAAGTTGTCCAAAACACCTTCTAACAGGATATTCATGTGTTTGGAAAAGGTAGGAAAGTTGTAAGGTACTGTTTTCTATCAGTTGGCAAGCTGCACACACTATCCCCGTGTTGAGCAGCTTCATTTCCACCTTTTCGAGGCAGCCGCTCTGTCTGGTTCGCGGAGGCAAGGAAGCGGCTTCTTCGCGCAAAGGCGATTGTGCCGGTCACAGTGCACTCCAGTGCGGCGGCTTCTTCCGAAATGTGCCCGGGACCGGCGCTTAGATCCAGGGACATCCGTACCTTCTTCTTTCGGGACTTTTGTGGTCTACATCACTGCAAAACGCTTTTCCACTATGTCTGGTAATGAGAAACTTTGCCTGCACAGAAAACATCTCTCATGATGTTTTACATGTTGCAGAGAGCTCTGCTGAGTGTTTTGGGCGAAGAAAAAGAAAGTTTTCCAAAACACCTTCCAATCGAATGTTCATGTGTTTGGAAAAGGTAGGAAAGTAGTAAGGTACTGTTTTTTATCAGTTTGCAAGCTGCGCACACTATCCCAGTGTTTTGCAGCTTCATTCTTCACCTTTTGAAAGCAGCCGCTCTCTCCGGCTGCCGGAGGCGAAGAATCGGCTTCTTCGCGCAAAGGCGATTGTGCCGGTCACAGTGCACTCCAGTGCGGCGGCTTCTTCCGAAATGTGCCCGGGACCGGCGCTTACCTCCGGGGACATCCGTACCTTCTTCTTTCGGGTCTTTTGTGGTCTACATCACTCCAAAACGCTTTTCCACTATGTCTGGTAATGAGAAACTGTGCCTGCACAGAAAACATCTCTCATGGTGTTTTACATGTTGCAGAGAGGTCTGCTGAGTGTTTTGCACGAAGAAAATAAAGTTGTTGGAAACACCTTCCAACCCAATATTCATATGTTTGGAAAAGGTAGGAAAGTGGTAAGGTACTGTTTTCTATCAGTTTGCAAGCTGCGCACACTATCCCAGTGTTGTGCAGCTTCATTCCCACCTTTCCGAAGCAGCCGCTCACTCCGGCCCCCGGAGACGAAGAGGCGGCTTCTTTGCGCAAAGGCGATTGTGCCGGTCACAGTGCACTCCAGTGCGGCGGCTTCTTCCGAAATGTGCCCGGGACCGGCGCTTACCTCCGGGGACATCCGTACCTTCTTCTTTCGGGACTTTTGTGGTCTACATCACTGCAAAACGCTTTTCCACTATGTCTGGTAATGAGAAACTGTGCCTGCACAGAAAACATCTCTCCTGGTGTTTTACATGTTGAACAGAGCTCTGCTGAGTGTTTTCCACGAAGAATAAGAAAGTTGTCCAAAACACCTTCTAACAGGATATTCATGTGTTTGGAAAAGTAGGAAAGTTGTAAGGTACTGTTTTCTATCAGTTGGCAAGCTGCACACACTATCCCCGTGTTGTGCAGCTTCATTTCCACCTTTTCGAGGCAGCCGCTCTGTCTGGTTCGCGGAGGCAAGGAAGCGGCTTCTTCGCGCAAAGGCGATTGTGCCGGTCACAGTGCACTCCAGTGCGGCGGCTTCTTCCGAAATGTGCCCGGGACCGGCGCTTAGATCCAGGAACATCCGTACCTTCTTCTTTCGGGTCTTTTGTGGTCTACATCACTCCAAAACGCTTTTCCACTATGTCTGGTAATGAGAAACTTTGCCTGCACAGAAAACATCTCTCATGATGTTTTACATGTTGCAGAGAGCTCTGCTGAATGTTTTGGGCGAAGAAAAAGAAAGTTTTCCAAAACACCTTCCAATCGAATGTTCATGTGTTTGGAAAAGGTAGGAGTGGTAAGGTACTGTTTTTTATCAGTTTGCAAGCTGCGCACACTATCCCAGTGTTGTGCAGCTTCATTCTTCACCTTTTGAAAGCAGCCGCTCTCTCCGGCTGCCGGAGGCGAAGAATCGGCCTCTTCGCGCAAAGGCGATTGTGCCGGTCACAGTGCACTCCAGTGCGGCGGCTTCTTCCGAAATGTGCCCGGGACCGGCGCTTACCTCCGGGGACATCCGTACCTTCTTCTTTCGGGTCTTTTGTGGTCTACATCACTCCAAAACGCTTTTCCACTATGTCTGGTAATGAGAAACTGTGCCTGCACAGAAAACATCTCTCATGGTGTTTTACATGTTGCAGAGAGGTCTGCTGAGTGTTTTGCACGAAGAAAATAAAGTTGTTGGAAACACCTTCCAACCCAATATTCATATGTTTGGAAAAGGTAGGAAAGTGGTAAGGTACTGTTTTCTATCAGTTTGCAAGCTGCGCACACTATCCCAGTGTTGTGCAGCTTCATTCCCACCTTTCCGAAGCAGCCGCTCACTCCGGCCCCCGGAGACGAAGAGGCGGCTTTGCGCAAAGGCGATTGTGCCGGTCACAGTGCACTCCAGTGCGGCGGCTTCTTCCGAAATGTGCCCGGGACCGGCGCTTACCTCCGGGGACATCCGTACCTTCTTCTTTCGGGACTTTTGTGGTCTACATCACTGCAAAACGCTTTTCTACTATGTCTGGTAATGAGAAACTGTGCCTGCACAGAAAACATCTCTCATGGTGTTTTACATGTTGAACAGAGCTCTGCTGAGTGTTTTCCACGAAGAATAAGAAAGTTGTCCAAAACACCTTCTAACAGGATATTCATGTGTTTGGAAAAGGTAGGAAAGTTGTAAGGTACTGTTTTCTATCAGTTGGCAAGCTGCACACACTATCCCCGTGTTGAGCAGCTTCATTTCCACCTTTTCGAGGCAGCCGCTCTGTCTGGTTCGCGGAGGCAAGGAAGCGGCTTCTTCGCGCAAAGGCGATTGTGCCGGTCACAGTGCACTCCAGTGCGGCGGCTTCTTCCGAAATGTGCCCGGGACCGGCGCTTAGATCCAGGAACATCCGTACCTTCTTCTTTCGGGACTTTTGTGGTCTACATCACTCCAAAACGCTTTTCCACTATGTCTGGTAATGAGAAACTTTGCCTGCACAGAAAACATCTCTCATGATGTTTTACATGTTGCAGAGAGCTCTGCTGAATGTTTTGGGCGAAGAAAAAGAAAGTTTTCCAAAACACCTTCCAATCGAATGTTCATGTGTTTGGAAAAGGTAGGAGTGGTAAGGTACTGTTTTTTATCAGTTTGCAAGCTGCGCACACTATCCCAGTGTTGTGCAGCTTCATTCTTCACCTTTTGAAAGCAGCCGCTCTCTCCGGCTCCCGGAGGCGAAGAATCGGCTTCTTCGCGCAAAGGCGATTGTGCCGGTCACAGTGCACTCCAGTGCGGAGGCTTCTTGAAATGTGCCCGGGCCCGGCGCTTAGCTCCGGGGAGCTCCATATTTCGTCTTTAGCGTCTTTTGTGGTCTACATCACTGAAAAACGCTTTTCCACTATGTCTGGTAATGAGAAACTGTGCCTGCAAAGAAAACATCTCTCGTGGTGTTTTACATGTTGCAGAGAGCTCTGCTGAGTGTTTTGCACGAAGAAAAAGAAAGTTTTCCAAAACACCTTCCAATCGAATGTTCATGTGTTTGGAAAAGGTAGGAGTGGTATAGTACTGTTTTTTATCAGTTGGCAAGCTGCACACACTATCCCAGTGATGTGCAGCTTCATTCTTCACCTTTTGAAAGCAGCCGCTCTCTCCGGCTGCCGGAGGCGAAGAATCGGCTTCTTCGCGCAAAGGCGATTGTGCCGGTCACAGTGCACTCCAGTGCGGCGGCATCTGCCGAAATGTGCCCGGGCCTGGCCCTTAGCTCCGGGGAACTCTGTATTTCGACTTTAGCGTCTCTTGTGTTCTACATCACTACTAAAAGCATTTCCACTATGTCTGGCAAGTAGAAACTGTGCCTGCACAGAAAACATCTCCCATCATGTTTTACATGTTGCAGAGAGCTCTGCTGAGTGTTTTGCACGAAGAAAAAAAAGTTGTTGAAAACACCTTCTAACCGAATATTCATATGTTTGGAAAAGGTAGGAAAGTAGTAAGGTACTGTTTTTTATCAGTTTGCAAGCTGCGCACACTATCCCAGTGTTGTGCAGCTTCATTCTTCACCTTTTGAAAGCAGCCGCTCTCTCTGGCTCCCGGAGACGAAGAGGCGCCCGGGACCGGCGCTTACCTCCGGGGACATCCGTACCTTCTTCTTTCGGGACTTTTGTGGTCTACATCACTGCAAAAAGATTTTCCACTATGTCTGGCAAGGAGAAACTGTGCCTGCACAGAAAACATCTCCCGTGGTGTTTTACATGTTGCACAGAGCTCTGCTGAGTGTTTTGCACCAAGAATAAGAAAGTTTTCCAAAACACCTTCCAATCGAATGTTCATGTGTTTGGAAAAGGTAGGAGTGGTAAGGTACTGTTTTTTATCAGTTGGCAAGCTGCGCACACTATCCCAGTGTTGTGCAGCTTCATTCTTCACCTTTTGAAAGCAGCCGCTCTCTCCGGCTCCCGGAGGCGAAGAATCGGCTTCTTCGCGCAAAGGCGATTCTGCCTGTCACCGTGCACTCCAGTGCGGCGGCTAATTCCGAAATGCGCCCGGGCCCGGCGCTTACCTCCGGGGAACTCTGTATTTCGACTTTAGCGTCTCTTGTGTTCTACATCACTACTAAAAGCATTTCCACTATGTCTGGCAAGTAGAAACTGTGCCAGCACAGAAAACATCTCCCATCATGTTTTACATGTTGCAGAGAGCTCTGCTGAGTGTTTTGCACGAAGAAAAAGAAAGTTTTCCAAAACACCTTCCAATCGAATGTTCATGTGTTTGGAAAAGGTAGGAGTGGTAAGGTACTGTTTTTTATCAGTTGGCAAGCTGCGCACACTATCCCAGTCTTGTGCAGCTTCATTCTTCACCTTTTGAAAGCAGCCGATCTCTCTGGCTCCCGGAGACGAAGATGCGGCTTCTTCGCGCAAAGGCGATTGTGCCGGTCACAGTGCACTCCAGTGCGGCGGCATCTGCCGAAATGCGCCCTGGCCCGGCGCTTAGCTCCGGGGAGCTCCATATTTCGTCTTTAGCGTCTTTTGTGGTCTATATCATTGCAAAGATCCTTTCCACTATGTCTGGCATGGAGAAACTGTGCCAGCACAGAAAACATCTCCCATCGTGTTTTACTTGTTTAGAGACCTCTGTAGAATATTTTGCGAGAAGAAGAATAAAGTTGTCCAAAACACATTCCAATCAAATATTCATGTGTTTGGAAAAGGTAGGAAAGTGGTAAGGTAGTGTTTTTTATCAGTTTGCAAACTGCTCACACTACCCCCGTGTTGTGCAGCTTCATTTCCACCTTTTCGAAGCAGCCGCTCTGTCCGGCTGCCGGAGGCGAAGAATCGGCTTTTTCGCGCAAAGGCGATTGTGCCGGTAACCGTGCACTCCAGTGCGGAGGCTTCTTGAAATGTGCCCGGGACCTGCGCTTAGCTCCGGGGAGCTCCATATTTCGTCTTTAGCGTCTTTTGTGGTCTACATCACTGCAAAAACGCTTTTCCACTATGTCTGGTAATGAGAAACTGTGCCTGCACAGAAAACATCTCTCGTGGTGTTTTACATGTTGCAGAGAGCTCTGCTGAGTGTTTTGCACGAAGAAAAAGAAAGTTTTTTAAAACACCTTCCAATCGAATGTTCATGTGTTTGGAAAAGGTAGGAGTGGTATAGTACTGTTTTTTATCAGTTGGCAAGCTGCACACACTATCCCAGTGTTGTGCAGCTTCATTCTTCACCTTTTGAAAGCAGCCGCTCTCTCCGGCTCCCGGAGGCGAAGAATCGGCTTCTTCGCGCAAAGGCGATTGTGCCGGTCACAGTGCACTCCAGTGCGGCGGCTTCTTCCGAAATGTGCCCGGGCCTGGCGGTTAGCTCCGGGGAACTCTGTATTTCGACTTTAGCGTCTCTTGTGTTCTACATCACTACTAAAAGCATTTCCACTATGTCTGGCAAGTAGAAACTGTGCCAGCACAGAAAACATCTCCCATCATGTTTTACATGTTGCAGAGAGCTCTGCTGAGTGTTTTGCACGAAGAAAAAAAAGTTGTTGAAAACACCTTCTAACCGAATATTCATATGTTTGGAAAAGGTAGGAAAGTAGTAAGGTACTGTTTTTTATCAGTTTGCAAGCTGCGCACACTATCCCAGTGTTGTGCAGCTTCATTCTTCACCTTTTGAAAGCAGCCGCTCTCTCTGGCTCCCGGAGACGAAGAGGCGCCCGGGACCGGCGCTTACCTCCGGGGACATTCGTACCTCCTTCTTTCGGGACTTTTGTGGTCTACATCACTGCAAAAAGATTTTCCACTATGTCTGGCAAGGAGAAACTGTGCCTGCACAGAAAACATCTCCCGTGGTGTTTTACATGTTGCAGAGAGTTCTGCAGAAGTTTATGCAAGAAGAAAAAGAAAGTTTTTTAAAACACCTTCCAATCGAATGTTCATGTGTTTGGAAAAGGTAGGAGATTGGTAAGGTAGTGTTTTTTATCAGTTTGCAAGCTGCGCACACTATCCCAGTGTTGTGCAGCTTCATTCTTCACCTTTTGAAAGCAGCCACTCTCTCCGGCTCGGGGAGGCAAGGAAGCGGCTTCTTCGCTCAAAGGCGATTGTGCCGGTCACAGTGCACTCCAGTGCGGCGGCTTCTTCGAAATGTGCCTGGGACCGACGCTTAGTTCCGGGGAACTCCTTATTTCGACTTTAGCGTCTTTTGTTGTCTACATCACTGCAAAAAGCTTTTCCACTATGTCTGGCATGGAGAAACTGTGCCTGCACAGAAAACATCTCCCGTGGTGTTTTACATGTTGCAGAGAGGTCTGCTGAGTGTTTTGCACGAAGAAAAAGAAAGTTTTCCAAAACATCTTCCAATCGAATGTTCATGTGTTTGGAAAAGGTAGGAAAGTGGCAAGGTACTCTTTTCTATCAGTTTGCAAGCTGCGCACACTATCCCAGTGTTGTGCAGCTTCATTCTTCACCTTTTCGAAGCAGCCGCTCTCTCCGGCTCCCGGAGACGAAGAATCGGCTTCTTCGCGCAAATGGGATTGTGCCGGTCACAGTGCACTCCAGTGCGGCGGCTTCTGCCGAAATGTGCCCGGGACCGGGACATAGCTCCGGGGAGCTGCGTACCTTCGTCTTTCGGGACTTTTTTGGTCTTCATCCTACAGAAAGGTTTTCCACTATGTTAGGCAAGGAGAACCTGTGCCAGCACAGAAAACATCTCCCGTGGTGTTTTACATGTTGCAGAGATCTCTGCAGAAGTTTAAGCAAGAAGAAAAAGAAAGTTTTCCAAAACACCTTCCAATCGAATGTTCATGTGTTTGGAAAAGGTAGGAGAGTGGTAAGGTAGTGTTTTCTATCAGTTTGTATTATGCGCACACTATCCCCGTGTTGTGCAGCTTCATTCTTCACCTTTTGAAAGCAGCTGCTCTGTCCGGCTCGCGGAGGCAAGGAAGCGTCTTCTTCGCGCAAAGGCGATTGTGTCAGTCACAGTGCACTCCAGTGTGGCGGCTTCTTCCGAAATGTGCCCGGGACCGGCGCTTACCTCCGGGGACATCCGTACCTGCTTCTTTCGGGACTTTTGTGTTCTACATCACTGCAAAAAGCATTTCCACTATGTCTGGCAAGGAGAAACTGTGCCTGCACAGAAAACATCTCCCATCGTGTTTTACATGTTGCAGAGAGCTCTGCTGACTGTTTTGCACGAAGAAAAAGAAAGTTTTCCAAAACACCTTCCAATCGAATGTTCATGTGTTTAGAAAAGGTAGGAGTGGTAAGGTACTGCTTTTTATCAGTTGGCAAGCTGCACAGACTATCCCCGTGATGTGCAGCTTCATTCTTCACCTTTTGAAAGCAGCCGCTCTCTCCGGCTCCCGGAGGCGAAGAATCGACTTCTTCGCGCAAAGGCGATTGTACCGGTCACAGCGCACTCCAGTGCGGCGGCATCTGCCGAAATGTGCCCGGGACTGGGGCATAGCTCCGGGGAGCTGCGTACCTTCGTCTTTAGCGTCTTTTGTGGTCTACATCATTGCAAAAATCTTTTCCACCATGTCTGGCAAGGAAAAACTGTGCCAGCATAGAAAACATCTCCCATCGGATTTTACATTTTGCAGAGAAGTCTGCTGTGTGTTTTGCCGGAAGAAAAAGAAAGTTGTCCAAAACACTTTCCAACAGAATGTTCATGTGTTTGGAAAAGTTTGAGAGTGGTAAGGTACTGTTTTGGATCAGTGTGCATCTGTGCACACAATCCCAGTGTTGTGCTGCTTCATTCTTCAGCTTTCAGAGGTAGCCGCTCTCTCCGGCTTCCAGAGGCGAAGAAGCGGCTTCTTCGCGCAAAGGCGATTGTGCTGGTCACAGTGCACTGCAGACGGCGGCTTCTGCCGAAATGTGCCCCGTATCTGCTCATAGCTCCGGGCGTCTCTGTACCTTCCATTTCCGTTTTTGGTCTTGGCAATACAAATGGTTTACTTGCAGCAGTAGGATGGGACAGTGAACTGGACTTTTTGCTTTTAGAGAGAAGCTAATGAAAAAGTTTCACCAGGATCAGAGCAGGTTGTAAAACAGAAAAATTGTCATGAAAAGAAGCCAGCCTGGTGCCCTTAGATTTGTTAGCTGTGTTTGAACAAAATGAAATGTGTCAACTCGGTGTTCCTGGGTATCACATCAGTAACAGGTACTTCAGTTGCTGAATTTTTCTCATCAAGTTAAGAAGAGAATCCAAGGAATTGTGATTTCATGCTCACAATTCACCCTATGGTGCCGAAAGGTGAAAAAGGGGTGGAAGGTGCACGGGTCAACTAACTTGAATGGCCTATGTAAATCAGCGGCCACTGATTTCCTGAAGGCTTCAACAGGTCAGTTGCCTATGTTTTTCTTGGAATTGTTTTAACCTTCGGTCATGTTTTTCTTGGGATTCTTTTACCCTTTCCCTATTAGTTCAGCCTTTGGTCTCCAGCCTTTGCTGACATTTCAAGTATCTCGGTAGCCAGGAAATGTGTTGTCTTAATTGCTCACATCATTATTCCCTTCAAAGGGTTGTTTGCCTCAAGTCTCAGTTTTGCTGGTTCTCTGCTAGTTGATTGTCAGAGGGCAGCAGGTGTTGTGTAGGAGCAAGTACACAAACCCATAGCTGGCTTTTCTTTTGATTTGGCCTGTGTAGCTAATGGAATGACTGAACATCTGTGAGAGGCTTTTCTCTCCCCGTTAGGTTTCACTGGAAGGGCAGATGCAAATCGTCTACCTGAAGTCTTGGCACAGAAGAAAGTAGTGGCTTGCTGCTGCATCTAGCTAGAAGCTTACAAAAGGAAGGCCTTGGGCTGAGGCCCATTCCATTGGCTAAGTAGAAAAGGACTGTGGGAAGGTGAGGCAGCTGAATTAGAGGTAGATCAACAAGTTTTAGAACGGTCGTGTGTTCAAAGCCTGGTGTATGGTGGTTGGTTGAATGGTGTTTGTTATGGCTTAAAGCTATGGAACTGATAAAGGCAAAGTTGCAAGAAAGCAGCTCTCCTTTGCATCTTGCTGGGGACTCTGCTTCACCACGGACCCTCAACTCCAAGTTTGCCAAGGAGATGATCAGTAGGACTGTTGCAGAGCTGCTGTGTGCATCTGAATGGAACGGCAGAGAGTGAAGCGCTGGACATTTCTGGCTTTAGTACAATGCTGCTGCATTGGTGCCAGTTTAGTTGGTTTTCCATCAGTGGCCTTTCTGTCTAGAAGTACACTGCCCAGTGTACTTCTTTCCTAGTCTTTCTAGCATGTGATGCCGTTTCCTTCCTGTTGTTTTCATACCTTCCTTCAGTTGAAAGGATGATACAATCTTTCCATTTTGAAGATCCCTGTTAGGAAACACTATGCAAGAGGAGTCATCGCTCCCTTTTCTTCTGCCTCCTTTGTCATTTTCAGAGACTCATTTCAAATTTCTGCTAATGTCAAGACCAATACTGAGATTACCTAGCAGGGTTGGCACTCTCAGCTGCTTTCTTCTTTCATGCTGCTTCATACTGGATGTGACTTAAAGGCCTCGTTTTGTCATCTGCATTCTGCTGTGATCCAAAGCTAAATATTCCAGGCGTGTGAACACAAAAAGAACTCCTAGGCTTTTGCAAGAACTAGCCCAGGAGGATTTGTGTTCAATTTGATCTCTACAGTGTTTCAGAAAAAAGGAGATTGTACTGTCTTCTTGTGTACTCTCTTCTTGTGCTCTCATGCCTTGCATGTCCTAGTTAATCTACCGGCGTGACTCATTTGGCATCATCTCATGGTACAAATTCTGCATAGTTTCGTGTCCTTACAAATGCCAGTTGCCAAGGAGCCTATCTGACCATTCAAGGGGCAAAGAATTGTAAGGCTGGCAAGTTCAGTTGCTGAAACTGTAAGTCATGCCATATCAAAGTGACAGAGGAAATCCATTGATCTAGGACTTTCAGCTGGACACCTCTGAGAATAGCAGCTTGTCAGCAATGACACAGCCATCTTCCTAGCTGTATTCCAGAAAGAGGAAAGGGACACCTTCAATGATTAATATGTTTGGCATGAGAAAAACGCAAGAAAGGCACCGGAAATTACTTTAGTCAGATAAAGTGCGTTTCTCTAGTGAGAATTTTGCACTTGCTCTTTCTTGTCTGCGCCTCTACTTTTCACAGAAGACAGGGGAGCATTTCATTATTATTGTTCCTTTGTTTTCTTTCGTTGGCCTCCCTCTTTCCACCTCCAATTAACAAATTTGCCTTTCTTTACTGGCTTCTCTTACTTTACTACGAGAATTTTACATTAGGTCAACTTACATAAAGGTCAAAGTTCTCAGACAGTAGGGAGAAGTAGAAGGTAGAGAAAAAAGAACAAAACAAATCCAGAAAAATAGACAAATTTTAACAGTCTTCTGTGAGAACATTAGGACACAAGACTATTGAACTGAGCAACGCAGGGGATATTTGACGCAGTCAAATCAGGCCGACATTGCACTGGAGCCAGCACGGGTCTGGAAACCATCCTGCGTCTCGTGGATTATCAGGAGCCAGCAGCCCCTACCAGCTACAGTACCCCAAACACAAACGACGGCCCTTTTCCCTGAAAAAAAACTCAGCTGCCCCGCTTCTGGATGGCAGATTGCAGGAGTCACATGGTAATACACGACATGGTACTGGTGCCACCATTCATCTGGAAACCATCCTGCGCGGCGTGGATTTTCAGGAGCCAGCCGGCCATCCCCAGCCTCAGGCCCCCAAACTCAAACTACGGCCCTTTTCCCAGGCAAACAAAACTCACCCACCCCGCTTCTGGCTGGCAGATTGCAGGAGGCACATGGCTCTATCAAACCAGCCCGACTTAACAGTGGTGCCAAATTCGGTCTGGGAATCATCCTGCGTAAAGTGGATTATCAGGAGCCAGCCGGCCACTCCTAGCCACAGGCCCCCAAACACACACTACAGCCCTTTTCCCTGGAAGTAAAACTGACCTGCCCATCTTCTGGCTGGCAGATTGCAGGAGCCACTTGGCTCTATCAAACCAGCCTGACTTGGCAGTGGTGCCACCTTTAAACTGGGAAACATCCTGCATATCGTGGATTTCAGGAGCCAGCCGGCCATTCCCAGCCACAGGCCCCCAACACAAACCAGGGCCCTTTTCCTTGGCAAACAAAACTCACCCGCCCCGTTTCTGGCTGGCAGATTGCAGGAGCCACTTGCCTCTATCAAACCAGCCCGACTTGGCACTGGTACCCCTTTTGGGTCTGGGAACCATCCTACGTATCGTGGATTTTCAGGAGCCAGCCGGCCACTCCCAGCCACAGGCCCCCAACAGAAACCACATCCCTTTTTCCTGGCAAACAAAACTGACCCGCCCCGCTCCTGGCTGGCAGATGGCAGGAGACACTTGGCTCTATCAAACCATCCCGACTCGGCACTGGTGCCCCTTTGGTCTGGGAATCATCCTGCGTATCGTGGATTTTCAGGAGCCACCCAGCCACTCCCAGCCACAGGCCCCCAAACAAATACTACGGCCCTTTTCCCTGGAAGGAAAACTGACCTGCCCATCGTCTGGCTGGAAGATTGCGGGAGACACTTGGTACTATCAAACCAGCCTGACTCAGCACTGGTGCCACCTTTCATCTGGGAACCATCCTGCGTATCGTCGATTTTCAGGAGCCAGCCGGCCACTCCCAGTCACAGGCCCCCAAACACAAATTATGGCCCTTTTCCCTGGAAGTAAAACTGACCTGCCCATCTTCTGGCTGGCAGATTGCAGGAGCCACTTGCCTCTATCAAACCAGCCCGACTTGGCACTGGTACCCCTTTTGGGTCTGGGAACCATCCTACGTATCGTGGATTTTCAGGAGCCAGCCGGCCACTCCCAGCCACAGGCCCCCAAACACAAACTACGGCCCTTTTCCCTGCAAACAAAACTCACACACCCCGCTTCTGGCTGGCAGATTGCAGGAGCCACTTGGCTCTATCAAATCAGCCCAACTCGGCACTGGTGCCACCTTGGGTCTGGGAACCATCATGCGCGGCGTAGATTTTAAGGAGCCAGCCGGCCATTCTCAGCCACAGGCCCCCAAACACAAACTACGGCCCTTTTCCCTGGAAGTAAAACTGACCTGCCCATCTTCTGGCTGGCAGATAGCAGAAGCCACATGGCTCTATCAAACCAGCCCGACTTGGCAGTGGTGCCAACTTGGGTCTGGCAATCATCCTGAGTATCGTGCATTTTCAGGAGCCAGCCGGCCACTCCCAGCCGCAGGCCCCCAAATACAAACTACTGGCCCTCTTCCCCGGAAGTAAAACTGACCTGTCCATCTTCTGGCTGGCAGATTGCAGGAGCCACTTGGCTCTATCAAACCAGCCCGACTCGGCACTGGTGCCACCTTTCATCTGGGAACCATCCTGCGTGTCGTGGATTGTCAGGAGCCAGCCAGCCACTCTCAGCCACAGGGCCCCAAACACATACCACTGGCATTTTCCCTGGAAGAAAATCTTAGCCGCCCGCCTTCTGGCTGGCAGATTGCAGGAGCCACTCGGTACTATCAAACCAGCCTGACTTTGCACTGGTGCCACCTTTCATCTGGGAACCATCCCGCTTTGCGTGGATTTTCAGGAGCCAGCCGGCAACAGCCAGCCACAGGTCCCCAAACACAAACTACGGCCCTTTTCCCTGGAAGTAAAATAGACCTGCCCATCATCAGGCTGGCAGATTGCAGGAGCCACTTGGCTCTATCAAAAGAGCCCGACTCGGCACTGGTGCCACCTTTCATCTGGGAACCATCCTGCGCGGCGTGGATATTAAGGAACCAGCCGGCCATTCAAGGCCACAGGCCCCGGAAAAAATACCACGGCCTTTTTCCCTGGCAAACAAAACTCAGCGACCCCGCTTCTGGCTGACAGATTGCTGGAGCCACATGGCTCTATCACACCAGTCCAACTCGGCACTGGTGCCACCTTGGGTCTGGGAACCATCATGCGCGGCGTGGATTTTAAGGAGCCAGCTGGCCACTCCCAGCCACAGGCCCCCAAACAAAAACTGCGGCCCTTTTCCCTGGAAGTAAAACTGACCTGCCCATCTTCTTGCTGGCAGATTGCAGGAGCCACGCGGTACTATCAAACCAGTCCGACTTTGCACTGGTGCCATTTTTTTCATTTGGGAACCATCCAGCGCGGCATGGATTTTCAGGAGCCAGCCGGCCATTCCCAGCCACAGGCCCCCGAAAACAAATCACGGCCCTTTACCCTGGCAAACAAAACTCACCCACCCCGCTTATGGATGGCAGATTGCAGGAGCCACTTGGCTCTATCAAAACAGCCCGACTCAGCACTGCTGCCACCTTTCATCTGGGAACCATCCTGTGTATTGGGGATTTTCAGGAGCCAGCCGGCCACTCCCAGCCACAGGCCCCCAAACACAAACTACGGCCCTTTTCCCTGGAAGTAAAATTGACCTGCCCATCTTCTGGCTGGCAGATTGCAGGAGCCACATGGCTCTATCAAACCAGCCCAACTCGGACCTGGTGCCACCTTGGGTCTGGGAACCATCATGCGCGGCGTGGATTTTAAGGAGCCAGCCGGCCATTCCCAGCCACAGGCCCCCAACACAATCTACGGCCCTTTTCCCTGGAAGTAAAATTGACCTGCCCATCTTCTGGCTGGCAGATTGCAGGAGCAACTTGGCTCTATCAAACCAGCCCAACTCGGCACTGGTGCCACCATGGGTCTGGGAACCATCATGCGCGGCGCGGATTTTCAGGAGCCAGCCGGCCATTCCCAGCCACAGGCCCCCAAACAAAAACTACGGCCCTTTTCCCTAGAAGTAAAACAGACCTGCCCATCATCTGGCTGTCAGATTGCAGGAGCTACTTGGTACTATCAAACCAGCCAGACTTGGCACTGGTGCCATTTTTCATTTGGGAACCATCCTGCGTATCGTGGATTTCCAGGAGCCAGCCGGCCACTCCCAGCCACAGGCCCTGAAAACAAACCACGGCCCTTTTCCCTGGCAAACAAAACACACCCACCCCGCTTCTGGCTGGCAGATTGCAGGAGCCGCTTGTTTCTATCAAACCAGCTCGACTCGGCACCGGTGCCACCTTGGGTCTGGGAACCATCATGCGCGGCGTGGATTTTAAGGAGCCAGCCGGCTATTCCCCGACACAGGCCCCCAAACACAAACTACGGCCCTTTTCCCTGGAAGTAAAACAGACCTGCCCATCTTCTGGCTGTCAGATTGCAGGAGCCACTTGGCTCTATCAAACCAGCCCGGTTTTGCACTGGGGCCCCTTGGGTCTGGAAACCATCCTGCGTATCGTGGATTTTCAGGAGCCAGCCGGCCACTCCCAGCCAGAGGCCCCCAAACACAAACTGTGGGCCTTTTCCCTTCGAAACAAAACTCACCCACCCCGCTTCTGGCTGGCAGATTGCAGGAGCCACATGGCTCTATGAAACCAGCCCGACTCGGCACTGGTGCCATTTTTCATTTGGGAACCATCCTGCGTATCGTGGATTTTCAGGAGCCAGCCGGCCACTCCCAGCCACAGGCGCCCAAACAAACACTACAGTCCTTTTCCCTGGAAGTAAAACTGACCTGCCCATCTTCTGGCTGGCAGATTGCAGGAGCCACTTGGCTCTATCAAACCAGCCCGATTTGGCACTGGGGCCCCTTGGGTCTGGAAACCATCCTACGTATCGTGGATTTTCAGGAGCCAGCCGGCCACTCCCAGCCACAGGCCCCCAACACAAACCACGGCCCTTTTCCCTGGCAAACAAAACTGACCCGCCCCGCTTCTGGCTGGCAGATTGCAGGAGCCACTTGGCTCTATCAAACCAGCCCGACTCGGCACTGGTGCCACCTTTCATATGGGAACCATCCTGCGTATCGTGGATTTTCAGGTGCCAGCCGGCCACTCGCAGCCACAGGCCCCCAAACACATACCACGGCCCTTTTCCCTGGAAGTAAAACTGACCAGCCCATCTTCTGGCTGGCAGATTGCAGGAGCCACTTGGCTCTATCAAACCAGCCCGATTTGGCACTGGTGCCACCTATCATCTGGGAACCATCCTGCGTAACGTGGATTTTCAGGAGCCAGCCGGCCACTCCCAGCCACAGGCCCCCAACAGAAACCACATCCCTTTTCCCTGGCAAACAAAACTGACCCGCCCCGCTCCTGGCTGGCAGATTGCAGGAGACTCTTGGCTCTATCAAACCAGCCCGACTCGGCACTGGTGCCACTTTTCATCTGGGAACCATCCCGCTTATCGTGGATTTTCAGGAGCCAGCCGGCCACTCCCAGCCACAGGCCCCCAAACAAAAACTACGGCCCTTTTCCCTGGAAGGAAAACTGACCTGCCCATCTTCTGGCTGGCAGATTGCAGGAGCCACTTGGCTCTATCAAACCAGCCCGACTCGGCACTGGTGCCACCTTTCATCTGGGAACCATCCTGCGTATCGGGGATTTACAGGAGCCATCCGGCCACTCCCAGCCACAGGCCCCCAAACACAAACTACGGCCCTTTTCCCTGGAAGTAAAACTGACCTGCCCATCTTCTGGCTGGCAGATTGCAGGAGCCACTTGGCTCTATCAAACCAGCCGACTCGGCACTGGTGCCACCTTTCATCTGGGAACCATCCAGCGTATCGTTGATTTTCAGGAGCCAGACGGCCATTCCCAGCCACAGGCCCCCAAACACATACCGCGGACCTTTTCCCTGGAAGTAAAACTTACCTGCCCATCTCCTGGCTGGCAGACTGCACGAGCCACTTGGCTCTATCATACCAGCCCGATTTGGCACTGGTGCCCACTTCGGTCTGGGAACCATCCTGCGTATCGTAGATTTTCAGGAGCCAGCCGGCCACTCCCAGCCACAGGCCCCCAAACACAACCTACGGCCCTTTTCCCTGGAAGGAAAACTCACGCACCCCGCTTCTGGCTGGCAGATTGCAGGAGCCACATGGCTCTATCAAACCAGCCCAACTCGGCACTGGTGTCACCTTGGGTCTGGGAACAATCATGCGTGGCGTGGTTTTTAAGGAGCCATCAGGCCACTCCCAGCCACAGGCCCCCAAACACAAACTACGGCCCTTTTCCCTGGAAGGAAAACAGACCTGCCCATCTTCTGGCTGGCAGATTGCAGGAGCCACTTGGCTCTATCGAACCAGCCCGACTCGGCACTGGTGCCACCTTTCATCTGGGAACCATCCGACGAATCGTGGATTTTCAGGAGCCAGCAGGCCATTCCGAGCCACAGGCTCCCAAAAACAAACCACGGCCCTTTTCCCTGGCAAACAAAACTCACGCACCCCTCTCCTGGCTGGCAGATTGCAGGAGACACTTGGCCCTATCAAACCAGCCGGCTTGGCACTGGTGCCACCATTCATCTGGGAACCATCCTGCGTATCGTGGATTTTCAGGAGCCAACCGGCCACTCCAAGCCACAGGCGCCCAAACAAACACTACAGCCCTTTTCCCTGTAAGTAAAACTGACCTGCCCATCTTCTGGCTGGCAGATTGCAGGAGCCACTTGGCTCTATCAAACCAGCCCGATGTGGCACTGGGGCCCCTTGGATCTGGAAGCCATCCTGCGTATCGTGGATTTTCAGGAGCCAGCTGGCCACTCCCAGCCACAGACCCGCAACACAAACCACGGCCCTTTTCCCTGGCAAACAAAACTGACCCGCCCCGCTTCTGGCTGGCAGATTGCAGGAGCCACTTGGCTCTATCAAACCAGCCCGACTTTGCACTGGTGCCACCTTTCATCTGGGAACCCTCCTGTGTATCGGGGATTTTCAGGAGCCAGCCGGCCACTCCCAGCCACAGGCCCCCAAAGAAAAACTACGGCCCTTTTCCCTGGAAGGAAAACTGACCTGCCCATCGTCTGGCTGGAAGATTGCGGGAGACACTTGGTACTATCAAACCAGCCTGACTCAGCACTGGTGCCACCTTTCATCTGGGAACCATCCTGCGTATCGTCGATTTTCAGGAGCCAGCCGGCCACTCCCAGTCACAGGCCCCCAAACACAAACTATGGCTCTTTTCCCTGGAAGTAAAACTGACCTGCCCATCTTCTGGCTGGCAGATTGCAGGAGCCACTTGCCTCTATCAAACCAGCCCGACTTGGCACTGGTACCCCTTTTGGGTCTGGGAACCATCCTACGTATCGTGGATTTTCAGGAGCCAGCCGGCCACTCCCAGCCACAGGCCCCCAACAGAAACCACATCCCTTTTTCCTGGCAAACAAAACTGACCCGCCCCGCTCCTGGCTGGCAGATGGCAGGAGACACTTGGCTCTATCAAACCATCCCGACTCGGCACTGGTGCCCCTTTGGTCTGGGAATCATCCTGCGTATCGTGGATTTTCAGGAGCCACCCAGCCACTCCCAGCCACAGGCCCCCAAACAAAACTACGGCCCTTTTCCCTGGAAGGAAAACTGACCTGCCCATCTTCTTGCTGGCAGATTGCAGGAGCCACGCGGTACTATCAAACCAGCCCGACTTTGCACTGGTGCCATTTTTTTCATTTGGGAACCATCCAGCGCGGCATGGATTTTCAGGAGCCAGCCGGCCATTCCCAGCCACAGGCCCCCGAAAACAAATCACGGCCCTTTACCCTGGCAAACAAAACTCACCCACCCCGCTTATGGATGGCAGATTGCAGGAGCCACTTGGCTCTATCAAAACAGCCCGACTCAGCACTGCTGCCACCTTTCATCTGGGAACCATCCTGTGTATTGGGGATTTTCAGGAGCCAGCCGGCCACTCCCAGCCACAGGCCCCCAAACACAAACTACGGCCCTTTTCCCTGGAAGTAAAATTGACCTGCCCATCTTCTGGCTGGCAGATTGCAGGAGACACATGGCTCTATCAAACCAGCCCAACTCGGACCTGGTGCCACCTTGGGTCTGGGAACCATCATGCGCGGCGTGGATTTTAAGGAGCCAGCCGGCCATTCCCAGCCACAGGCCCCCAACACAATCTACGGCCCTTTTCCCTGGAAGTAAAATTGACCTGCCCATCTTCTGGCTGGCAGATTGCAGGAGCAACTTGGCTCTATCAAACCAGCCCAACTCGGCACTGGTGCCACCATGGGTCTGGGAACCATCATGCGCGGCGCGGATTTTCAGGAGCCAGCCGGCCATTCCCAGCCACAGGCCCCCAAACAAAAACTACGGCCCTTTTCCCTAGAAGTAAAACAGACCTGCCCATCATCTGGCTGTCAGATTGCAGGAGCTACTTGGTACTATCAAACCAGCCAGACTTGGCACTGGTGCCATTTTTCATTTGGGAACCATCCTGCGTATCGTGGATTTCCAGGAGCCAGCCGGCCACTCCCAGCCACAGGCCCTGAAAACAAACCACGGCCCTTTTCCCTGGCAAACAAAACACACCCACCCCGCTTCTGGCTGGCAGATTGCAGGAGCCGCTTGTTTCTATCAAACCAGCTCGACTCGGCACCGGTGCCACCTTGGGTCTGGGAACCATCATGCGCGGCGTGGATTTTAAGGAGCCAGCCGGCTATTCCCCGACACAGGCCCCCAAACACAAACTACGGCCCTTTTCCCTGGAAGTAAAACAGACCTGCCCATCTTCTGGCTGTCAGATTGCAGGAGCCACTTGGCTCTATCAAACCAGCCCGGTTTTGCACTGGGGCCCCTTGGGTCTGGAAACCATCCTGCGTATCGTGGATTTTCAGGAGCCAGCCGGCCACTCCCAGCCAGAGGCCCCCAAACACAAACTGTGGGCCTTTTCCCTTCCAAACAAAACTCACCCACCCCGCTTCTGGCTGGCAGATTGCAGGAGCCACATGGCTCTATGAAACCAGCCCGACTCGGCACTGGTGCCATTTTTCATTTGGGAACCATCCTGCGTATCGTGGATTTTCAGGAGCCAGCCGGCCACTCCCAGCCACAGGCGCCCAAACAAACACTACAGTCCTTTTCCCTGGAAGTAAAACTGACCTGCCCATCTTCTGGCTGGCAGATTGCAGGAGCCACTTGGCTCTATCAAACCAGCCCGATTTGGCACTGGGGCCCCTTGGGTCTGGAAACCATCCTACGTATCGTGGATTTTCAGGAGCCAGCCGGCCACTCCCAGCCACAGGCCCCCAACACAAACCACGGCCCTTTTCCCTGGCAAACAAAACTGACCCGCCCCGCTTCTGGCTGGCAGATTGCAGGAGCCACTTGGCTCTATCAAACCAGCCCGACTCGGCACTTGTGCCACCTTTCATATGGGAACCATCCTGCGTATCGTGGATTTTCAGGTGCCAGCCGGCCACTCCCAGCCACAGGCCCCCAAACATATACCACGGCCCTTTTCCCTGGAAGTAAAACTGACCAGCCCATCTTCTGGCTGGCAGATTGCAGGAGCCACTGGGCTCTATCAAACCAGCCCGATTTGGCACTGGTGCCACCTTTCATCTGGGAACCATCCTGCGTAACGTGGATTTTCAGGAGCCAGCCGGCCACTCCCAGCCACAGGCCCCCAACAGAAACCACATCCCTTTTCCCTGGCAAACAAAACTGACCCGCCCAGCTCCTGGCTGGCAGACTGCAGGAGACACTTGGCTCTATCAAACCAACCCGACTCGGCACTGGTGCCCCTTTGGTCTGGGAATCATCCTGCGTATCGTGGATTTTCAGGAGCCACCCAGCCACTCCAAGCCACAGGCCCCCAAACACAAACTACGGCCCTTTTCCCTGCAAACAAAACTCACACACCCCGCTTCTGGCTGGCAGATTGCAGGAGCCACATGGCTCTATCAAACCAGCCCAACTTGGCACTGGTGCCACCTTGGGTCTGGGAATCATCATGTGCGGCGTGGACTTTAAGGAGCCAGCCGGCCATTCTCAGCCACAGGCCCCCAAACACAAACTACGGCCCTTTTCCCAGGAAGTAAAACAGAGCTGCCCATCTTCTGGCTGGCAGATTGCAGGAGCCACTTGGCTCTATCAAACCTGCCCGACTCGGCAGTGGTGCCACCTTTCATCTGGGAACCATCCTGCGTATCGTGGATTTTCAGGAGCCAGCCGGCCACTCCCAGCCACAGGCCCCCAAACAGAAACTACGGCCTTTTTCCCTGGAAGAAAATCTTAGCGGCCCGCCTTCTGGCTGGCAGATTGCAGGAGCCACTCGGTACTATCAAACCAGCCCGACTTGGCACTGGTGCCACCTTTCATCTGGGAACCATCCTGCGTATCGTGGATTTTCAGGAGCCAGCCGGCCACAGCCAGCCACAGGCCCCCAAACACAAACTACGGCCCTTTTCCCTGGAAGGAAAACTGACCTGCCCATCTTCTGGCTGGCAGATTGCAGGAGCCACTTGGCTCTATCAAACCAGCCCGACTCGGCACTGGTGCCCCTTTGGTCTGGGAAACATCCTGCGTATCGTGGATTTTCAGGAGCCAGCGGGCCACTCCCAGCCAGAGGCCCCCAAACAAAAACTGTGGGCCTTTTCCCTTCCAAACAAAACTCACCCGCCCCGCTTCTGGCTGGCAGATTGCAGGAGCCACTTGGCTCTATCAAACCAGCCCGACTCGGCACTGGTGCCACCTTTCATATGGGAACCATCATGCGCGGCGCGGATTTTCAGGAGCCAGCCGGCCATTCTCAGCCACAGGCCCCAAACACAACCTACGGCCCTTTTCCCTGGAAGTAAAACTGACTTGCCCATCTTCTGGCTGGCAGATTGCAGGAGCCACTTGGCTCTAACAAAGCAGCCCGACTCGGCACTGGTGCCACCTTGGGTCTGGGAACCATCCTGCGCGGCGTGGATTTTCAGGAGCCAGCCGGCCACTCCCAGACACAGGCCCTGAACACAAACCACGGCCCTTTTCCCTGGCAAACAAAACACACCCACCCCGCTTCTGGCTGGCAGATTGCAGGAGCCGCTTGTTTCTATCAAACCAGCTCGACTCGGCACCGGTGCCACCTTGGGTCTGGGAACCATCATGCGCGGCGTGGATTTTAAGGAGCCAGCCGGCTATTCCCCGACACAGGCCCCCAAACACAAACTACGGCCCTTTTCCCTGGAAGTAAAACAGACCTGCCCATCTTCTGGCTGTCAGATTGCAGGAGCCACTTGGCTCTATCAAACCAGCCCGACTCGGCACTGGTGCCCCTTTGGTCTGGGAAACATCCTGCGTATCGTGGATTTTCAGGAGCCAGCGGGCCACTCCCAGCCAGAGGCCCCCAAACACAAACTGTGGGCCTTTTCCCTTCCAAACAAAACTCACCCGCCCCGCTTCTGGCTGGCAGATTGCAGGAGCCACATGGCTCTATCAAACCAGCCTGACTCAGCACTGGTGCCACCTTTCATCTGGGAACCATCCTGCGTATCGTGGATTTTCAGGAGCCAGCTAGCCATTCCGAGCCACAGGCTCCCGAAAACAAACCACGGCCCTTTTCCCTGGCAAACAAAACTCACGCACCCCGCTCCTGGCTCGCAGATTGCAGGAGACACTTGGCCCTATCAAACCAGCCGGCTTGGCACTGGTGCCACCATTCATTTGGGAACCATCCTGCGTATCGTGGATTTTCAGGAGCCAGCCGGCCACTCCCAGCCACAGGCGCCCAAACAAACACTACAGCCCTTTGCCCTGGAAGTAAAACTGACCTGCCCATCTTCTGGCTGGCAGATTGCAGGAGCCACTTGGCTCTATCAAACCAGCCCGATTTGGCACTGGGGCCCCTTGGGTCTGGAAACCATCCTACGTATCGTGGATTTTCAGGAGCCAGCCGGCCACTCCCAGCCACAGGCCCCCAACACAAACCACGGCCCTTTTCCCTGGCAAACAAAACTGACCCGCCCCGCTTCTGGCTGGCAGATTGCAGGAGCCACTTGGCTCTATCAAACCAGCCCGACTCGGCACTGGTGCCACCTTTCATATGGGAACCATCATGCGCGGCGCGGATTTTCAGGAGCCAGCCGGCCATTCTCAGCCACAGGCCCCAAACACAACCTACGGCCCTTTTCCCTGGAAGTAAAACTGACTTGCCCATCTTCTGGCTGGCAGATTGCAGGAGCCACTTGGCTCTAACAAAGCAGCCCGACTCGGCACTGGTGCCACCTTGGGTCTGGGAACCATCCTGCGCGGCGTGGATTTTCAGGAGCCAGCCGGCCACTCCCAGCCACAGGCCCTGAAAACAAACCACGGCCCTTTTCCCTGGCAAACAAAACACACCCACCCCGCTTCTGGCTGGCAGATTGCAGGAGCCGCTTGTTTCTATCAAACCAGCTCGACTCGGCACCGGTGCCACCTTGGGTCTGGGAACCATCATGCGCGGCGTGGATTTTAAGGAGCCAGCCGGCTATTCCCCGACACAGGCCCCCAAACACAAACTACGGCCCTTTTCCCTGGAAGTAAAACAGACCTGCCCATCTTCTGGCTGTCAGATTGCAGGAGCCACTTGGCTCTATCAAACCAGCCCGGTTTTGCACTGGGGCCCCTTGGGTCTGGAAACGATCCTGCGTATCGTGGATTTTCAGGAGCCAGCAGGCCACTCCCAGCCAGAGGCCCCCAAACACAAACTGTGGGCCTTTTCCCTTCCAAACAAAACTCACCCACCCCGCTTCTGGCTGGCAGATTGCAGGAGCCACATGGCTCTATCAAACCAGCCCGACTCGGCACTGGTGCCACCTTTCATCTGGGAACCATCCTGCGTATCGTGGATTTTCAGGAGCCAGCAGGCCATTCCGAGCCACAGGCTCCCGAAAACAAACCATGGCCCTTTTCCCTGGCAAACAAAACTCACGCACCCCGCTCCTGGCTCGCAGATTGCAGGAGACACTTGGCCCTATCAAACCAGCCGGCTTGGCACTGGTGCCACCATTCATCTGGGAACCATCCTGCGTATCGTGGATTTTCAGGAGCCAGCCGGCCACTCCCAGCCACAGGCGCCCAAACAAACACTACAGCCCTTTGCCCTGGAAGTAAAACTGACCTGCCCATCTTCTGGCTGGCAGATTGCAGGAGCCACTTGGCTCTATCAAACCAGCCCGATTTGGCACTGGGGCCCCTTGGGTCTGGAAACCATCCTACGTATCGTGGATTTTCAGGAGCCAGCCGGCCACTCCCAGCCACAGGCCCCCAACACAAACCACGGCCCTTTTCCCTGGCAAACAAAACTGACCCGCCCCGCTTCTGGCTGGCAGATTGCAGGAGCCACTTGGCTCTATCAAACCAGCCCGACTCGGCACTGGTGCCACCTTTCATATGGGAACCATCATGCGCGGCGCGGATTTTCAGGAGCCAGCCGGCCATTCTCAGCCACAGGCCCCGAAACACAAACTACGGCCGTTTTCCCTAGAAGTAAAACAGACCTGCCCATCTTCTGGCTGTCAGATTGCAGGAGCTACTTGGTACTATCAAACCAGCCAGACTTGGCACTGGTGCCATTTTTCATTTGGGAACCATCCTGCGTATCGTGGATTTTCAGGTGCCAGCCGGCCACTCCCAGCCACAGGCCCCCAAACACAACCTACGGCCCTTTTGCCTGGAAGTAAAACTGACCTGCCCATCTTCTGGCTGGCAGATTGCAGGAGCCACTTGGCTCTAACAAAGCAGCCCGACTCGGCACTGGTGCCACCTTGGGTCTGGGAACCATCCTGCGCGGCGTGGATTTTCAGGAGCCAGCCGGCCACTCCCAGCCACAGGCCCCCAACAGAAACCACATCCCTTTTCCCTGGCAAACAAAACTGACCCGCCCCGCTCCTGGCTGGCAGATTGCTGGAGACTCTTGGCTCTATCAAACCAGCCCGACTCGGCACTGGTGCCACTTTTCATCTGGGAACCATCCCGCTTATCGTGGATTTTCAGGAGCCAGCCGGCCACTCCCAGCCACAGGCCCCCAAAGAAAAACTACGGCCCTTTTCCCTGAAGTAAAACTGACCTGCCCATCTTCTGGCTGGCAGATTGCAGGAGCCACTTGGCTCTATCAAACCAGCCCGACTCGGCACTGGTGCCGCCTTTCATCTGGGAACCATCCTGCGTGTCGTGGATTTTCAGGAGCCAACCGGCCACGCCATGCCACAGGCAACCAAACAAAATCTACGGCCCTTTTCCCTGGAAGGAAAACTGACCTGCCCATCTTCTGGCGGGCAAATTGCAGGAGCCACTTGGCTCCATTACACCAGCCCGACTCGGCACTAGTGCCACCTTTCATCTGGGAACCATCCTGCGTATCGTGGATTTTCAGGTGCCAGCCGGCCACTCCCAGCCACAGGCCCCCAAACACATACCACGGCCCTTTTCCCTAGAAGTAAAACTGACCTGCCCATCGTCTGGCTGGAAGATTGCGGGAGACACTTGGTACTATCAAACCAGCCTGAGTCAGCACTGGTGCCACCTTTCATCTGGGAAACATCCTGCGTATCGTCGATTTTCAGGAGCCAGCCGGCCACTCCCAGTCACAGGCCCCCAAACACAAACTATGGCCCTTTTCCCTGGAAGTAAAACTGACCTGCCCATCTTCTGGCTGGCAGATTGCAGAAGCCACTTGCCTCTATCAAACCAGCCCGACTTGGCACTGGTACCCCTTTTGGGTCTGGGAACCATCCTACGTATCGTGGATTTTCAGGAGCCAGCCGGCCACTCCCAGCCAGAGGCCCCCAACAGAAACCACATCCCTTTTCCCTGGCAAACAAAACTGACCCGCCCCGCTCCTGGCTGGCAGATGGCAGGAGACACTTGGCTCTATCAAACCATCCCGACTCGGCACTGGTGCCACCTTTCATCTGGGAACCATCCTGCGTATCGTGGATTTTCAGGAGCCACCCAGCCACTCCATGCCACAGGCCCCCAAACACAAACTACCGCCCTTTTCCCTGCAAACAAAACTCACACAGCCCGCTTCTGGCTGGCAGATTGCAGGAGCCACTTGGCTCTATCAAACCAGCCCAACTCGGCACTGCTGCCACCTTGGGTCTGGGAACCATCATGCGCGGCGTAGATTTTAAGGAGCCAGCCGGCCATTCTCAGCCACAGGCCCCCAAACACAAACTACGGCCCTTTTCCCTGGAAGTAAAACAGACCTGCCCATCTTCTGGCTGGCAGATAGCAGAAGCCACATGGCTCTATCAAACCAGCCCGGTTTGGCAGTGGTGCCAACTTGGGTCTGGCAATCATCCTGAGTATCGTGCATTTTCAGGAGCCAGCCGGCCACTCCCAGCCACAGGCCCCCAAATACAAACTACCGGCCCTCTTCCCCGGAAGTAAAACTGACCTGTCCATCTTCTGGCTGGCAGATTGCAGGAGCCACTTAGCTCTATCAAACCAGCCCGACTCGGCACTGGTGCCACCTTTCATCTGGGAACCATCCTGCGTGTCGTCGATTGTCAGGAGCCAGCCAGCCACACTCAGCCACAAGGCCCCAAACACATACCACGGCCATTTTCCCTGGAAGAAAATCTTAGCCGCCCGCCTTCTGGCTGGCAGATTGCAGGAGCCACTCGGTACTATCAAACCAGCCCGACTTTGCACTGGTGCCACCTTTCATCTGGGAACCATCCTGCTTATCGTGGATTTTCAGGAGCCAGCCGGCCACTCCCAGCCACAGGCCCCCAAACACAAACTACGGCCCTTTTCCCTGGAAGTAAAACTGACCTGCCCATCTTCTGGCTGGCAGATTGCAGGAGCCACATGGCTCTATCAAACCAGCCCAACTCGGACCTGGTGCCACCTTGGGTCTGGGAACCATCATGCGCGGCGTGGATTTTAAGGAGCCAGCCGTCCATTTCCAGCCACAGGCCCCCAAACCCAAACTGTGAGCCTTTTCCCTTCCAAACAAAACTCACCCACCCCGCTTCTGGCTGGCAGATTGCAGGAGCCACATGGCTCTATCAAACCAGCCCGACTCGGCACTGGTGCCACCTTTCATCTGGGAACCATCCTGCGTATCGTGGATTTTCAGGAGCCAGCAGGCCATTCCGAGCCACAGGCTCCCGAAAACAAACCACGGCCCTTTTCCCTGGCAAACAAAACTCACGCACCCCGCTCCTGGCTCGCAGATTGCAGGAGACACTTGGCCCTATCAAACCAGCCGGCTTGGCACTGGTGCCACCATTCATCTGGGAACCATCCTGCGTATCGTGGATTTTCAGGAGCCAGCCGGCCACTCCCAGCCACAGGCGCCCAAACAAACACTACAGTCCTTTTCCCTGGAAGTAAAACTGACCTGCCCATGTTCTGGCTGGCAGGTTGCAGGAGCCACTTGGCTCTATCAAACCAGCCCGATTTGGCACTGGGGCCCCTTGGGTCTGGAAACCATCCTACGTATCGTGGATTTTCAGGTGCCAGCCGGCCACTCCCAGCCACAGGCCCCCAACACAAACCACGGCCCTTTTCCCTGGCAAACAAAACTGACCCGCCCCGCTTCTGGCTGGCAGATTGCAGGAGCCACTTGGCTCTATCAAACCAGCCCGACTAGGCACTGGTGCCACCTTTCATATGGGAACCATCCTGCGTATCGTGGATTTTCAGGTGCCAGCCGGCCACTCGCAGCCACAGGCCCCCAAACACTTACCACGGCCCTTTTCCCTGGAAGTAAAACGGACCTGCCCATCGTCTGGCTGGCAGATTGCGGGAGACACTTGGTACTATCAAACCAGCCCGACTCAGCACTGGTGCCAGCTTACATCTGGGAACCATCCTGCGTATCGTGGATTTTCAGGAGCCAGCCGGCCACTCCCCGCCACAGGCCCCCAACAGAAACCACATCCCTTTTCCCTGGAAACAAAACTGACCCGCCACGCTCCTGGCTGGCAGATGGCAGGAGACACTTGGCTCTATCAAACCATCCTGACTCGGCACTGGTGCCCCTTTGGTCTGGGAATCATCCTGCGTATCGTGGATTTTCTGGAGCCACCCAGCCACTCCAAGCCACAGGCCCCCAAACACAAACTACAGCCCTTTTCCCTGCAAACAAAACTCACACACCCCGCTTCTGGCTGGCAGATTGCAGGAGCCACTTGGCTCTATCAAACCAGCCCAACTCGGCACTGGTGCCACCTTGGGTCTGGGAACCATCATGCGCGGCGTAGATTTTAAGGAGCCAGCCGGCCATTCTCAGCCACAGGCCCCCAAACACAAACTACGGCCCTTTTCCCTGGAAGTAAAACAGACCTGCCCATCTTCTGGCTGGCAGATAGCAGAAGCCACATGGCTCTATCAAACCAGCCCGGTTTGGCAGTGGTGCCAACTTGGGTCTGGCAATCATCCTGAGTATCGTGCATTTTCAGGAGCCAGCCGGCCACTCCCAGCCACAGGCCCCCAAATACAAACTACCGGCCCTCTTCCCCGGAAGTAAAACTGACCTGTCCATCTTCTGGCTGGCAGATTGCAGGAGCCACTTAGCTCTATCAAACCAGCCCGACTCGGCACTGGTGCCACCTTTCATCTGGGAACCATCCTGCGTGTCGTGGATTGTCAGGAGCCAGCCAGCCACTCTCAGCCACAGGGCCCCAAACACATACCACGGCCATTTTCCCTGGAAGAAAATCTTAGCCGCCCGCCTTCTGGCTGGCAGATTGCAGGAGCCACTCGGTACTATCAAACCAGCCCGACTTTGCACTGGTGCCACCTTTCATCTGGGAACCATCCCGCTTATCGTGGATTTTCAGGAGCCAGCCGGCAACAGCCAGCCACAGGTCCCCAAACACAAACTACGGCCCTTTTCCCTGGAAGTAAAACTGACCTGCCCATCATCTGGCTGGCAGATTGCAGGAGCCACTTGGCTCTATCAAAACAGCCCGACTCGGCACTGGTGCCACCTTTCATCTGGGAACCATCCTGCGCGGCGTGGATTTTAAGGAACCAGCCGGCCATTCAAGGCCACAGGCCCCGGAAAAAATACCACGGCCTTTTTCCCTGGCAAACAAAACTCAGCGACCCCGCTTCTGGCTGACAGATTGCTGGAGCCACATGGCTCTATCACACCAGCCCAACTCGGCACTGGTGCCACCTTGGGTCTGGGAACCATCATGCGCGGCGTGGATTTTAAGGAGCCAGCTGGCCATTCCCAGCCACAGGGCCCCAAACACAAACTGCGGCCCTTTTCCCTGGAAGTAAAACTGACCTGCCCATCTTCTTGCTGGCAGATTGCAGGAGCCACGCGGTACTATCAAACCAGCCCAACTCGGACCTGGTGCCATTTTTTTCATTTGGGAACCATCCAGCGCGGCATGGATTTTCAGGAGCCAGCTGGCCACTCCCAGCCACAGGCCCCCGAAAACAAATCACGGCCCTTTACCCTGGCAAACAAAACTCACCCACCCCGCTTATGGATGGCAGATTGCAGGAGCCACTTGGCTCTATCAAAACAGCCCGACTCAGCACTGGTGCCACCTTTCATCTGGGAACCATCCTGCTTATCGTGGATTTTCAGGAGCCAGCCGGCCACTCCCAGCCACAGGCCCCCAAACACAAACTACGGCCCTTTTCCCTGGAAGTAAAACTGACCTGCCCATCTTCTTGCTGGCAGATTGCAGGAGCCACGCGGTACTATCAAACCAGCCCAACTCGGACCTGGTGCCATTTTTTTCATTTGGGAACCATCCAGCGCGGCATGGATTTTCAGGAGCCAGCTGGCCACTCCCAGCCACAGGCCCCCGAAAACAAATCACGGCCCTTTACCCTGGCAAACAAAACTCACCCACCCCGCTTATGGATGGCAGATTGCAGGAGCCACTTGGCTCTATCAAAACAGCCCGACTCAGCACTGGTGCCACCTTTCATCTGGGAACCATCCTGTGTATCGTGGATTTTCAGGAGCCAGCCGGCCACTCCCAGCCACAGGCCCCCAAACACAAACTACGGCCCTTTTCCCTGGAAGTAAAACTGACCTGCCCATCTTCTGGCTGGCAGATTGCAGGAGCCACTTGGCTCTATCAAACCAGCCCAACTCGGTACTGGTGCCACCTTGGGTCTGGGAACCATCATGCGCGGCGTAGATTTTAAGGAGCCAGCCGGCCATTCTCAGCCACAGGCCCCCAAACACAAACTACGGCCCTTTTCCCTGGAAGTAAAACAGACCTGCCCATCTTCTGGCTGGCAGATAGCAGAAGCCACATGGCTCTATCAAACCAGCCCGACTTGGCAGTGGTGCCAACTTGGGTCTGGCAATCATCCTGAGTATCGTGCATTTTCAGGAGCCAGCCGGCCACTCCCAGCCACAGGCCCCCAAATACAAACTACCGGCCCTCTTCCCCGGAAGTAAAACTGACCTGTCCATCTTCTGGCTGGCAGATTGCAGGAGCCACTTGCCTCTATCAAACCAGCCTGATTTGGCACTGTGGCCCCTTGGGTCTGGAAGCCATCCTACGTATCGTGGATTTTCAGGAGCCAGCCGGCCACTCCCAGCCACAGGCCCCCAACACAAACCACGGCCCTTTTCCCTGGCAAACAAAACTGACCCGCCCCGCTTCTGGCTGGCAGATTGCAGGAGCCACTTGGCTCTATCAAACCAGCCCGACTCGGCACTGGTGCCACCTTTCATATGGGAACCATCCTGCGTATCGTGGATTTTCAGGTGCCAGCCGGCCACTCCCAGCCACAGGCCCCCAAACACATACCACGGCCCTTTTCCCTAGAAGTAAAACGGACCTGCCCATCGTCTGGCTGGCAGATTGCGGGAGACACTTGGTACTATCAAACCAGCCCGACTCAGCACTGGTGCCAGCTTTCATCTGGGAACCATCCTGCGTATCGTGGATTTTCAGGAGCCAGCCGGCCACTCCCAGCCACAGGTCCCCAAACACAAACTACGGCCCTTTTCCCTGGAAGTAAAACAGACCTGCCCATCTTCTGGCTGTCAGATTGCAGGAGCCACTTGGCTCTATCAAACCAGCCCGGTTTGGCACTGGGGCCCCTTGGGTCTGGAAACCATCCTGCGTATCGTGGATTTTCAGGAGCCAGCAGGCCATTCCGAGCCACAGGCTCCCGAAAACAAACCACGGCCCTTTTCCCTGGCAAACAAAACTCACGCACCCCGCTCCTGGCTCGCAGATTGCAGGAGACACTTGGACTTATCAAAGCAGCCCGACTCGGCACTGGTGCCACCATTTATCTGGGAACCATCCTGCGTATCGTGGATTTTCAGGAGCCAGCCGGCCACTCCCAGCCACAGGCGCCCAAACAAACACTACAGTCCTTTTCCCTGGAAGTAAAACTGACCTGCCCATGTTCTGGCTGGCAGATTGCAGGAGCCACTTGGCTCTATCAAACCAGCCCGATTTGGCACTGGGGCCCCTTGGGTCTGGAAACCATCCTACGTATCGTGGATTTTCAGGTGCCAGCCGGCCACTCCCAGCCACAGGCCCCCAAACACATACCACGGCCCTTTTCCCTGGAAGTAAAACTGAGCTGCCCATCTTCTGGCTGGCAGATTACAGAAGCCACTTGGCTCTATCAAACTAGTCCGACTCGGCACTGGTGCCACCTTTCATCTGGGAACCATCCTGCATATCGTGGATTTTCAGGAGCCAGCCGGCCACTCCCAGCCACAGGCCCCCTAACAAAAACTACGGCCCATTTCCCTGGAAGTAAAACGGACTTGTCCATCTTCTGGCTGGCAGAATGCAGGAGCCACTTGGCTCTATCAAACCAGCCCGATTTGGCACTGGTGCCCCCTTGGGTCTGGGAACCACCCTGCGTATCGTGGATTTTCAGGAGCCAGCCGGCAACTCCCAGCCACAGGCCCCCAAACACAAACTACGGCCCTTTTCCCGGGAAGGAAAACTGACCTGCGCATCATCTGGCTGGCAGATTGCAGGAGCCACTTGGCTCTATCAAACCAGCCCGACTTGGCAGTGGTGCCAACTTGGGTCTGGCAATCATCCTGCGTATCGTGCATTTTCAGGAGCCAGCCGGCCACTCCCAGCCTCAGGCCCCCAAACACTAACTACCGGCCCTCTTCCCCGGAAGTAAAACTGACCTGTCCATCTTCTGGCTGGCAGATTGCAGGAGCCACTTAGCTCTATCAAACCAGCCTGACTCGGCACTGGTACCACCTTTCATCTGGGAACCATCCTGCGTGTCGTGGATTGTCAGGAGCCAGCCAGCCACTCTCAGCCACAGGGCCCCAAACACATACCACGGCCATTTTCCCTGGAAGAAAATCTTAGCGGCCCGCCTTCTGGCTGGCAGATTGCAGGAGCCACTCGGTACTATCAAACCAGCCCGACTTGGCACTGGTGCCACCATTCATCTGGGAACCATCCTGCGTATCGTGGATTTTCAGGAGCCAGCCGGCCACAGCCAGCCACAGGCCCCCAAACACAAACTACGGCCCTTTTCCCTGGAAGGAAAACTGACCTGCCCATCTTCTGGCTGGCAGATTGCAGGAGCCACTTGGCTCTATCAAACCAGCCCGACTCGGCACTGGTGCCCCTTTGGTCTGGGAATCATCCTGCGTATCGTGGATTTTCAGGAGCCAGCAGGCCACTCCCAGCCAGAGGCCCCCAAACACAAACTGTGGGCCTTTTCCCTTCCAAACAAAACTCACCCACCCCGCTTCTGGCTGGCAGATTGCAGGAGCCACATGGCTCTATCAAACCAGCCCGACTCGGCACTGGTGCCACCTTTCATCTGGGAACCATCCTGCGTATCGTGGATTTTCCGGAGCCAGCAGGCCATTCCGAGCCACAGGCTCCCGAAAACTAACCACGGCCCTTTTCCCTGGCAAACAAAACTCACGCACCCCGCTCCTGGCTGGCAGATTGCAGGAGACACTTGGCCCTATCAAACCAGCGGCTTGGCACTGGTGCCACCATTCATCTGGGAACCATCCTGCGTATCGTGGATTTTCAGGAGCCAGCCGCCCACTCCCAGTCACAGGCGCCCAAACAAACACTACAGTCCTTTTCCCTGGAAGTAAAACTGACCTGCCCATCTTCTGGCTGGCAGATTGCAGGAGCCACATGGCTCTATCAAACCAGCCCGATTTGGCACTGGGGCCCCTTGGGTCTGGAAACCATCCTACGTATCGTGGATTTTCAGGTGCCAGCCGGCCACTCCCAGCCACAGGCCCTCAAACACATACCACGGCCCTTTTCCCTGGAAGTAAAACTGACCTGCCCATCGTCTGGCTGGCAGATTGCGGGAGACACTTGGTACTATCAAACCAGCCCGACTCAGCACTGGTGCCAGCTTTCATCTGGGAACCATCCTGCGTATCGTGGATTTTCAGGAGCCAGCCGGCCACTCCCAGCCACAGGCCCCAAAACACAAACTACGGCCCTTTTCCCTGGAAGTACAACAGACCTGCCCATCTTCTGGCTGTCAGAAAGCAGGAGCCACTTGGCTCTATCAAACCAGCCCGACTCGGCAGTGGTGCCACCTTTCATCTGGGAACCATCCTGCGTATCGTGGTTTTTCAGGAGCCAGCCGGCCACTCCCAGCCACAGGCCCCCAAACACATACCACGGCCTTTGTCCCTGGAAGTAAAACTGACCTGCCCATCTTCTGGCTGGCAGATTGCAGGAGCCACTTGGCTCTATCAAACTAGTCCGACTCGGCACTGGTGCCACCTTTCATCTGGGAACCATCCTGCGTATCGTGGATTTTCAGGAGCCAGCCGGCCACTCCCAGCCACAGGCCCCCTAACAAAAACTACGGCCCATTTCCCTGGAAGTAAAACGGACTTGTCCATCTTCTGGCTGGCAGAATGCAGGAGCCACTTGGCTCTATCAAACCAGCCCGACTTGGCAGTGGTGCCAACTTGGGTCTGGCAATCATCCTGAGTATCGTGCATTTTCAGGAGCCAGCCGGCCACTCCCAGCCTCAGGCCCCCAAACTCAAACTACCGGCCCTCTTCCCTGGAAGTAAAACTGACCTGTCCATCTTCTGGCTGGCAGATTGCAGGAGCCACTTAGCTCTATCAAACCAGCCCGACTCGGCACTGGTGCCACCTTTCATCTGGGAACCATCCTGCGTGTCGTGGATTGTCAGGAGCCAGCCAGCCACTCTCAGCCACAGGGCCCCAAACACATACCATGGCCATTTACCCTGGAAGAAAATCTTAGCGGCCCGCCTTCTGACTGGCAGATTGCAGGAGCCACTTGGCTCTATCAAACCAGCCCGACTCGGCACTGGTGCCCCTTTGGTCTTGGAATCATCCTGCGTATCGTGGATTTTCAGGAGCCAGCAGGCCACTCCCAGCCAGAGGCCCCCAAACACAAACTGTGGGCCTTTTCCCTTCCAAACAAAACTCACCCACCCCGCTTCTGGCTGGCAGATTGCAGGAGCCACATGGCTCTATCAAACCAGCCCGACTCGGCACTGGTGCCACCTTTCATCTGGGAACCATCCTGCGTATCGTGGATTTTCAGGAGCCAGCAGGCCATTCCGAGCCACAGGCTCCCGAAAACAAACCACGGCCCTTTTCCCTGGCAAACAAAAGTCACGCACCCCGCTCCTGGCTCGCAGATTGCAGGAGACACTTGGCCCTATCAAACCAGCCGGCTTGGCACTGGTGCCACCATTCATCTGGGAACCATCCTGCGTATCGTGGATTTTCAGGAGCCAGCCGGCCACTCCCAGCCACAGGCGCCCAAACAAACACTACAGTCCTTTTCCCTGGAAGTAAAACTGACCTGCCCATCTTCTGGCTGGCAGATTGCAGGAGCCACTTGGCTCTATCAAACCAGCCCGATTTGGCACTGGGGCCCCTTGGGTCTGGAAACCATCCTACGTATCGTGGATTTTCAGGTGCCAGCCGGCCACTCCCAGCCACAGGCCCCCAAACACATACCACGGCCCTTTTCCCTGGAAGTAAAACTGACCTGCCCATCTTCTGGCTGGCAGATTACAGAAGCCACTTGGCTCTATCAAACTAGTCCGACTCGGCACTGGTGCCACCTTTCATCTGGGAACCATCCTGCGTATCGTGGATTTTCAGGTGCCAGCCGGCCACTCCCAGCCACAGGCCCCCTAACAAAAACTACGGCCCATTTCCCTGGAAGTAAAACGGACTTGTCCATCTTCTGGCTGGCAGAATGCAGAAGCCACTTGGCTCTATCAAACCAGCCCGATTTGGCACTGGTGCCCCCTTGGGTCTGGGAACCACCCTGCGTATCGTGGATTTTCAGGAGCCAGCCGGCAACTCCCAGCCACAGGCCCCCAAACACAAACTACGGTCCTTTTCCCTGGAAGTAAAACTGACCTGCCCATCTTCTGGCTGGCAGATTGCAGGAGCCACTTGGCTCTATCAAACCAGCCCGACTTGGCAGTCGTGCCAACTTGGGTCTGGCAATCATCCTGAGTATCGTGCATTTTCAGGAGCCAGCCGGCCACTCCCAGCCTCAGGCCCCCAAACACTAACTACCGGCCCTCTTCCCCGGAAGTAAAACTGACCTGTCCATCTTCTGGCTGGCAGATTGCAGGAGCCACTTAGCTCTATCAAACCAGCCTGACTCGGCACTGGTGCCACCTTTCATCTGGGAACCATCCTGCGTGTCGTGGATTGTCAGGAGCCAGCCAGCCACTCTCAGCCACAGGGCCCCAAACACATACCACGGCCATTTTCCCTGGAAGAAAATCTTAGCGGCCCGCCTTCTGGCTGGCAGATTGCAGGAGCCACTTGGCTCTATCAAACCAGCCCGACTTGGCACTGGTGCCACCTTTCATCTGGGAACCATCCTGCGTATCGTGGATTTTCAGGAGCCAGCCGGCCACAGCCAGCCACAGGCCCCCAAACACAAACTACGGCCCTTTTCCCTGGAAGGAAAACTGACCTGCCCATCTTCTGGCTGGCAGATTGCAGGAGCCACTTGGCTCTATCAAACCAGCCCGACTCGGCACTGGTGCCCCTTTGGTCTGGGAATCATCCTGCGTATCGTGGATTTTCAGGAGCCAGCAGGCCACTCCCAGCCAGAGGCCCCCAAACACAAACTGTGGGCCTTTTCCCTTCCAAACAAAACTCACCCACCCCGCTTCTGGCTGGCAGATTGCAGGAGCCACATGGCTCTATCAAACCAGCCCGACTCGGCACTGGTGCCACCTTTCATCTGGGAACCATCCTGCGTATCGTGGATTTTCAGGAGCCAGCAGGCCATTCCGAGCCACAGGCTCCCGAAAACTAACCACGGCCCTTTTCCCTGGCAAACAAAACTCACGCACCCCGCTCCTGGCTGGCAGATTGCAGGATACACTTGGCCCTATCAAACCAGCGGCTTTGCACTGGTGCCACCATTCATCTGGGAACCATCCTGCGTATCGTGGATTTTCAGGAGCCAGCCGGCCACTCCCAGTCACAGGCGCCCAAACAAACACTACAGTCCTTTTCCCTGGAAGTAAAACTGACCTGCCCATCTTCTGGCTGGCAGATTGCAGGAGCCACATGGCTCTATCAAACCAGCCCGATTTGGCACTGGGGCCCCTTGGGTCTGGAAACCATCCTACGTATCGTGGATTTTCAGGTGCCAGCCGGCCACTCCCAGCCACAGGCCCCCAAACACATACCACGGCCCTTTTCCCTGGAAGTAAAACTGACCTGCCCATCGTCTGGCTGGCAGATTGCGGGAGACACTTGGTACTATCAAACCAGCCCGACTCAGCACTGGTGCCAGCTTTCATCTGGGAACCATCCTGCGTATCGTGGATTTTCAGGAGCCAGCCGGCCACTCCCAGCCACAGGCCCCCAAACACAAACTACGGCCCTTTTCCCTGGAAGTAAAACTGACCTGCCCATCTTCTGGCTGGCAGATTGCAGTAGCCACTTGGCTCTATGAAACCAGCCCGACTTGGCACTGGTGCCCCTTTGGGTCTGGGAACCATCCTGCGTATTGTGGATTTTTAGGAGCCAGCCGGCCACTCCCAGCCACAGGCCCCCAAACATATACCACGGCCCTTTTCCCTGGAAGTAAAACTGACCTGCCCATCGTCTGGCTGGCAGATTGCGGGAGACACTTGGTACTATCAAACCAGCCCGATTTGGCAGTGGTTCCAACTTTCATCTGGGAACCATCCTGCGTAACGTGGATTTTCAGGAGCCAGCCGGCCACTCCCAGCCAGAGGCCCCCAAACACAAACTATGGCCCTTTTCCCTGGAAGTAAAACTGACCTGCCCATCTTCTGGCCGGCAGATTGTAGGAGCCACTTGCCTCTAGCAAACCAGCCCGACTTGGCACTGGTACCCCTTTGGGTCTGGGAACCATCCTACTTATCGTGGATTTTCAGGAGCCAGCCGGCCACTCCCAGCCACAGTCCCCCAACAGAAACCACATCCCTTTTCCCTGGCAAACAAAACTGACCCGCCCCGCTCCTGGCTGGCAGACTGCAGGAGACACTTGGCTCTATCAAACCAACCCGACTCGGCACTGGTGCCCCTTCGGTCTGGGAATCATCCTGCGTATCGTGGATTTTCAGGAGCCACCCAGCCACTCCAAGCCACAGGCCCCCAAACACAAACTACGGCCATTTTCCCTGCAAACAAAACTCACACACCCCGCTTCTGGCTGGCAGATTGCAGGAGCCACATGGCTCTATCAAACCAGCCCAACTCGGCACTGGTGCCACCTTGGGTCTGGGAATCATCATGCGCGGCGTGGATTTTAAGGAGCCAGCCGGCCATTCTCCGCCACAGGCCCCCAAACACAAACTGCGGCCCTTTTCCCTGGAAGTAAAACAGACCTGCCCATCTTCTGGCTGTCAGATTGCAGGAGCCACTTGGCTCTATCAAACCAGCCCGACTCGGCAGTGGTGCCACCTTTCATCTGGGAACCATCCTGCGTATCGTGGATTTTCAGGTGCCAGCCGGCCACTCCCAGCCACAGGCCCCCAAACACAAACTACGGCCCTTTTCCCTGGAAGTAAAACTGACCTGCCCATCTTCTGGCTGGCAGATTGCAGGAGCCACTTGGCTCTATCAAACTAGTCCGACTCGGCACTGGTGCCACCTTTCATCTGGGAACCATCCTGCGTATCGTGGATTTTCAGGAGCCAGCCGGCCACTCCCAGCCACAGGCCCCCTAACAAAATCTACGGCCCATTTCCCTGGAAGTAAAACGGACTTGTCCATCTTCTGGCTGGCAGATTGCAGGAGCCACTTGGCTCTATCAAACCAGCCCGATTTGGCACTGGTGCCCCCTTGGGTCTGGGAACCACCCAGCGTATCTTGGATTTTCAGGAGCCAGCCGGCCACTCCCAGCCACAGGCCCCCAAACACAAACTACGGCCCTTTTCCCTGGAAGAAAAACTGACCTGCCCATCTTCTGGCTGGCAGATTGCAGGAGCCACAGGGCTCTATCAAACCAGCCCGACTTGGCAGTGGTGCCAACTTGGGTCTGGCAATCATCCTGAGTATCGTGCATTTTCAGGAGCCAGCCGGCCACTCCCAGCCTCAGGCCCCCAAACACAAACTACCAGCCCTGTTCCCCGGAAGTAAAAGTGACCTGTCCATCTTCTGGCTGGCAGATTGCAGGAGCCACTTAGCTCTATCAAACCAGCCCGACTCGGCACTGGTGCCACCTTTCATCTGGGAACCATCCTGCGTATCGTGGATTTTCAGGAGCCAGCCGGCCACAGCCAGCCACAGGTCCCGAAACACAAACTACGGCCCTTTTCCCTGGAAGTTAAATAGACCTGCCCATCATCTGGCTGGCAGATTGCAGGAGCCACTTGGCTCTATCAAACCAGCCCAACTCGGCACTGGTGCACCTTTCATCTGGGAACCATCCTGCGCGGCGTGGATTTTAAGGAACCAGCCGGCCATTCAAGGCCACAGGCCCCGGAAAAAATACCACAGCCTTTTTCCCTGGCAAACAAAACTCAGAGACCCCGCTTCTGGCTGGCAGATTGCAGGAGCCACTTGGCTCTATCAAACCAGCCCGACTTGGCACTGGTGCCATTTTTTTCATTTGGGAACCATCCAGCGCGGCATGGATTTTCAGGAGCCAGCCGGCCATTCCCAGCCACAGGCCCCCGAAAACAAATCACGGCCCTTTACCCTGGCAAACAAAACTCACCCACCCCGCTTATGGATGGCAGATTGCAGGAGCCACTTGGCTCTATCAACACAGCCCGACTCAGCACTGGTGCCACCTTTCATCTGGGAATCATCCTGTGTATTGGGGATTTTCAGGAGCCAGCCGGCCACTCCCAGCCACAGGCCCCCAAACAAAATCTACGGCCCTTTTCCCTGGAAGTAAAACTGACCTGCCCATCTTCTGGCTGGCAGATTGCAGGAGCCACATGGCTCTATCAAACCAGCCCAACTCGGACCTGGTGCCACCTTGGGTCTGGGAACCATCATGCGCGGCGTGGATTTTAAGGAGCCAGCCGGCCACTCCCAGCCAAAGGCCCCCAACACAAACTACGGCCCATTTCCCTGGAAGTAAAATTGACCTGCCCATCTACTGGCTAGCAGTTTGCAGGAGCAACTTGGCTCTATCAAACCAGCCCAACTCAGAACTGGTGCCACCTTGGGTCTGGGAACCATCATGCGCAGCGTGGATTTTCAGTAGCCAGCCGGCCATTCCCAGCCACAGGCCCCCAAACACAAACTACGGCCCTTTTCCCTGGAAGTAAAACAGACCTGCCCATCTTCTGGCTGTAAGATTGCAGGAGCTACTTGGTACTATCGAACCCGCGCGACTTGGCACTGGTGCCATTTTTCATTTGGGAACCATCCTGCGTATCATGGATTTTAAGGAGCCAGCTGTCCACTCCCAGCCACAGGCCCCCGAAAAAAAACTACGTCCCATTTCCCTGGAAGTAAAACTGACCTGCCGATCTTCTGGCTGCCAGATTGCAGGGGCCACTTGCCTCTATCAAACCAGCCCGACTCGGCACGGCTGCTAGCTTTCATCTGGGAACCATCCTGCGCGGCGTGGATTTTAAGCAACCAGCCAGCCATTCAAGGCCACAGACCCCGGAAAAAATACCACGGTCGTTTTCCCTTGCAAACAAAATTCACCCACCCCGCTTCTGGCTGGCAGATTGCAGGAGCCACATGGCTCTATCAAACCAGCCCAACTCGGCACTGGTGCCCCCTTGGGTCTGGCAACCATCCTGCGCGGCGTGGATTTTAAGGAGCCAGCCGCCCATTCCAAGCCACAGGCCCCCAAACACAAACCACGGCCCTTTAACCTGGTAAACAAAACTGACCCGCCCATCTTCTGGCTGGCAGATTGCAGGAGCCACATGGCTCTATCAAACCAGCACGACTCGGCAATGGTGCGCCCCTGTGTCAGGGAATCATCCTGCGCGGTGTGGATTTTAAGGAGCCAGCCGGACATTACAGGCCACAGGCCCCCAAAAACAAACCACGGCCCTTTACCCTGGCAAACAAAACTCACCCACCACGCTACTGGCTCGCAGATTGCAGGAGACACTTGCTACTATCAAACCAGCCCGACTCGGCACTGGTGCCAACTTTCATGTGGGAACCATCCTGCGTATCGTGGATTTTCAGGAGCCAGCCGGCCACTGCCAGCCACAGGCCCCCAAAGAAAAACTATGGCCCTCCCCCTGTAAGTAAAACTGACCTGCCCATCTTCTGGCTGGCTTACTGCAGGAGCCACTTGGTACTATCAAACCAGCCCAACTTGGCACTGGTGCCATTTTTCATTTGGGAACCATCCTGCGTAACGTCGATTTTCAGGAGCCAGCCGGCCACTCCCAGCCACAGGCCCCAAACACAAACTACGGCCCTTTTCCCTGGAAGTAAAACTGACCTGCCCATCTTCTGGCTGGCAGATTGCAGGAGCCACTTGGCTCTATCAAACCAGCCCGACTTGGCAGTGGTTCCAACTTGGGTCTGGGAACCATCCTGCGCGGCGTGGATTTTAAGAAGCCAGCCGGCCACTCCCAGCCTCAGGTCCCCAAACACAAACTACTGCCCCTTTTCCCTGGAAGTAAAACTGTCCTGCCCATCTTCTGGCTGGCAGATTGCAGTAGCCACTTGGCTCTATCAAACCAGCCCGACTCGGCAGTGGTGCCACCATTCATCTGGGAACCTACCTGCGTATCGTGGATTTTTAGGAGCCAGCCGGCCACTCCCAGCCACAGGCCCCCAAACACAAACTACGGCCCTTTTTCCTGGAAGTAAAACTGACCTGCCCATCTTCTGGCTGGCAGATTGCAGGAGCCACATGACTCTATCAAACCAGCCCGACTTGGCAGTGGTTCCAACTTGGGTCTGGGAACCATCCTGCGCGGCGTGGATTTTAAGAAGCCAGGCGGCCGTTCCCAGCCACAGGCACCCGAAAACTTACCACGGCCCTTTTCCCTGGAAGTAAAACTGACCTGCCCATCTTCTGGCTGGCAGATTGCAGGAGCCACTTGGCTCTATCAAAACAGCCCGACTTGGCACTGCTCTCACCTTTCATCTGGGAAACATCCAGCGCGGCGTGGTTTTTAAGGAACCAGCTGGCCATTCCAGGCCACAGGCCCCGGAAAAAAAAACCTCGGCTTTTTTCCCTTGCAAACAAAACTCACCCAGCCCGCTTCTGACTGGCAGATTGCAGGAGCCACTTGGCTCTATCACACCAGCCCGACTCGGCACTGGTGCCACCTTGGGTCTGTGAACCATCATGCGCGGCGTGGATTTTAAGGAACCAGCCGGCCATTCCCAGCCACTGGTCCCCGAAAACAAACCACGGCCCTTTTCCCTGGCAAACAAAACTCACCCACCCCGCTTCTGGTTGGCAGATTGCAGGAGCCACATGGCTCTATCAAACCAGCCCGACTCGGCACTGGTGCCACCTTTCATCTGGGAACCATCTTGCGCGGCGTGGATTTTCAGGAGCCAGTCGGCCATACCTAGCCACAGGCCCCCAACAAAAACTACTGCCCTTTTCCATTTAAGTAAAAGTGACCTGTCCATCTTCTGGCTGGCAGATTGCAGGAGCAACTTGGCTCTATCAAACCAGCCCAACTCGGCACTGGTGCCCCCTTGGGTCTGGCAACCATCATGCGCGGCGTGGATTTTAAGGAGCCAGACGGCCATTCCCAGCCACAGGCCCCCAAACACAAACCACGGCCCTTTAACCTGGTAAACAAAACTGACCCGCCCCGCTCCTGGCTGGCAGAATGCAGGAGCCACTTGGCTCTATCAAAGCAGCCTGACTCGGCACTGGTTCCAAATTTCATCTGGGAACCCTCCTGCGTGGCCTCGATTTTCAGGAGCCAGCCGGCCACTCTCAGCCACAGGCCCCCAAACATATACCACGGCCATTTTCCCTGGAAGAAAATCTCAGCGGCCCGCCTTCTGGCTGGCAGATTGCAGGAGCCACTCAGTACTATCAAGCCAGCCCGACTTGGCACTGGTGCCACCTTTCATCTGGGAAACATCCTGCGTATCGTGGATTTTCAGGAGCCAGATGGCCACTCCCAGCCACAGGCCCCCAAACAAATCTATGGCCCTTTTCCCTGGAAGTAAAACTGACCTGCCCATCTTCTGGCTGGCAGATTGCAGGAGCCACATGGCTCTGTCAAACCAGCCCGACTCGGCACTGGTGCCACCATTCATCTGGGAACCATCCTGCGTGTCGTGGATTTTCAGGAGCCATCCGGCCACTCCCAGCCGCAGTCCCCTAAACACATACCATAGCCCTTTTCCCTGGAAGAAAATCTCAGCGGCCCGCCTTCTGGCTGGCAGATTGCAGGAGCCACTTGGCTCTATCAAAACAGCCCGACTCGGCACTGGTGCCACCTTTCTCTGGGAACCATCCTGGGCGGCTTGCATTTCAAGAAACGAGCCGGCCATGCCAGGCCACAGGCCCGGAAAAAAAACCACGGCCTTTTTCCCTGGCAAACAAAACTCACCCACCCCGCTTCTGGCTGGCAGATTGCAGGAGCCACATGGCTCTATCAAACCAGCCCGACTCGGCACTGGTGCCACCTTTCATCTGGGAACCATCCTGCGTATCGTGGATTTTTAGGAGCCAACCGGCTACTGCCAGCCACAGGCCCCCAAACACAAACTATGGCAGTTTTCCCTGGAAGTAAAACTGACCTGCCCATCTTCTGGCTGGCAGATTGCAGGAGGCACTTTGTACTATCAAACCAGCCCGACTTGGCACTGGTGCAATTTTTCATTTGGGAGCCATCCTGCGTATCGTGGATTTTCAGGAGCCAGCCGGCCACTCCCAGCCACAGGCCCCCAAACACAAACTACGGCCCTTTTCCCTGGAAGTAAAACTGACCTGCCCATCTTCTGGCTGGCAGATTGCAGGAGCCACTTGGCTCTATCAAACCAGCCCGACTTGGCAGTGGTTCCAACTTGGGTCTGGGAACCATCCTGCGCGGCGTGGATTTTAAGCCGCCAGCCGGCCACTCCCAGCCTCATGCCCTCAAACACAAACTACCGGTCCTTTTCCCTGGAAGTAAAACTGACCTGCCCATCTTCTGGCTGGCAGATTGCAGTAGCCACTTGGCTCTATCAAAACAGCCCGACTCGGCAGTGGTGCCACCTTTCATCTGGGAACCATCCTGCGTATCGTGGATTTTTAGGAGCCAGCTGGCCACTCCCAGCCACAGGCCCCCAAACACAAACTACGGCCCTTTTTCCTGGAAGTAAAACTGACCTGCCCATCTTCTGGCTGGCAGATTGCAGGAGCCACATGACTCTATCAAACCAGCCCGACTTGGCAGTGGTTCCAACTTGGGTCTCCGAACCATCCTGCGCGGCGTGGATTTTAAGAAGCCAGGCGGCCACTCCCAGCCACAGGCCCCCGAAAACTAACCACGGCCCTTTTCCCTGGAAGTAAAACTGACCTGCCCATCTTCTGGCTGGCAGATTGCAGGAGCCACTTGGCTCTATCAAAACAGCCCGACTCGGCACTGCTGTCACCTTTCATCTGGGAACCATCCTGCATATCGTGGATTTTCAGGAGCCAGCCGGCCACTCCCAGCCACAGGCCCCCAAACACAACCTACGGCCCTTTTCCCTGGAAGTAAAACTGACCTGCCCATCTTCTGGCTGGCAGATTGCAGGAGCCACTTGGTACTATCAAACCAGCTCGACTCGGCACTGTTTCCCCCTTGGGTCTGGGAACCATCCAGCGCGGCCTGGATTTTAAGCCGCCAGCTGGCCACTCCCAGCCACCAGCCCCCAAACACAAACTACGGCCCTTTTCCCTTGCAGTAAAACTGACCTGCCCATCTTTTGGATGGCAGATTGCAGGAGCCACATGGCTCTATCAAACCAGCCCGACTCGGCACTGGTGCCACCTTTCATCTTGGAACCATCCTGCGTACCGTGGATTTTCAGTAGCCAGACGGCCACTCCAAGCCACAGGCCCCCAACACAAACCACGGCCCTTTTCCCTGGCAAAAAAACTCACCCGCCCATCTTCTGGCTGGCAGATTACAGGAGCCACTTGGCTCTATCAAACCAGCCCGACTCGGCACTGGTGCAACCTTTCTTTTGGGAAGCATCTTGGGTATCGTGGATTTTCAGGAGCCAGCCGCCCATTCCAAGCCACAGGCCCCCAAACACAAACCACGGCCCTTTAACCTGGTAAACAAAACTGACCCGCCCATCTTCTGGCTGGCAGATTGCAGGAGCCACATGGCTCTATCAAACCAGCACGACTCGGCAATGGTGCGCCCCTGTGTCAGGGAATCATCCTGCGCGGTGTGGATTTTAAGGAGCCAGCCGGACATTACAGGCCACAGGCCCCCAAAAACAAACCACGGCCCTTTACCCTGGCAAACAAAACTCACCCACCACGCTACTGGCTCGCAGATTGCAGGAGACACTTGCTACTATCAAACCAGCCCGACTCGGCACTGGTGCCAACTTTCATGTGGGAACCATCCTGCGTATCGTGGATTTTCAGGAGCCAGCCGGCCACTGCCAGCCACAGGCCCCCAAAGAAAAACTATGGCCCTCCCCCTGTAAGTAAAACTGACCTGCCCATCTTCTGGCTGGCAGATTACAGGAGCCACTTGGCTCTATCAAACCAGCCCGACTCGGCACTGGTGCAACCTTTCTTTTGGGAAGCATCTTGGGTATCGTGGATTTTCAGGAGCCAGCCGGCCACTTCCAGCCACAGGCACCCAGCACAAACCACGCCCCTTTTCCCTGGCAAACAAAACTCACTCGCCCCGCTTCTGGCTGGCCGATTGCAGGAGCCACTTGGCTCTATCCAACCAGCCCGACTCGGCACTGGTTCCACCTTTCATCTGGGAACCATCCTGCGTATCGTGGATTTTCAGGAGCCAGCCGGCCACTCCCAGCCACAGGCCCCCAAACACAGACTACGGCCCTTTTCCCTGGAAGTAAAACTGACCTGCCCATCATCTGGCTGGCAGATTGCAGGAGCCACTTGGCTCTATCAAACCAGCCTGACTCGGCACTGGTGCCCCCTTGGGTCTGGGAACCATCCGGCGTGTCGTGGATTTTAAGGAGCCAGCCAGCCATTCTTGGCCACAGGCCCCGGAAAACAAACCATGGCCCTTTTCCCTGGCAAACAAAACTCACCCACCCCGCTTCTGGCTCGCAGATTGCAGGAGACACTTGGCTCTATCAAATCAGCCCGACTCGGCACTTGTGCCACCTTTCTTTTGGAAGCATCTTGCGTATCGTGGATTTTAAGGAGCCAGCCTGTCAATGCCTGCCACAGGCCCCCAAACAGAAACCACCACTCCATTCCCTGGAAACAAATTTCAGCCGCCCCGCTTCTTGCTTGCAGATTGCAGGAGCTACTCTGTATTCTCAAACCATCACGACTTGGCACTGGTGCCACCTTTTATCTGGGAACCACCCTGCGTATCGTGGATTTTCAGGAGCCAGCCGGCCACTCCCAGCCCCAGGCCCGGAAACACAAACCACAGCCCTTTTCCCTGGAAACAAAACTAGACAAATCTGGGACTTTTTTACCGCCTAAAATTGTTTGAATAATCTCATCATAATAATAGATTTCTAGAAGAAATTTTTAAAATCTTTCTTAGAGTTGAGAAAGTCCAGGACTGAGGTCTTTTTCTTCCCATATCAATATTGCAACGAAATTATTAAATAAAGACCAACTCTTTATTTTTCTTTTTAACCCAAGTAATTAATTCCCATTCATTAATCCATTTTGTGGACCAATATTTGCCATTCTGATGGAAGTTGTCACTTCTTTACAATAGACATTCTGTGACTATGTTGACAAGTCTTGGGTGATGATCCTAACTGGTCTTACATACACATAGGGGGAAATTTCCTCAGCCAGTGTCAGTCCTAAGCATGCGTATCAGAAGGTCTTTCTATAGCTGGGAATTTTCCCATGAAAGGGATTCAGTTAGGGAAGAGACACTTGTCCCAGAGTTTTACATTCTTCTTGAACACTGCTTAAGGAACATGGATCCCATGTCCATTTGGATCTCTGTCTGCACAGAACTTTGTCATGCCAGTGCTTGAAATGCATCTCGAAGAGAATTCACTACACAGAATGAATGAGAGTGGTAGGGCTCAGTGGGGCTCACCAGGCCCAACCCCCTGTTAAAGCAGGATACCTAGAGCCTCTTGCCCGGGATTCTATCTGGGTGTACTTTTAATGTCTTCTAAGATCCAGGCTTCAGAAGCTTTCTGGGCAGTCTGTGCCGCGGTTCAGTCACCCTCACAGTAAAACATCATTTGGTGATGTTCATAGGCAATCTCCTGTATTTCAGTGTGTGCCCACTGCCTCTTGTCTTTTCACTCAGCATCACTTAAAAGACACTGGTTCCCTCCCTTTTGCATTATTGCTTCCCGTATGTATGTGTGCAGCCACACATAAATGTAGATAAATGTAAAAACCTCCCTGAAGGCCACGCAGACAATATTCCCTTCATCTACCAGTCAAGTTGATTCATCAGAGGTGTTGAAAAAGTTGTTCAGCATGAAATTCCCCAGGAAAATCCACGCCGAGTACATTGCTTTGTCCTCCTTCATATGCCAGGCAAGGCTTTCAGGAATAGCTGCCCCATCAACTTCGTGGGGATAAAAAAGAGGCTGGCTGATTTGTACTTTTCCGAGTCTTCCTAATTGCCATTTTTGAAGAGGGCAGTCTTTTGCTTTCATGCATTCTTAGCTACGGAAAACTCCATACTTTCGTCTTTAGCGTTTCTTGTCCTCTCCAACCTCGCAAAAAGTTTTTCCACTATGTCTGGCAAGGAGAATCTGGGTCAGGGCTGAAAACATCTCCCATGGTGTTGTACATGTTGCAGAGAAGTCTGCAGAGTGTTTTGCAGGAAGAAAAAGAAAGATGTCCAAAACACCTTCCAACCGAATGTTCATGTGTTTGGAAAAGCTAGGAGAGTTGTAAGGTACTGTTTTCTATCAGTTTGCAAGCTGCGCACACTATCCCAGTGTTGTGCAGCTTCATTCTCACCTTTCCGAAGCTACTGCTCCCTACGGCTTCCGGAGGCGAAGACGAGGTTTCGTCGAGAAAATGGGATTGTACCGGCGCCAATGCTCTAAAGTGCGGCGGCTTCTTCCGAAATGTGCCCGGGACCGGCGCTTACCTCCGGGGACATCCGTACCTTCTTCTTTCGGGACTTTTGTGGTCTACATCACTGCAAAAAGCTTTTCCACTATGTCTGGCAAGGAGAAACTGTGCCTGCACAGAAAATATCTCCCGTGGTGTTTTACATGTTGCAGAGAGCTCTGCTGAGTGTTTTGCACGAAGAAAAAGAAAGTTTTCCAAAACACCTTCCAATCGAATGTTCATGTGTTTGGAAAAGGTAGGAAAGTGGTAAGGTACTGTTTTCTATCAGTTTGAAAGTTGAGCACACTATCCCAGTCTTGTGCAGCTTCATTCCCACCTTTCCGAAGCAGCCGCTCACTCCGGCCCCCGGAGACGAAGAGGCGGCTTCTTTGCGCAAAGGCGATTGTGCCGGTCACAGTGCACTCCAGTGCGGCGGCTGCTTCCGAAATGTGCCCGGGACCGGCGCTTACCTCCGGGGACATCCGTACCTGCTTCTTTCGGGACTTTTGTGGTCTACATCACTGCAAAAAGATTTTCCACTATGTCTGGCAAGGAGAAACTCTGCCTGCACAGAAAACATCTCCCGTGGTGTTTTACATGTTGCACAGGGCTCTGCTGAGTGTTTTGCACCAAGAATAAGAAAGTTGTCCAAAACACCTTCCAACAGGATATTCATGTGTTTGGAAAAGGTAGGAAAGTGGTAAGGTACTGTTTTCTATCAGTTTGCAAGCTGCGCACACTATCCCAGTGTTGTGCAGCTTCATTCTCACCTTTCCGAAGCTACTGGTCTCTCCGGCTCCCGGAGGCGAAGAATCGGCTTCTTCGCGCAAAGGCGATTGTGCCGGTCACAGTGCACTCCAGTGCGGCGGCATCTGCCGAAATGTGCCCGGGATCGGGCCATAGCTCCGGGGAGCTGCGTACCTAGGTCTTTCGGGACTTTTCTGGTCTACATCATACAGAAAGGTTTTCCACTATGTTAGGCAAGGAGAAACTGTGCCAGCACAGAAAACATCTCCCATCGTGATTTACATGTTGCAGAGAGCTCTGCAGAAGTTTATGCAAGAAGAAAAAGAAAGTTTTCCAAAACACCTTCCAATCGAATGTTCATGTGTTTGGAAAAGGTAGGAGAGTGGTAAGGTACTGTTTTCTATCAGTTTGCAACCTGCGCACACTATCCCAGTGTTGTGCAGCTTCATTCTCCACCTTTTGAAAGCAGCCGCTCTCTCCGGCTCGCGGAGGCAAGGAAGCGTCTTCTTCGCTCAAAGGCGATTGTGCCGGTCACAGTGCACTCCAGTGCGGCGGCTGCTTCCGAAATATGCCTGGGACAGGCGCTTAGCTCCGGGGAACTCCTTATTGCGACTTTAGCGTCTTTTGTGGTCTACATCACTGCAAAAAGCTTTTCCACTATGTCTGGCATGGAGAAACTGTGCCTGCACAGAAAACATCTCCCGTGGTGTTTTACATGTTGCAGAGAGGTCTGCTGAGTGTTTTGCACGAAGAATAAGAAAGTTGTCCAAAACACCTTCCAACAGGATATTCATGTGTTTGGAAAAGGTAGGAAAGGGGTATGGTACTGTTTTTTATCAGTTTGCAAGCTGCGCACACTATCCCAGTGTTGAGCAGCTTCATTTCCACCTTTTCGAAGCAGCCGCTCTGTCTGGTTCGCGGAGGCAAGGAAGCAGCTTCTTCGCGCAAAGGCGATTGTGCCGGTCACAGTGCACTCCAGTGCGGCGGCTTCTGCCGAAATGTGCCCGGGACCGGCGCTTAGCTCCGGGGACATCTGTACCTTCTTCTTTCGGGACTTTTGTGGTCTACATCACTGCAAAAAGATTTTCCACTATGTCTGGTAATGAGAAACTGTGCCTGCACAGAAAACATCTCTCATGGTGTTTTACATGTTGCAGAGAGCTCTGCTGAGTGTTTTGCACGAAGAAAAAGAAAGTTTTCCAAAACACCTTCCAATCGAATGTTCATGTGTTTGGAAAAGGTAGGAGTGGTAAGGTACTGTTTTTTATCAGTTTGCAAGCTGCGCACACTATCCCCGTGATGTGCAGCTTCATTCTTCACCTTTTGAAAGCAGCCGCTCTCTCCGGCTCCCGGAGGCGAAGAATCGGCTTCTTCGCGCAAAGGCGATTGTGCCGGTCACAGTGCACTCCAGTGCGGCGGCTTCTGACGAAATGTGCCCGGGACCGGCGCTTACCTCCGGGGACATCCGTACCTTCTTCTTTCGGGACTTTTGTGGTCTACATCACTGCAAAACGCTTTTCCACTATGTCTGGCACGGAGAAACTGTGCCAGCACAGAAACCAACTCTCATTGTGTTGTACATGTTGCAGAGAGGTCTGCTGAGTGTTTTGCACGAAGAAAATAAAGTTGTTGGAAACACCTTCCAACCCAATATTCATATGTTTGGAAAAGGTAGGAAAGTGGCAAGGTACTCTTTTCTATCAGTTTGCAAGCTGCGCACACTATCCCAGTGTTGTGCAGCTTCATTCCCACCTTTCCGAAGCAGCTGCTCCCTACGGCCCCCGGAGACGAAGAGGAGGCTTCTTTGCGCAAAGGCGATTGTGCCGGTCACAGTGCACTCCAGTGCGGCGGCTTCTTCCGAAATGTGCCCGGGACCGGCGCTTACCTCCGGGGACGTCCGTACCTTCTTCTTTCGGGACTTTTGTGGTCTACATCACTGCAAAACGCTTTTCTACTATGTCTGGTAATGAGAAACTGTGCCTGCACAGAAAACATCTCTCATGGTGTTTTACATGTTGAACAGAGCTCTGCTGAGTGTTTTGCACGAAGAATAAGAAAGTTGTCCAAAACACCTTCTAACAGTATATTCATGTGTTTGGAAAAGGTAGGAAAGTTGTAAGGTACTGTTTCTATCATTTGGCAAGCTGCACACACTATCCCCGTGTTGTGCAGCTTCATTTCCACCTTTTCGAAGCAGCCGCTCTGTCTGGTTCGCGGAGGCAAGGAAGCGGCTTCTTCGCGCAAAGGCGACTGTGCCGGTCACAGTGCACTCCAGTGCGGCGGCTTCTTCCGAAATGTGCCCGGGACCGGCGATTACCTCCGGGGACATCCGTACCTTCTTCTTTCGGGACTTTTGTGGTCTACATCACTGCAAAACGCTTTTCTACTATGTCTGGTAATGAGAAACTGTGCCTGCACAGAAAACATCTCTCATGGTGTTTTACATGTTGCAGAGAGCTCTGCTGAGTGTTTTGCACGAAGAAAAAGAAAGTTTTCCAAAACACCTTCCAATCGAATGTTCATGTGTTTGGAAAAGGTAGGAGTGGTAAGGTACTGTTTTATATCAGTTTGCAAGCTGCGCACACTATCCCAGTCTTGTGCAGCTTTATTCTTCACCTTTTGAAAGCAGCCGCTCTCTCCGGCTCCCGGAGGCGAAGAATCGGCTTCTTCGCGCAAAGGCGATTGTGCCGGTCACAGTGCACTCCAGTGCGGCGGCTTCTTCCGAAATGCGCCCGGGCCCGGCGCTTAGCTCCGGGGAACTCTGTATTTCGACTTTAGCGTCTCTTGTGTTCTACATCACTACTAAAAGCATTTCCACTATGTCTGGCAAGTAGAAACTGTGCCTGCACAGAAAACACCTCCCATCATGTTTTACATGTTGCAGAGAGCTCTGCTGAGTGTTTTGCACGAAGAAAATAAAGTTGTTGAAAACACCTTCTAACCGAATATTCACATGTTTGGAAAAGATAGGAAAGTGCTAAGGTACTTTTTTTATCAGTTGGCAAGCTGCACACACTATCCCAGTGTTGTGCAGCTTCATTCTTCACCTTTTGAAAGCAGCCGCTCTCTCCGGCTCCCGGAGACGAAGAATCGGCTTCTTCGCGCAAATGGGATTGTGCCGGTCACAGTGCACTCCAGTGCGGCGGCATCTGCCGAAATGTGCCCGGGATCGGGCCATAGCTCCGGGGAGCTGCGTACCTAGGTCTTTCGGGACTTTTGTGGTCTACATCATACAGAAAGGTTTTCCACTATGTTAGGCAAGGAGAATCTGTGCCAGCACAGAAAACATCTCCCATCGTGTTTTGCATGTTGCAGAGAGCTCTGCAGAAGTTTATGCAAGAAGAAAAAGAGAGTTTTCCAAAACACCTTCCAATCGAATGTTCATGTGTTTGGAAAAGGTAGGAAAGTGGTAAGGTACTGTTTTCTATCAGTTTGCAAGCTGCACACACTATCCCAGTGTTGTGCAGCTTCATTCTTCACCTTTTGAACGCAGCCGCTCTCTCCGGCTCCCGGAGGCGAAGAATCGGCTTCTTCGCGCAAAGGCGATTGTGCCGGTCACAGTGCACTCCAGTGCGGCGGCTTCTTCCGAAATGCGCCCGGGCCCGGCGCTTAGCTCCGGGGAACTCTGTATTTCGACTTTAGCGTCTCTTGTGTTCTACATCACTACTAAAAGCATTTCCACTATGTCTGGCAAGGAGAAACTGTGCCTGCACAGAAAACATCTCCCATCATGTTTTACATGTTGCAGAGAGCTCTGCTGAGTGTTTTGCACGAAGAAAATAAAGTTGTTGAACACACCTTCTAACCGAATATTCATATGTTTGGAAAAGGTAGGAAAGTGGTAAGGTACTGTTTTTTATCAGTTTGCAAGCTGCGCACACTATCCCAGTGTTGTGCAGCTTCATTCTTCACCTTTTGAAAGCAGCCGCTCTCTCCGGCTCCCGGAGGCGAAGAATCGACTTCTTCGCGCAAAGGCGATTGTACCGGTCACAGCGCACTCCAGTGCGGCGGCATCTGCCGAAATGTGCCCGGGACCGGGGCATAGCTCCGGGGAGCTGCGTACCTTCGTCTTTAGCGTCTTTTGTGGTCTACATCATTGCAAAAATCTTTTCCACCATGTCTGGCAAGGAAAAACTGTGCCAGCATAGAAAACATCTCCCATCGGATTTTACATTTTGCAGAGAAGTCTGCTGTGTGTTTTGCCGGAAGAAAAAGAAAGTTGTCCAAAACACTTTCCAACAGAATGTTCATGTGTTTGGAAAAGTTTGAGAGTGGTAAGGTACTGTTTTGGATCAGTGTGCATCTGTGCACACAATCCCAGTGTTGTGCAGCTTCATTCTCCACCTTTTGAAAGCAGCCGCTCTCTCCGGCTTCCAGAGGCGAAGAAGCGGCTTCTTCGCGCAAAGGCGATTGTGCTGGTCACAGTGCACTGCAGACGGCGGCTTCTGCCGAAATGTGCCCCTTATCTGCTCATAGCTCCGGGCGTCTCTGTACCTTCCATTTCCGTTTTTGGTCTTGGCAATACAAATGGTTTACTTGCAGCAGTAGGATGGGACAGTGAACTGGACTTTTTGCTTTTAGAGAGAAGCTAATGAAAAAGTTTCACCAGGATCAGAGCAGGTTGTAAAACAGAAAAATTGTCATGAAAAGAAGCCAGCCTTGTGCCCTTAGATTTGTTAGCTGTGTTTGAACAAAATGAAATGTGTCAACTCGGTGTTCCTGGGTATCACATCAGTAACAGGTACTTCAGTTGCTGAATTTTTCTCGTCAAGTTAAGAAGAGAATCCAAGGAATTGTGATTTCATGCTCACAATTCACCCTATGGTGCCGAAAGGTGAAAAAGGGGTGGAAGGTGCACGGGTCAACTAACTTGAATGGCCTATGTAAATCAGCGGCCACTGATTTCCTGAAGGCTTCAACAGGTCAGTTGCCTATGTTTTTCTTGGAATTGTTTTAACCGTCGGTCATGTTTTTCTTGGGATTCTTTTACCCTTTCCCTATTAGTTCAGCCTTTGGTCTCCAGCCTTTGCTGACATTTCAAGCATCTCGGTGGCCTGGAAATGTGTTGTCTTAATTGCTGACATCATTATTCCCTTCAAAGGGTTGTTTGCCTCAAGTCTCAGTTTTGCTGGTTCTCTGCTAGTTGATTGTCAGAGGGCAGCAGGTATTGTGTAGGAGCAAGTACACAAACCCATAGCTGGCTTTTCTTTTGATTTGGCCTGTGTAGCTAATGGAATGACTGAACATCTGTGAGAGGCTTTTCTCTCCCCGTTAGGTTTCACTGGAAGGGCAGATGCAAATCGTCTACCTGAAGTCTTGGCACAGAAGAAAGTAGTGGCTTGCTGCTGCATCTAGCTAGAAGCTTACAAAAGGAAGGCCTTGGGCTGAGGCCCATTCCATTGGCTAAGTAGAAAAGGACTGTGGGAAGGTGAGGCAGCTGAATTAGAGGTAGATCAACAAGTTTTAGAACGGTCGTGTGTTCAAAGCCTGGTGTATGGTGGTTGGTTGAATGGTGTTTGTTATGGCTTAAAGCTATGGAACTGATAAAGGCAAAGTTGCAAGAAAGCAGCTCTCCTTTGCATCTTGCTGGGGACTCTGCTTCACCACGGACCCTCAACTCCAAGTTCGCCAAGGAGATGATCAGTAGGACTGTTGCAGAGCTGCTGTGTGCATCTGAATGGAACGGCAGAGAGTGAAGCGCTGGACATTTCTGGCTTTAGTACAATGCTGCTGCATTGGTGCCAGTTTAGTTGGTTTTCCATCAGTGGCCTTTCTGTCTAGAAGTACACTGCCCAGTGTACTTCTTTCCTAGTCTTTCTAGCATGTGATGCCGTTTCCTTCCTGTTGTTTTCATACCTTCCTTCAGTTGAAAGGATGATACAATCTTTACATTTTGAAGGTCCCTGTTAGGAAACACTATGCAAGAGGAGTCATCGCTCCCTTTTCTTCTGCCTCCTTTGTCATTTTCAGAGACTCATTTCAAATTTCTGCTAATGTCAAGACCAATACTGAGATTACCTAGCAGGGTTGGCACTCTCAGCTGCTTTCTTCTTTCATGCTGCTTCATACTGGATGTGACTTAAAAGGCCTCGTTTTGTCATCTGCATTCTGCTGTGATCCAAAGCTAAATATTCCAGGCGTGTGAACACAAAAAGAACTCCTAGGCTTTTGCAAGAACTAGCCCAGGAGGATTTGTGTTCAATTTGATCTCTACAGTGTTTCAGAAAAAAGGAGATTGTACTGTCTTCTTGTGTACTCTCTTCTTGTGCTCTCATGCCTTGCATGTCCTAGTTAATCTACCGGCGTGACTCATTTGGCATCATCTCATGGTACAAATTCTGCATAGTTTCGTGTCCTTACAAATGCCAGTTGCCAAGGAGCCTATCTGACCATTCAAGGGGCAAAGAATTGTAAGGCTGGCAAGTTCAGTTGCTGAAACTGTAAGTCATGCCATATCAAAGTGACAGAGGAAATCCATTGATCTAGGACTTTCAGCTGGACACCTCTGAGAATAGCAGCTTGTCAGCAATGACACAGCCATCTTCCTAGCTGTATTCCAGAAAGAGGAAAGGGACACCTTCAATGATTAATATGTTTGGCATGAGAAAAACGCAAGAAATGCACCGGAAATTACTTTAGTCAGATAAAGTGCGTTTCTCTAGTGAGAATTTTGCACTTGCTCTTTCTTGTCTGCGCCTCTACTTTTCACAGAAGACAGGGGAGCATTTCATTATTATTGTTCCTTTGTTTTCTTTCGTTGGCCTCCCTCTTTCCACCTCCAATTAACAAATTTGCCTTTCTTTACTGGCTTCTCTTACTTTACTACGAGAATTTTACATTAGGTCAACTTACATAAAGGTCAAAGTTCTCAGACAGTAGGGAGAAGTAGAAGGTAGAGAAAAAAGAACAAAACAAATCCAGAAAAATAGACAAATTTTAACAGTCTTCTGTGAGAACATTAGGACACAAGACTATTGAACTGAGCAACGCAGGGGATATTTGACGCAGTCAAATCAGGCCGACATTGCACTGGAGCCAGCACGGGTCTGGAAACCATCCTGCGTCTCGTGGATTTTCAGGAGCCAGCAGCCCCTACCAGCTACAGTACCCCAAACACAAACGACGGCCCTTTTCCCTGAAAAAAAACTCAGCAGCCCCGCTTCTGGATGGCAGATTGCAGGAGTCACATGGTAATACACGACATGGTATTGGTGCCACCATTCATCTGGAAACCATCCTGCGCGGCGTGGATTTTCAGGAGCCAGCCGGCCATTCCCAGCCACAGGCCCCCAACACAAACCAGGGCACTTTTCCTTGGCAAACAAAACTCACCCACCCCGTTTCCGGCTGGCAGATTGCAGGAGCCACTTGGCTCTATCAAACCAGCCTGACTTGGCAGTGGTGCCACCTTTAATCTGGGAACCATCCTGCATATCGTGGATTTTCAGGAGCCAGCCGGCCATTCCCAGCCACAGGCCCCCAACACAAACCAGGGCCCTTTTCCTTGGCAAACAAAACTCACCCGCCCCGTTTCTGGCTGGCAGATTGCAGGAGCCACTTGCCTCTATCAAACCAGCCCGACTTGGCAGTGGTGCCACCTTTCATCTGGGAACCATCCTGCGTATCGTGGATTTTCAGGAGCCAGCCGGCCACTCCCAGCCACAGGCCCCCAACACAAACCACGGCACTTTTCCCTGGCAAACAAAACTCAGCTGCCCCGTTTCTGGTGGCAGATTGCAGGAGACACTTGGCTCTATCAAACCAGCCCAACTCGGCACTGGTGCCCCCTTGGGTCTGGGAACCATCCTGCGCGGCGTGGATTTTATGGAGCCATCCGGCCACTCCCAGCCACAGTCCCCCGAAAACAAACCACGGCCCATTTCCCTGGCAAACAAAACTCAGCTGCCTGGCTTCTGAATGGTAGATTGCAGAAGTCACTTTGTACTATCATACCTGTCCGACTTGGCAGTGTGCCACCCTAGGTCTGGGTATCATCCTGCGTATCGTGGATTTTCAGGAGCCAGCCGGCCACACTCATCCACAGGCCCCCAAACATATACCAGGGCCCTTTTCTCAGGAAAAAAAACTCACCCGCCCCGCTTCTGGCTGGCAGATTGCAGGAGCCACATGGCTCTATCAAACCAGCCCAACTCGGCACTGGTGCCACCTTTCATCTGGGAACCATCCTGTGTATCAGGGATTTACAGGAGCCAGCCAGCCACTCCCAGCCACATGCCCCCAATCACAAACTACGGCCCTTTTCCCTGGAAGTAAAACTGACCTGCCCATCTCCTGGCTGGCAGATTGCAGGAGCCACTTGGCTCTATCATACCAGCCCGATTTGGCACTGGTGCCCACTTCGGTCTGGGAACCATCCTGCGTATCGTAGATTTTCAGGTGCCAGCCGGCCACTCCCAGCCACAGGCCCCCAAACACAAACTACGGCCCATTTCCCTGGAAGGAAAACTCACGCACCCCGCTTCTGGCTGGCAGATTGCAGGAGCCACTTGGCTCTATCAAAACAGCCCGACTCGGCACTGGTGCCACCTTTCATCTGGGAACCATCCAGCACGGCGTGGTTTTTAAGGAAAAAGCCGGCCATTCCAGGCCACAGGCCCCGGAAAAAAAAACCTCGGCCTTTTTCCCTGGCAAACAAAACTCACCCAGCCCGCTTCTGGCTGGCAGATTGCAGGAGCCACTTGGCTCTATCAAAACAGCCCGACTCGGCACTGGTGCCACATTGGGTCTGTGAACCATCATGCGCGGCGTGGATTTTAAGGAACCAGCCGGCCATTCCTAGCCACTGGTCCCCGAAAACAAACCACGGCCCTTTTCCCTGGGAAACAAAACTCACCCACCCCGCTTCTGGCTGGCAGATTGCAGGAGACACTTGGACTTATCAAAGCAGCCCGACTCGGCACTGGTGCCACCTTTCATCTGGAATCCATCCTGTGTGTCGCGGATTTTCAGGAGCCAGCCGGCCACTCCCAGCCACAGACCCCCAAACAAAAACTACGGCCCTTTTCCCTGGAAGTAAAACTGACCTGCCCATCTTCTTGCTGGCAGATAGCGCGAGACACTTGGTACTATCATACCAGCCCGACTCAGCAGTGGCGCCACCATTCATCTGGGAACCATCCTGCGTATTGTGGATTTTCAGGAGCCAGCCGGCCACTCGCAGCCACAGGCCCCCAACACAAACCAAGACCCTTTAACCCGGTAAACAAAACTGACCCGCCCCGCTCCTGGCTGGCAGATTGCAGGAGCCACTTGGCTCTATCAAACCAGCCCGACTCGGCACTGGTTCCACCTTTCATCTGGGAACCATCCTGCGTGTCGTGGATTTTCAGGAGCCAGCCGGCCACTCTCAGTCACAGGGCCCCAAACACATACCACGGCCATTTTCCCTAGAGGAAAATCTCAGCGGCCCGCCGTCTGGCTGGCAGATTGCAGGAGCCACTCGGTACTATCAAACCAGCCCGACTTGGCACTGGTGCCACCTTTCATCTGGGAACCATCCTGCGTATCGTGGATTTTCAGGAGCCAGCCGGCCACTGCCAGCCACAGGTCCCCAAACACAAACTACGTCCCCTTTCCCTGGAAGTAAAACTGACCTGCCCATCTTCTGGCTGGCAGATTGCAGGAGCCACTTGGCTCTATCAAAACAGCCCGACTCGGCACTGGTGCCACCTTTCATCTGGGAACCATCCTGCGCGGCGTGGATTTTTAGCAACCAGCCGGCCATTCAAGGCCACAGGCCCCGGAAAAAATACCACGGCCGTTTTCCCTTGCAAACAAAACTCACCCACCCCGCTTCTGGCTGGCAGATTGCAGGAGCCACATGGCTCTATCAAGCCAGCCCGACTCGGCACTGGTGCCACCTTTCATCTGGGAACCATCTTGCGTGTCGTGGATTTTCAGGGTCCAGCCGGCCACTCCCTGCCACAGGCCCCCAAACACACACTACGGTCCTTTTCCCTGGAAGTAAAACTGACCTGCCCATCTTCTGCCTGGCAGATTGCAGGAGCCACATGGCTCTATCAAACCAACCCGACTTGGCAGTGGTGCCAACTTGGGTCTGGCAATCATCCTGAATATCGTGCATTTTCAGAAGCCAGCCGGCCTCTCCCAGCCTCAGGCCCCCAAACACAAAATACCGGCCCCTTTCCCCAGAAGTAAAACTGACCTGTCCATCTTCTGGCTGGCAGATTGCAGGAGCCACTTGGCTCTATCAAACCAGCCCGAATCAGCACTGGTGCCACCTTTCATCTGGGAACCATCCTGTGTATTGGGGATTTTCAGGAGACAGCCGGCCACTCCCAGCCACAGGCCCCCTAACAAAAACTACGGCCCTTTTCCCTGGAAGAAAAACTGACCTGCCCATCTTCTGGCTGGCAGATTGCGGGAGACACTTGGTACTATCAAACCAGCCCGACTCAGCAGTGGTGCCACCATTCATCTGCGAACCATCCTGCGTATCGTGGATTTTCAGGAGCCAGCCGGCCACTCCCAGCCACAGGCCCCCGAACACAAACCACGGCCCTTTAACCTGGTAAACAAAACTGACCCGCCCTGCTCCTGGCTGGCAGAATGCAGGAGCCACTTGGCTCTATCAAAGCAGCCTGACTCGGCACTGGTTCCAAATTTCATCTGGGAACCATCCTGCGTGTCGTGGATTTTCAGGAGCCAGCCGGCCACTCTCAGCCACAGGGCGCCAAACACATACCAAGGCCATTTTCCCTGGAAGAAAATCTCAGCGGCCCGCCTTCTGGATGGCAGATTGCAGGAGCCACTCGGTATAATCAAGCCAGCCCGACTTGGCACTGGTGCCACCTTTCATCTGGGAACCATCCTGCGTATCGTGGATTTTCAGGAGCCAGCCGGCCACTCCCAGCCACAGGCCCCCAAACACAAACTACGGCCCTTTTCCCTGGAAGTAAAACTGACCTGCCCATCTTCTGCCTGGCAGATTGCAGGAGCCACATGGCTCTATCAAACCAGCCCGACTGGCAGTGGTGCCGACTTGGGTCTGGCAATCATCCTGAGTATAGTGCATTTTCAGGAGCCAGCCGGCCACTCCCAGCCTCAGGCCCCCAAACACAAACTACCGGCCCTCTTCCCCGGAAGTAAAACTGACCTGTCCACCTTCTGGCTGGCAGATTGCAGGAGCCACTTAGCTCTATCAAACCAGCCCGACTCGGCACTGGTGCCACCTTTTATCGGGGAACCATCCTGCGTATCGTGGATTTTCAGGAGCCAGCCGGCCACCGCCAGCCACAGGTCCCCAAAAACAAACTACGGCCCTTTTCGCTGGATGTAAAACAGACCTGCCCATCTTCTGGCTGGCAGATTGCAGGAGCCACTTGGCTCTATCAAAACAGCCCGACTCGGCACTGGTGCCACATTTCATCTGGGAACCATCCTGCGCGGCGTGGATTTTAAGGAGCCAGCCGGCCATTCCCAGCCACAGGCCCCGCACAAAAACTACGGCCCTTTTCCCTGGAAGAAAAATTGACCTGCCCATCTTCTGGCTGGCAGATTGCAGGAGCAACTTGGCTCTATCAAACCAGCCCAACTCGGCACTGGTGCCACCTTGGGTCTGGGAACCATCATGCGCGGCGTGGATTTTAATGAGCCAGCCGGCCACTCCCAGCCACAGGTCCCCAAACACAAACTACGGCCCTTTTCCCTGGAAGGAAAACTGACCTGCCCATCTTCTGGCTGGCAGATTGCAGGAGCCACTTGACTCTATCAAAGCAGCCCGACTCGGCACTGGTGTCCCCTTGGGTCTGGGAACCATCCTGCGCGGCGTGGATTTTCAGGAGCCAGCCGGCCACTCCCAGCCACAGGCCCCGAAAACAAACCACGGCCCTTTTCCCTGGCAAACAAAACTCACCCACCCCCCTTCTGGCTGGCAGATTGCAGGAGCCACTTGGTTCTCTCAAACCAGCCCGACTTGGCACTGGTGCCACCTTTCATCTGGGAACCATCTTGCGTATTGTGGATTTTCAGGAGCCAGATGGCCACTCCCAGCCACAGGCCCCCAAACAAATCTATGGTCCTTTTCCCTGGAAGTAAAACTGACCTGTCCATCTTCTGGCTGGCAGATTGCAGGAGCCACTTGGATCTATCAAACCAGCCCGATGTGGCACTGGTGCCCCCTTGGGTCTGGGAACCATCCTGCGTATCGTGGATTTTCAGGAGCCAGCCGGCCACTCCCAGCCACAGGCCCCCAAACACAAACTACGGTCCTTTTCCCTGGAAGTAAAACTGACCTGCCCATCTTCTGCCTGGCAGATTGCAGGAGCCACATGGCTCTATCAAACCAACCCGACTTGGCAGTGGTGCCAACTTGGGTCTGGCAATCATCCTGAATATCGTGCATTTTCAGGAGCCAGCCGGCCACTCCCAGCCTCAGGCCCCCAAACACAAAATACCGGCCCCTTTCCCCGGAAGTAAAACTGACCTGTCCATCTTCTGGCTGGCAGATTGCAGGAGCCACTTGGCTCTATCAAACCAGCCCGAATCAGCACTGGTGCCACCTTTCATCTGGGAACCATCCTGTGTATTGGGGATTTTCAGGAGCCAGCCGGCCACTCCAGGCCACAGGCCCCCCAAAAAAACTACGGCCCTTTTCCCTGGAAGTAAAACTGACCTGCCCATCTTCTGGCTGGTAGATTGCGGGAGACACTTGGTACTATCAAAGCAGCCCAACTCAGCAGTGGTGCCACCATTCATCTGGGAACCATCCTGCGTGTCGTGGATTTTCAGGAGCCAGCCGGCCACTCCCAGCCACAGGCCCCCGAACCCAAACCACGGCCCTTTAACCTGGTAAACAAAACTCACCCGCCCTGCTCCTGGCTGGCAGAATGCAGGAGCCACTTGGCTCTATCAAAGCAGCCTGACTCGGCACTGGTTCCAAATTTCATCTGGGAACCATCCTGCGTGTCGTGGATTTTCAGGAGCCAGCCGGCCACTCTCAGCCACAGGCCCCCAAATACAAACCACAGCCCTTTTCCCTGGAAGTAAAACTGACCTGCCCATCTTCTGGCTGGCAGATTGCAGGAGCCACATGACTCTATCAAACCAGCCCGACGTGGCAGTGGTTCCAACTTGGGTCTGGGAACCATCCTGCGCGGCGTGGATTTTAAGAAGCCAGGCGGCCGTTCCCAGCCACAGGCCTCCGAAAAATAACCACGGCCCTTTTCCCTGGAAGTAAAACTGACCTGCCCATCTTCTGGCTGGCAGATTGCAGGAGCCAATTGGCTCTATCAAAACAGCCCGACTCGGCACTGCTGTCACCTTTCATCTGGGAACCATCCAGCGTGGCGTGGTTTTTAAGGAACCAGCCGGCCATTCCAGGCCACAGGCCCCGGAAAAAAAAACCTCGGCCTTTTTCCCTGGCAAACAAAACTCACCCACCCCGCTTCTGGCTGGCAGATTGCAGGAGCCACTTGGCTCTATCACACCAGCCCGACTCGGCACTGGTGCCACCCTGGGTCTGTGAACCATCATGCGCGGCATGGATTTTAAGGAACCAGCCGGCCATTCCCAGCCACTGGTCCCCGAAAACAAACCACGGCCCTTTTCCCTGGGAAACAAAACTCACCCACCCCGCTTCTGGCTGGCAGATTGCAGGAGACACTTGGACTTATCAAAGCAGCCCGACTCGGCACTGGTGCCACCTTTCATCTGGGATCCATCCTGTGTATCGCGGATTTTCAGGAGCCAGCCGGCCACTCCCAGCCACAGACCCCCAAACAAAAACTACGGCCCTTTTCCCTGGAAGTAAAACTGACCTGCCCATCTTCTGGCTGGCAGATAGCGGGAGACACTTGGTACTATCAAACCAGCCCGACTCAGCAGTGGTGCCACCATTCATCTGGGAACCATCCTGCGTATTGTGGATTTTCAGGAGCCAGCCGGCCACTCCCAGCCACAGGCCCCTAACACAAACCACCGCCCTTTAACCTGGTAAACAAAACTGACCCGCCCCGCTCCTGGCTGGCAGATTGCAGGAGCCACTTGGCTCTATCAAACCAGCCCGACTCGGCACTGGTTCCACCTTTCATCTGGGAACCATCCTGCGTGTCGTGGATTTTCAGGAGCCAGCCGGCCACTCTCAGTCACAGGGCCCCAAACACATACCACGGCCATTTTCCCTAGAGGAAAATCTCAGCGGCCCGCCGTCTGGCTGGCAGATTGCAGGAGCCACTCGGTACTATCAAACCAGCCCGACTTGGCACTGGTGCCACCTTTCATCTGGGAACCATCCTGCGTATCGTGGATTTTCAGGAGCCAGCCGGCCACTCCCAGCCACAGGTCCCCAAACACAAACTACGTCCCCTTTCCCTGGAAGTAAAACTGACCTGCCCATCTTCTGGCTGGCAGATTGCAGGAGCCACTTGGCTCTATCAAAAGAGCCCGACTCGGCACTGGTGCCACCTTTCATCTGGGAACCATCCTGCGCGGCGTGGATTTTAAGCAACCAGCCGGCCATTCAAGGCCACAGGCCCCGGAAAAAATACCACGGCCGTTTTCCCTTGCAAACAAAACTCACCCACCCCGCTTCTGGCTGGCAGATTGCAGGAGCCACATGGCTCTATCAAACCAGCCCGACTCGGCACTGGTGCCACCTTTCATCTGGGAACCATCTTGCGTATCGTGGATTTTCAGGAGCCAGCCGGCCACTCCAAGCCACAGGCCCCCAAACACAAACTACGGCCCTTTTCCCTGGAAGTAAAACTGACCAGCCCATCTTCTGGCTGGCAGATTGCAGGAGCCACATGGCTCTATCAAACCAACCCGACTTGGCAGTGGTGCCAACTTGGGTCTGGCAATCATTCTGAATATCGTGCATTTTCAGGAGCCAGCCGGCCACTCCCAGCCTCAGGCCCCCAAACACAAAATACCGGCCCCTTTCCCCGGAAGTAAAACTGACCTGTCCATCTTCTGGCTGGCAGATTGCAGGAGCCACTTGGCTCTATCAAACCAGCCCGAATCAGCACTGGTGCCACCTTTCATCTGGGAACCATCCTGTGTATTGGGGATTTTCAGGAGACAGCCGGCCACTCCAGGCCACAGGCCCCTAAAAAAATCTACGGCCCTTTTCCCTGGAAGTAAAACTGACCTGCCCATCTTCTGGCTGGCAGATTGCGGGAGACACTCGGTACTATCAAACCAGCCCCACTCAGCAGTGGTGCCACCATTCATCTGGGAACCATCCTGCGTATCGTGGATTTTCAGGAGCCAGCCGGCCACTCCCAGCCACAGGCCCCCGAACACAAACCACGGCCCTTTAACCTGGTAAACAAAACTCACCCGCCCTGCTCCTGGCTGGCAGAATGCAGGAGCCACTTGGCTCTATCACACCAGCCCGACTCGGCACTGGTTCCACCTTTCATCTGGGAACCATCCTGCGTATCGTGGATTTTCAGGAGCCAGCCGGCCACTCTCAGCCACAGCGCCCCAAACACATACCACGGCCATTTTTCCTGGAAGAAAATCTCAGCGGCCCGCTTTCTGGCTGGCAGATTGCAGGAGCCGCTCGGTATAATCAAGCCAGCCCGACTTGGCACTGGTGCCACCTTTCATCTGGGAACCATCCTGAGTATCGTGGATTTTCAGGAGCCAGGCGGCCACTCCCAGCCACAGGCCCCCAAACACAAACTACGGCCCTTTTCCCTGGAAGTAAAACTGACCTGCCCATCTTCTGGCTGGCAGATTGCAGGAGCCACTTGGCTCTATCAAACCAGCCCGGTTTGGCACTGGGGCCCCTTGGGTCTGGAAACCATCCTGCGTATCGTGGATTTTCAGGAGCCAGCAGGCCACTCCCAGCCAGAGGCCCCCAAACACAAACTGTGGGCCTTTTCCCTTCCAAACAAAACTCACCCACCCCGCTTCTGGCTGGCAGATTGCAGGAGCCACATGGCTCTATCAAACCAGCCCGACTCGGCACTGGTGCCACCTTTCATCTGGGAATCATCCTGCGTATCGTGGATTTTCAGGAGCCAGCAGGCCATTCCGAGCCACAGGCTTCCGAAAACAAACCACGGCCCTTTTCCCTGGCAAACAAAAGTCACGCACCCCGCTCCTGGCTCGCAGATTGCAGGAGACACTTGGCCCTATCAAACCAGCCGGCTTGGCACTGGTGCCACCATTCATCTGGGAACCATCCTGCGTATCGTGGATTTTCAGGAGCCAGCCGGCCACTCCCAGCCACAGGCCCCCAAACACAAACTACGGCCCTTTTCCCTGGAAGGAAAACTGAACTGCCCATCTTCTGGCTGGCAGATTGCAGGAGCCACTTGGCTCTATCAAACCAGCCCGACTCGGCACTGGTGCCCCTTTGGTCTGGGAATCATCCTGCGTATCGTGGATTTTCAGGAGCCAGCAGGCCACTCCCAGCCAGAGGCCCCCAAACACAAACTGTGGGCCTTTTCCCTTCCAAACAAAACTCACCCACCCCGCTTCTGGCTGGCAGATTGCAGGAGCCACATGGTTCTATCAAACCAGCCCGACTCGGCACTGGTACCCCTTTGGGTCTGGGAACCATCCTACGTATCGTGGATTTTCAGGAGCCAGCCGGCCACTCCCAGCCACAGGCGCCCAAACAAACACTACAGTCCTTTTCCCTGGAAGGAAAACTGACCTGCCCATCTTCTGGCTGGCAGATTGCAGGAGCCACTTGGCTCTATCAAACCAGCCCGATTTGGCACTGGGGCCCCTTGGGTCTGGAAACCATCCTACGTATCGTGGATTTTCAGGTGCCAGCCGTCCACTCCCAGCCACAGGCCCCCAAACACATACCACGGCCCTTTTCCCTGGAAGTAAAACTGACCTGCCCATCTTCTGGCTGGCAGACTGCAGGAGACACTTGGCTCTATCAAACCAACCCGACTCGGCACTGGTGCCCCTTTGGTCTGGGAATCATCCTGCGTATGGTGTATTTTCAGGAGCCACCCAGCCACTCCAAGCCACAGGCCCCCAAACACAAACTACGGCCCTTTTCCCTGCAAACAAAACTCACACACCCCGCTTCTGGCTGGCAGATTGCAGGAGCCACATGGCTCTATCAAACCAGCCCAACTTGGCACTGGTGCCACCTTGGGTCTGGGAATCATCATGCGCGGTGTGGATTTTAAGGAGCCAGCCGGCCACTCCCAGCCACAGGCCCCCAAACACAATCTACGGCCTTTTTCCCTGGAAGTAAAACTGACCTGCCCATCTTCTGGCTGGCAGATTGCAGGAGCCACTTGGCTCTATCAAACTAGTCCGACTCGGCACTGGTGCCACCTTTCATCTGGGAACCATCCTGCGTATCGTGGATTGTCAGGAGCCAGCCGGCCACTCCCAGCCACAGGCCCCCAAACACAAACTACGGCCCTTTTCCCTGGAAGGAAAACTGACCTGCCCATCTTCTGGCTGGCAGATTGCAGGAGCCACTTGGCTCTATCAAACCAGCCCGACTCGGCACTGGTGCCACCTTTCATCTGGGAACCATCCTGCGTGTCGTGGATTTTCAGGAGCCAACCGGCCACGCCCTGCCACAGGCCCCCAAACACATACCACGGCCTTTTTCCCTGGAAGTAAAACGGACCTGCCAATCGTCTGGCTGGAAGATTGCGGGAGACACTTGGTACTATCAAACCAGCCTGACTCAGCACTGGTGCCACCTTTCATCTGGGAACCATCCTGCGTATCGTCGATTTTCAGGAGCCAGCCGGCCACTCCCAGTCACAGGCCCCCAAACACAAACTATGGCCCTTTTCCCTGGAAGTAAAACTGACCTGCCCATCTTCTGGCTGGCAGATTGCAGGAGCCACTTGCCTCTATCAAACCAGCCCGACTTGGCACTGGTACCCCTTTTGGGTCTGGGAACCATCCTACGTATCGTGGATTTTCAGGAGCCAGCCGGCCACTCGCAGCCACAGGCCCCCAACAGAGACCACATCCCTTTTCCCTGACAAACAAAACTGACCCGCCCCGCTCCTGGCTGGCAGATGGCAGGAGACACTTGGCTCTATCAAACCATCCCGACTCGGCACTGGTGCCCCTTTGGTCTGGGAATCATCCTGCGTATGGTGGATTTTCAGGAGCCACCCAGCCACTCCAAGCCACAGGCCCCCAAACACAAACTACAGCCCTTTTCCCTGCAAACAAAACTCACACACCCTGCTTCTGGCTGGCAGATTGCAGGAGCCACTTGGCTCTATCAAACCAGCCCAACTCGGCACTGGTGCCACCTTGGGTCTGGGAACCATCATGCGCGGCACAGATTTTAAGGAGCCAGACGGCCATTCTCAGCCACAGGCCCCCAAACACAAACTACGGCCCTTTTCCCTGGAAGTAAAACAGACCGGCCCATCTTCTGGCTGGCAAATAGCAGAAGCCACATGGCTCTATCAAACCAGCCTGACTTGGCAGTGGTGCCAACTTGGGTCTGGCAATCATCCTGAGTATCGTACATTTTCAGGAGCCAGCCGGCCACTCCCAGCCACAGGCCCCCAAACACAAACTACGGCCCTTTTCCCTAGAAGTAAAACAGACCTGCCCATCTTCTGGCTGTCAGATTGCAGGAGCTACTTGGTACTACCAAACCAGCCAGACTTGGCACTGGTGCCATTTTTCATTTGGGAACCATCCTGCGTATCGTGGATTTTCAGGAGCCAGCCGGCCACTCCCAGCCACAGGCCCCCAAACACAACCTACGGCCCTTTTCCCTGGAAGTAAAACTGACCTGCCCATCTTCTGGCTGGCAGATTGCAGGAGCCACTTGGCTCTATCAAACCAGCCCGACTCAGCACTGGTGCCACCTTTCATCTGGGAACCATCCTGCGTATCGTGGATTTTCAGGAGCCAGCCGGCCACTCCCAGCCACAGGCCCTGAAAACAAACCACGGCCCTTTTCCCTGGCAAACAAAACACACCCACCCCGCTTCTGGCTGGCAGATTGCAGGAGCCACTTGTTTCTATCAAACCAGCTCGACTCGGCACCGGTGCCACCTTGGGTCTGGGAACCATCATGCGCGGCGTGGATTTTAAGGAGCCAGCCGGCTATTCCCCGACACAGGCCCCCAAACACAAACTACGGCCCTTTTCCCTGGAAGTAAAACAGACCTGCCCATCTTCTGGCTGTCAGATTGCAGGAGCCACTTGGCTCTATCAAACCAGCCCGGTTTGGCACTGGGGCCCCTTGGGTCTGGAAACCATCCTGCGTATCGTGGATTTTCAGGAGCCAGCAGGCCACTCCCAGCCAGAGGCCCCCAAACACAAACTGTGGGCCTTTTCCCTTCCAAACAAAACTCACCCACCCCGCTTCTGGCTGGCAGATTGCAGGAGCCACATGGCTCTATCAAACCAGCCCGACTCGGCACTGGTGCCACCTTTCATCTGGGAACCATCCTGCGTATCGTGGATTTTCAGGAGCCAGCAGGCCATTCCGAGCCACAGGCTTCCGAAAACAAACCACGGCCCTTTTCCCTGGCAAACAAAAGTCACGCACCCCGCTCCTGGCTCGCAGATTGCAGGAGACACTTGGCCCTATCAAACCAGCCGGCTTGGCACTGGTGCCACCATTCATCTGGGAACCATCCTGCGTATCGTGGATTTTCAGGAGCCAGCCGACCACTCCAAGCCACAGGCCACCAAACACAAACTACGGCCCTTTTGCCTGGAAGGAAAACTGACCTGCCCATCTTCTGGCTGGCAGATTGCAGGAGCCACTTGGCTCTATCAAACCAGCCCGACTCGGCACTGGTGCCCCTTTGGTCTGGGAATCATCCTGCGTATCGTGGATTTTCAGGAGCCAGCAGGCCACTCCCAGCCAGAGGCCCCAAAACACAAACTGTGGGCCTTTTCCCTTCCAAACAAAACTCACCCACCCCGCTTCTGGCTGGCAGATGGCAGGAGCCACATGGCTCTATCAAACCAGCCCGACTCGGCACTGGTACCCCTTTGGGTCTGGGAACCATCCTACGTATCGTGGATTTTCAGGAGCCAGCCGGCCACTCCAAGCCACAGGCCCCCAAACACAAACTACGGCCCTTTTCCCTGGAAGGAAAACTGACCTGCCCATCTTCTGGCTGGCAGATTGCAGGAGCCACTTGGCTCTATCAAACCAGCCCGACTCGGCACTGGTGCCCCTTTGGTCTGGGAATCATCCTGCGTATCGTGGATTTTCAGGAGCCAGCAGGCCACTCCCAGCCAGAGGCCCCCAAACACAAACTGTGGGCCTTTTCCCTTCCAAACAAAACTCACCCACCCCGCTTCTGGCTGGCAGATTGCAGGAGCCACATGGCTCTATCAAACCAGCCCGACTCGGCACTGGTACCCCTTTGGGTCTGGGAACCATCCTACGTATCGTGGATTTTCAGGAGCCAGCCGGCCACTCCCAGCCACAGGCGCCCAAACAAACACTACAGTCCTTTTCCCTGGAAGTAAAACTGACCTGCCCATCTTCTGGCTGGCAGATTGCAGGAGCCACTTGGCTCTATCAAACCAGCCCGATTTGGCACTGGGGCCCCTTGGATCTGGAAACCATCCTACGTATCGTGGATTTTCAGGAGCCAGCCGGCCACTCCCAGCCACAGGCCCCCAACACAAACCACGGCCCTTTTCCCTGGCAAACAAAACTGACCCGCCCCGCTTCTGGCTGGCAGATTGCAGGAGCCACTTGGCTCTATCAAACCAGCCCGACTCGGCAGTGGTGCCACCTTTCATATGGGAACCATCCTGCGTATCGTGGATTTTCAGGTGCCAGCCGGCCACTCCAAGCCACAGGCCCCCAAACACGTACCACGGCCCTTTTCCCTGGAAGTAAAACGGACCTGCCCATCGTCTGGCTGGCAGATTGCGGGAGACACTTGCTACTATCAAACCAGCCCGACTCAGCACTGGTGCCAGCTTTCATCTGGGAACCATCCTGCGTATCGTGGATTTTCAGGAGCCAGCCGGCCACTCCCAGCCACAGGCCCCCAAAAACAAACTACGGCCATTTTCCCTGGAAGAAAAACTGACCTGCCCATCTTCTGGCTGGCAGATTGCAGGAGCCACTTGGCTCTATCAAACCAGCCCGATTTGGCACTGGTGCCACCTTTCATCTGGGAACCATCCTGCGTAACGTGGTTTTTCAGGAGCCAGCCGGCCACTCCCAGCCACAGGCCCCCAACAGAAACCACATCCCTTTTCCCTGGCAAACAAAACTGACTCGCCCAGCTCCTGGCTGGCAGACTGCAGGAGACACGTGGCTCTATCAAACCAACCCGACTCGGCACTGGTGCCCCTTTGGTCTGGGAATCATCCTGCGTATGGTGTATTTTCAGGAGCCACCCAGCCACTCCAAGCCACAGGCCCCCAAACACAACCTACGGCCCTTTTCCCTGCAAACAAAACTCACACACCCCGCTTCTGGCTGGCAGATTGCAGGAGCCACATGGCTCTATCAAACCAGCCCAACTTGGCACTGGTGCCACCTTGGGTCTGGGAATCATCATGCGCGGCGTGGATTTTAAGGAGCCAGCCGGCCACTCCCAGCCACAGGCCCCCAAACACAATCTACGGCCTTTTTCCCTGGAAGTAAAACTGACCTGCCCATCTTCTGGCTGGCAGATTGCAGGAGCCACTTGGTTCTATCAAACTAGTCCGACTCGGCACTGGTGCCACCTTTCATCTGGGAACCATCCTGCGTATCGTGGATTTTCAGGAGCCAGCCGGCCACTCCCAGCCACAGGCCCCCAAACACAATCTACGGCCCTTTTCCCTGGAAGGAAAACTGACCTGCCCATCTTCTGGCTGGCAGATTGCAGGAGCCACTTGGCTCTATCAAACCAGCCCGACTCGGCACTGGTGCCCCTTTGGTCTGGGAATCATCCTGCGTATCGTGGATTTTCAGGAGCCAGCAGGCCACTCCCAGCCAGAGGCCCCCAAACACAAACTGTGGGCCTTTTCCCTTCCAAACAAAACTCACCCACCCCGCTTCTGGCTGGCAGATGGCAGGAGCCACATGGCTCTATCAAACCAGCCCGACTCGGCACTGGTACCCCTTTGGGTCTGGGAACCATCCTACGTATCGTGGATTTTCAGGAGCCAGCCGGCCACTCCCAGCCACAGGCCCCCAAACAAAAACTACGGCCCTTTTCCCTGGAAGTAAAACTGACCTGCCCATCTTCTGGCTGGCAGATTGCAGGAGCCACTTGGCTCTATCAAACTAGTCCGACTCGGCACTGGTGCCACCTTTCATCTGGGAACCATCCCGCTTATCGTGGATTTTCAGGAGCCAGCCGGCCAGTCCCAGCCACAGGCCCCCAAACAAAAACTACGGCCCTTTTCCCTGGAAGTAAAACTGACCTGCCCATCTTGTGGCTGGCAGATTGCAGGAGCCACTTGGCTCTATCAAACCAGCCCGACTCGGCACTGGTGCCACCTTTCATCTGGGAACCATCCTGCGTGTCGTGGATTTTCAGGAGCCAACCGGCCACGCCCTGCCACAGGCCCCCAAACACATACCACGGCCTTTTTCCCTGGAAGTGAAACGGACCTGCCAATCGTCTGGCTGGAAGATTGCGGGAGACACTTGGTACTATCAAACCAGCCTGACTCAGCACTGGTGCCACCTTTCATCTGGGAACCATCCTGCGTATCGTCGATTTTCAGGAGCCAGCCGGCCACTCCCAGTCACAGGCCCCCAAACACAAACTATGGCCCTTTTCCCTGGAAGTAAAACTGACCTGCCCATCTTCTGGCTGGCAGATTGCAGGAGCCACTTGCCTCTATCAAACCAGCCCGACTTGGCACTGGTACCCCTTTTGGGTCTGGGAACCATCCTACGTATCGTGGATTTTCAGGAGCCAGCCGGCCACTCCCAGCCAGAGGCCCCCAACAGAGACCACATCCCTTTTCCCTGACAAACAAAACTGACCCGCCCCGCTCCTGGCTGGCAGATGGCAGGAGACACTTGGCTCTATCAAACCATCCCGACTCGGCAGTGGTGCCCCTTTGGTCTGGGAATCATCCTGCGTATGGTGGATTTTCAGGAGCCACCCAGCCACTCCAAGCCACAGGCCCCCAAACACAAACTACAGCCCTTTTCCCTGCAAACAAAACTCACACACCCCGCTTCTGGCTGGCAGATTGCAGGAGCCACTTGGCTCTATCAAACCAGCCCAACTCGGCACTGGTGCCACCTTGGGTCTGGGAACCATCATGCGCGGCACAGATTTTAAGGAGCCAGACGGCCATTCTCAGCCACAGGCCCCCAAACACAAACTACGGCCCTTTTCCCTGGAAGTAAAACAGACCGGCCCATCTTCTGGCTGGCAAATAGCAGAAGCCACATGGCTCTATCAAACCAGCCTGACTTGGCAGTGGTGCCAACTTGGGTCTGGCAATCATCCTGAGTATCGTACATTTTCAGGAGCCAGCCGGCCACTCCCAGCCACAGGCCCCCAAACACAAACTACGGCCCTTTTCCCTAGAAGTAAAACAGACCTGCCCATCTTCTGGCTGTCAGATTGCAGGAGCTACTTGGTACTACCAAACCAGCCAGACTTGGCACTGGTGCCATTTTTCATTTGGGAACCATCCTGCGTATCGTGGATTTTCAGGAGCCAGCCGGCCACTCCCAGCCACAGGCCCCCAAACACAACCTACGGCCCTTTTCCCTGGAAGTAAAACTGACCTGCCCATCTTCTGGCTGGCAGATTGCAGGAGCCACTTGGCTCTATCAAACCAGCCCGACTCAGCACTGGTGCCACCTTTCATCTGGGAACCATCCTGCGTATCGTGGATTTTCAGGAGCCAGCCGGCCACTCCCAGCCACAGGCCCTGAAAACAAACCACGGCCCTTTTCCCTGGCAAACAAAACACACCCACCCCGCTTCTGGCTGGCAGATTGCAGGAGCCACTTGTTTCTATCAAACCAGCTCGACTCGGCACCGGTGCCACCTTGGGTCTGGGAACCATCATGCGCGGCGTGGATTTTAAGGAGCCAGCCGGCTATTCCCCGACACAGGCCCCCAAACACAAACTACGGCCCTTTTCCCTGGAAGTAAAACAGACCTGCCCATCTTCTGGCTGTCAGATTGCAGGAGCCACTTGGCTCTATCAAACCAGCCCGGTTTGGCACTGGGGCCCCTTGGGTCTGGAAACCATCCTGCGTATCGTGGATTTTCAGGAGCCAGCAGGCCACTCCCAGCCAGAGGCCCCCAAACACAAACTGTGGGCCTTTTCCCTTCCAAACAAAACTCACCCACCCCGCTTCTGGCTGGCAGATTGCAGGAGCCACATGGCTCTATCAAACCAGCCCGACTCGGCACTGGTGCCACCTTTCATCTGGGAACCATCCTGCGTATCGTGGATTTTCAGGAGCCAGCAGGCCATTCCGAGCCACAGGCTTCCGAAAACAAACCACGGCCCTTTTCCCTGGCAAACAAAAGTCACGCACCCCGCTCCTGGCTCGCAGATTGCAGGAGACACTTGGCCCTATCAAACCAGCCGGCTTGGCACTGGTGCCACCATTCATCTGGGAACCATCCTGCGTATCGTGGATTTTCAGGAGCCAGCCGACCACTCCAAGCCACAGGCCACCAAACACAAACTACGGCCCTTTTGCCTGGAAGGAAAACTGACCTGCCCATCTTCTGGCTGGCAGATTGCAGGAGCCACTTGGCTCTATCAAACCAGCCCGACTCGGCACTGGTGCCCCTTTGGTCTGGGAATCATCCTGCGTATCGTGGATTTTCAGGAGCCAGCAGGCCACTCCCAGCCACAGGCCCCCAAACACAAACTGTGGGCCTTTTCCCTTCCAAACAAAACTCACCCACCCCGCTTCTGGCTGGCAGATTGCAGGAGCCACATGGCTCTATCAAACCAGCCCGACTCGGCACTGGTACCCCTTTGGGTCTGGGAACCATCCTACGTATCGTGGATTATCAGGAGCCAGCCGGCCACTCCCAGCCACAGGCTCCCGAAAACAAACCACGGCCCTTTTCCCTGGCAAACAAAACTCACGCACCCCGCTCCTGGCTCGCAGATTGCAGGAGACACTTGGCCCTATCAAACCAGCCGGCTTGGCACTGGTGCCACCATTCATCTGGGAACCATCCTGCGAATCGTGGATTTTCAGGAGCCAGCCGGCCACTCCCAGCCACAGGCGCCCAAACAAACACTACAGTCCTTTTCCCTGGAAGTAAAACTGACCTGCCCATCTTCTGGCTGGCAGATTGCAGAAGCCACTTGGCTCTATCAAACCAGCCCGATTTGGCACTGGGGCCCCTTGGATCTGGAAACCATCCTACGTATCGTGGATTTTCAGGAGCCAGCCGGCCACTCCCAGCCACAGGCCCCCAACACAAACCACGGCCCTTTTCCCTGGCAAACAAAACTGACCCGCCCCGCTTCTGGCTGGCAGATTGCAGGAGCCACTTGGCTCTATCAAACCAGCCCGACTCGGCACTGGTGCCACCTTGGGTCTGGGAATCATCATGCGCGGCGTGGATTTTAAGGAGCCAGCCGGCCATTCTCAGCCACAGGCCCCCAAACACAAACTACGGCCCTTTTCCCTGGAAGTAAAACAGACCTGCCCATCTTCTGACTGGCAGATTGCAGGAGCCACTTGGCTCTATCAAACCAGCCCGACTCGGCAGTAGTGCCACCTTTCATCTGGGAACCATCCTGCGTATCGTGGATTTTCAGGAGCCAGCCGGCCACTCCCAGCCACAGGCCCCCAAACACAAACTACGGCCCTTTTCCCTGGAAGGAAAACTGACCTGCCCATCTTCTGGCTGGCAGATTGCAGGAGCCACTTGGCTCTATCAAACCAGCCCGACTCGGCACTGGTGCCCCTTTGGTCTGGGAATCATCCTGCGTATCGTGGATTTTCAGGAGCCAGCAGGCCACTCCCAGCCAGAGGCCCCCAAACACAAACTGTGGGCCTTTTCCCTTCCAAACAAAACTCACCCACCCCGCTTCTGGCTGGCAGATTGCAGGAGCCACATGGCTCTATCAAACCAGCCCGACTCGGCACTGGTACCCCTTTGGGTCTGGGAACCATCCTACGTATCGTGGATTTTCAGGAGCCAGCCGGCCACTCCCAGCCACAGGCGCCCAAACAAACACTACAGTCCTTTTCCCTGGAAGTAAAACTGACCTGCCCATCTTCTGGCTGGCAGATTGCAGGAGCCACTTGGCTCTATCAAACCAGCCCGATTTGGCACTGGGGCCCCTTGGGTCTGGAAACCATCCTACGTATCGTGGATTTTCAGGTGCCAGCCGTCCACTCCCAGCCACAGGCCCCCAAACACATACCACGGCCCTTTTCCCTGGAAGTAAAACTGACCTGCCCATCTTCTGGCTGGCAGATTGCAGGAGCCACTTGGCTCTATCAAACCAGCCCGACTCGGCACTGGTGCCACTTTTCATCTGGGAACCATCCCGCTTATCGTGGATTTTCAGGAGCCAGCCGGCCAGTCCCAGCCACAGGCCCCCAAACAAAAACTACGGCCCTTTTCCCTGGAAGTAAAACTGACCTGCCCATCTTCTGGCTGGCAGATTGCAGGAGCCACTTGGCTCTATCAAACCAGCCCGACTCGGCACTGGTGCCACCTTTCATCTGGGAACCATCCTGCGTGTCTTGGATTTTCAGGAGCCAACCGGCCACGCCCTGCCACAGGCCCCCAAACACATACCACGGCCCTTTTCCCTGGAAGTAAAACGGACCTGCCCATCTTCTGGCTGGAAGATTGCGGGAGACACTTGGTACTATCAAACCAGCCTGACTCAGCACTGGTGCCACCTTTCATCTGGGAACCATCCTGCGTATCGTCGATTTTCAGGAGCCAGCCGGCCATTCTCAGCCACAGGCCCCCAAACACAAACTATGGCCCTTTTCCCTGGAAGTAAAACTGACCTGCCCATCTTCTGGCTGGCAGATTGCAGGAGCCACTTGCCTCTATCAAACCAGCCCGACTTGGCACTGGTACCCCTTTTGGGTCTGGGAACCATCCTACGTATCGTGGATTTTCAGGAGCCAGCCGGCCACTCCCAGCCAGAGGCCCCCAACAGAGACCACATCCCTTTTCCCTGACAAACAAAACTGACCCGCCCCGCTCCTGGCTGGCAGATGGCAGGAGACACTTGGCTCTATCAAACCATCGCGACTCGGCACTGGTGCCCCTTTGGTCTGGGAATCATCCTGCGTATGGTGGATTTTCAGGAGCCACCCAGCCACTCCAGGCCACAGGCCCCCAAACACAAACTACAGCCCTTTTCCCTGCAAACAAAACTCACACACCCCGCTTCTGGCTGGCAGATTGCAGGAGCCACTTGGCTCTATCAAACCAGCCCAACTCGGCACTGGTGCCACCTTGGGTCTGGGAACCATCATGCGCGGCGTAGATTTTAAGGAGCCAGACGGCCATTCTCAGCCACATGCCCCCAAACACAAACTACGGCCCTTTTCCCTGGAAGTAAAACTGACCTGCCCATCTTCTGGCTGGCAGATAGCAGAAGCCACATGGCTATATCAAACCAGCCCGACTTGGCAGTGGTGCCAACTTGGGTCTGGCAATCATCCTGAGTATCGTGCATTTTCAGGAGCCAGCCGGCCACTCCCAGCCACAGGCCCCCAAACATAAACTACGGCCCTTTTCCCTAGAAGTAAAACAGACCTGCCCATCTTCTGGCTGTCAGATTGCAGGAGCTACTTGGTACTACCAAACCAGCCAGACTTGGCACTGGTGCCATTTTTCATTTGGGAACCATCCTGCGTATCGTGGATTTTCAGGAGCCAGCCGGCCACTCCCAGCCACAGGCCCCCAAACACAACCTACGGCCCTTTTCCCTGGAAGTAAAACTGACCTGCCCATCTTCTGGCTGGCAGATTGCAGGAGCCACTTGGCTCTATCAAACCAGCCCGACTCGGCACTGGTGCCACCTTTCATCTGGGAACCATCCTGCGTATCGTGGATTTTCAGGAGCCAGCCGGCCACTCCCAGCCACAGGCCCTGAAAACAAACCACGGCCCTTTTCCCTGGCAAACAAAACACACCCACCCCGCTTCTGGCTGGCAGATTGCAGGAGCCACTTGTTTCTATCAAACCAGCTCGACTCGGCACCGGTGCCACCTTGGGTCTGGGAACCATCATGCGCGGCGTGGATTTTAAGGAGCCAGCCGGCTATTCCCCGACACAGGCCCCCAAACACAAACTATGGCCCTTTTCCCTGGAAGTAAAACAGACCTGCCCATCTTCTGGCTGTCAGATTGCAGGAGCCACTTGGCTCTATCAAACCAGCCCGGTTTGGCACTGGGGCCCCTTGGGTCTGGAAACCATCCTGCGTATCGTGGATTTTCAGGAGCCAGCAGGCCACTCCCAGCCAGAGGCCCCCAAACACAAACTGTGGGCCTTTTCCCTTCCAAACAAAACTCACCCACCCCGCTTCTGGCTGGCAGATTGCAGGAGCCACATGGCTCTATCAAACCAGCCCGACTCGGCACTGGTGCCACCTTTCATCTGGGAACCATCCTGCGTATCGTGGATTTTCAGGAGCCAGCAGGCCATTCCGAGCCACAGGCTTCCGAAAACAAACCACGGCCCTTTTCCCTGGCAAACAAAACTCACGCACCCCGCTCCTGGTTCGCAGATTGCAGGAGACACTTGGCCCTATCAAACCAGCCGGCTTGGCACTGGTGCCACCATTCATCTGGGAACCATCCTGCGTGTCGTGGATTTTCAGGAGCCAGCCGGCCACTCCCAGCCACAGGCGCCCAAACAAACACTACAGTCCTTTTCCCTGGAAGTAAAACTGACCTGCCCATCTTCTGGCTGGCAGATTGCAGGAGCCACTTGGCTCTATCAAACCAGCCCGATTTGGCACTGGGGCCCCTTGGATCTGGAAACCATCCTACGTATCGTGGATTTTCAGGAGCCAGCCGGCCACTCCCAGCCACAGGCCCCCAACACAAACCACGGCCCTTTTCCCTGGCAAACAAAACTGACCCGCCCCGCTTCTGGCTGGCAGATTGCAGGAGCCACTTGGCTCTATCAAACCAGCCCGACTCGGCAGTGGTGCCACCTTTCATATGGGAACCATCCTGCGTATCGTGGATTTTCAGGTGCCAGCCGGCCACTCCAAGCCACAGGCCCCCAAACACGTACCACGGCCCTTTTCCCTGGAAGTAAAACGGACCTGCCCATCGTCTGGCTGGCAGATTGCGGGAGACACTTGCTACTATCAAACCAGCCCGACTCAGCACTGGTGCCAGCTTTCATCTGGGAACCATCCTGCGTATCGTGGATTTTCAGGAGCCAGCCGGCCACTCCCAGCCACAGGCCCCCAAAAACAAACTACGGCCCTTTTCCCTGGAAGAAAAACTGACCTGCCCATCTTCTGGCTGGCAGATTGCAGGAGCCACTTGGCTCTATCAAACCAGCCCGATTTGGCACTGGTGCCACCTTTCATCTGGGAACCATCCTGCGTAACGTGGTTTTTCAGGAGCCAGCCGGCCACTCCCAGCCACAGGCCCCCAACAGAAACCACATCCCTTTTCCCTGGCAAACAAAACTGACTCGCCCAGCTCCTGGCTGGCAGACTGCAGGAGACACTTGGCTCCATCAAACCAACCCGACTCGGCACTGGTGCCACTTTGGTCTGGGAATCATCCTGCGTATGGTGTATTTTCAGGAGCCACCCAGCCACTCCAAGCCACAGGCCCCCAAACACAAACTACGGCCCTTTTCCCTGCAAACAAAACTCACACACCCCGCTTCTGGCTGGCAGATTGCAGGAGCCACATGGCTCTATCAAACCAGCCCAACTTGGCACTGGTGCCACCTTGGGTCTGGGAATCATCATGCGCGGCGTGGATTTTAAGGAGCCAGCCGGCCACTCCCAGCCACAGGCCCCCAAACACAAACTACGGCCTTTTTCCCTGGAAGTAAAACTGACCTGCCCATCTTCTGGCTGGCAGATTGCAGGAGCCACTTGGCTCTATCAAACTAGTCCGACTCGGCACTGGTGCCACTTTTCATCTGGGAACCATCCTGCGTATCGTGGATTTTCAGGAGCCAGCCGGCCACTCCCAGCCACAGGCCCCCAAACACAAACTACGGCCCTTTTCCCTGGAAGGAAAACTGACCTGCCCATCTTCTGGCTGGCAGATTGCAGGAGCCATTTGGCTCTATCAAACCAGCCCGACTCGGCACTGGTGCCCCTTTGGTCTGGGAATCATCCTGCGTATCGTGGATTTTCAGGAGCCAGCAGGCCACTCCCAGCCAGAGGCCCCCAAACACAAACTGTGGGCCTTTTCCCTTCCAAACAAAACTCACCCACCCCGCTTCTGGCTGGCAGATGGCAGGAGCCACTTGCCTCTATCAAACTAGTCCGACTCGGCACTGGTGCCACCTTTCATCTGGGAACCATCCTGCGTATCGTGGATTTTCAGGAGCCAGCCGGCCACTCCCAGCCACAGGCCCCCTAACAAAAACTACGGCCCATTTCCCTGGAAGTAAAACGGACTTGTCCATCTTCTGGCTGGCAGAAAGCAGGAGCCACTTGGCTCTATCAAACCAGCCCGATTTGGCACTGGTGCCCCCTTTGGTCTGGGAATCACCCTGCGTATCATGGATTTTCAGGAGCCAGCCGGCCAGTCCCAGCCACAGGCCCCCAAACAAAAACTACGGCCCTTTTCCCTGGAAGTAAAACTGACCCGCCCCTCTTCTGGCTGTCAGATTGCAGGAGCCACATGGCTGTATCAAACCAGCCCGACCTGGCAGTGGTGCCAACTTGGGTCTGGCAATCATCCTGAGTATCGTGCATTTTCAGGAGCCAGCCGGCCACTCCCACCCTCAGGCCCCCAAACACAAACTACTGGCCCTCTTCCCCCGAAGTAAAACTGACCTGTCCATCTTCTGGCTGGCAGATTGCAGGAGCCACTTAGCTCTATCAAACCAGCCCGACTCGGCACTGGTGCCACCTTTCATCTGGGAACCATCCTGCGTGTCGTGGATTGTCAGGAGCCAGCCAGCCACTCTCAGCCACAGGGCCCCAAACACATACCACGGCCATTTTCCCTGAAAGAAAATCTTAGCCGCCCGCCTTCTGGCTGGCAGATTGCAGGAGCCACTTGGTACTATCAAACCAGCCCGACTTGGCACTGGTGCCACCTTTCATCTGGGAACCATCCTGCGTATTGTGGATTTTCAGGAGCCAGCCGGCCACAGCCTGCCACATGCCCCCAAACACAAAGTACGGCCCTTTTCCCTGGAAGGAAAACTGGCCTGCCCATCTTCTGGCTGGCAGATTGCAGGAGCCACTTGGCTCTATCAAACCAGCCCGACTCGGCACTGGTGCCCCTTTGGTCTAGGAATCATCCTGCGTATCGTGGATTTTCAGGAGCCAGCAGGCCACTCCCAGCCAGAGGCCCCCAAACACAAACTGTGGGCCTTTTCCCTTCCAAACAAAACTCACCCACCCCGCTTCTGGCTGGCAGATTGCAGGAGCCACATGGCTCTATCAAACCAGCCCGACTCGGCACTGGTGCCACCTTTCATCTGGGAACCATCCTGCGTATCGTGGATTGTCAGGAGCCAGCAGGCCTTTCCGAGCCCCAGGCTCCCGAAAAAAAACCACGGCCCTTTTCCCTGGCAAACAAAACTCACGCACCCCGCTCCTGGCTGGCAGATTGCAGGAGACACTTGGCTCTATCAAACCAGCCCGACTCAGCACTGGTGCCACCTTTCAACTGGGAACCATCCTGTGTATCAGGGATTTTCAGGAGCCAGCCGGCCACTCCCAGCCACAGGTCCCCAAACACAAACTACGGCCCTTTTCCCTGGAAGTAAAACTGACCTGCCCATCTTCTGGCGGGCAAATTGCAGGAGCCACTTGGCTCTATCAAACCAGCCCGACTCGGCACTTGTGCCACCTTTCATATGGGAACCATCCTGCGTATCGTGGATTTTCAGGTGCCAGCCTGCCACTCCCAGCCTCAGGCCCCCAAACACATACCACGGCCCTTTTCCCTGGAAGTAAAACTGACCTTCCCATCGTCTGACTGGCAGATTGCGGGAGACACTTGGTACTATCAAACCAGCCCGATTTGGCACTGGTGCCACCTTTCATCTGGGAACCATCCTGCGTAACGTGGATTTTCAGGAGCCAGCCGGCCACTCCCAGCCACAGGCCCCCAAACACAAACTATGGCCGTTTTCCCTGGAAGTAAAACTGACCTGCCCATCTTCTGGCTGGCAGATTGCAGGAGCCACTTGGCTCTATCAAACCAGCCCGACTTGGCACTGGTACCCCTTTGGGCCTGGGAACCATCCTACTTATCGTGGATTTTCAGGAGCCAGCCGGCCACTCCCAGCCACAGGCCCCCAACAGAAACCACATCCCTTTTCCCTGGCAAACAAAACTGATCCGCCCCGCTCCTGGCTGGCAGACTGCAGGAGACACTTGGCTCTATCAAACCATCCCGACTCGGCACTGGTGCCCCTTTGGTCTGGGAATCATCCTGCGTAATGTGGATTTTCAGGAGCCACCCAGCCACTCCTAGCCACAGGCCCCCAAACACAAACTACGGCCCTTTTCCCTGCAAACAAAACTCACACACCCTGCTTCTGGCTGGCAGATTGCAGGAGCCACATGGCTCTATCAAACCAGCCCAACTCGGCACTGGTGCCACCTTGGGTCTGGGAATCATCATGCGCGGCGTGGATTTTAAGGAGCCAGCCGGCCATTCTCAGCCACAGGCCCCCAAACACAAACTACGGCCCTTTTCCCTGGAAGTAAAACAGACCTGCCCATCTTCTGGCTGTCAGATTGCAGGAGCCACTTGGCTCTATCAAACCAGCCCGACTCGGCAGTGGTGCCACCTTTCATCCGGGAACCATCCTGCGTATCGTGGATTTTCAGGTGCCAGCCGGCCACTCCCAGCCACAGTCCCCCAAACACAAACTACGGCCCATTTCCCTGGAAGTAAAACTGACCTGCCCATCTTCTGGGTGGCAGATTGCAGGAGTCACTTGGCTCTATCAAACTAGTTCGACTCGGCACTGGTGCCACCTTTCATCTGGGAACCATCCTGCGTATCGTGGATTTTCAGGAGCCAGCCGGCCATTCCCTGCCACAGGCCCCCTAACAAAAACTACGGCCCATTTCCCTGGAAGTAAAACGGACTTGTCCATCTTCTGGATGGCAGAATGCAGGAGCCACTTGGCTCTATCAAACCAGCCCGATTTGGCACTGGTGCCCCCTTGGGTCTGGGAACCACCCTGCGTATCGTGGATTTTCAGGAGCCAGCCGGCCACTCCCAGCCAAAGGCCCCCAAACACAAACTACGGCCCTTTTACCTGGAAGAAAAACTGACCTGCCCATCTTCTGGCTGTCAGATTGCAGGAGCCACAGGGCTCTATCAAACCAGCCCGACTCAGCACTGGTGCCACCTTTCATCTGGGAACCATCCTGCGTGTCGTGGATTGTCAGGAGCCAGCCAGCCACTCCCAGCCACAGGCCCCCGAAAACAAATCACGGCCCTTTTCCCTGGCAAACAAAACTCACCCACCCCGCTTATGGATGGCAGATTGCAGGAGCCACTTGGCTCTATCAAACCAGCCCGACTCAGCACTGGTGCCACCTTTCATCTGGGAACCATCCCACTTATCGTGGATTTTCAGGAGCCAGCCGGCCATTCCCAGCCACAGGCCCCCAACACAAACTACGGTCCATTTCCCTGGAAGTAAAATTGACCTGCCCATCTTCTGGCTTGCAGTTTGCAGGAGCAACTTGGCTCTATCAAACCAGCCCAACTCAGCACTGGTGCCACCTTGGGTCTGGGAACCATCATGCGCGGCGTGGATTTTCAGGAGCCAGCCGGCCATTCCCAGCCACAGGCCCCCAAACACAAACTACGGCCCTTTTCCCTGGAAGTAAAACAGACCTGCCCATCTTCTGGCTGTCAGATTGCAGGAGCTACTTGGTAATATCGAACCAGCCCGTCTTGGCACTGGTGCCATTTTTCATTTTGGAACCATCCTGCGTATCATGGATTTTCAGGAGCCAGCTGGCCACTCCCAGCCACAGGCCCCCGAAAAAAAACTACGGCCCATTTCCCTGGAAGTAAAACTGACCTGCCGATCTTCTGGCTGGCAGATTGCAGGGGCCACTTGCCTCTATCAAACCAGCCGGACTCGGCACTGCTGCTAGCTTTCATCTGGGAACCATCCTGCGCGGCGTGGATTTTAAGCAACCAGCCGGCCATTCAAGGCCACAGACCCCGAAAAATATACCACGGTCGTTTTCCCTTGCAAACAAAACTCACCCACCCCGCTTCTGGCTGGCAGATTGCAGGAGCCACATGGCTCTATCAAACCAGCCCGACTCGGCACTGGTGCCCCTTTTGTCTGGGAATCATCCTGCGTATCGTGGATTTTCAGGAGCCAGCAGGCCACTCCCAGCCAGAGGCCCCCAAACACAAACTGTGGGCCTTTTCCCTTCCAAACAAACTCACCCACCCCGCTTCTGGCTGGCAGATTGCAGGAGACACATGGCTCTATCAAACCAGCCCGACTCGGCACTGGTGCCACCTTTCATCTGGGAACCATCCTGCGTAACGTGGATTGTCAGGAGCCAGCAGGCCTTTCCGAGCCCCAGGCTCCCGAAAAAAAACCACGGCCCTTTTCCCTGGCAAACAAAACTCACGCACCCCGCTCCTGGCTGGCAGATTGCAGGAGACACTTGGCTCTATCAAACCAGCCCGACTCAGCACTGGTGCCACCTTTCAACTGGGAACCATCCTGTGTATCAGGGATTTTCAGGAGCCAGCCGGCCACTCCCAGCCACAGGTCCCCAAACACAAACTACGGCCCTTTTCCCTAGAAGTAAAACTGACCTGCCCATCTTCTGGCGGGCAAATTGCAGGAGCCACTTGGCTCTATCAAACCAGCCCGACTCGGCACTTGTGCCACCTTTCATATGGGAACCATCCTGCGTATCGTGGATTTTCAGGTGCCAGCCGGCCACTCCCAGCCTCAGGCCCCCAAACACATACCACGGCCCTTTTCCCTGGAAGTAAAACTGACCTTCCCATCGTCTGACTGGCAGATTGCGGGAGACACTTGGTACTATCAAACCAGCCCGATTTGGCACTGGTGCCACCTTTCATCTGGGAACCATCCTGCGTATTGTGGATTTTCAGGAGCCAGCCGGCCACTCCCAGCCACAGGCCCCCAAACACAAACTATGGCCCTTTTCCCTGGAAGTAAAACTGACCTGCCCATCTTCTGGCTGGCAGATTGCAGGAGCCACTTGCCTCTAGCAAACCAGCCCGACTTGGCACTGGTACCCCTTTGGGTCTGGGAACCATCCTACTTATCGTGGATTTTCAGGAGCCAGCCGGCCACTCCCAGCCACAGGCCCCCAACAGAAACCACATCCCCTTTCCCTGGCAAACAAAACTGATCCGCCCCGCTCCTGGCTGGCAGACTGCAGGAGACACTTGGCTCTATCAAACCAACCCGACTCGGCACTGGTGCCCCTTTGGTCTGGGAATCATCCTGCGTATCGTGGATTTTCAGGAGCCACCCAGCCACTCCAAGCCACAGGCCCCCAAACACAAACTACGGCCCTTTTCCCTGCAAACAAAACTCACACACCCCGCTTCTGGCTGGCGGATTGCAGGAGCCACATGGCTCTATCAAACCAGCCCAACTCGGCACTGGTGTCACCTTGGGTCTGGGAATCATCATGCGCGGCGTGGATTTTAAGGAGCCAGCCAGCCATTCTCAGCCACAGGCCCCCAAACATATACCACGGCCCTTTTCCCTGGAAGTAAAACAGACCTGCCCATCTTCTGGCTGGCAGATTGCAGGAGCCACTTGGCTCTATCAAACCAGCCCGACTCGGCAGTGGTGCCACCTTTCATCTGGGAACCATCCTGCGTATCGTGGATTTTCAGGTGCCAGCCGGCCACTCCCAGCCACAGGCCCCCAAACACAAACTACGGCCCTTTTCCCTGGAAGTAAAACTGACCTGCCCATCTTCTGGCTGGCAGATTGCAGGAGCCACTTGGCTCTATCAAACTAGTCCGACTCGGCACTGGTGCCACCTTTCATCTGGGAACCATCCTGCGTATCGTGGATTTTCAGGAGCCAGCCGGCCATTCCCAGCCACAGGCCCCCTAACAAAATCTACGGCCCATTTCCCTGGAAGTAAAACGGACTTGTCCATCTTCTGGCTGGCAGAATGCAGGAGCCACTTGGCTCTATCAAACCAGCCCGATTTGGCACTGGTGCCCTCTTGGGTCTGGGAACCACCCTGCGTATCGTGGATTTTCAGGAGCCAGCCAGCCACTCCCAGCCACAGGCCCCCAAACACAAACTACGGCCCTTTTCCCTGGAAGAAAAACTGACCTGCCCATCTTCTGTCTGGCAGATTGCAGGAGCCACAGGGCTCTATCAAACCAGCCCGACTTGGCAGTGGTGCCAACTTGGGTCTGGCAATCATCCTGAGTATCGTGCATTTTCAGGAGCCAGCCGGCCACTCCCAGCCTCAGGCCCCCAAACACAAACTACCGGCCCTCTTCCCCGGAAGTAAAACTGACCTGTCCATCTTCTGGCTGGCAGATTGCAGGAGCCACTTAGCTCTATCAAACCAGCCCGACTCGGCACTGGTGCCACCTTTCATCTGGGAACCATCCCGCGTGTCGTGGATTTTCAGGAGCCAGCCTGCCACTCTCAGCCACAGGCCCCCGAAAACAAATCACGGCCCTTTTCCCTGGCAAACAAAACTCACCCACCCCGCTTATGGATGGCAGATTGCAGGAGCCACTTGGCTCTATCAAACCAGCCCAACTCAGCACCGGTGCCACCTTGGGTCTGGGAAACATCATGTGCGGCGTGGATTTTCAGGAGCCAGCCGGCCATTCCCAGCCACAGACCCCAAACACAAACTACGGCCCTTTTCCCTGGAAGTAAAACAGACCTGCCCATCTTCTGGCTGTCAGATTGCAGGAGCTACTTGGTAATATCGAACCAGCACGACTTGGCACTGGTGCCATTTTTCATTTTGGAACCATCCTGCGTATCATGGATTTTCAGGAGCCAGCTGGCCACTCCCAGCCACAGGCCCCCGAAAAAAAACTACGGCCCATTTCCCTGGAAGTAAAACTGACCTGCCGATCTTCTGGCTGGCAGATTGCAGGGGCCACTTGCCTCTATCAAACCAGCCGGACTCGGCACTGCTGCTAGCTTTCATCTGGGAACCATCCTGCGCGGCGTGGATTTTAAGCAACCAGCCGGCCATTCAAGGCCACAGACCCCGGAAAATATACCACGGTCGTTTTCCCTTGCAAACAAAACTCACCCACCCCGCTTCTGGCTGGCAGATTGCAGGAGCCACATGGCTCTATCAAACCAGCCCGACTCGGCACTGGTGCCCCATTGGGTCTGGCAACCATGATGCGCGGCGTGGATTTTAAGGAGCCAGCCGGCCATTCCGAGCCACAGACCCCCAAACACAAACCACGGCCCTTTAACCTGGTAAACAAAACTGACCCGCCCATCTTCTGGCTGGCAGATTGCAGGAGCCACATGGCTCTATCAAACCAGCACGACTTGGCAGTGGTTCCAACTTGGGTCTGTGAACCACCCTGCGTATCGTGGATTTTCAGGAGCCAGAAGCCACTCCCAGCCTCAGGCCCCCAAACACAAACTACCGGCCCTTTTCCCTGGAAGTAAAACTGACCGGCCGATCTTCTGGCTGGCAGATTGCAGGAGCCACTTGGCTCTATCAAAGCAGCCTGACTCGTCACTGGTTCCAAAATTCATCTGGGAACCATCCTGCGTGTCGTGGATTTTCAGGAGCCAGCCGGCCACTCTCAGCCACAGGCCCCCAAACATATACCACGGCCATTTTCCCTGGAAGAAAATCTCAGCGGCCCGCCTTCTGGCTGGCAGATTGCAGGAGCCACTCAGTACTATCAAGCCAGCCCGACTTGGCACTGGTGCCACCTTTCATCTGGGAAACATCCTGCGTATCGTGGATTTTCAGGAGCCAGATGGCCACTCCCAGCCACAGGCCCCCAAACAAATCTATGGCCCTTTTCCCTGGAAGTAAAACTGACCTGCCCATCTTCTGGCTGGCAGATTGCAGGAGCAACTTGGTACTATCAAACCAGCCCGACTTGGCACTGATGCAATTTTTCATTTGGGAGCCATCCTGCGTATCGTCGATTTTCAGGAGCCAGCCGGCCACTCCCAGCCTCAGGCCCCCAAACACAAACTACCGGCCCTTTTCCCTGGAAGTAAAACTGACCGGCCGATCTTCTGGCTGGAAGATTGCAGGAGCCACATGGCTCTATCAAACCAGCCCGACTTGGCTGTGGTGCCAACGTGGGTCTGGCAATCATCCTGAGTATCGTGCATTTTCAGGAGCCAGCCGGCCACTCCCAGCCTCAGAGCCCCAAACACAAACTACGGCCCTTTTCCCTGGAAGTAAAACTGACCTGCCCATCTTCTGGCTGGCAGATTGCAGGAGCCACATGGCTCTATCAAACCAGCCCGACTCGGCACTGGTGCCACCATTCATCTGGGAACCATCATGCATGTCGTGGATTTTCAGGAGCCATCCGGCCACTCCCAGCCGCAGTCCCCTAAACATATACCACGGCCCTTTTCCCTGGAAGAAAATCTCAGCGGCCCGCCTTCTGGCTGGCAGATTGCAGGAGCCACTTGGCTCTATCAAAACAGCCCGACTCGGCACTGGTGCCACCTTTCTCTGGGAACCATCCTGCGCGGCTTGCATTTCAAGGAACCAGCCGGCCATTCCAGGCCACAGGCCCGGAAAAAAAACCACGGCCTTTTTCCCTGGCAAACAAAACTCACCCACCCCGCTTCTGGCTGGCAGATTGCAGGAGCCACATGGCTCTATCAAACCAGCCCGACTCGGCACTGGTGCCACCTTTCATCTGGGAACCATCCTGCGTATCGTGGATTTTTAGGAGCCAACTGGCTACTGCCAGCCACAGGCCCCCAAACACAAACTATGGCACTTTTCCCTGGAAGTAAAACTGACCTGCCCATCTTCTGGCTGGCAGATTGCAGGAGCCACTTGGTACTATCAAACCAGCCCGACTTGGCACTGGTGCAATTTTTCATTTGGGAGCCATCCTGCGTATCGTGGATTTTCAGGAGCCAGCCGGCCACTCCCAGCCACAGTCCCCCAAACACAAACTATGGCCCTTTTCCCTGGAAGTAAAACTGACCTGCCCATCTTCTGGCTGGCAGATTGCAGGAGCCACTTGGCTCTATCAAACCAACAGGACTCGGCAATGGTGCGCCATTGCGTCAGGGAATCATCCTGCGCGGTGTTGATTTTAAGCCTCCAGCCGGACATTACACGCCACAGGCCCCCAAAAACAAACCACGGCCCTTTACCCTGGCAAAAACAACTCACCCACCCCGCTTCTAGCTGGCAGATTGCAGGAGACACTTGGCTCTATCAAACCAGCCCGACTCAGCACTGGTGCCACCTTTCATCTGGGAACCATCCTGTGTATCAGGGATTTTCAGGAGCCAGCCGGCCACTCCCAGCCACAGGTCCCCAAACACAAACTACGGCCCTTTTCCCTGGAAGTAAAACTGACCTGCCCATCTTCTGGCTGGCAGATTGCAGGAGCCACTTGGCTCTATCAAACCAGCCCGACTCGGCACTGGTGCTAGCTTTCATATGGGAACCATCCTGCGTGGCGTGGATTTTAAGCAACCAGCCGGCCATTCAAGGCCACAGGCCCCGGAAAAAATACCACGGCCGTTTTCCCTTGCAAACAAAACTCACCCACCCCGCTTCTGGCTGGCAGATTGCAGGAGCCACATGGCTCTATCAAACCAGCCCGACTCGGCACTGGTGCCACCTTTCATCTGGGAACCATCTTGCGCGGCGTGGATTTTCAGGAGCCAGGCGGCCATACCTAGCCACAAGCCCCCAACACAAACTACGGCCCTTTTCCATTGAAGTAAAAGTGACCTGCCCATCTTCTGGCTGGCAGATTGCAGGAGCAACTTGGCTCTATCAAACCAGCCCAACTCAGCACTGGTGCCCCCTTGGGTCTGGCAACCATCATGCGCGGCGTGGATTATAAGGAGCGAGCCGGCCATTCCAAGCCACAGGCCCGCAAACACAAACCACGGCCCTTTAACCTGGTAAACAAAACTGACCCGCCCCGCTCCTGGCTGGCAGAATGCAGGAGCCACTTGGCTCTATCAAAGCAGCCTGACTCGGCACTGGTTCCAAATTTCATCTGGGAACCCTCCTGCGTGTCGTGGCTTTTCAGGAGCCAGCCGGCCACTCCTAGCCACAGGCCCCCAAACATATACCACGGCCATTTTCCCTGGAAGAAAATCTCAGCGGCCCGCCTTCTGGCTGGCAGATTGCAGGAGCCACTCAGTACTATCAAGCCAGCCCGACTTGGCACTGGTGCCACCTTTCATCTGGGAAACATCCTGCGTATCGTGGATTTTCAGGAGCCAGATGGCCACTCCCAGCCACAGGCCCCCAAACAAATCTATGGCCCTTTTCCCTGGAAGTAAAACTAACCTGCCCATCTTCTGGCTGGCAGATTGCAGGAGCCACTTGGTACTATCAAACAAGCCCGACTTGGCACTGATGCAATTTTTCATTTGGGAGCCATCCTGCGTATCGTCGATTTTCAGGAGCCAGCCGGCCACTCCCAGCCTCAGGCCCCCAAACACAAACTTCCGGCCCTTTTCCCTGGACGTAAAACTGACCTGCCCATCTTCTGGCTGGCAGATTGCAGGAGCCACATGGCTCTATCAAACCAGACTGACTCGGCACTGGTGCCCCCTTGGGTCTGGGAACCATCCTGCGTATCGGGCATTTTCAGGAGCCAGCCGGCCACTCCCAGCCACAGGTCCCCAAACACAAACTACGGCCCTTTTCCCTGGAAGTAAAACTGACCTGCCCATCTTGTGGCTGGCAGATTGAAGGAGCCACTTGGCTCTATCAAACCAGCCCAACTCGGCACTGGTGCCACCTTTCATCTGGGAACCATCCTGCGTATCGTGGATTTTCTGGAGCCAGCCGGCCACTCCCAACCACAGGCCCCCAAACACAAACCATGGCCCTTTTCCCTGGCAAACAAAACTCACCCACCCCGCCTCTGGATCGCAGATTGCAGGAGCCACTTGGATCTATCAAACCAGCCCGACTCGGCACTGGTGCCAGCTTTCATCTGGGAGCCATCCTGAGCGGCGTGGATTTTAAGCGGACAGCCGGCAACTCCCAGCCACAGGCCGCCGAAAACAAACCACGACCCTTTTCCCTGGCAAAAAACTCACCCACCCCGCTTCTGGCTGGCAGATTGCAGGAGACACCTGGCTCTGTCAAACCAGCCCGATTCGGCACTGGTGCCCCCTTGGGTCTGGGAACCATCCTGCGTATCGTAGATTTTAAGAAGCCAGCCGGCCACTGTCTGCCATAGGCCCCCAAACCCAAAGTGCGGCCCTTCTCCCTGGAAGTAAAACTGACCTGCCCATCTTCTGGCTGCCAGATTGCAGGAGCCACTTGGCTCTATCAAACCAACCCGACACGGCACTGGTGCCTCCTTGGGTCTGGGAACCATCCTGCGTATCGTGGATTTTAAGCAGCCAGCCGGCCACTGCCAGCCACAGGCCCCCAAACACAAACTGCGGCCCTTTTCCCTGGAAGTAAAACAGACCTGCCCATCTTCTGGCTGTCAGATTGCAGGAGCCACTTGGCTCTATCAAACCAGCCCGACTCGGCAGTGGTGCCACCTTTCATCCGGGAACCATCCTGCGTATCGTGGATTTTCAGGTGCCAGCCGGCCACTCCCAGCACAGTCCCCCAAACACAAACTACGGCCCATTTCCCTGGAAGTAAAACTGACCTGCCCATCTTCTGGGTGGCAGATTGCAGGAGCCACTTGGCTCTATCAAACTAGTCCGACTCGGCACTGGTGCCACCTTTCATCTGGGAACCATCCTGCGTATCGTGGATTTTCAGGAGCCAGTCGGCCATTCCCAGCCACAGGCCCCCTAACAAAAACTACGGCCCATTTCCCTGGAAGTAAAACGGACTTGTCCATCTTCTGGCTGGCAGAATGCAGGAGCCACTTGGCTCTATCAAACCAGCCCGATTTGGCACTGGTGCCCCCTTGGGTCTGGGAACCACCCTGCGTATCGTGGATTTTCAGGAGCCAGCCGGCCACTCCCAGCCACAGGCCCCCAAACACAAACTACGGCCATTTTCCCTGGAAGAAAAACTGACCTGCCCATCTTCTGGCTGTCAGATTGCAGGAGCCACAGGGCTCTATCAAACCAGCCCGACTTGGCACTGGTGCCACCTTTCATCTGGGAACCATCCTGCGTGTCATGGATTGTCAGGAGCCAGCCAGCCACTCTCAGCCACAGGCCCCCGAAAACAAATTACGGCCCTTTTCCCTGGCAAACAAAACTCACCCACCCCGCTTATGGATGGCAGATTGCAGGAGCCACTTGGCTCTATCAAACCAGCCCGACTCAGCACTGGTGCCACCTTTCATCTGGGAACCATCCCACTTATCGTGGATTTTCAGGAGCCAGCCGGCCATTCCCAGCCACAGGCCCCCAACACAAACTACGGTCCATTTCCCTGGAAGTAAAATTGACCTGCCCATCTTCTGGCTAGCAGTTTGCAGGAGCAACTTGGCTCTATCAAACCAGCCCAACTCAGCACTGGTGCCACCTTGGGTCTGGGAACCATCATGCGCGGCGTGGATTTTCAGGAGCCAGCCGGCCATTCCCAGCCACAGGCCCCCAAACACAAACTACGGCCCTTTTCCCTGGAAGTAAAACAGACCTGCCCATCTTCTGGCTGTCAGATTGCAGGAGCTACTTGGTAATATCGAACCAGCCCGACTTGGCACTGGTGCCATTTTTCATTTTGGAACCATCCTGCGTATCATGGATTTTCAGGAGCCAGCTGGCCACTCCCAGCCACAGGCCCCCGAAAAAAAACTACGGCCCATTTCCCTGGAAGTAAAACTGACCTGCCGATCTTCTGGCTGGCAGATTGCAGGGGCCACTTGCCTCTATCAAACCAGCCGGACTCGGCACTGCTGCTAGCTTTCATCTGGGAACCATCATGCGCGGCGTGGATTTTAAGCAACCAGCCGGCCATTCAAGGCCACAGACCCCGGAAAATATACCACGGTCGTTTTCCCTTGCAAACAAAACTCACCCACCCCGCTTCTGGCTGGCAGATTGCAGGAGCCACATGGCTCTATCAAACCAGCCCGACTCGGCACTGGTGCCCCTTTGGTCTGGGAATCATCCTGCGTATCGTGGATTTTCAGGAGCCAGCAGGCCTCTCCCAGCCAGAGGCCCCCAAACACAAACTGTGGGCCTTTTCCCTTCCAAACAAACTCACCCACCCCGCTTCTGGCTGGCAGATTGCAGGAGACACATGGCTCTATCAAACCAGCCCGATTCGGCACTGGTGCCACCTTTCATCTGGGAACCATCCTGCGTAACGTGGATTGTCAGGAGCCAGCAGGCCTTTCCGAGCCCCAGGCTCCCGAAAAAAAACCACGGCCCTTTTCCCTGGCAAACAAAACTCACGCACCTCGCTCCTGGCTGGCAGATTGCAGGAGACACTTGGCTCTATCAAACCAGCCCGACTCAGCACTGGTGCCACCTTTCAACTGGGAACCATCCTGTGTATCAGGGATTTTCAGGAGCCAGCCGGCCACTCCCAGCCACAGGTCCCCAAACACAAACTACGGCCCTTTTCCCTGGAAGTAAAACTGACCTGCCCATCTTCTGGCGGGCAAATTGCAGGAGCCACTTGGCTCTATCAAACCAGCCCGACTCGGCACTTGTGCCAGCTTTCATATGGGAACCATCCTGCATATCGTGGATTTTCAGGTGCCAGCCGGCCACTCCCAGCCTCAGGCCCCCAAACACATACCACGGCCCTTTTCCCTGGAAGTAAAACTGACCTTCCCATCGTCTGACTGGCAGATTGCGGGAGACACTTGGTACTATCAAACCAGCCCGATTTGGCACTGGTGCCACCTTTCATCTGGGAACCATCCTGCGTATCGTGGATTTTCAGGAGCCAGCCGGCCACTCCCAGCCACAGGCCCCCAAAGAAAAACTACGGCCCTTTTCCCTGAAGTAAAACTGACCTGCCCATCTTCTGGCTGGCAGATTGCAGGAGCCACTTGCCTCTAGCAAACCAGCCCGACTTGGCACTGGTACCCCTTTGGGTCTGGGAACCATCCTACTTATCGTGGATTTTCAGGAGCCAGCCGGCCACTCCCAGCCACAGGCCCCCAACAGAAACCACATCCCCTTTCCCTGGCAAACAAAACTGATCCGCCCCGCTCCTGGCTGGCAGACTGCAGGAGACACTTGGCTCTATCAAACCAACCCGACTCGGCACTGGTGCCCCTTTGGTCTGGGAATCAACCTGCGTATCGTGGATTTTCAGGAGCCACCCAGCCACTCCAAGCCACAGGCCCCCAAACACAAACTACGGCCCTTTTCCCTGCAAACAAAACTCACACACCCCGCTTCTGGCTGGCAGATTGCAGGAGCCACATGGCTCTATCAAACCAGCCCAACTCGGCAGTGGTGCCACCTTGGGTCTGGGAATCATCATGCGCGGCGTGGATTTTAAGGAGCCAGCCAGCCATTCTCAGCCACAGGCCCCCAAACAAAAACTATGGCCCTTTTCCCTGGAAGTAAAACAGACCTGCCCATCTTCTGGCTGGCAGATTGCAGGAGCCACTTGGCTCTATCAAACCAGCCCGACTCGGCACTGGTGCCACCTTTCATCTGGGAACCATCCTGCGTATCGTGGATTTTCAGGTGCCAGCCGGCCACTCCCAGCCACAGGCCCCCAAACACAAACTACGGCCCTTTTCCCTGGAAGAAAAACTGACCTGCCCATCTTCTGTCTGGCAGATTGCAGGAGCCACAGGGCTCTATCAAACCAGCCCGACTTGGCACTGGTGCCAACTTGGGTCTGGCAATCATCCTGAGTATCGTGCATTTTCAGGAGCCAGCCGGCCACTCCCAGCCTCAGGCCCCCAAACACCAACTACCGGCCCTCTTCCCCGGAAGTAAAACTGACCTGTCCATCTTCTGGCTGGCAGATTGCAGGAGCCACTTAGCTCTATCAAACCAGCCCGACTCGGCACTGGTGCCACCTTTCATCTGGGAACCATCCCGCGTGTCGTGGATTTTCAGGAGCCAGCCTGCCACTCTCAGCCACAGGCCCCCGAAAACAAATCACGGCCCTTTTCCCTGGCAAACAAAACTCACCCACCCCGCTTATGGATGGCAGATTGCAGGAGCCACTTGGCTCTATCAAACCAGCCCAACTCAGCACTGGTGCCACCTTGGTTCTGGGAAACATCATGTGCGGCGTGGATTTTCAGGAGCCAGCCGGCCATTCCCAGCCACAGACCCCAAACACAAACTACGGCCCTTTTCCCTGGAAGTAAAACAGACCTGCCCATCTTCTGGCTGTCAGATTGCAGGAGCTACTTGGTAATATCGAACCAGCACGACTTGGCACTGGTGCCATTTTTCATTTTGGAACCATCCTGCGTATCATGGATTTTCAGGAGCCAGCTGGCCACTCCCAGCCACAGGCCCCCGAAAAAAAACTACGGCCCATTTCCCTGGAAGTAAAACTGACCTGCCGATCTTCTGGCTGGCAGATTGCAGGGGCCACTTGCCTCTATCAAACCAGCCGGACTCGGCACTGCTGCTAGCTTTCATCTGGGAACCATCCTGCGCGGCGTGGATTTTAAGCAACCAGCCGGCCATTCAAGGCCACAGACCCCGGAAAATATACCACGGTCGTTTTCCCTTGCAAACAAAACTCACCCACCCCACTTCTGGCTGGCAGATTGCAGGAGCCACATGGCTCTATCAAACCAGCCCGACTCGGCACTGGTGCCCCCTTGGGTCTGGCAACCATCATGCGCGGCGTGGATTTTAAGGAGCCAGCCGACCATTCCGAGCCACAGACCCCCAAACACAAACCACGGCCCTTTAACCTGGTAAACAAAACTGACCCGCCCATCTTCTGGCTGGCAGATTGCAGGAGCCACATGGCTCTATCAAACCAGCACGACTTGGCAGTGGTTCCAACTTGGGTCTGTGAACCACCCTGCGTATCGTGGATTTTCAGGAGCCAGAAGCCACTCCCAGCCTCAGGCCCCCAAACACAAACTACCGGCCCTTTTCCCTGGAAGTAAAACTGACCGGCCGATCTTCTGGCTGGCAGATTGCAGGAGCCACTTGGCTCTATCAAAGCAGCCTGACTCGTCACTGGTTCCAAATTTCATCTGGGAACCATCCTGCGTGTCGTGGATTTTCAGGAGCCAGCCGTCCACTCTCAGCCACAGGCCCCCAAACATATACCACGGCCATTTTCCCTGGAAGAAAATCTCAGCGGCCCGCCTTCTGGCTGGCAGATTGCAGGAGCCACTCAGTACTATCAAGCCAGCCCGACTTGGCACTGGTGCCACCTTTCATCTGGGAAACATCCTGCGTATCGTGGATTTTCAGGAGCCAGATGGCCACTCCCAGCCACAGGCCCCCAAACAAATCTATGGCCCTTTTCCCTGGAAGTAAAACTGACCTGCCCATCTTCTGGCTGGCAGATTGCAGGAGCAACTTGGTACTATCAAACCAGCATGACTTGGCACTGATGCAATTTTTCATTTGGGAGCCATCCTGCGTATCGTCGATTTTCAGGAGCCAGCCGGCCACTCCCAGCCTCAGGCCCCCAAACACAAACTACCGGCCCTTTTCCCTGGAAGTAAAACTGACCGGCCGATCTTCTGGCTGGAAGATTGCAGGAGCCACATGGCTCTATCAAACCAGCCCGACTTGGCTGTGGTGCCAACGTGGGTCTGGCAATCATCCTGAGTATCGTGCATTTTCAGGAGCCAGCCGGCCACTCCCAGCCTCAGGCCCCCAAACACAAACTACGGCCCTTTTCCCTGGAAGTAAAACTGACCTGCCCATCTTCTGGCTGGCAGATTGCAGGAGCCACATGGCTCTATCAAACCAGCCCGACTCGGCACTGGTGCCACCATTCATCTGGGAACCATCATGCGTGTCGTGGATTTTCAGGAGCCATCCGGCCACTCCCAGCCGCAGTCCCCTAAACATATACCAAGGCCCTTTTCCCTGGAAGTAAAACTGACCTGCCCATCTTCTGGCTGGCAGATTGCAGGAGCCACTTGGCTCTATCAAAACAGCCCGACTCGGCACTGGTGCCACCTTTCTCTGGGAACCATCCTGCGCGGCTTGCATTTCAAGGAACCAGCCGGCCATTCCAGGCCACAGGCCCGAAAAAAAAACCACGGCCTTTTTCCCTGGCAAACAAAACTCACCCACCCCGCTTCTGGCTGGCAGATTGCAGGAGCCACTTGCCTCTATCAAACTAGTCCGACTCGGCACTGGTGCCACCTTTCATCTGGGAACCATCCTGCGTATCGTGGATTTTCAGGAGCCAGCCGGCCACTCCCAGCCACAGGCCCCCTAACATAAACTACGGCCCATTTCCCTGTAAGTAAAACGGACTTGTCCATCTTCTGGCTGGCAGAAAGCAGGAGCCACTTGGTACTATCAAACCAGCCCGACTTGGCACTGGTGCAATTTTTCATTTGGGAGCCATCCTGCGTATCGTGGATTTTCAGGAGCCAGCCGGCCACTCCCAGCCACAGTCCCCCAAACACAAACTATGGCCCTTTTCCCTGGAAGTAAAACTGACCTGCCCATCTTCTGGCTGGCAGATTGCAGGAGCCACTTGGCTCTATCAAACCAACAGGACTCGGCAATGCTGCGCCATTGCGTCAGGGAATCATCCTGCGCGGTGTTGATTTTAAGCCTCCAGCCGGACATTACAGGCCACAGGCCCCCAAAAACAAACCACGGCCCTTTACCCTGGCAAAAACAACTCACCCACCCCGCTTCTAGCTGGCAGATTGCAGGAGACACTTGGCTCTATCAAACCAGCCCGACTCGGCACTGGTGCCACCTTTCATCTGGGAACCATCCTGTGTATCAGGGATTTTCAGGAGCCAGCCGGCCACTCCCAGCCACAGGTCCCCAAACACAAACTACGGCCCTTTTCCCTGGAAGTAAAACTGACCTGCCCATCTTCTGGCTGGCAGATTGCAGGGGCCACTTGCCTCTATCAAACCAGCCGGACTCGGCACTGCTGCTAGCTTTCATCTGGGAACCATCCTGCGCGGCGTGGATTTTAAGCAACCAGCCGGCCATTCAAGGCCACAGACCCCGGAAAATATACCACGGTCGTTTTCCCTTGCAAACAAAACTCACCCACCCCGCTTCTGGCTGGCAGATTGCAGGAGCCACATGGCTCTATCAAACCAGCCCGACTCGGCACTGGTGCCACCTTTCATCTGGGAACCATCTTGCGCGGCGTGGATTTTCAGGAGCCAGGAAGCCATACCTAGCCACAGGCCCCCAACACAAACTACGGCCCTTTTCCATTGAAGTAAAAGTGACCTGCCCATCTTCTGGCTGGCAGATTGCAGGAGCAACTTGGCTCTATCAAACCAGCCCAACTCAGCACTGGTGCCCCCTTGGGTCTGGCAACCATCATGCGCGGCGTGGATTATAAGGAGCGAGCCGGCCATTCCAAGCCACAGGCCCGCAAACACAAACCACGGCCCTTTAACCTGGTAAACAAAACTGACCCGCCCCGCTCCTGGCTGGCAGAATGCAGGAGCCACTTGGCTCTATCAAAGCAGCCTGACTCGGCACTGGTTCCAAATTTCATCTGGGAACCCTCCTGCGTGTCGTGGCTTTTCAGGAGCCAGCCGGCCACTCCAAGCCACAGGCCCCCAAACATATACCACGGCCATTTTCCCTGGAAGAAAATCTCAGCGGCCCGCCTTCTGGCTGGCAGATTGCAGGAGCCACTCAGAACTATCAAGCCAGCCCGACTTGGCACTGGTGCCACCTTTCATCTGGGAAACATCCTGCGTATCGTGGATTTTCAGGAGCCAGATGGCCACTCCCAGCCACAGGCCCCCAAACAAATCTATGGCCCTTTTCCCTGGAAGTAAAACTGACCTGCCCATCTTCTGGCTGGCAGATTGCAGGAGCCACTTGGTACTATCAAACCAGCCCGACTTGGCACTGATGCAATTTTTCATTTGGGAGCCATCCTGCGTATCGTGGATTTTCAGGAGCCAGCCGGCCACTCCCAGCCTCAGGCCCCCAAACACCAACTACCGGCCCTCTTCCCCGGAAGTAAAACTGACCTGCCCATCTTCTGGCTGGCAGATTGCAGGAGCCACTTAGCTCTATCAAACCAGCCCGACTCGGCACAGGTGCTACCTTTCATCTGGGAACCATCCCGCGTGTCGTGGATTTTCAGGAGCCAGCCTGCCACTCTCAGGCACAGGCCCCCGAAAACAAATCACGGCCCTTTTCCCTGGCAAACAAAACTCACCCACCCCGCTTATGGATGGCAGATTGCAGGAGCCACTTGGCTCTATCAAACCAGCCCAACTCAGCACTGGTGCCACCTTGGGTCTGGGAAACATCATGTGCGGCGTGGATTTTCAGGAGCCAGCCGGCCATTCCCAGCCACAGACCCCAAACACAAACTACGGCCCTTTTCCCTGGAAGTAAAACAGACCTGCCCATCTTCTGGCTGTCAGATTGTAGGAGCTACTTGGTAATATCGAACCAGCACGACTTGGCACTGGTGCCATTTTTCATTTTGGAACCATCCTGCGTATCATGGATTTTCAGGAGCCAGCTGGCCACTCCCAGCCACAGGCCCCCGAAAAAAAACTACGGCCCATTTCCCTGGAAGTAAAACTGACCTGCCGATCTTCTGGCTGGCAGATTGCAGGGGCCACTTGCCTCTATCAAACCAGCCGGACTCGGCACTGCTGCTAGCTTTCATCTGGGAACCATCCTGCGCGGCGTGGATTTTAAGCAACCAGCCGGCCATTCAAGGCCACAGACCCCGGAAAATATACCACGGTCGTTTTCCCTTGCAAACAAAACTCACCCACCCCACTTCTGGCTGGCAGATTGCAGGAGCCACATGGCTCTATCAAACCAGCCCGACTCGGCACTGGTGCCCCCTTGGGTCTGGCAACCATCATGCGCGGCGTGGATTTTAAGGAGCCAGCCGACCATTCCGAGCCACAGACCCCCAAACACAAACCACGGCCCTTTAACCTGGTAAACAAAACTGACCCGCCCATCTTCTGGCTGGCAGATTGCAGGAGCCACATGGCTCTATCAAACCAGCACGACTTGGCAGTGGTTCCAACTTGGGTCTGTGAACCACCCTGCGTATCGTGGATTTTCAGGAGCCAGAAGCCACTCCCAGCCTCAGGCCCCCAAACACAAACTACCGGCCCTTTTCCCTGGAAGTAAAACTGACCGGCCGATCTTCTGGCTGGCAGATTGCAGGAGCCACTTGGCTCTATCAAAGCAGCCTGACTCGTCACTGGTTCCAAATTTCATCTGGGAACCCTCCTGCGTGTCGTGGATTTTCAGGAGCCAGCCGGCCACTCTCAGCCACAGGCCCCCAAACATATACCACGGCCTTTTTCCCTGGAAGAAAATCTCAGCGGCCCGCCTTCTGGCTGGCAGATTGCAGGAGCCACTCAGTACTATCAAGCCAGCCCGACTTGGCACTGGTGCCACCTTTCATCTGGGAAACATCCTGCGTATCGTGGATTTTCAGGAGCCAGATGGCCACTCCCAGCCACAGGCCCCCAAACAAATCTATGGCCCTTTTCCCTGGAAGTAAAACTGACCTGCCCATCTTCTGGCTGGCAGATTGCAGGAGCAACTTGGTACTATCAAACCAGCATGACTTGGCACTGATGCAATTTTTCATTTGGGAGCCATCCTGCGTATCGTCGATTTTCAGGAGCCAGCCGGCCACTCCCAGCCTCAGGCCCCCAAACACAAACTACCGGCCCTTTTCCCTGGAAGTAAAACTGACCGGCCGATCTTCTGGCTGGAAGATTGCAGGAGCCACATGGCTCTATCAAACCAGCCCGACTTGGCTGTGGTGCCAACGTGGGTCTGGCAATCATCCTGAGTATCGTGCATTTTCAGGAGCCAGCCGGCCACTCCCAGCCTCAGGCCCCCAAACACAAACTACGGCCCTTTTCCCTGGAAGTAAAACTGACCTGCCCATCTTCTGGCTGGCAGATTGCAGGAGCCACATGGCTCTATCAAACCAGCCCGACTCGGCACTGGTGCCACCATTCATCTGGGAACCATCATGCGTGTCGTGGATTTTAAGGAGCCATCCGGCCACTCCCAGCCGCAGTCCCCTAAACATATACCACGGCCCTTTTCCCTGGAAGAAAATCTCAGCGGCCCGCCTTCTGGCTGGCAGATTGCAGGAGCCACTTGGCTCTATCAAAACAGCCCGACTCGGCACTGGTGCCACCTTTCTCTGGGAACCATCCTGCGCGGCTTGCATTTCAAGGAACCAGCCGGCCATTCCAGGCCACAGGCCCGAAAAAAAAACCACGGCCTTTTTCCCTGGCAAACAAAACTCACCCACCCCGCTTCTGGCTGGCAGATTGCAGGAGCCACTTGCCTCTATCAAACAAGTCCGACTCGGCACTGGTGCCACCTTTCATCTGGGAACCATCCTGCGTATCGTGGATTTTCAGGAGCCAGCCGGCCACTCCCAGCCACAGGCCCCCTAACAAAAACTACGGCCCATTTCCCTGTAAGTAAAATGGACTTGTCCATCTTCTGGCTGGCAGAAAGCAGGAGCCACTTGGTACTATCAAACCAGCCCGACTTGGCACTGGTGCAATTTTTCATTTGGGAGCCATCCTGCGTATCGTGGATTTTCAGGAGCCAGCCGGCCACTCCCAGCCACAGTCCCCCAAACACAAACTATGGCCCTTTTCCCTGGAAGTAAAACTGACCTGTCCATCTTCTGGCTGGCAGATTGCAGGAGCCACTTGGCTCTATCAAACCAACAGGACTCGGCAATGGTGCGCCATTGCGTCAGGGAATCATCCTGCGCGGTGTTGATTTTAAGCCTCCAGCCGGACATTACAGGCCACAGGCCCCCAAAAACAAACCACGGCCCTTTACCCTGGCAAAAACAACTCACCCACCCCGCTTCTAGCTGGCAGATTGCAGGAGACACTTGGCTCTATCAAACCAGCCCGACTCGGCACTGGTGCCACATTTCATCTGGGAACCATCCTGTGTATCAGGGATTTTCAGGAGCCAGCCGGCCACTCCCAGCCACAGGTCCCCAAACACAAACTACGGCCCTTTTCCCTGGAAGTAAAACTGACCTGCCGATCTTCTGGCTGGCAGATTGCAGGGGCCACTTGCCTCTATCAAACCAGCCGGACTCGGCACTGCTGCTAGCTTTCATCTGGGAACCATCCTGCGCGGCGTGGATTTTAAGCAACCAGCCGGCCATTCAAGGCCACAGACCCCGGAAAATATACCACGGTCGTTTTCCCTTGCAAACAAAACTCACCCACCCCGCTTCTGGCTGGCAGATTGCAGGAGCCACATGGCTCTATCAAACCAGCCCGACTCGGCACTGGTGCCACCTTTCATCTGGGAACCATCTTGCGCGGCGTGGATTTTCAGGAGCCAGGCGGCCATACCTAGCCACAGGCCCCCAACACAAACTACGGCCCTTTTCCATTGAAGTAAAAGTGACCTGCCCATCTTCTGGCTGGCAGATTGCAGGAGCAACTTGGCTCTATCAAACCAGCCCAACTCAGCACTGGTGCCCCCTTGGGTCTGGCAACCATCATGCGCGGCGTGGATTATAAGGAGCGAGCCGGCCATTCCAAGCCACAGGCCCGCAAACACAAACCACGGCCCTTTAACCTGGTAAACAAAACTGACCCGCCCCGCTCCTGGCTGGCAGAATGCAGGAGCCACTTGGCTCTATCAAAGCAGCCTGACTCGGCACTGGTTCCAAATTTCATCTGGGAACCCTCCTGCGTGTCGTGGCTTTTCAGGAGCCAGCCGGCCACTCCAAGCCTCAGGCCCCCAAACATATACCACGGCCATTTTCCCTGGAAGAAAATCTCAGCGGCCCGCCTTCTGGCTGGCAGATTGCAGGAGCCACTCAGAACTATCAAGCCAGCCCGACTTGGCACTGGTGCCACCTTTCATCTGGGAAACATCCTGCGTATCGTGGATTTTCAGGAGCCAGATGGCCACTCCCAGCCACAGGCCCCCAAACAAATCTATGGCCCTTTTCCCTGGAAGTAAAACTGACCTGCCCATCTTCTGGCTGGCAGATTGCAGGAGCCACTTGGTACTATCAAACCAGCCCGACTTGGCACTGATGCAATTTTTCATTTGGGAGCCATCCTGCGTATCGTCGATTTTCAGGAGCCAGCCGGCCACTCCCAGCCTCAGGCCCCCAAACACAAACTTCCGGCCCTTTTCCCTGGACGTAAAACTGACCTGCCCATCTTCTGGCTGGCAGATTGCAGGAGGCACATGGCTCTATCAAACCAGACTGACTCGGCACTGGTGCCACCTTTCATCTGGGAACCATCCTGCGTATCGGGCATTTTCAGGAGCCAGCCGGCCACTCCCAGCCACAGGCCCCCAAACACAAACTACGGCCCTTTTCCCTGGAAGTAAAACTGACCTGCCCATCTTGTGGCTGGCAGATTGAAGGAGCCACTTGGCTCTATCAAACCAGCCCGACTCGGCACTGGTGCCAGCTTTCATCTGGGAGCCATCCTGAGCGGCGTGGATTTTAAGCGGACAGCCGGCAACTCCCAGCCACAGGCCGCCGAAAACAAACCACGACCCTTTTCCCTGGCAAAAAACTCACCCACCCCGCTTCTGGCTGGCAGATTGCAGGAGACACCTGGCTCTGTCAAACCAGCCCGATTCGGCACTGGTGCCCCCTTGGGTCTGGGAACCATCCTGCGTATCGTAGATTTTAAGAAGCCAGCCGGCCACTGTCTGCCATAGGCCCCCAAACCCAAAGTGCGGCCCTTCTCCCTGGAAGTAAAACTGACCTGCCCATCTTCTGGCTGCCAGATTGCAGGAGCCACTTGGCTCTATCAAACCAACCCGACTCGGCACTGGTGCCTCCTTGGGTCTGGGAACCATCCTGCGTATCGTGGATTTTAAGCAGCCAGCCGGCCACTGCCAGCCACAGGCCCCCAAACACAAACTGCGGCCCTTTTCCCTGGAAGTAAAACTGACCTGCCCATCTTCTGGCTGGCAGATTGCAGGAGCCACTTGGCTCTATCAAACCAGCCCGACTCGGCACTGGTGCCACCTTTCATCTGGGAACCATCCTGCGTATCGTGGATTTTTAGGAGCCAACCGGCTACTGCCAGCCACAGGCCCCCAAACACAAACTATGGCACTTTTCCCTGGAAGTAAAACTGACCTGCCCATCTTCTGGCTGGCAGATTGCAGGAGCCACTTGGTACTATCAAACCAACAGGACTCGGCAATGGTGCGCCATTGCGTCAGGGAATCATCCTGCGCGGTGTTGATTTTAAGCCTCCAGCCGGACATTACAGGCCACAGGCCCCCAAAAACAAACCACGGCCCTTTACCCTGGCAAAAACAACTCACCCACCCCGCTTCTAGCTGGCAGATTGCAGGAGACACTTGGCTCTATCAAACCAGCCCGACTCAGCACTGGTGCCACCTTTCATCTGGGAACCATCCTGTGTATCAGGGATTTTCAGGAGCCAGCCGGCCACTCCCAGCCACAGGTCCCCAAACACAAACTACGGCCCTTTTCCCTGGAAGTAAAACTGACCTGCCCATCTTCTGGCTGGCAGATTGCAGGAGCCACTTGGCTCTATCAAACCAGCCCGACTCGGCACTGGTGCTAGCTTTCATATGGGAACCATCCTGCGTGGCGTGGATTTTAAGCAACCAGCCGGCCATTCAAGGCCACAGGCCCCGGAAAAAATACCACGGCCGTTTTCCCTTGCAAACAAAACTCACCCACCCCGCTTCTGGCTGGCAGATTGCAGGAGCCACATGGCTCTATCAAACCAGCCCGACTCGGCACTGGTGCCACCTTTCATCTGGGAACCATCTTGCGCGGCGTGGATTTTCAGGAGCCAGGCGGCCATACCTAGCCACAGGCCCCCAACACAAACTACGGCCCTTTTCCATTGAAGTAAAAGTGATCTGCCCATCTTCTGGCTGGCAGATTGCAGGAGCAACTTGGCTCTATCAAACCAGCCCAACTCAGCACTGGTGCCCCCTTGGGTCTGGCAACCATCATGCGCGGCGTGGATTATAAGGAGCGAGCCGGCCATTCCAAGCCACAGGCCCGCAAACACAAACCACGGCCCTTTAACCTGGTAAACAAAACTGACCCGCCCCGCTCCTGGCTGGCAGAATGCAGGAGCCACTTGGCTCTATCAAAGCAGCCTGACTCGGCACTGGTTCCAAATTTCATCTGGGAACCCTCCTGCGTGTCGTGGCTTTTCAGGAGCCAGCCGGCCACTCCAAGCCACAGGCCCCCAAACATATACCACGGCCATTTTCCCTGGAAGAAAATCACAGCGGCCCGCCTTCTGGCTGGCAGATTGCAGGAGCCACTCAGTACTATCAAGCCAGCCCGACTTGGCACTGGTGCCACCTTTCATCTGGGAAACATCCTGCGTATCGTGGATTTTCAGGAGCCAGATGGCCACTCCCAGCCACAGGCCCCCAAACAAATCTATGGCCCTTTTCCCTGGAAGTAAAACTGACCTGCCCATCTTCTGGCTGGCAGATTGCAGGAGCCACTTGGTACTATCAAACCAGCCCGACTTGGCACTGATGCAATTTTTCATTTGGGAGCCATCCTGCGTATCGTCGATTTTCAGGAGCCAGCCGGCCACTCCCAGCCTCAGGCCCCCAAACACAAACTTCCGGCCATTTTCCCTGGACGTAAAACTGACCTGCCCATCTTCTGGCTGGCAGATTGCAGGAGCCACATGGCTCTATCAAACCAGACTGACTCGGCACTGGTGCCCCCTTGGGTCTGGGAACCATCCTGCGTATCGGGCATTTTCAGGAGCCAGCCGGCCACTCCCAGCCACAGGCCCCCAAACACAAACTACGGCCCTTTTCCCTGGAAGTAAAACTGACCTGCCCATCTTGTGGCTGGCAGATTGAAGGAGCCACTTGGCTCTATCAAACCAGCCCAACTCGGCACTGGTGCCACCTTTCATCTGGGAACCATCCTGCGTATCGTGGATTTTCTGGAGCCAGCCGGCCACTCCCAACCACAGGCCCCCAAACAAAAACCATGGCCCTTTTCCCTGGCAAACAAAACTCACCCACCCCGCCTCTGGATCGCAGATTGCAGGAGCCACTTGGATCTATCAAACCAGCCCGACTCGGCACTGGTGCCAGCTTTCATCTGGGAGCCATCCTGAGCGGCGTGGATTTTAAGCGGACAGCCGGCAACTCCCAGCCACAGGCCGCCGAAAACAAACCACGACCCTTTTCCCTGGCAAAAAACTCACCCACCCCGCTTCTGGCTGGCAGATTGCAGGAGACACCTGGCTCTGTCAAACCAGCCCGATTCGGCACTGGTGCCCCCTTGGGTCTGGGAACCATCCTGCGTATCGTAGATTTTAAGAAGCCAGCCGGCCACTGTCTGCCATAGGCCCCCAAACCCAAAGTGCGGCCCTTCTCCCTGGAAGTAAAACTGACCTGCCCATCTTCTGGCTGCCAGATTGCAGGAGCCACTTGGCTCTATCAAACCAACCCGACTCGGCACTGGTGCCTCCTTGGGTCTGGGAACCATCCTGCGTATCGTGGATTTTAAGCAGCCAGCCGGCCACTCCCAGCCACAGGCCCCCAAACACAAACTGCGGCCCTTTTCCCTGGAAGTAAAACTGACCTGCCCATCTTCTGGCTGGCAGATTGCAGGAGCCACTTGGTACTATCAAACCAGCCCGACTTGGCACTGGTGCCATTTTTCATTTGGGAGCCATCCTGCGTATCGTGGATTTTCAGGAGCCAGCCGGCCACTCCCAGCCACAAGCACCGAAACACAAACTACGGCCTTTTCCCGGGAAGTAAAACTGACCTGCCCATCTTCTGGCTGGCAGATTGCAGGAGCCACTTGGCTCTATCAAACCAACCCGACTCGGCACTGGTGCCGCCTTGGGTCTGGGAATCATCCTTCATATCGTGGATTTTAAGCAGCCAGCCGGCCATTCCCAGCCACACGCCCCCAAAAAAACACCACGGCCCTTTTCCCTGGCAAACCAAACCCACCCACCCCGCTTCTGGCTGGCAGATTGCAGGAGACACTTGGCTCTATCAAACCAGCCCGACTTGGCAGTGCTTCCAACATGGGTCTGGGAACCATCCTGCGTATCGTGGATTTTCAGGAGCCAGCCGGCCACTCGCAGCCTCACGCCCCCAAACACAAACTACGGCCCTTTTCCCTGGAAGTAATACTGACCAGCCCATCTTCTGGCTGGCAGATTGCAGGAGCCACTTGGCTCTATCAAACCAACCCGACTCGGCACTGGTCCACCCTTGGGTCTGGGAACCATCCAGCGCGGCGTGGATTTTAATCCGCCAGCCGGCCACTGCCAGCCACAGGCCCCCAAACACAAACTGCGGCCCTTTTCCCTGGAAGTAAAACTGACCTGCCCACCTTCTGGCTGGCAGATTGCAGGAGCTACTTGGCTCCATCAAACCACCCTGACTCGGCACTGGTGCCCCTTGGGTCTGGGAACCATCATGCGCGGTGTGGATTTTAAGGAACCAGCCGGCCATTCCAGGCCACACACACCGGAAAACAAACCACGGCCCTTTCTCCCTGGCAAACAAAACTCACCCACCCCGCTTCTGGATCGCAGATTGCAGGAGCCACTTGGTTATATCAAACCAGCCCACCTCGGCAGTGGTGCCACCTTTCATCTGGGAACCATCCTGCGTATCGTGGATTTTCAGGGCCCAGCCGGCCACTCCCAGCCACAGGCCCCCAAACACAAACTACGGCTCTTTTTCCTTTTTGTAAAACTGACCTGCCCATCTTCTGGCTGGCAGATTGCAGGAGCCACTTGCCTCTAGCAAACCAGCCCGACTTGGCAGTGGTGCCACCTTTCATCTGGGAACCATCCTTCCTATCGTGGATTTTCAGGAGCCAGCCGGCCACTCCCAGCCACAGGCCCCCAAACAAAAACTGCGGCCCTTTTCCCTGGAAGTAAAACTGACCTGCCCATCTTCTGGCTGGCAGATTGCAGGAGCCACTTGGCTCTATCAAACAAGCCCGACTCGGCACTGGTGCCACCTTTCATCTGGGAACCATCCTGCGTATCGTGGATTTTCAGGAGCCAGCCGGCCACTCCCAACCACAGGCCCCCAAACACAAACCATGGCCCTTTTCCCTGGCAAACAAAACTCACCCACCCCGCTTCTGGATCGCAGATTGCAGGAGCCACTTGGATCTATCAAACCAGCCCCACTCGGCACTGGTGCCACCTTTCATCTGGGAGCCATCCTGCGTATCGTGGATTTTCAGGAGCCAGCTGGCCACTCCCAGCCACAGGCCCCCAAACACAAACTACGGCCCTTTTCCCTGGAAGTAAAACTGACCTGCCCATCTTCTGGCTGGCAGATTGCAGGAGCCACTTGGTACTATCAAACCAGCCCGACTCGGCACTGGTTCCCCCATGGGTCTGGGAACCATCCTGCGCAGCGTGGATTTTAAGCCGCCAGCCGGCCACTCCCAACCACAGGCCCCCAAAAAAACCCTACGGCCTTTAATGTGGAAGTAAAACAGACCTGCCCATCTTCTGGCTGTCAGATTGCAGGAGCCACGTGGCTCTATCAAACCAGCCCGACTCGGCACTGGTGCCACATTTTATCTGGGAACCATCCTGCGTATCGTGGATTTTCAGGAGCCAGCCGGCCACTCCCAACCACAGGCCCCCAAACACAAACTACGGCCCTTTTCCCTGGAAGTAAAACTGACCTGCCCATCTTCTGGCTGGCAGATTGCAGGAGCCACTTGGCTCTATCAAACCAGCCCGACTCGGCTCTGGTGCCACCTTGGATCTGGCAACCATCCTGCGCGGCGTGGATTTTAAGCAGACAGCAGGCCTTTCCAGGCCTCATGCCCCGGAAAACGAACCACGGCCCTTTTCCCTGGCAAAAAACTCACGCACCCCGCTTCAGGCTGGCAGATTGCAGGAGCCACTTGGCTCTATCAAACCAGCCTGACTTGGCAGTGGTGCCAACTTGGGTCTGGGAACCATCCTGCGTATCGTGGATTTTCAGGAGCCAGATGGCCACTCCCAGCCACAGGCCCCCAAACAAATCTATGGCCCTTTTCCCTGGAAGTAAAACTGACCTGCCCATCTTCTGGCTGGCAGATTGCAGGAGCCACTTGGTACTATCAAACCAGCCCGACTTGGCACTGATGCAATTTTTCATTTGGGAGCCATCCTGCGTATCGTCGATTTTCAGGAGCCAGCCGGCCACTCCCAGCCTCAGGCCCCCAAACACAAACTTCCGGCCATTTTCCCTGGACGTAAAACTGACCTGCCCATCTTCTGGCTGGCAGATTGCAGGAGCCACATGGCTCTATCAAACCAGACTGACTCGGCACTGGTGCCCCCTTGGGTCTGGGAACCATCCTGCGTATCGGGCATTTTCAGGAGCCAGCCGGCCACTCCCAGCCACAGGCCCCCAAACACAAACTACGGCCCTTTTCCCTGGAAGTAAAACTGACCTGCCCATCTTGTGGCTGGCAGATTGAAGGAGCCACTTGGCTCTATCAAACCAGCCCAACTCGGCACTGGTGCCACCTTTCATCTGGGAACCATCCTGCGTATCGTGGATTTTCTGGAGCCAGCCGGCCACTCCCAACCACAGGCCCCCAAACAAAAACCATGGCCCTTTTCCCTGGCAAACAAAACTCACCCACCCCGCCTCTGGATCGCAGATTGCAGGAGCCACTTGGATCTATCAAACCAGCCCGACTCGGCACTGGTGCCAGCTTTCATCTGGGAGCCATCCTGAGCGGCGTGGATTTTAAGCGGACAGCCGGCAACTCCCAGCCACAGGCCGCCGAAAACAAACCACGACCCTTTTCCCTGGCAAAAAACTCACCCACCCCGCTTCTGGCTGGCAGATTGCAGGAGACACCTGGCTCTGTCAAACCAGCCCGATTCGGCACTGGTGCCCCCTTGGGTCTGGGAACCATCCTGCGTATCGTAGATTTTAAGAAGCCAGCCGGCCACTGTCTGCCATAGGCCCCCAAACCCAAAGTGCGGCCCTTCTCCCTGGAAGTAAAACTGACCTGCCCATCTTCTGGCTGCCAGATTGCAGGAGCCACTTGGCTCTATCAAACCAACCCGACTCGGCACTGGTGCCTCCTTGGGTCTGGGAACCATCCTGCGTATCGTGGATTTTAAGCAGCCAGCCGGCCACTCCCAGCCACAGGCCCCCAAACACAAACTGCGGCCCTTTTCCCTGGAAGTAAAACTGACCTGCCCATCTTCTGGCTGGCAGATTGCAGGAGCCACTTGGTACTATCAAACCAGCCCGACTTGGCACTGGTGCCATTTTTCATTTGGGAGCCATCCTGCGTATCGTGGATTTTCAGGAGCCAGCCGGCCACTCCCAGCCACAAGCACCGAAACACAAACTACGGCCTTTTCCCGGGAAGTAAAACTGACCTGCCCATCTTCTGGCTGGCAGATTGCAGGAGCCACTTGGCTCTATCAAACCAACCCGACTCGGCACTGGTGCCGCCTTGGGTCTGGGAATCATCCTTCATATCGTGGATTTTAAGCAGCCAGCCGGCCATTCCCAGCCACACGCCCCCAAAAAAACACCACGGCCCTTTTCCCTGGCAAACCAAACCCACCCACCCCGCTTCTGGCTGGCAGATTGCAGGAGACACTTGGCTCTATCAAACCAGCCCGACTTGGCAGTGCTTCCAACATGGGTCTGGGAACCATCCTGCGTATCGTGGATTTTCAGGAGCCAGCCGGCCACTCGCAGCCTCACGCCCCCAAACACAAACTACGGCCCTTTTCCCTGGAAGTAATACTGACCAGCCCATCTTCTGGCTGGCAGATTGCAGGAGCCACTTGGCTCTATCAAACCAACCCGACTCGGCACTGGTCCACCCTTGGGTCTGGGAACCATCCAGCGCGGCGTGGATTTTAATCCGCCAGCCGGCCACTGCCAGCCACAGGCCCCCAAACACAAACTGCGGCCCTTTTCCCTGGAAGTAAAACTGACCTGCCCACCTTCTGGCTGGCAGATTGCAGGAGCTACTTGGCTCCATCAAACCACCCTGACTCGGCACTGGTGCCCCTTGGGTCTGGGAACCATCATGCGCGGTGTGGATTTTAAGGAACCAGCCGGCCATTCCAGGCCACACACACCGGAAAACAAACCACGGCCCTTTCTCCCTGGCAAACAAAACTCACCCACCCCGCTTCTGGATCGCAGATTGCAGGAGCCACTTGGTTATATCAAACCAGCCCACCTCGGCAGTGGTGCCACCTTTCATCTGGGAACCATCCTGCGTATCGTGGATTTTCAGGGCCCAGCCGGCCACTCCCAGCCACAAGCACGCAAACACAAACTACGGCCCTTTTCCCTGGAAGTAAAACTGACCTGCCCATCTTCTGGCTGGCAGATTGCAGGAGCCACTTGGCTCTATCAATCCAACCCGACTCGGCACTGGTGCCCCCTTGGGTGTGGGAATTATACTGCATATCGTGGATTTTAAGCAGCCAGCCCGCCATTCCCAGCCACAGGCCCCCAACACAAACCACGGCCCTTTTCCCTGGAAACAAAACTCACCCGCCCTGCTTCTGGCTGGCAGATTGCAGGAGCCACTTGACTCTATTAAACCAGCCTGACTCGGCACTGGTGCCCCCTTGTGTCTGGTAACCATCCTGCGCGGCGTGGATTTTAAGGAGCCAGCCGGACACTCCCAGCCACAGGTCCCCGAAAACAAACCACGGCCCTTTTCCCTGGCAAACAAAACTCACCCACCCTGCTTCTGGCTGGCAGATTGCAGGAGCCACTTGACTCTACTAAACCAGCCCGACTCGGCACTGGTGCCACCTTTCATCTGGGAACAGACCTGCGTATCGTGGATTTTCAGGAGCCAGCCGGCCACTCCCAGCCACAGGGCCCAAAACAAAAAGTAGGGTACTTTTCCCTGGAAGTAAAATTGACCTGCCCATCTTCTGGCTAGCAGATTGCAGGAGCCACTTGGCTCTATCAAACCAGCACAACTTGGCACTGGTGCCACCTTTCATCTGGGAACCATCCTGCGAATCGTGGATTTTCAGGAGCCAGCCGGCCACTCCCAGCCACAAGCCCCCAAACAAAAACCACAGCCCTTTAGCCTGGGAGTAAAATATACCTGCCCATCTTCTGGCTGGCAGATTGCAGGAGCCACTTGGTACACCCAAACCAGCCTAATTCGGCAGTGGTGCCCCCGTGGGTCTGGGAACCATCCTGCACGGCGTGGATTTCAAGGAGCCAGCCGGACATTCCCAGCCACAGGCCCCAGAAAACCAACCACAGCCCTTTTCCTTGGCAAACAAAACGCACCCACCCCGCTTCTGGCTGGCAGATTGCAGGAGACACTTGCCTCTATCAAACCAGCCCGATTCGGCACTGGTGCCACCATTCATCTGGGAACCATCCTGTGTAGCGTGGATTTTCAGTAGCCAGCCGACCACTCCCAGCCACAGGCCCCCATACAAATACTACGGCCCTTTTCCCTGGAAGTAATACTGACCCGCCCATCTTCTGGCTGGCAGATTGCAGAAGCCACTTGGTACTACCAAACCAGCCCGACTTGCCACTGGTGCCACCTTTCATATGAGAACCATCCTGCGTATCGTGGATTTTTCAGGAGCCAGCCGGCCACTCCTACCCACAGGGCCCCAAACCAAATTATGGTACTTTTCCCTGGAAGTAAAATTGACCTACCCATCTTCTGGCTGGCAGATTGCAGGAGCCACTTGGCTCTCTCAAAAGAGCACAACTTGGCACTTGTGCAACCTTTCATCTGGGAACAATCCTGCGTATCGTGGATTTTCAGGAGCCAGCCGGCCACTCCCAGCCACCGACCCCAAACACAAACTACGGCCCTTTTCCCTGGAAGTAAAACATACCTGCCCATCTTCTGGCTGGCAGATTGCAGGAGCCACTTGGCTCTATCAAACCAGCCCGACTTGGCACTGGTGCTTCCTTTCATCGGGGAACCATCCTGCATATCATGGATTTTAAGCAGCCAGCCGGCCATTCCCAGCCACAGGCCCCCAACACAAACCACGGCCCTTTTCCCTGGAAACAAAACTCACCCGCCCTGCTTCTGGCTGGCAGATTGCAGGAGCCACTTGACTCTATTAAAACAGCCTGACTCGGCACTGGTGCCCCCTTGTGTCTGGGAACCATCCTGCGCGGCGTGGATTTTAGGGAGCCAGCCGGACACTCCCAGCCACAGGTCCCCGAAAACAAACCACGGCCCTTTTCCCTGGCAAACAAAACTCACCCACCCCGCTTCTGGCTGGCAGATTGCAGGAGCCACTTGACTCTACTAAACCAGCCCGACTCGGCACTGGTGCCACCTTTCATCTGGGAACAGACCTGCGTATCGTGGATTTTCAGGAGCCAGCCGGCCACTCCTAGCCACAGGGCCCAAAACAAAAAGTAGGGTACTTTCCCCTGGAAGTAAAATTGACCTGCCCATCTTCTGGCTGGCAGATTGCAGGAGCCACTTGGCTCTATCAAACCAGCCCTACTTGGCACTGGTGCCACCTTTCATCTGGGAACCATCCTGCGTATCGTGGATGTTCAGGAGCCAGCCGGCCAGTGCCAGACACAGGCCCCCGAACACAAACCATTGCCCTTTTCCCTGGCAAAGAAAACTCACCCACCCCGCCTCCGGCTGGCAGATTGCAGGAGCCACTTGGCTCTATTAATCCAGCCCGACTCGGCACTGGTGCCACCTTTCATCTGGGAACCATCCTGCATATCGTGGATTTTCAGGAGCCAGCCGGCCACTCCCAGCCACAGGCCCCCAAACACAAACTACGGCCCTATTCCCTGGAAGTAAAACTGACCTGCCCATCTTCTGGCTGGCAGATTGCATGAGCCACTTGGCTCTATCAAACCAGCCCAACTTGTCACTGGTGCTACCTTTCATCTGTGAACCATCCTGCGTATCGAGGATTTTCAGGAGCCAGCCGGCCAGCCCCAGTCACTGACCCCCGGGCAAAAACCACGGCCCTTTTCCCTGGCAAACAAAACTCACCCGCCCCGCTTCTGGCTGGCAGATTGCAGGAGACACTTGGCTCTATCAAACCACCTCGACTTGGCCGTGGTGCCCCCGTGGGTCTGGGAACCATCCTGCGTATCGTGGATTTTCAGGACCAGCCGGCCACTCGCAGCCACAGGCCCCAGAAAACCAACCACAGCCCTTTTCCTTGGCAAACAAAACACATCCACCCCGCTTCTGGCTGGCAGATTGCCGGAGCCACATGGTACTACCAAACCAGCCCGACTTGCCACTGGTGCCACGTTCCATCTGGGAACCATCCTGCATATCGTGGATTTTCAGGAGCCAGCCGGCCACTCCCAGCCACAGGCCCCCAAACACAAACTACGGCCCTATTCCCTGGAAGTAAAACTGATCTGCCCATTTTCTGGCTGGCAGATTGCAGGAGCCACTTGGCTCTATCAAACCAGACCGACTTGGCACTGGTGCTACCTTACATCTGGGAACCATCCTGCATGTCGTGGATTTTCAGGAGCCAGCCGGCCATTCCCAGCCACAGGCCCCAAAAAAAAAACCACGGCCTTTTTCCCTGGAAAACAAAACTCACCCACCCCGCTTCTGGCTGGCAGATTGCAGGAGCCACTTGGCTCTATCAAACCAGCCCGACTTGGCACTGGTGCCTCCTTTCATCTGGGAACCATCCTGCGTATCGTGGATTTTCAGGAGCCAGCCGGCCACTCCCAGCCTCACGACCCCAAACACAAACTACGGCCCTTTTACCTGGAAGTAAAACCAACCTGCCCATCTTCTGGCTGGCAGATTGCAGGAGCCACTTGGTACTATCAAACCACCCCGACTTGTCACTACTGCCAGCTTTCATCTGGCAACCATCATGTGCGGCGGGGATTTAAGGTAGCCAGGCGGCCATTTCCAGCCACAGGCCCCCGAAAACAAACCACGGCCCTTTTCCCAAGCAACCAAAACTCACCCATCCCGCTTCTGGCAGGCAGATTGCAGGAGACACTTGGCTCTATCAAACCAGCCCGACTTGGCACTGGTGCCACCTTTCATCTGGGAACCATCCTGCGTATCGTGGATTTTCAGGAGCCAGCCGGCCACTCCCAGACACAGGCCCCCAAACACATACCACGGCCGTTTTCCCTTGAAAAAAACCTCAGCTGCCCGGCTTCTGGATGGTAGATTAGAGGAGACAATTTGTACTATCAGACCAGTCCGACTTGGCGTGGTGCCACCTTGGGTCTGTGAATCATCCTGGGTATGGTGGATTTTCAAGGTCCAGCCGGCCACTCCCAGCCACAGGCCCCCAAAAAAAAACTACGGCCCTTTTCCCTGGAAGTAACACGGACTTGCCCATCTTCTGGGTGGCAGATTGCAGGAGACACTTGGCTCTATCAAACCAGCTCGACTTGGCACTTGTGCCACGTTTCATCTGGGAACCATCCTGCGTAACGTGGATTTTCAGGAGACAGCCGGCCACTCCCAGACACAGATCCCCGAAAACAAACCACGGCCCTTTTCCCTGGCAAACAAAACTCACCCACCCCGCTTCTGGCTGGCAGATTGCAGGAGCCACTTCCCTCTATCAAACCAGCCCGACTTGGCACTGGTGCCCCCTTGGGTATAGGAACCATCCTGCCTATCGTGGATTTTCAGAAGCCATCCGGCCACTCCAACCAAAGGCTCCCAAACACAAACCACGGCCCTTTTCCCTGGCAAACAAAACTAACCCGCCACGCTTCTGCCTGGCAGATTGCAGGAGCCACTTGGCTCTATCAAACCAGCCCGACTTGGCACTGGTGGCTCTTTGGGTCTGGGAACCATCCTGCGCTGCGTGCATTTTCAGGAGCCAGCCGGCCATTCCCCGCCACAGGGCCCAAACAAAAACTACTACCCTTGTCCCAAGAAGTAAAACTGACCTGCCCATCTTCTGGCTGGCAGATTGCAGGAGCCACTTGGCTCTATCAAACCAGCCCGACTTGGCACTGGTGCCACCTTTCATCTGGGAACCATCCTGCGTATCGTGGATTTTCAGGAGCCAGCCGGGCATTCCCAGCCACAGGCCCCCAACACAAACTACGGCCGTTTTCCCTGGCAAACAAAACTCACCCGCCCTGCTTCTGGCTGGCAGATTGCAGGAGCCACTTGACTCTATTAAAACAGCCTGACTCGGCACTGGTGCCCCCTTGTGTCTGGGAACCATCCTGCGCGGCGTGGATTTTAAGGAGCCAACTGGACACTCCCAGCCACAGGTTCCCGAAAACAAACCACGGTCGTTTTCCCTGGCAAACAAAACTCACCCACCCCGCTTCTGGCTGGGAGATTGCAGGAGCCACGTGACTCTACTAAACCAGCCCGACTCGGCACTGGTGCGACCTTTCATCTGGGAACAATCCTGCGTATCGTGGATTTTCAGGAGCCAGCCGGCCACTCCTACTTACAGGGCCCCAAACAAAATCTATTGTACTTTTCCCTGGAAGTAAAATTGACCTGCCCATCTTCTGGCTGGCAGATTGCAGGAGCCACTTGGCTCTATCAAACAAGACCGACTTGGCACTGGTGCCACCTTTCATCTGGGAACCATCCTGCGTATCGTGGATTTTCAGGAGCCAGCCTGCCACTCCCAGCCACAGGCCCCCAATCACAATCTACGGCCCTTATCCCTGAAAGTAAAACTGACCTGCCCATCTTCTGGCTGGCAGATTGCAGGAGCCATTTGGCTCTATCAAACCAGCCCGACTTGGCACTGGTGCCACCTTTCATCTGGGAACCATCCTGCGTATCGTGGATTTTCAGGAGCCAGCCGGCCATTCCCAGTCACTGACCCCTGGGCAAAAACCACGGCCCTTTTCCCGGGAAAACAAAACTTACCCGCCCCGCTTCTGGCTGGCAGATTCAAGGAGACACTTGGCTCTATCAAACCACCTCGACTTGGCCGTGGTGCCAACTTGGGTCTGCGAATCATCCTGCGTATTGTGGATTTTCAGGAGCCAGCCGGCCACTCCCAGCCACAGTCTCCCAAACACACACTACGGCCCATTTCCCTGGAAGTAAAATCAACCTGCCCATCTTCTGGCTGGCAGATTGCAGGAGCCACTTGGTACTATCAAACCAGCCAGACTTGTCACTACTGCCAGCTCTAATCTGGGAACCATCGTGTGCGGCGTGGATTTAAGGGAGCCAGCCGGCCATTTCCAGCCACAGGCCCCCGAAAACAAACCACGGCCCTTTTCCCTTGCAAACAAAACTCACGCATCCTGCTTCTGGCTGGCAGATTGCAGGAGCCACTTGGCTCTATCAAACCAGCCCGACTCGGCACTGGTGCCACCTTTCATCTGGGAACCATCCTGCGTATCGTGGATTTTCAGGAGCCAGCCGGCCACTCCCAGACACAGGGCCCCAAACACATACCACGGCCCTTTTCCCTCGAAAAAAACCTCAGCTGCCCGGCTTCTGGATGGTAGATTACAGGAGCCAATTTGTACTATCAGACCAGTCCGACTTTGCACTGGTGCCGCCTTGGGTCTGGGAACCATCCTGCATATGGTGGATTTTCAGGGTCCAGCCGGCCACTCCAAGCCACAGGCTCCAAAACACAAACCACGGCCCTTTTCCCTGGAAGTAAAACTGACCTGCCCATCTTCTGGCTGGCAGATTGCAGGAGCCACTTGGCTCAATCAAACCAGTCCGACTCGGCACTGGTGCCACCTTTTATCTGGGAACCATCCGGCGAATCGTGGATTTTCAGGAGCCAGCCGGCCGCTCCCAGCCACAGGCCCCCAAACACAAACTACAGCCCTTTTCCCTGGAAGTAAAACTGACCAGCCCATCTTCTGGCTGGCAGATTGCAGGAGCCACTTGGCTCTATCAAACCAACCTGACTCGGCACTGGTGCCCCCTTGGGTCATGGAATCATCCTGCTCGGAGTGGATTTTAAGCAGCCAGCCGGCCATTCCCAGCCACAGGCCCCCGAAAACAAACCACGGCCCTTCTCCCTGGCAAACAAAACTCAACCACCCCGCTTCTGGCTGGCAGATTGCAGGAGCCATTTGGCTCTATCAAAACAGCCCGACTCGGCACTGGTGCCAAATTGGGTCTGGGAACCATCCTGCGTATCGTGGATTTTCAGGAGCCAGCCGGCCACTCCCAGCCTCACGACCCCAAACACAAACCACGGCCCTTTTCCCTGGAATTAAAACTGACCTGCCCATCTTCTGGCTGGCAGATTGCAGGAGCCACTTGGCTCTATCAAACCAGCCCGACTCGGCACTGGTGCCACCTTTCATCTGGGAACCATCCTGCGCGGCGTGGATTTTAAGGAGCCAGCCGGCCATTCCCAGCCCCAGGACCCCAAACACAAACTGCGGCCCTTTTCCCTGGAAGTAAAACTGACCAGCCCATCTTCTGGCTGGCAGATTGCAGGAGCCACTTGGCTCTATCAAACCAACCTGACTCGGCACTGGTGCCCCCTTGGGTCATGGAATCATCCTGCTCGGAGTGGATTTTAAGCAGCCAGCCGTCCATTCCCAGCCACAGGCCCCCGAAAAAAAACCACGGCCCTTCTCCCTGGCAAACAAAACTCAACCACCCCGCTTCTGGCTGGAGGATTGCAGGAGACACTTGGCTCTATCAAAACAGCCCGACTCGGCACTGGTGCCCCCTTGGGTCTGGGAATCATCCTGCGTATCGTGGATTTTAAGCAGACAGCCGGCCATTCCCAGCCACAGGCCCCCGAAAACAAACCACGGCCCTCTTCCCTGGCAAAAAAAACTCACCCGCCCCGCTTCTGGCTGGCAGATTGCAGGAGACACTTGCCTCTATCAAACCAGCCCGACTTGGCACTGGTGCCCCCTTGGGTCTGGGAACCATCCTGCGTATCGTGGATTTTCAGGAGCCAGCCGCCCACTCCCAGCCTCACGACCCCAAACACAAACTACGGCCCTATTCCCTGGAAGTAAAACTGACCTGCCCATCTTCTGGCTGGCAGATTGCATGAGCCACTTGGCTCTATCAAACCAGCCCAACTTGTCACTGGTGCTACCTTTCATCTGTGAACCATCCTGCGTATCGAGGATTTCCAGGAGCCAGCCGGCCAGCCCCAGTCACTGACCCCCGGGCAAAAACCACGGCCCTTTTCCCTGGCAAACAAAACTCACCCGCCCCGCTTCTGGCTGGCAGATTGCAGGAGACACTTGGCTCTATCAAACCACCTCGACTTGGCCGTGGTGCCCCCGTGGGTCTGGGAACCATCCTGCGTATCGTGGATTTTCAGGACCAGCCGGCCACTCGCAGCCACAGGCCCCAGAAAACCAACCACAGCCCTTTTCCTTGGCAAACAAAACACATCCACCCCGCTTCTGGCTGGCAGATTGCCGGAGCCACATGGTACTACCAAACCAGCCCGACTTGCCCCTGGTGCCACGTTCCATCTGGGAACCATCCTGCATATCGTGGATTTTCAGGAGCCAGCCGGCCACTCCCAGCCACAGGCCCCCAAACACAAACTACGGCCCTATTCCCTGGAAGTAAAACTGATCTGCCCATTTTCTGGCTGGCAGATTGCAGGAGCCACTTGGCTCTATCAAACCAGACCGACTTGGCACTGGTGCTACCTTACATCTGGGAACCATCCTGCATGTCGTGGATTTTCAGGAGCCAGCCGGCCATTCCCAGCCACAGGCCCCAAAAAAAAAACCACGGCCTTTTTCCCTGGAAAACAAAACTCACCCACCCCGCTTCTGGCTGGCAGATTGCAGGAGCCACTTGGCTCTATCAAACCAGCCCGACTTGGCACTGGTGCCTCCTTTCATCTGGGAACCATCCTGCGTATCGTGGATTTTCAGGAGCCAGCCGGCCACTCCCAGCCTCACGACCCCAAACACAAACTACGGCCCTTTTACCTGGAAGTAAAACCAACCTGCCCATCTTCTGGCTGGCAGATTGCAGGAGCCACTTGGTACTATCAAACCACCCCGACTTGTCACTACTGCCAGCTTTCATCTGGCAACCATCATGTGCGGCGGGGATTTAAGGTAGCCAGGCGGCCATTTCCAGCCACAGGCCCCCGAAAACAAACCACGGCCCTTTTCCCAAGCAACCAAAACTCACCCATCCCGCTTCTGGCAGGCAGATTGCAGGAGACACTTGGCTCTATCAAACCAGCCCGACTTGGCACTGGTGCCACCTTTCATCTGGGAACCATCCTGCGTATCGTGGATTTTCAGGAGCCAGCCGGCCACTCCCAGACACAGGCCCCCAAACACATACCACGGCCGTTTTCCCTTGAAAAAAACCTCAGCTGCCCGGCTTCTGGATGGTAGATTAGAGGAGACAATTTGTACTATCAGACCAGTCCGACTTGGCGTGGTGCCACCTTGGGTCTGTGAATCATCCTGGGTATGGTGGATTTTCAAGGTCCAGCAGGCCACTCCCAGCCACAGGCCCCCAAAAAAAAACTACGGCCCTTTTCCCTGGAAGTAACACGGACTTGCCCATCTTCTGGGTGGCAGATTGCAGGAGACACTTGGCTCTATCAAACCAGCTCGACTTGGCACTTGTGCCACGTTTCATCTGGGAACCATCCTGCGTAACGTGGATTTTCAGGAGACAGCCAGCCACTCCCAGACACAGATCCCCGAAAACAAACCACGGCCCTTTTCCCTGGCAAACAAAACTCACCCACCCCGCTTCTGGCTGGCAGATTGCAGGAGCCACTTCCCTCTATCAAACCAGCCCGACTTGGCACTGGTGCCCCCTTGGGTATAGGAACCATCCTGCCTATCGTGGATTTTCAGAAGCCATCCGGCCACTCCAACCAAAGGCTCCCAAACACAAACCACGGCCCTTTTCCCTGGCAAACAAAACTAACCCGCCACGCTTCTGCCTGGCAGATTGCAGGAGCCACTTGGCTCTATCAAACCAGCCCGACTTGGCACTGGTGGCTCTTTGGGTCTGGGAACCATCCTGCGCTGCGTGCATTTTCAGGAGCCAGCCGGCCATTCCCCGCCACAGGGCCCAAACAAAAACTACTACCCTTGTCCCAAGAAGTAAAACTGACCTGCCCATCTTCTGGCTGGCAGATTGCAGGAGCCACTTGGCTCTATCAAACCAGCCCGACTTGGCACTGGTGCCACCTTTCATCTGGGAACCATCCTGCGTATCGTGGATTTTCAGGAGCCAGCCGGGCATTCCCAGCCACAGGCCCCCAACACAAACTACGGCCGTTTTCCCTGGCAAACAAAACTCACCCGCCCTGCTTCTGGCTGGCAGATTGCAGGAGCCACTTGACTCTATTAAAACAGCCTGACTCGGCACTGGTGCCCCCTTGTGTCTGGGAACCATCCTGCGCGGCGTGGATTTTAAGGAGCCAACCGGACACTCCCAGCCACAGGTTCCCGAAAACAAACCACGGTCGTTTTCCCTGGCAAACAAAACTCACCCACCCCGCTTCTGGCTGGGAGATTGCAGGAGCCACGTGACTCTACTAAACCAGCCCGACTCGGCACTGGTGCGACCTTTCATCTGGGAACAATCCTGCGTATCGTGGATTTTCAGGAGCCAGCCGGCCACTCCTACTTACAGGGCCCCAAACAAAATCTATTGTACTTTTCCCTGGAAGTAAAATTGACCTGCCCATCTTCTGGCTGGCAGATTGCAGGAGCCACTTGGCTCTATCAAACAAGACCGACTTGGCACTGGTGCCACCTTTCATCTGGGAACCATCCTGCGTATCGTGGATTTTCAGGAGCCAGCCTGCCACTCCCAGCCACAGGCCCCCAATCACAATCTACGGCCCTTATCCCTGAAAGTAAAACTGACCTGCCCATCTTCTGGCTGGCAGATTGCAGGAGCCATTTGGCTCTATCAAACCAGCCCGACTTGGCACTGGTGCCACCTTTCATCTGGGAACCATCCTGCGTATCGTGGATTTTCAGGAGCCAGCCGGCCATTCCCAGTCACTGACCCCTGGGCAAAAACCACGGCCCTTTTCCCGGGAAAACAAAACTTACCCGCCCCGCTTCTGGCTGGCAGATTCAAGGAGACACTTGGCTCTATCAAACCACCTCGACTTGGCCGTGGTGCCAACTTGGGTCTGCGAATCATCCTGCGTATTGTGGATTTTCAGGAGCCAGCCGGCCACTCCCAGCCACAGTCTCCCAAACACACACTACGGCCCATTTCCCTGGAAGTAAAATCAACCTGCCCATCTTCTGGCTGGCAGATTGCAGGAGCCACTTGGTACTATCAAACCAGCCAGACTTGTCACTACTGCCAGCTCTAATCTGGGAACCATCGTGTGCGGCGTGGATTTAAGGGAGCCAGGCGGCCATTTCCAGCCACAGGCCCCCGAAAACAAACCACGGCCCTTTTCCCTTGCAAACAAAACTCACGCATCCTGCTTCTGGCTGGCAGATTGCAGGAGCCACTTGGCTCTATCAAACCAGCCCGACTCGGCACTGGTGCCACCTTTCATCTGGGAACCATCCTGCGTATCGTGGATTTTCAGGAGCCAGCCGGCCACTCCCAGACACAGGGCCCCAAACACATACCACGGCCCTTTTCCCTCGAAAAAACCTCAGCTGCCCGGCTTCTGGATGGTAGATTACAGGAGCCAATTTGTACTATCAGACCAGTCCGACTTTGCACTGGTGCCGCCTTGGGTCTGGGAACCATCCTGCATATGGTGGATTTTCAGGGTCCAGCCGGCCACTCCAAGCCACAGGCTCCAAAACACAAACCACGGCCCTTTTCCCTGGAGGTAAAACTGACCTGCCCATCTTCTGGCTGGCAGATTGCAGGAGCCACTTGGCTCAATCAAACCAGTCCGACTCGGCACTGGTGCCACCTTTTATCTGGGAACCATCCGGCGAATCGTGGATTTTCAGGAGCCAGCCGGCCGCTCCCAGCCACAGGCCCCCAAACACAAACTACAGCCCTTTTCCCTGGAAGTAAAACTGACCAGCCCATCTTCTGGCTGGCAGATTGCAGGAGCCACTTGGCTCTATCAAACCAACCTGACTCGGCACTGGTGCCCCCTTGGGTCATGGAATCATCCTGCTCGGAGTGGATTTTAAGCAGCCAGCCGGCCATTCCCAGCCACAGGCCCCCGAAAACAAACCACGGCCCTTCTCCCTGGCAAACAAAACTCAACCACCCCGCTTCTGGCTGGCAGATTGCAGGAGCCATTTGGCTCTATCAAAACAGCCCGACTCGGCACTGGTGCCAAATTGGGTCTGGGAACCATCCTGCGTATCGTGGATTTTCAGGAGCCAGCCGGCCACTCCCAGCCTCACGACCCCAAACACAAACCACGGCCCTTTTCCCTGGAATTAAAACTGACCTGCCCATCTTCTGGCTGGCAGATTGCAGGAGCCACTTGGCTCTATCAAACCAGCCCGACTCGGCACTGGTGCCACCTTTCATCTGGGAACCATCCTGCGCGGCGTGGATTTTAAGGAGCCAGCCGGCCATTCCCAGCCCCAGGACCCCAAACACAAACTGCGGCCCTTTTCCCTGGAAGTAAAACTGACCAGCCCATCTTCTGGCTGGCAGATTGCAGGAGCCACTTGGCTCTATCAAACCAACCTGACTCGGCACTGGTGCCCCCTTGGGTCATGGAATCATCCTGCTCGGAGTGGATTTTAAGCAGCCAGCCGTCCATTCCCAGCCACAGGCCCCCGAAAAAAAACCACGGCCCTTCTCCCTGGCAAACAAAACTCAACCACCCCGCTTCTGGCTGGAGGATTGCAGGAGACACTTGGCTCTATCAAAACAGCCCGACTCGGCACTGGTGCCCCCTTGGGTCTGGGAATCATCCTGCGTATCGTGGATTTTAAGCAGACAGCCGGCCATTCCCAGCCACAGGCCCCCGAAAACAAACCACGGCCCTCTTCCCTGGCAAAAAAAACTCACCCGCCCCGCTTCTGGCTGGCAGATTGCAGGAGACACTTGCCTCTATCAAACCAGCCCGACTTGGCAGTGGTGCCCCCTTGGGTCTGGGAACCATCCTGCGTATCGTGGATTTTCAGGAGCCAGCCGCCCACTCCCAGCCTCACGACCCCAAACACAAACTACGGCCCTTTTCCCTGGAAGTAAAACTGACCTGCCCATCTTCTGGCTGGCAGATTGCAGGAGCCACTTGGCTCTATCAAACCAGCCCGACTCGGCACTGGTGCCACCTTTCATCTGGGAACCATCCTGCGCGGCGTGGATTTTCAGGAGCCAGCCGGCCATTCCCAGCCCCAGGACCCCAAACACAAACTGCGGCCCTTTTCCCTGGCAAACAAAACTCAACCACCCCGCTTCTGGCTGGCAGATTGCAGGAGCCACTTGGCTCTATCAAAACAGCCCGACTCGGCACTGGTGCCACCTTTCATCTGGGAACCATCCTGCGTATCGTGGATTTTCAGGAGCCAGCCGGCCACTCCCAGCCACAAGCCCCGAAACAGAAGCTACGGTCCTTTTCCCTGGAAGTAAAACTGACCAGCCCATCTTCTGGCTGGCAGATTGCAGGAGCCACTTGGCTCTATCAAACCAACCTGACTTGGCACTGGTGCCCCCTTGTGTCAGGGAATCATCCTGCGCGGCGTGGATTTTAAGCAGCCAGCCGGCCATTCCCAGCCACATGCCCCCGAAAACAAACCACGGCCCTTTTCCCTGGCAAACAAAACTCACCCACCCCACTTCTGGCTGGCGGATTGCAGGAGCCACTTGGCTCTATCAAAACAGCCCGACTCGGCACTGGTGCCCCCTTGGGTCTGGGAATCATCCTGCGTATCGTGGATTTTAAGCAGCCAGCCGGCCATACCCAGCCACATGCCCCCGAAAACAAACCACGGCCCTCTTCCCTGGCAAAAAAAACTCACCCGCCTCGCTTCTGGCTGGCAGATTGCAGGAGACACTTGCCTCTATCAAACCAGCCCGACTTGGCAGTGGTGCCCCCTTGGGTCTGGGAACCATCCTGCGTATCGTGGATTTTCAGGAGCCAGCCGCCCACTCCCAACCTCACGACCCCAAACACAACCTACGGCCCTTTTCCCTGGAAGTAAAACTGACCTGCCCATCTTCTGGCTGGCAGATTGCAGGAGCCACTTGGCTCTATCAAACCAGCCCGACTCGGCACTGGTGCCACCTTTCATCTGGGAACCATCCTGCGCGGCGTGGATTTTAAGGAGCCAGCCGGCCATTCCCAGCCCCAGGACCCCAAACACAAACTGCGGCCCTTTTTCCCTGGCAAACAAAACTCAACCACCCCGCTTCTGGCTGGCAGATTGCAGGAGACACTTGGCTCTATCAAAACCGCCCGACTTGGCACTGGTGCCACCTTTCATCTGGGAACCATCCTGCGTATCGTGGATTTTCAGGAGCCAGCAGGCCACTCCCAGCCACAAGCCCCCAAACACAAGCTACGGCCCTTTTCCCTGGAAGTAAAACTGACCAGCCCATCTTCTGGCTGGCAGATTGCAGGAGCCACTTGGCTCTATCAAACCAACGCGACTCGGCACTGGTGCCCCCTTGTGTCAGGGAATCATCCTGCGCGGCGTGGATTTTAAGCAGCCAGCCGGCCATTCCCAGCCACTTGCCCCCGAAAACAAACCACGGCCCTTTTCCCGGGAAAACAAAACTCACCTGCCCCACTTCTGGCTGGCGGATTGCAGGAGACACTTGGCCCTATCAAACCAGCCCGATTCGGCACTGGTGCCACTTTTCATTTGGGAGCCATCCTGCGCGGCGTGGGTTTTCAGGAGCCAGCCGGCCACTCTCAGCCACAGGCCCCCAAACACAAACCACGGCCCTTTTCCCCGGCAAACAAAACTCACCCACCCCGCTTCTGGATCGCAGAATGCAGGAGCCACTTGGATCTATCAAACCAGCCCGACTCGGCACTGGTGCCACCTTTCATCTGGGAACCATCCTGCGTATCGTGGATTTTCAGGAGCCAGCCGGCCACTCCCAGCCAGAGGCCCCCAAACACAAACTACGGCCCTTTTCCCTGGAATTAAAACTGACCTACCCACCTTCTGGCAGGGAGATTGCAGGAGCCACTTGGTAGTATCAAACCAACCCGACTCGGCACTGGTGCCTCCTTGGGTCTGGGAATCATCCTGCGTATCGTGGATTTTAAGCAGCCAGCCGGGCATTCCCAGCCACAGGCCCCCGAAAACACACCACGGCCCTTTTCCCTGGCAAACAAAACTCAGCCACCCCGCTTCTGGCTGGCAGATTGCAGGAGACACTTGCCTCTATCAAACCAGCCCGACTCAGCACTGGTGCCACCTTTCATCTGGGAAACATCCTGCGTATCGTGGATTTTAAGCAGTCAGCCGGCCAGTCCCAGCCACAGGCCCCCAAACACAGACTACGACCTTTTCACTGGAAGTAAATCTGACCTGCCCATCTTCTGGTTGGCAGATTGCAGGAGCCACTTGGATCTATCAAGCCAGCCTGACTCGGCACTGGGGCCCCCTTGGGTCTGGGAACAATCTAGTGCGGCGTGGATATTAAGGAGCCAGACGGCCATTCCAGGCCACACGCCCCAGAAAAAAAAACCACGGCCCTTTTCCCTGGAAGTAAAATTGACCAGCCCATCTTCTGGCTGGCAGATTGCAGGAGCCACTTGGCTCTATCAAACCAGCCCGACTCGGCACTGGTGCCACCTTTCATCTGGGAACCATCCTGCGTATCGTAGATTTTCAGGAGCCAGCCGGCCACTCCCAGCCACAGGCCCCCAAACACAAACTACGGCCCTTTTCCCTGGAAGTAAAACTGACCAGCCCATCTTCTGGCTGGCAGATTGCAGGAGACACTTGGCTCTATCAAACCAACCTGACTCGGCACTGGTGCCCCCTTGGGTCATGGAATCATCCTGCTCGGAGTGGATTTTAAGCAGCCAGCCATTCCCAGCCACAGGCCCCCGAAAACAAACCACGGCCCTTCTCCCTGGCAAACAAAACTCACCCACCCCGCTTCTGGCTGGCAGATTGCAGGAGGCATATGGCTCTATCAAACCAGCCCGACTTGGCCCTGGTGCCAAATTGGGTCTGGGAACCATCCTGCGTATCGTGGATTTTCAGGAGCCAGCCGGCCACTCCCAGCCTCACGACCCCAAACACAAACCACGGCCCTTTTCCCTGGAATTAAAACTGACCTGCCCATCTTTTGGCTGGAAGATTGCAGGAGCCACTTGGCTCTATCAAAACAGCCCGACTCGGCACTGGTGCCACCTTTCATCTGGGAACCATCCTGCGCGGCGTGGATTTTAAGGAGCCAACCAGCCATTCCCAGCCACAGGACCCCAAACACAAACTGCGGCCCTTTTCCCTGGCAAACAAAACTCAACCACCCCGCTTCTGGCTGGCAGATTGCAGGAGCCACTTGGCTCTATCAAAACAGCCCGACTCGGCACTGGTGCCACCTTTCATCTGGGAACCATCCTGCGTATCGTGGATTTTCAGGAGCCAGCCGGCCACTCCCAGCCACAAGCCCCGAAACAAAAGCTACGGTCCTTTTCCCTGGAAGTAAAACTGACCAGCCCATCTTCTGGCTGGCAGATTGCAGGAGCCACTTGGCTCTATCAAACCAACCCGACTTGGCACTGGTGCCCCCTTGTGTCAGGGAATCATCCTGCGCGGCGTGGATTTTAAGCAGCCAGCCGGCCATTCCCAGCCACATGCCCCCGAAAATAAACCACGGCCCTTTTCCCTGGCAAACAAAACTCACCCACCCCACTTCTGGCTGGCGGATTGCAGGAGACACTTGGCTCTATCAAACCAGCCCGACTCGGCACTGGTGCCCCCTTGGGTCTGGGAATCATCCTGCGTATCGTGGATTTTAAGCAGACAGCCGGCCATTCCCAGCCACAAGCCCCCGAAAACAAACCACGGCCCTTTTCCCTGGCAAAAAAAACTCAGCCACCCCGCTTCTGGCTGCAGATTGCAGGAGACACTTGCCTCTATCAAACCAGCCCGACTTGGCAGTGGTGCCCCCTTGGGTCTGGGAACCATCCTGCGTATCGTGGATTTTCAGGAGCCAGCCGGCCACTCCCAGCCTCACGCCCCCAAACACAAACTACGGCCCTTATCCCTGGAAGTAAAACTGACCTGCCCATCTTCTGGCAGGCAGATTGCAGGAGCCACTTGGTACTATCAAACCAGCCCGACTTGGCACTGGTGCCATTTTTCATTTGGGAGCCATCCTGCGTATCGTGGATTTTCTGGAGCCAGCCGGCCACTGCCAGCCACAAGCCCCCAAACAAAAACTACGCCCCTATTCCCTGGAAATAAAACTGACCAGCCCATCTTCTGGCTGGCAGATTGCAGGAGCCACTTGGCTCTATCAAACCAACCCGACTCGGCACTGGTGCCTCCTTGGGTCTGGGAATCATCCTGCGCGGCGTGGATTTTAAGCAGCCAGCCGGCCATTCCCAGCCACAGGCCCCCGAAAACACACCACGGCCCTTTTCCCTGGCAAACAAAACTCACCCACCCCGCTTCTGGTGTGCAGATTGCAGGAGACACTTGGCTCTATGAAACCAGCCCGACTCGGCACTGGTGCCACCTTTCATCTGGGAACCATCCTGCACGGTGTGGTTTTTAAGCAGACAGCAGTCAACTCCAAGCCACAGGGCCCCGAAAACAAACCACGACCCTTTTCCCTGGCAAAAAACTCACCCACCCCGCTTCTGGCTGGCAGATTGCAGGAGATACTTGGCTCTATCAAACCAGCCCGACTTGGCAGTGGTGCCAACTTGGGTCTGGGAACCATCCTGCGTATGGTGGATTTTCAGGAGCCAGCCGGCCACTCCCAGCCTCAGGCCCCCAAACACAAACTCCGGCCCTTTTCCCTGGAATAAAACTGACCAGACCATCTTCTGGCTGGCAGATTGCAGGAGCCACTTGGCTCTATCAAACCAACCCGACGCCGCACTGGTTCACCCTTGGGTCTGGGAACCATCCAGCGCGGCGTGGATTTTAATCCGCCAGCCGGCCACTCCCAACCACAGGCCCAAAACACAAACTGCGGCCCTTTTCCCTGGAAGTAAAACTGACCTGCCCACCTTCTGGCTGGCAGATTGCAGGAGCCACTTGGCTCTATCAAACCAGCCTGACTCGGCACTGGTGCCCCTTGGGTCTGGGAACCGTCCTGCGCGGTATGGATTTTAAGGAACCAGCCGGCCATTCCAGGCCACACACACCGGAAAAAAAACCACGGCCCTTTTCCCTGGCAAACAAAACTCACCCACCCCGCTTCTGGATCGCAGATTGCAGGAGCCACTTGGCTATATCAAACCAGCCCACCTCGGCAGTGGTGCCACCTTTCATCTGGGAACCATCCTGCGTATCGTGGATTTTCAGGAGCCAGCCGGCCACTCCCAGCCACAGGCCCCCAAACACAAACTACGGCTCTTTTTCCTGTTTGTAAAACTGACCTGCCCATCTTCTGGCAGGCAGATTGCAGGAGCCACTTGGCTCTAGCAAACCAGCCCGACTCGGCACTGGTGCCACCTTTCATCTGGGAACCATCCTGCGTATCGTGGATTTTAAGCAGCCAGCCGGCCACTGCCAGCCACAGGCCCACAAACACAAACTCCGGCCCTTTTCCCTGGAAGTAAAACTGACCTGCCCATCTTTTGGCTGGCAGATTGCAGGACCCACTTGGCTCTATCAAACCAGCCCGACTCGGCACTGGTGCCACCTTTCATCTGGGAACCATCCTGCGTATCGTGGATTTTAAGCAGCCAGCCGGCCACTGCCAGCCACAGGCCCACAAACACAAACTCCGGCCCTTTTCCCTGGAAGTAAAACTGACCTGCCCATCTTCTGGCTGGCAGATTGCAGGAGCCACTTGGCTCTATCAAACAAGCCCGACTCGGCACTGGTGCCACCTTTCATCTGGGAACCATCCTGCGTATCGTGGATTTTCAGGAGCCAGCCGGCCACTCCCAACCACAAGCCCCCAAACACAAACCATGGCCCTTTTCCCTGGCAAACAAAACTCACCCACCCCGCTTCTGTATCGCAGATTGCAGGAGCCACTTGGCTCTATCAAACCAGCCCGACTCGGCGCTGGTGCCACCTTTCATCTGGGAGCCATCCTGCGTATCGTGGATTTTCAGGAGCCAGCCGGCCACTCCCAGCCACAAGCCCCCAAACATAAACTACGGCCCTTTTCCCTGGAAATAAAACTGACCAGCCCATCTTCTGGCTGGCAGATTGCAGGAGCCACTTGGCTCTATCAAACCAACCCGACTCGGCACTGGTGCCTACTTGGGTCTGGGAATCATCCTGCGTATCGTGGATTTTAAGCAGCCAGCCGGCCATTCCCAGCCACAGGCCCTTGAAAACACACCACGGCCCTTTTCCTGGCAAACAAAACTCACCCACCCCGCTTCTGGCGTGCAGATTTCAGGAGACACTTGGCTCTATCAAACCAGCCCGACTCGGCACTGGTGCCACCTTTCATCTGGGAACCATCCTGCGCGGCGTGGATTTTAAGCGGACAGCCGGCAACTCCCAGCCACAGGACGCCGAAAACAAACTACGACCCTTTTCCCTGCAAGTAATACTGACCAGCCCATCTTCTGGCTGGCAGATTGCAGGAGCAACTTGGCTCTATCAAACCAACCTGACTTGGCACTGGTGACCCCTTGCGTCAGTGTATCATCCTGCGCGGCGTGGATTTTCAGGAGCCAGCCGGCCACTCCCAGGCACAGGCCCCCGAAAACCAACCACGGCCCTTTTCCCTGGCAAAAAAACCTCACCCACCCCGCTTCTGGCTGGCAGATTGAAGGAGCCACTTGGCTCTACCAAACCAGCCCGACTCGGCACTGGTGCCACCTTTCATGTGGGAACCATCCTGCGTATCGTGGATTTTAAGCAGCCAGCCGGCCACTGCCATCCACAGGCCCACAAACACAAACTCCGGCCCTTTTCCCTGGAAGTAAAACTGACCTGCAACTCTTCTGGCTGGCAGATTGCAGGAGCCACTTGGCTCTATCAAACCAACCTGACTCGGCACTGGTGCCCCCTTGGGTCATGGAATCATCCTGCTCGGAGTGGATTTTAAGCAGCCAGCCGGCCATTCCCAGCCACAGGCCCCCGAAAACAAACCACGGCCCTTCTCCCTGGCAAACAAAACTCACCCACCCCGCTTCTGGCTGGCAGATTGCAGGAGACATTTGGCTCTATCAAACCAGCCCGACTTGGCCCTGGTGCCAAATTGGGTCTGGGAACCATCCTGCGTATCGTGGATTTTCAGGAGCCAGCCGGCCACTCCCAGCCTCACGACCCCAAACACAAACCACGGCCCTTTTCCCTGGAATTAAAACTGACCTGCCCATCTTCTGGCTGGAAGATTGCAGGAGCCACTTGGCTGTATCAAAACAGCCCGACTCGGCACTGGTGCCACCTTTCATCTGGGAACCATCCTGCGCGGCGTGGATTTTAAGGAGCCAACCGGCCATTCCCAGCCACAGGACCCCAAACACAAACTGCGGCCCTTTTCCCTGGCAAACAAATCTCAACCACCCCGCTTCTGGCTGGCAGATTGCAGGAGCCACTTGGCTCTGTCAAAACAGCCCGACTCGGCACTGGTGCCCCCTTGGGTCTGGGAATCATCCTGCGCGGCGTGGATTTTAAGGAGCCAGCCGGCCACTCGCAGCCCCAGGACCCCAAACACAAACTGCGGCCCTTTTCCCTGGCAAACAAAACTCAAGCACCCCGCTTCTGGCTGGCAGATTGCAGGAGCCACTTGGCTCTATCAATCCAAACCGACTTGGCACTGGTGCCCCCTTGTGTCAGGGAATCATCCTGTGCGGCGTCGATTTTAAGCAGATAGCCGGCCATTCCCAGCCACAGGCCCCCGAAAACAAACCGCGGCCCTTTTCCCTGGCAAACAAAACTCACCCACCCCACTTCTGGCTGGCGGATTGCAGGAGACACTTGGCTGTATCAAACCAGCCCGACTCGGCACTGGTGCCCCCTTGGGTCTGGGAATCATCCTGCGTATCGTGGATTTTAAGCAGATAGCCGGCCATTCCCAGCCACAGGCCCCCGAAAACAAACCACGGCCCTTTTCCCTGGCAAACAAAACTCACCCACCCCGCTTCTGGCTGGCAGATTGCAGGAGCCACTTGGCTATATCAAACCAGCCCATTTCGGCAGTGGTGCCACCTTTCATCTGGGAACCATCCTGCGTATCGTGGATTTTCAGGAGCCAGCCGGCCACTCCCAGCCACAGGCCCCCAAACACAAACTACGGCTCTTTTTCCTGTTTGTAAAACTGACCTGCCCATCTTCTGGCAGGCAGATTGCAGGAGCCACTTGGCTCTAGCAAACCAGCCCGACTTGGCAGTGGTGCCACCTTTCATCTGGGAACCATCCTTCCTATCGTGGATTTTCAGGAGCCAGCCGGCCACTCCCAGCCACAGGCCCCCAAACACAAACCACGGCCATTTTCCCAGGCAAACAAAACTCACCCACCCCGCTTCTGGCGTGCAGATTGCAGGAGCCACTTGGCTCTATCAAACCAGCCCGACTCGGCACTGGTGCCACCTTTCATCTGGGTACCATCCTGCGTATCGTGGATTTTAAGCAGCCAGCCGGCCACTGCCAGCAACAGGCCCCCAAACAAAACTGCGGCCATTTTCCCTGGAAGTAAAACTGACCTGCCCATCTTCTGGCTGGCAGATTGCAGGAGCCACTTGGCTCTATCAAACAAGCTCTACTCGGAACTGGTGCCACCTTTCATCTGGGAACCATCCTGCGTATCGTGGATTCTCAGGAGCCAGCCGGCCACTCCCAACCACAGGCCCCCAAACACAAACCATGGCCCTTTTCCCTGGCAAACAAAACTCACCCACCCCGCTTCTGTATTGCAGATTGCAGGAGCCACTTGGATCTATCAAACCAGCCCGACTCGGCACTGGTGCCACCTTTCATCTGGGAACCATCCTGCGTATCGTGGATTTTCAGGAGCCAGCCGGCCACTCCCAGCCACAGGCCCCCAAACACAAACTACGGCCCTTTTCCCTGGAAGTAAAACTGACCTGCCCATCTTCTGGCTGCCAGATTGCAGGAGCCACTTGGTACTATCAAACCAGCCCGACTTGGCAGTGGTGCCATTTCTCATTTGGGAGCCATCTTGCGTATCGTGGATTTTCAGGTGCCAGTCGGCCACTGCCAGCCACAAGCCCCCAAACATAAACTAAGGCCCTTTTCCCTTGAAGTAAAACTGACCAGCCCATCTTCTGGCTGGCAGATTGCAGGAGCCACTTGGCTCTATCAAACCAACCCGACTCGGCACTGCTGCCTCCTTGGGTCTGGGAATCATCCTGCGTATAGTGGATTTTAAGCAGCCAGCCGGCCATTCCCAGCCACAGGCCCCCGAAAACACACCACGGCCCTTTTCCCTGGCAAAGAAAACTCACCCACCCCGCTTCTGGCGTGCAGATTGCAGGAGACACTTGGCTCTATCAAAACAGCCCGACTCGGCACTGGTGCCACCTTTCATCTGGGAACCATCCTGCGCGGCGTGGATTTTAAGCGGACATCCGGCAACTCCCAGCCACAGGCCGCCGAAAACAAACCACGACCCTTTTCCCTGGCAAAAAACTCACCCACCCCGCTTCTGGCTTGCAGATTGCAGGAGACACCTGGCTCTATCAAACCAGCCCGACTTGGCAGTGGTGCCAACTTGGGTCTGGGAACCATCCTGCGTATCGTAGATTTTCAGGAGCCAGCCGGCCACTGTCTGCCATAGGCCCCCAAACCCAAACTGCGGCCCTTTTCCCTGGAAGTAAAACTGACCTGCCCATCTTCTGGCTGCCAGATTGCAGGAGCCACTTGGCTCTATCAAACCAGCCCGATTCGGCACTGGTGCCCCCTTGGGTCTGGGAACCATCCTGCGCGGCGTGGATTTTACGGAACCAGCCGGCCATTCCAGGCCACACGCACCGGAAAAAAAACTGCGGCCCTTTTTCCTGGCAAACAAAACTCACCCACCCCGCTTCTGGATCGCAGATTGCAGGAGCCACTTGGCTCTATCAAACCAACCCGACTCGGCACTGGTGCCCCCTTGGGTCTGGGAATCATCCTTCATATCGTGGATTTTAAGCAGCCAGGCGGCCATTCCCAGCCACACGCCCCCAAAAAAACACCACGGCCCTTTTCCCTGGCAAACCAAACCTACCCACCCCGCTTCTGGCTGGCAGATTGCAGGAGACACTTGGCTCTATCAAACCAGCCCGACTCGGCACAGGTGCCCCCTTGGGTCAGGGTATCATCCTGCGCGGCGTGGATTTTAAGCAGCCAGCCGGCCACTCCCAGGCACAGGCCCCCGAAAACAAACCACGGCCCTTTTCCCTGGCATAAAAAACTCACCCACCCCGCTTCTGGCTGGCAGATTGCAGGAGCCACTTGGCTCTATCAAACCAGCCCGACTTGGCAGTGCTTCCAACATGGGTCTGGAAACCATCCTGCGTATCGTGGATTTTCAGGAGCCAGCCGGCCACTGCCATCCACAGGCCCACAAACACAAACTCCGGCCCTTTTCCCTGGAAGTAAAACTGACCTGCAACTCTTCTGGCTGGCAGATTGCAGGAGCCACTTGGCTCTATCAAACCAGCCCGCCTCGGCACTGGTGCCACCTTTCATGTGGGAACCATCCTGCGTATCGTGGATTTTCAGGAGCCAGCCGGCCACTGCCAGCCACAGGCCCCCAAACACAATCTACGGCCCTTTTCCCTGGAAGTAAAACTGACCAGCCCTTCTTCTGGCTGGAAGATTGCAGGAGCCACTTGGCTCTATCAAACCAACCCGACTAGGCACTGGTGCCCCCTTGGGTCAGGGAACCATCATGCGCGGCGTGGATTTTAAGGAGCCAGCCGGCCTTTCCAGGCCTCAGGCCCCGGAAAACAAACAACGGCCCTTTTCCCTGGCAAACAAAATTCACCCACCCCGCTTCTGGCGGGCAGATTGCAGGAGCCACTTGGTACTATCAAACCAGCCCGACTCGGCACTGGTTCCCCCTTGGGTCTGGGAACCATCCTGCGCAGCGTGGATTTTAAACCGCCAGCCGGCCACTCCCAACAACAGGCCCCCAAAAAAACCCTACGGCATTTAACGTGGAAGTAAAACTGACCTGCCCATCTTCTGGCTGGCAGATTGCAGGAGCCACGTGGCTCTATCAAACCAGCCCGACTCGGCACTGGTGCCACATTTTATCTGGGAACCATCCTGCGTATCGTGGATTTTCAGGAGCCAGCCGGCCACTCCCAGCCAGAGGCCCCCAAACACAAACTACGGCCCTTTTCCCTGGAAGTAAAACTGACCTGCCCATCTTCTGGCTGGCAGATTGCAGGAGCCACTTGGCTCTATCAAACCAGCCTGACTTGGCAGTGGTGCCAACTTGGGTCTGGGAACCATCCTGCGTATCGTAAATTTTCAGGAGCCAGCCGGCCACTCCCAACCACAGGCCCCCAAACACAAACAACGGCCCTTTTCCCTGGAAGTAAAACTGACCTGCCCATCTTCTGGCTGGCAGATTGCAGGAGCCACTTGGCTCTATCAAACCAGCCCGACTCGGCACTGGTGCTACCTTTCATCTTGGAACCATCCTGCGTATCGTGGATTTTCAGGAGCAAGCCAGCCACTGCCAGCCATAGGCCCCCAAACACAAACTGCGGCCCTTTTCCCTGGAAGTAAAACTGACCTGCCCATCTTCTGGCTGGCAGATTGCAGGAGCCACTTGGCTCTATCAAACCAGCCCGACTCGGCACTGGTTCCCCCTTGGGTCTGGGAGCCATCCAGCGCGGCGTGGATTTTAAGGAGCCAGCCGGCCATTCCCAACCACAGACCCCCAAACACATACTACAGACTTTTCCCTGAAAGTAAAACTGACCTGCCCACCTTCTGGCTGGAAGATTGCAGGAGCCACTTGGCTCTATCAAACCAGCCTGACTCCGCACAGGTGCCCCCTTGGGTCAGGGAATCATCCTGCTCGGAGTGGATTTTAAGGAGCCAGCCGGCAATTCCAGGCCACAGCCCCCGGAAAAAAAACCACGTCCCTTTTCCCTGGCAAACAAAACTCGCCCACCCATCTTTTGTCTAGCAGATTGCAGGAGAAACTTAGCTCTATCAAACCAGCCCGCCTCGGCACTGGTGCCCCTTGGGTCTGGGAACCATCCTGCGTATCGTGGATTTTCAGTAGCCAGCCGGCCACTCCCAGCCACAGGCCCCCAAACACAAACTACGGCCCTTTTCCCTGGAAGTAAAACTGACCAGCCCATCTTCTGGCTGGCAGATTGCAGGAGCCACTTGGTTCTATCAAACCAACCCGACTTGGCACTGGTGACCCCTTGGGTCAGGGTATCATCCTGCGCGGCGTGGATTTTAAGCAGCCAGCCGGCCACTCCCAGCCACAGGCCCCCGAAAAAAACCCATGGCCCTTTTCCCTGGCAAACAATACTCACGCACCCCACTTCTGGCTGGCAGATTGCAGGAGAACCTTGGTACTCTCAAACCAGCCCGACTCGGCACTGGTGCCACCTTTCATCTGGTAATCATCCTGTGTATCGTGGATTTTCAGGAGCCAGCCGGCCACTCCCAGCCACAGGCCCCCAACACAAACCATGGCCTTTTTCCCTGGCAAACAAAACTCACCCGCCCCGCTTATGGCTGGCAGATTGCAGGAGCCACTTGGCTCTATCAAACCAGCCCGACTCGGCACTGGTGCCACATTTCATCTGGGAACCATCCTGCATATCATGAATTTTCAGGAGCCAGCCGTCCATTCCCAACCACAGGCCCCCAAGCACAATCTACCGCCTTGTTCCCTGGAAGTAAAACATACCTGCCCATCTTCTGGCTGGCAGATTACAGGAGCCACTTGGCTCTATCAAACCAGCCCGACTGGCCACTGGTGCTAGCTTTCATCTGGGAACCATTCTGCATAACGTGGATTTTCAGGAGCCAGCCGGCCATTCCCAGGCACAGGCCCCAAAAGCAAACCACGGCCCTTTTCCCTGGAAAACAAAAGTCACCCACCCCGCTTCTGGCTGGCAGATTGCAGGAGACACTTGGCTCTATCAAACCAGCCCGACTCGGCACTGGTGCCACCTTTCATCTGGGAACCATCCTGCGTATCGTGGATTTTCAGGAGCCAGCCGGCCACTCCCAACCACCGACCCCAAACACAAACTACGGCCCTTTTCCCTGGAAGAAAATCATACCTGCCCATCTTCTGGCTGGCAGATTGCAGGAGCCACTTGGCTCTATCAAACCAGCCCGACTTGGCACTGGTGCGTCCTTTCATCCGGGAACCATCCTGCATATCGTGGATTTTCAGGAGCCAGCCGGCCATTCCCAGCCACAGGCCCCCAACACAAACCACGGCCCTTTTCCCTGGAAACAAAACTCACCCGCCCTGCTTCTGGCTGGCAGATTGCAGGAGCCACTTGACTCTATTAAACCAGCCTGACTCGGCACTGGTGCCCCCTTCTGTCTAGGAACCATCCTGCGCGGCGTGGATTTTAAGGAGCCAGCCGGACACTCCCAGCCACAGGTCCCCGAAAACAAACCACGGCCCTTTTCCCTGGCAAACAAAACTCACCCACCCCGCTTCTGGCTGGCAGATTGCAGGAGCCACTTGACTCTACTAAACCAGCCCGACTCGGCACTGGTGCCATCTTTCATCTGGGAACAGACCTGCATATCGTGGATTTTCAGGAGGCAGCCGGCCACTCCTAGCCACAGGGCCCAAAACAAAAAGTAGGGTACTTTTCCCTGGAAGTGAAATTGATCAGCCCATATTCTGGCTGGCAGATTGCAGGAGCCACTTGGCTCTATCAAACCAGCACGACTTGGCACTGGTGCCACCTTTCATCTGGGAACCATCCTGCGTATCGTGGATTTTCAGGAGCCAGCCGGCCAGTGCCAGACACAGGCCCCCGAACACAAACCACGGCCCTTTTCCCTGGCAAACAAAACTCACCCACCCCGCCTCCGGCTGGCAGATTGCAGGAACCACTTGGCTCTATTAAACCAGCCCGACTCGGCACTGGTGCCACCTTTCATCTGGGAACCATCCTGCGTATCGTGGATTTTCAGGAGCCAGCCGGCCACTCCCAACCACAGGGCCCCAAACACAAACTATGGTCCTTTTCCCTGGCAAACAAAACTCACTCACCCCGCTTCCGCCTGGCAGATTGCAGGAGCCACATGGCTCTATCAAACCCGCCGAATTTGGTACTGGTGCCCCCTTGGGTCTGGGAACCATCCTACATATCGTGGATTTTCAGGACCAGCCGGCCACTCCCAGCCACAGGCCCCCAAACCCAAACTACGGCCCTATTCCCTGGAAGTAAAACTGACCTGCCCATCTTCTGGCTGGCAGATTGCAGGAGCCACTTGGCTCTATTAACCAGCCAAACTTGTCACTGGTGCTACCTTTCATCTGGGAACCATCCGGCGTATCGTGGATTTTCAGGAGCCAGCCGGCCAGTCCCAGTCACTGACCCCCGGGCAAAAACCACGGCCCTTTTCCCTGGCAAACAAAACTCGCCCGCCCCGCTTCTGGCTGGCAGATTGCAGGAGACACTTGGCTCTATCAAACCACCTCGACTTGGCCGTGGTGCCAACTTGTGTCTGGGAATCATCCTGCGTATTGTGGATTTTCAGGAGCCAGCCTGCGACTCCAAGCCACAGGCTCCCAAACACAAACTACAGCCCTTTTCCCTGGAAGTAAAACATACCTGCCCATCTTCTGGCTGGCAGATTGCAGGAGCCACTTGGCTCTATCAAACCAGCCCAATTCGGCAGTGGTGCCCCCGTGGGTCTGGGAACCATCCTGTGTATCGTGGATTTTCAGGACCAGCCGGGCACTCGCAGCCACAGGCCCCAGAAAACCAACCACAGCCCTTTTCCTTGGCAAACAAAACACATCCACCCCGCTTCTGGCTGGCAGATTGCCGGAGCCACTTGGTACTACCAAACCAGCCCGACTTGCCACTGGTGCCACGTTCCAACTGGGAACCATCCTGCATATCGTGGATTTTCAGGAGCCAGCCGGCCATTCCCAGCCACAGGCCCCCAACACAAACCACGGCCCTTTTCCCTGGAAACAAAACTCACCCGCCCTGCTTCTGGCTGGCAGATTGCAGGAGCCACTTGACTCTATTAAACCAGCCTGACTCGGCACTGGTGCCCCCTTGTGTCTGGGAACCATCCTGCGCGGCGTGGATTTTAAGGAGCCAGCCGGACACTCCCAGCCACAGGTCCCCGAAAACAAACCACGGCCCTTTTCCCTGGCAAACAAAACTCACCCACCCCGCTTCTGGCTGGCAGATTGCAGGAGCCACTTGACTCTACTAAACCAGCCCGACTCGGCACTGGTGCCACCTTTCATCTGGGAACAGACCTGCGTATCGTGGATTTTCAGGAGGCAGCCGGCCACTCCTAGCCACAGGGCCCAAAACAAAAAGTAGGGTACTTTTCCCTGGAAGTAAAACTGACCTGCCCATCTTCTGGCTGGCAGATTGCAGGAGCCACTTGTCTCTATCAAACCAGCACGACTTGGCACTGGTGCCACCTTTCATCTGGGAACCATCCTGCGTATCGTGGATTTTCAGGAGCCAGCCGGCCACTCCCAACCACAGGGCCCCAAACACAAACTATGGTCCTTTTCCCTGGCAAACAAAACTCACTCACCCCGCTTCCGCCTGGCAGATTGCAGGAGCCACATGGCTCTATCAAACCCGCCGAATTCGGTACTGGTGCCCCCTTGGGTCTGGGAACCATCCTACATATCGTGGATTTTCAGGACCAGCCGGCCACTCCCAGCCACAGACCCCCAAACCCAAACTACGGCCCTATTCCCTGGAAGTAAAACTGACCTGCCCATCTTCTGGCTGGCAGATTGCAGGAGCCACTTGGCTCTATCAAACCAGCCAAACTTGTCACTGGTGCTACCTTTCATCTGGGAACCATCCTGCATATCGTGGATTTTCAGGAGCCAGCCGGCCAGTCCCAGTCACTGACCCCCGGGCAAAAACCACGGCCCTTTTCCCTGGCAAACAAAACTCACCCGCCCCGCTTCTGGCTGGCAGATTGCAGGAGACACTTGGCTCTATCAAACCACCTCGACTTGGCCGTGGTGCCAACTTGTGTCTGGGAATCATCCTGCGTATTGTGGATTTTCAGGAGCCAGCCTGCGACTCCAAGCCACAGGCTCCCAAACACAAACTACAGCCCTTTTCCCTGGAAGTAAAACATACCTGCCCATCTTCTGGCTGGCAGATTGCAGGAGCCACTTGGCTCTATCAAACCAGCCCAATTCGGCAGTGGTGCCCCCGTGGGTCTGGGAACCATCCTGTGTATCGTGGATTTTCAGGACCAGCCGGCCACTCGCAGCCACAGGCCCCAGAAAACCAACCACAGCCCTTTTCCTTGGCAAACAAAACACATCCACCCCGCTTCTGGCTGGCAGATTGCCGGAGCCACTTGGTACTACCAAACCAGCCCGACTTGCCACTGGTGCCACGTTCCAACTGGGAACCATCCTGCATATCGTGGATTTTCAGGAGCCAGCCGGCCATTCCCAGCCACAGGCCCCCAACACAAACCACGGCCCTTTTCCCTGGAAACAAAACTCACCCGCCCTGCTTCTGGCTGGCAGATTGCAGGAGCCACTTGACTCTATTAAACCAGCCTGACTCGGCACTGGTGCCCCCTTCTGTCTGGGAACCATCCTGCGCGGCGTGGATTTTAAGGAGCCAGCCGGACACTCCCAGCCACAGGTCCCCGAAAACAAACCACGGCCCTTTTCCCTGGCAAACAAAACTCACCCACCCCGCTTCTGGCTGGCAGATTGCAGGAGCCACTTGACTCTACTAAACCAGCCCGACTCGGCACTGGTGCCACCTTTCATCTGGGAACAGACCTGCGTATCGTGGATTTTCAGGAGGCAGCCGGCCACTCCTAGCCACAGGGCCCAAAACAAAAAGTAGGGTACTTTTCCCTGGAAGTAAAACTGACCTGCCCATCTTCTGGCTGGCAGATTGCAGGAGCCACTTGTCTCTATCAAACCAGCACAACTTGGCACTGGTGCCACCTTTCATCTGGGAACCATCCTGCGTATCGTGGATTTTCAGGAGCCAGCCGGCCACTGCCAGACACAGGCCCCCAACACAAACCACGGCCCTTTTCCCTGGCAAACAAAACTCACCCACCCCGCCTCCGGCTGGCAGATTGCAGGAGCCACTTGGCTCTATCAAACCAGCCCGACTCGGCACTGGTGCCACGTTTCATCTGGGAACCATCCTGCGTATCGTGGATTTTCAGGAGCCAGCCGGCCACTCCCAGCCACAAGCCCCCAAACAAAAACCACAGCCCATTACCCTGGGAGTAAAACATACCTGCCCATCTTCTGGCTGGCAGATTGCAGGAGCCACTTGGTACACCCAAACCAGCCTAATTCGGCAGTGGTGCCCCCGTGGGTCTGGGAACCATCCTGCACGGCGTGGATTTCAAGGAGCCAGTCGGACATTCCCAGCCACAGGCCCCAGAAAACCAACCACAGCCCTTTTCCTTGGCAAACAAAACGCACCCACCCCGCTTCTGGCTGGCAGATTGCAGGAGACACTTGCCTCTATTAAACCAGCCCGATTCGGCACTGGTGCCACCTTGCATCTGGGAACCATCCTGCGCGGCGTGGATTTTAAGGAGCCAGCCGGACACTCCCAGCCACAGGTCCCCGAAAACAAACCACGGCCCTTTTCCCTGGCAAACAAAACTCACCCACCCCGCTTCTGGCTGGCAGATTGCAGGAGCCACTTGACTCTACTAAACCAGCCCGACTCGGCACTGGTGCCACCTTTCATCTGGGAACAGACCTGCATATCGTGGATTTTCAGGAGGCAGCCGGCCACTCCTAGCCACAGGGCCCAAAACAAAAAGTAGGGTACTTTTCCCTGGAAGTGAAATTGATCAGCCCATATTCTGGCTGGCAGATTGCAGGAGCCACTTGGCTCTATCAAACCAGCACGACTTGGCACTGGTGCCACCTTTCATCTGGGAACCATCCTGCGTATCGTGGATTTTCAGGAGCCAGCCGGCCAGTGCCAGACACAGGCCCCCGAACACAAACCACGGCCCTTTTCCCTGGCAAACAAAACTCACCCACCCCGCCTCCGGCTGGCAGATTGCAGGAACCACTTGGCTCTATTAAACCAGCCCGACTCGGCACTGGTGCCACCTTTCATCTGGGAACCATCCTGCGTATCGTGGATTTTCAGGAGCCAGCCGGCCACTCCCAACCACAGGGCCCCAAACACAAACTATGGTCCTTTTCCCTGGCAAACAAAACTCACTCACCCCGCTTCCGCCTGGCAGATTGCAGGAGCCACATGGCTCTATCAAACCCGCCGAATTCGGTACTGGTGCCCCCTTGGGTCTGGGAACCATCCTACATATCGTGGATTTTCAGGACCAGCCGGCCACTCCCAGCCACAGGCCCCCAAACCCAAACTACGGCCCTATTCCCTGGAAGTAAAACTGACCTGCCCATCTTCTGGCTGGCAGATTGCAGGAGCCACTTGGCTCTATCAAACCAGCCAAACTTGTCACTGGTGCTACCTTTCATCTGGGAACCATCCGGCGTATCGTGGATTTTCAGGAGCCAGCCGGCCAGTCCCAGTCACTGACCCCCGGGCAAAAACCACGGCCCTTTTCCCTGGCAAACAAAACTCACCCGCCCCGCTTCTGGCTGGCAGATTGCAGGAGACACTTGGCTCTATCAAACCACCTCGACTTGGCCGTGGTGCCAACTTGTGTCTGGGAATCATCCTGCGTATTGTGGATTTTCAGGAGCCAGCCTGCGACTCCAAGCCACAGGCTCCCAAACACAAACTACAGCCCTTTTCCCTGGAAGTAAAACATACCTGCCCATCTTCTGGCTGGCAGATTGCAGGAGCCACTTGGCTCTATCAAACCAGCCCAATTCGGCAGTGGTGCCCCCGTGGGTCTGGGAACCATCCTGTGTATCGTGGATTTTCAGGACCAGCCGGGCACTCGCAGCCACAGGCCCCAGAAAACCAACCACAGCCCTTTTCCTTGGCAAACAAAACACATCCACCCCGCTTCTGGCTGGCAGATTGCCGGAGCCACTTGGTACTACCAAACCAGCCCGACTTGCCACTGGTGCCACGTTCCAACTGGGAACCATCCTGCATATCGTGGATTTTCAGGAGCCAGCCGGCCATTCCCAGCCACAGGCCCCCAACACAAACCACGGCCCTTTTCCCTGGAAACAAAACTCACCCGCCCTGCTTCTGGCTGGCAGATTGCAGGAGCCACTTGACTCTATTAAACCAGCCTGACTCGGCACTGGTGCCCCCTTGTGTCTGGGAACCATCCTGCGCGGCGTGGATTTTAAGGAGCCAGCCGGACACTCCCAGCCACAGGTCCCCGAAAACAAACCACGGCCCTTTTCCCTGGCAAACAAAACTCACCCACCCCGCTTCTGGCTGGCAGATTGCAGGAGCCACTTGACTCTACTAAACCAGCCCGACTCGGCACTGGTGCCACCTTTCATCTGGGAACAGACCTGCGTATCGTGGATTTTCAGGAGGCAGCCGGCCACTCCTAGCCACAGGGCCCAAAACAAAAAGTAGGGTACTTTTCCCTGGAAGTAAAACTGACCGGCCCATCTTCTGGCTGGCAGATTGCAGGAGCCACTTGTCTCTATCAAACCAGCACGACTTGGCACTGGTGCCACCTTTCATCTGGGAACCATCCTGCGTATCGTGGATTTTCAGGAGCCAGCCGGCCACTCCCTACCACAGGGCCCCAAACACAAACTATGGTCCTTTTCCCTGGCAAACAAAACTCACTCACCCCGCTTCCGCCTGGCAGATTGCAGGAGCCACATGGCTCTATCAAACCCGCCGAATTCGGTACTGGTGCCCCCTTGGGTCTGGGAACCATCCTACATATCGTGGATTTTCAGGACCAGCCGGCCACTCCCAGCCACAGACCCCCAAACCCAAACTACGGCCCTATTCCCTGGAAGTAAAACTGACCTGCCCATCTTCTGGCTGGCAGATTGCAGGAGCCACTTGGCTCTATCAAACCAGCCAAACTTGTCACTGGTGCTACCTTTCATCTGGGAACCATCCTGCGTATCGTGGATTTTCAGGAGCCAGCCGGCCAGTCCCAGTCACTGACCCCCGGGCAAAAACCACGGCCCTTTTCCCTGGCAAACAAAACTCACCCGCCCCGCTTCTGGCTGGCAGATTGCAGGAGACACTTGGCTCTATCAAACCACCTCGACTTGGCCGTGGTGCCAACTTGTGTCTGGGAATCATCCTGCGTATTGTGGATTTTCAGGAGCCAGCCTGCGACTCCAAGCCACAGGCTCCCAAACACAAACTACAGCCCTTTTCCCTGGAAGTAAAACATACCTGCCCATCTTCTGGCTGGCAGATTGCAGGAGCCACTTGGCTCTATCAAACCAGCCCAATTCGGCAGTGGTGCCCCCGTGGGTCTGGGAACCATCCTGTGTATCGTGGATTTTCAGGACCAGCCGGCCACTCGCAGCCACAGGCCCCAGAAAACCAACCACAGCCCTTTTCCTTGGCAAACAAAACACATCCACCCCGCTTCTGGCTGGCAGATTGCCGGAGCCACTTGGTACTACCAAACCAGCCCGACTTGCCACTGGTGCCACGTTCCAACTGGGAACCATCCTGCATATCGTGGATTTTCAGGAGCCAGCCGGCCATTCCCAGCCACAGGCCCCCAACACAAACCACGGCCCTTTTCCCTGGAAACAAAACTCACCCGCCCTGCTTCTGGCTGGCAGATTGCAGGAGCCACTTGACTCTATTAAACCAGCCTGACTCGGCACTGGTGCCCCCTTGTGTCTGGGAACCATCCTGCGCGGCGTGGATTTTAAGGAGCCAGCCGGACACTCCCAGCCACAGGTCCCCGAAAACAAACCACGGCCCTTTTCCCTGGCAAACAAAACTCACCCACCCCGCTTCTGGCTGGCAGATTGCAGGAGCCACTTGACTCTACTAAACCAGCCCGACTCGGCACTGGTGCCACCTTTCATCTGGGAACAGACCTGCGTATCGTGGATTTTCAGGAGGCAGCCGGCCACTCCTAGCCACAGGGCCCAAAACAAAAAGTAGGGTACTTTTCCCTGGAAGTAAAACTGACCTGCCCATCTTCTGGCTGGCAGATTGCAGGAGCCACTTGTCTCTATCAAACCAGCACAACTTGGCACTGGTGCCACCTTTCATCTGGGAACCATCCTGCGTATCGTGGATTTTCAGGAGCCAGCCGGCCACTGCCAGACACAGGCCCCCAACACAAACCACGGCCCTTTTCCCTGGCAAACAAAACTCACCCACCCCGCCTCCGGCTGGCAGATTGCAGGAGCCACTTGGCTCTATCAAACCAGCCCGACTCGGCACTGGTGCCACGTTTCATCTGGGAACCATCCTGCGTATCGTGGATTTTCAGGAGCCAGCCGGCCACTCCCAGCCACAAGCCCCCAAACACAAACCACAGCCCTTTACCCTGGGAGTAAAACATACCTGCCCATCTTCTGGCTGGCAGATTGCAGGAGCCACTTGGTACACCCAAACCAGCCTAATTCGGCAGTGGTGCCCCCGTGGGTCTGGGAACCATCCTGCACGGCGTGGATTTCAAGGAGCCAGTCGGACATTCCCAGCCACAGGCCCCAGAAAACCAACCACAGCCCTTTTCCTTGGCAAACAAAACGCACCCACCCCGCTTCTGGCTGGCAGATTGCAGGAGACACTTGCCTCTATTAAACCAGCCCGATTCGGCACTGGTGCCACCTTTCATCTGGGAACCATCCTGCGCGGCGTGGATTTTAAGGAGCCAGCCGGACACTCCCAGCCACAGGTCCCCGAAAACAAACCACGGCCCTTTTCCCTGGCAAACAAAACTCACCCACCCCGCTTCTGGCTGGCAGATTGCAGGAGCCACTTGACTCTACTAAACCAGCCCGACTCGGCACTGGTGCCACCTTTCATCTGGGAACAGACCTGCGTATCGTGGATTTTCAGGAGGCAGCCGGCCACTCCTAGCCACAGGGCCCAAAACAAAAAGTAGGGTACTTTTCCCTGGAAGTAAAACTGACCTGCCCATCTTCTGGCTGGCAGATTGCAGGAGCCACTTGTCTCTATCAAACCAGCACAACTTGGCACTGGTGCCACCTTTCATCTGGGAACCATCCTGCGTATCGTGGATTTTCAGGAGCCAGCCGGCCACTGCCAGCCACAGGCCCCCAACACAAACCACGGCCCTTTTCCCTGGCAAACAAAACTCACCCACCCCGCCTCCGGCTGGCAGATTGCAGGAGCCACTTGGCTCTATCAAACCAGCCCGACTCGGCACTGGTGCCACGTTTCATCTGGGAACCATCCTGCGTATCGTGGATTTTCAGGAGCCAGCCGGCCACTCCCAGCCACAAGCCCCCAAACACAAACCACAGCCCTTTACCCTGGGAGTAAAACATACCTGCCCATCTTCTGGCTGGCAGATTGCAGGAGCCACTTGGTACACCCAAACCAGCCTAATTCGGCAGTGGTGCCCCCGTGGGTCTGGGAACCATCCTGCACGGCGTGGATTTCAAGGAGCCAGTCGGACATTCCCAGCCACAGGCCCCAGAAAACCAACCACAGCCCTTTTCCTTGGCAAACAAAACGCACCCACCCCGCTTCTGGCTGGCAGATTGCAGGAGACACTTGCCTCTATTAAACCAGCCCGATTCGGCACTGGTGCCACCTTTCATCTGGGAACCATCCTGCGCGGCGTGGATTTTAAGGAGCCAGCCGGACACTCCCAGCCACAGGTCCCCGAAAACAAACCACGGCCCTTTTCCCTGGCAAACAAAACTCACCCACCCCGCTTCTGGCTGGCAGATTGCAGGAGCCACTTGACTCTACTAAACCAGCCCGACTCGGCACTGGTGCCACCTTTCATCTGGGAACCATCCTGCGTATCGTGGATTTTCAGGAGCCAGCCGGCCACTCCCAATCACAGGGCCCCAAACACAAACTATGGTCCTTTTCCCTGGCAAACAAAACTCACTCACCCCGCTTCCGCCTGGCAGATTGCAGAAGCCACATGGCTCTATCAAACCCGCCGAATTCGGTACTGGTGCCCCCTTGGGTCTGGGAACCATCCTACATATCGTGGATTTTCAGGACCAGCCGGCCACTCCCAGCCACAGGCCCCCAAACCCAAACTACGGCCCTATTCCCTGGTAGTAAAACTGACCTGCCCATCTTCTGGCTGGCAGATTGCAGGAGCCACTTGGCTCTATCAAACCAGCCAAACTTGTCACTGGTGCTACCTTTCATCTGGGAACCATCCGGCGTATCGTGGATTTTCAGGAGCCAGCCGGCCAGTCCCAGTCACTGACCCCCGGGCAAAAACCACGGCCCTTTTCCCTGGCAAACAAAACTCACCCGCCCCGCTTCTGGCTGGCAGATTGCAGGAGACACTTGGCTCTATCAAACCACCTCGACTTGGCCGTGGTGCCAACTTGTGTCTGGGAATCATCCTGCGTATTGTGGATTTTCAGGAGCCAGCCTGCGACTCCAAGCCACAGGCTCCCAAACACAAACTACAGCCCTTTTCCCTGGAAGTAAAACATACCTGCCCATCTTCTGGCTGGCAGATTGCAGGAGCCACTTGGCTCTATCAAACCAGCCCAATTCGGCAGTGGTGCCCCCGTGGGTCTGGGAACCATCCTGCGTATCGTGGATTTTCAGGACCAGCCGGCCACTCGCAGCCACAGGCCCCAGAAAACCAACCACAGCCCTTTTCCTTGGCAAACAAAACACATCCACCCCGCTTCTGGCTGGCAGATTGCCGGAGCCACTTGGTACTACCAAACCAGCCCGACTTGCCACTGGTGCCACGTTCCAACTGGGAACCATCCTGCATATCGTGGATTTTCAGGAGCCAGCCGGCCATTCCCAGCCACAGGCCCCCAACACAAACCACGGCCCTTTTCCCTGGAAACAAAACTCACCCGCCCTGCTTCTGGCTGGCAGATTGCAGGAGCCACTTGACTCTATTAAACCAGCCTGACTCGGCACTGGTGCCCCCTTCTGTCTGGGAACCATCCTGCGCGGCGTGGATTTTAAGGAGCCAGCCGGACACTCCCAGCCACAGGTCCCCGAAAACAAACCACGGCCCTTTTCCCTGGCAAACAAAACTCACCCACCCCGCTTCTGGCTGGCAGATTGCAGGAGCCACTTGACTCTACGAAACCAGCCCGACTCGGCACTGGTGCCACCTTTCATCTGGGAACAGACCTGCGTATCGTGGATTTTCAGGAGGCAGCCGGCCACTCCTAGCCACAGGGCCGAAAACAAAAATAGGGTACTTTTCCCTGGAAGTAAAACTGACCTGCCCATCTTCTGGCTGGCAGATTGCAGGAGCCACTTGTCTCTATCAAACCAGCACAACTTGGCACTGGTGCCACCTTTCATCTGGGAACCATCCTGCGTATCGTGGATTTTCAGGAGCCAGCCGGCCCCTCCCAACCACAGGGCCCCAAACACAAACTATGGTCCTTTTCCCTGGCAAACAAAACTCACTCACCCCGCTTCCGCCTGGCAGATTGCAGGAGCCACATGGCTCTATCAAACTCGCCGAATTCGGTACTGGTGCCCCCTTGGGTCTGGGAACCATCCTACATATCGTGGATTTTCAGGACCAGCCGGCCATTCCCAGCCACAGACCCCCAAACCCAAACTACGGCCCTATTCCCTGGAAGTAAAACTGACCTGCCCATCTTCTGGCTGGCAGATTGCAGGAGCCACTTGGCTCTATCAAACCAGCCAAACTTGTCACTGGTGCTACCTTTCATCTGGGAACCATCCTGCGTATCGTGGATTTTCAGGAGCCAGCCGGCCAGTCCCAGTCACTGACCCCCGGGGAAAAACCACGGCCCTTTTCCCTGGGAAACAAAACTCACCCGCCCCGCTTTTGGCTGGCAGATTGCAGGAGACACTTGGCTCTATCAAACCACCTCGACTTGGCCGTGGTGCCAACTTGTGTCTGGGAATCATCCTGCGTATTGTGGATTTTCAGGAGCCAGCCTGCGACTCCAAGCCACAGGCTCCCAAACACAAACTACAGCCCTTTTCCCTGGAAGTAAAACATACCTGCCCATCTTCTGGCTGGCAGATTGCAGGAGCCACTTGGCTCTATCAAACCAGCCCAATTCGGCAGTGGTGCCCCCGTGGGTCTGGGAACCATCCTGTGTATCGTGGATTGTCAGGACCAGCCGGGCACTCGCAGCCACAGGCCCCAGAAAACCAACCACAGCCCTTTTCCTTGGCAAACAAAACACATCCACCCCGCTTCTGGCTGGCAGATTGCCGGAGCCACTTGGTACTACCAAACCAGCCCGACTTGCCACTGGTGCCACGTTCCAACTGGGAACCATCCTGCATATCGTGGATTTTCAGGAGCCAGCCGGCCATTCCCAGCCACAGGCCCCCAACACAAACCACGGCCCTTTTCCCTGGAAACAAAACTCACCCGCCCTGCTTCTGGCTGGCAGATTGCAGGAGCCACTTGACTCTATTAAACCAGCCTGACTCGGCACTGGTGCCCCCTTGTGTCTGGGAACCATCCTGCGCGGTGTGGATTTTAAGGAGCCAGCCGGACACTCCCAGCCACAGGTCCCCGAAAACAAACCACGGCCCTTTTCCCTGGCAAACAAAACTCACCCACCCCGCTTCTGGCTGGCAGATTGCAGGAGCCACTTGACTCTACTAAACCAGCCCGACTCGGCACTGGTGCCACCTTTCATCTGGGAACAGACCTGCGTATCGTGGATTTTCAGGAGGCAGCCGGCCACTCCTAGCCACAGGGCCCAAAACAAAAAGTAGGGTACTTTTCCCTGGAAGTAAAACTGACCTGCCCATCTTCTGGCTGGCAGATTGCAGGAGCCACTTGTCTCTATCAAACCAGCACAACTTGGCACTGGTGCCACCTTTCATCTGGGAACCATCCTGCGTATCGTGGATTTTCAGGAGCCAGCCGGCCACTCCCAGCCACAAGCCCCCAAACAAAAACCAGAGCCCTTTACCCTGGGAGTAAAACATACCTTCCCATCTTCTGGCTGGCAGATTGCAGGAGCCACTTGGTACACCCAAACCAGCCTAATTCGGCAGTGGTGCCCCCGTGGGTCTGGGAACCATCCTGCACGGCGTGGATTTCAAGGAGCCAGCCGGACATTCCCAGCCACAGGCCCCAGAAAACCAACCACAGCCCTTTTCCTTGGCAAACAAAACGCACCCACCCCGCTTCTGGCTGGCAGATTGCAGGAGACACTTGCCTCTATCAAACCAGCCCGATTCGGCACTGGTGCCACCATTCATCTGGGAACCATCCTGTGTAGCGTGGATTTTCAGTAGCCAGCCGACCACTCCAACCACAGGCCCCCATACAAAAACTACGGCCCTTTTCCCTGGAAGTAATACTGACCGGCCCATCTTCTGGCTGGCAGATTGCAGGAGCCACTTGGTACTACCAAACCAACCCGACTTACCACTGGTGCCACCTTTCATATGAGAACCATCCTGCGTATCGTGGATTTTTCAGGAGCCAGCCGGCCACTCCTACCCACAGGGCCCCAAACCAAATTATGGTACTTTTCCCTGGAAGTAAAATTGACCTACCCATCTTCTGGCTGGCAGATTGCAGGAGCCACTTGGCTCTATCAAAAGAGCACAACTTGGCACTTGTGCCACCTTTCATCTGGGAACCATCCTGCGTATCGTGGACTTTCAGGAGCCAGCCGGCCACTCCCAGCCACAGGCCCCCAACACAAACCATGGCCTTTTTCCCTGGCAAACAAAACTCACCCGCCCCGCTTATGGCTGGCAGATTGCAGGAGCCACATGGCTCTATCAAACCACCTCGACTTGGCCGTGGTGCCAACTTTTGTCTGGGAACCATCCTGCGTATCGTGGATTTTCAGGAGCCAGCCGGCCACTCCCAGCCACAGGCCCCCAAACAAAAACTACGGCCCTTTTACCTGGAAGTAAAACCAACCTGCCCATCTTCTGGCTGGCAGATTGCAGGAGCCACTTGGTACTATCAAACCACCCCGACTTGTCACTACTGCCAGCTTTCATCTGGCAACCATCAAGTGCCGCGGGGATTTAAGGTAGCCAGGCGGCCATTTCCAGCCACAGGCCCCCGAAAACAAACCACGGCCCTTTTCCCAAGCAACCAAAACTCACCCATCCCGCTTCTGGCAGGCAGATTGGAGGAGACACTTGGCTCTATCAAACCACCTCGACTTGGCACTGGTGCCACCTTTCATCTGGCAACCATCCTGCGTATCGTGGATTTTCAGGAGCCAGCCGGCCACTCCCAGACACAGGCCCCCAAACACATACCACGGCCCTTTTCCCTCGAAAAAAACCTCAGCTGCCCGGCTTCTGGATGGTAGATTAGAGGAGCCAATTTGTACTATCAGACCAGTCCGACTTGGCGTGGTGCCACCTTGGGTCTGGGAATCATCCTGCGTATGATGGATTTTCAAGGTCCAGCCGGCCACTCCCAGCCACAGGCCCCCAAACAAAATCTACGACCCTTTTCCCTGGAAGTAACACGGACTTGCCCATCTTCTGGCTGGCAGATTGCATGAGACACTTGGCTCTATCAAACCAGCCCGACTTGGCACTTTTGCCACGTTTCATCTGGGAACCATCCTGCGTATCGTGGATTTTCAGGAGCCAGCCGGCCACTCCCAGACACAGATCCCCGAAAACAAACCACGGCCTTTTTCCCTGGAAAACAAAACTCAGCCACCCCGCTTCTGGCTGGCAGATTGCAGGAGCCTCTTCCCTCTATTAAACCAGCCCGACTTGGCACTGGTGCCCCCTTGGGTATAGGAACCATCCTGCCTATCGTGGATTCTCAGAAGCCATCCGGCCACTCCAACCACAGGCTCCCAAACACAAACCACGGCCCTTTTCCCTTGCAAACAAAAATAACCCGCCACGCTTCTGCCTGGCAGATTGCAGGAGCCACTTGGCTCTATCAAACCAGCCCGACTTGGCACTGGTGGCTCTTTGGGTCTGGGAACCATCCTGCGCTGCGTGCATTTTCAGGAGTCAGCCGGCCATTCCCCGCCACAGGCCCCCAAACACAAACTACTACCCTTTTCCCAGGAAGTAAAACTGACCTGCCCATCTTCTGGCTGGCAGCTTGCAGGAGGCACTTGGCTCTATCAAACAAGCACGACTTGGCACTGGTGTCACCTTTCATCTGGGAACCATCCTGCGTATCGTGGATTTTCAGGAGCCAGCCGGACTTTCCCAGCCACAGGCCCCCAGCACAAACCACGGCCCTTTTCCCTGGAAACAAAACTCACCCGCCCTGCTTCTGGCTGGCAGATTGCAGGAGCCACTTGACTCTATTAAACCAGCCTGACTCGGCACTGGTGCCCCCTTGTGTCTGGGAACCATCCTGCGCGGCGTGGATTTTAAGGAGCCAGCCGGACACTCCCAGCCACAGGACCCCGAAAACAAACCACGGCCATTTTCCCTGGCAAACAAAACTCACCCACCCCGCCTCTGGCTGGGAGATTGCAGGCGCCACTTGACTCTACTAAACCAACCCGACTCGGCACTGGTGCCACCTTTCATCTGGGAACAATCCTGCGTATCGTGGATTTTCAGGAGCCAGCCGGCCACTCCTAGCCACAGGGCCCCAAACAAAATCTATGGTACTTTTCCCTGGAAGTAAAATTGACCTGCCCATCTTCTGGCTGGCAGATTGCAGGAGCCACTTGGCTCTATCAAACCAGCACAACTTGGCACTGGTGCCACCTTTCATCTGGGAACCATCCTGCGTATCGTGGATTTTCAGGAGCCAGCCGGCCACTCCCAGCCACAGGCCCCCAATCACAATCTACGGCCCTTATCCCTGAAAGTAAAACTGACCTGCCCATCTTCTGGCTGGCAGATTGCAGGAGCCACTTGGCTCTATCAAACCCGCCCGACTTGGCACTGGTGCCACCTTTCATCTGGGAACCATCCTGCGTATCGTGGATTTTCAGGAGCCAGCCGGGCAGTCCCAGTCACTGACCCCCGGGCAAAAACCACGGCCCTTTTCCCGGGAAAACAAAACTCACCCGCCCCGCTTCTGGCTGGCAGATTGCAGGAGACACTTGGCTCTATCAAACCACCTCGACTTGGCCGTGGTGCCAACTTGGGTCTGGGAATCATCCTGCGTATTGTGGATTTTCAGGAGCCAGCCGGCCACTCCCAGCCACAGTCTCCCAAACACAAACTACGGCCCATTTCCCTGGAAGTAAAAACAACCTGCCCATCTTCTGGCTGGCAGACTGCTGGAGCCACTTGGTACTATCAAACCAGCCAGACTTGTCACTACTGCCAGCTCTAATCTGGGAACCATCGTGTGCGGCGTGGATTTAAGGGAGCCAGGCGGCCATTTCCAGCCACAGGCCCCCGAAAAAAAACCACGGCCCTTTTCCCTTGCAAACAAAACTCACGCATCCTGCTTCTGGCTGGCAGATTGCAGGAGCCACTTGGCTCTATCAAACCAGCCCGACTTGGCACTGGTGCCACCTTTCTTCTGGCAACCATCCTGCGTATCGTGGATTTTCAGGAGCCAGCCGGCCACTCCCAGACACAGGCCCCCAAACACATACCACGGCCCTTTTCCCTCGAAAAAATCCTCAGCTGCCCGGCTTCTGGATGGTAGATTAGAGGAGCCAATTTGTACTATCAGACCAGTTCGACTTGGCGTGGTGCCACCTTGGGTCTGGGAATCATCCTGCGTATGGTGGATTTTCAAGGTCCAGCCGGCCACTCCCAGCCACAGGCCCCCAAACAAAATCTACGACCCTTTTCCCTGGAAGTAACACGGACTTGCCCATCTTCTGGCTGGCAGATTGCATGAGACACTTGGCTCTATCAAACCAGCTCCACTTGGCACTTGTGCCACGTTTCATCTGGGAACCATCCTGCGTATCGTGGATTTTCAGGATCCAGCCGGCCACTCCCAGACACAGATCCCCGAAAACAAACCACGGCCCTTTTCCCTGGAAAACAAAACTCAGCCACCCCGCTTCTGGCTGGCAGATTGCAGGAGCCACTTCCCTCTATCAAACCAGCCCGACTTGGCACTGGTGCCCCCTTGGGTATAGGAACCATCCTGCCTATCGTGGATTCTCAGAAGCCATCCGGCCACTCCAACCAGAGGCTCCCAAACACATACCACGGCCCTTTTCCCTCGAAAAAAACCTCAGCTGCCCGGCTTCTGGATGGTAGATTACAGGAGCCAATTTGTACTATCAGCCTAGTCCGACTTTGCACTGGTGCCGCCTTGGGTCTGGGAACCATCCTGCATATGGTGGATTTTCAGGGTCCAGCCGGCCACTCCAAGCCACAGGCTCCAAAACACAAACCACGGCCCTTTTCCCTGGAAGTTAAACTGACCTGCCCATCTTCTGGCTGTCAGATTGCAGGACCCACTTGGCTCTATCAAACCAGCCCGACTTGGCACTGGTGCCCCCTTGGGTCTGAGAACCATCCTGGGCTGCGTGGATTTTCAGGAGCCAGCCGGCCACTCCCAGCCACAGGCCCCCAAACAAAATCTACGACCCATTTCCCTGGAAGTAACCTGGACTTGCCCATCTTCTGGCTGGCAGATTGCAGGAGCCACTTGGCTCAATCAAACCAGTCCGACTCGGCACTGGTGCCACCTTTTATCTGGGAACCATCCTGCGAATCGTGGATTTTCAGGAGCCAGCCGGCCACTCCCAGCCACAGGCCCCCAAACACAATCTACGACCCTTTTCCCTGGAAGTAACCCGGACTTGCCCATCTTCTGGCTGGCAGATTGCAGGAGCCACTTGGCTCTATCATACCAGCCCGACTTGGCACTGGTGCCACGTTTCATCTGGGAACCATCCTGCGTATCGTGGATTTTCAGGAGCCAGCCGGCCACTCCCAGACACAGATCCCCGAAAACAAACCACGGCCCTTTTCCCTGGAAAACAAAACTCAGCCACCCCGCTTCTGGCTGGCAGATTGCAGGAGCCACTTCCCTCTATCAAACCAGCCCGACTTGGCACTGGTGCCCCCTTGGGTATAGGAACCATCCTGCCTATCGTGGATTCTCAGAAGCCATCCGGCCACTCCAACCAGAGGCTCCCAAACACATACCACGGCCCTTTTCCCTCGAAAAAAACCTCAGCTGCCCGGCTTCTGGATGGTAGATTACAGGAGCCAATTTGTACTATCAGCCTAGTCCGACTTTGCACTGGTGCCGCCTTGGGTCTGGGAACCATCCTGCATATGGTGGATTTTCAGGGTCCAGCCGGCCACTCCAAGCCACAGGCTCCAAAACACAAACCACGGCCCTTTTCCCTGGAAGTTAAACTGACCTGCCCATCTTCTGGCTGTCAGATTGCAGGACCCACTTGGCTCTATCAAACCAGCCCGACTTGGCACTGGGGCCCCCTTGGGTCTGAGAACCATCCTGGGCTGCGTGGATTTTCAGGAGCCAGCCGGCCACTCCCAGCCACAGGCCCCCAAACAAAATCTACGACCCATTTCCCTGGAAGTAACCCGGACTTGCCCATCTTCTGGCTGGCAGATTGCAGGAGCCACTTGGCTCAATCAAACCAGTCCGACTCGGCACTGGTGCCACCTTTTATCTGGGAACCATCCTGCGAATCGTGGATTTTCAGGAGCCAGCCGGCCACTCCCAGCCACAGGCCCCCAAACACAATCTACGACCCTTTTCCCTGGAAGTAACCCGGACTTGCCCATCTTCTGGCCTGCAGATTGCAGGAGCCACTTGGCTCTATCATACCAGCCCGACTTGGCACTGGTGCCACGTTTCATCTGGGAACCATCCTGCGTATCGTGGATTTTCAGGAACCAGGTGGCCACTCCCAGACCCAGGTCCCCGAACACAAACCACGGCCCTTTTCCCTCGCAAACAAAACTCACCCACCCCGCTTCTGGCTGGCAGATTGCAGGAGCCACTTCCCTCTATCAAACAAGCCCGGCTTGGCGCTGGTGCCCCCTTCGGTATAGGAACCATCCTGAGTATCGTGGATTTTAAGCAGCCAGCCGGCCACTCCAACCACAGGCTCCCTAACACAAACCACGGCCCTTTTCACTGGCAAACAAAACTAACCCGCCACGCTTCCGCCTGGCAGATTGCAGGAGCCACTTGGCTCTATCAAACCAGCCCGACTCGGCACTGGTGCCGCCTTGGGTCTGGGAACCATCCTGCGCTGCGTGGATTTTCAGGAGCCAGCCGGCCACTCCCAGCCACAGGCCCCCAAACAAAAACTACGACCCTTTTCCCTGGAAGTAAAACTGACCTGCCCATCTTCTGGCTGGCAGATTGCAGGAGCCACATGGCTCTATCAAAACGTCCGACTCGGACCCGCTGCCACCTTTCATCTGGGAACCATCCTGCGAATCGTGGATTTTCAGGAGCCAGTCGGCCACTCCCAGCCACAGGCCCCCAAAAACAAACTACGACCCTTTTCCCTGGAAGTAACACGGACTTGCCCATGTTCTGGCTGGCAGATTTCAGGAGCCACTTGGCTCTATCAAACCAGCCTGACTTGGCCTTGGTGCCGCCTTTCATCTGGGAACCATCCTGCGTATTGTGGATTTTCAGGAACCAGCCGGCCATTCCCAGCAACAGGCCCCCGAACACAAACCACGGCCCTTTTCCCTGGCAAACAAAACTCACCCGCCCCGCTTCTGGCTGGCAGATTGCAGGAGCCACTTGGCTCTATCAAAGCAGCCGACTTGGCACTGGTGCCCCCTTGGGTCTAGGAACCATCCTGCATACCGTGGATTTTCAGGAGACAGCCGGCCACTCCCAGACACAGGCCCCCAAACACAAACTACGACCCTTTTCCCTGGAAGTAACCCGGACTTGCCCATCTTCTGGCTGGCAGATTGCAGGAGCCACTTGGCTCTATCATACCAGCCCGACTTGGCACTGGTGGCTCTTTGGGTCTGGGAACCATCCTGCGCTGCGTGGATTTTCAGGAGCCAGCCGGACATTCCCCGCCACAGGCCCCCAAACACAAACTACTACCCTTTTCCCAGGAAGTAAAACTGACCTGCCCATCTTCTGGCTGGCAGATTGCAGGAGGCACTTGGCTCTATCAAACCAGCACGACTTGGCACTGGTGCCACCTTTCATCTGGGAACCATCCTGCGTATCGTGGATTTTCAGGAGCCAGCCGGCCATTCCCAGCCACAGGCCCCCAACACAAACTACGGCCCTTTTCCCTGGCAAAGAAATCTCACCCGCCCTGCTTCTGGCTGGCAGATTGCAGGAGCCACTTGACTCTATTAAACCAGCCTGACTCGGCACTGGTGCCCCCTTGTGTCTGGAAACCATCCTGCGCGGCGTGGATTTTAAGGAGCCAGCCGGACACTCCCAGCCACAGGTCCCCGAAAACAAACCACGGCCATTTTCCCTGGAAAACAAAACTCACCCACCCCGCTTCTGGCTGGCAGATTGCAGGAGCCACTTGACTCTACTAAACCAGCCCGACTCGGCACTGGTGCGACCTTTCATCTGGGAACAATCCTGCGTATCGTGGATTTTCAGGAGCCAGCTGTCCACTCCTAGCCACAGGGCCCCAAACAAAAACTATGGTACTTTTCCCTGGAAGTAAAATTGACCTGCCCATCTTCTGGCTGGCAGATTGCAGGAGCCACATGGCTCTATCAAACCAGCATGACTTGGCACTGGTGCCACCTTTCATCTTGGAACCATCCTGCGTATCGTGGGTTTTCAGGAGCCAGCCGGCCACTGCCAGACACAGGCCCCCCACACAAACCACGGCCCTTTTCCCTGGAAAACAAAACTCACCCACCCGGCCTCTGGCTGGCAGATTGCAGGAGCCACTTGGCTCTATTAAACCAGCCCGACTCGGCACTGGTGCCACCTTTCATCTGGGAACCATCCTGCGTATCGTGGATTTTCAGGATCCAGCCGGCCACTCCAAACCACAGGGCCCCAAACACAAACTATGGTCCTTTTCCCTGGCAAACAAAACTCACCCACCCCGCTTCTGGCGGGCAGATTGCAGGAGCCACATGGCTCTATCAAAGCAGCCGAATTCGGCACTGGTGCCCCCTTGGGTCTGGGAAGCATCCTGCATATCGTGGATTTTCAGGAGCCAGCCGGCCACTCCCAGCCACAGGCCCCCAATCACAATCTACGGCCCTTATCCCTGAAAGTAAAACTGACCTGCCCATCTTCTGGCTGGCAGATTGCAGGAGCCACTTGGCTCTATCAAACCAGCCCGACTTGGCACTGGTGCCACCTTTCATCTGGGAACCATCCTGCGTATCGTGGATTTTCAGGAGCCAGCCGGCCAGTCCCAGTCACTGACCCCCGGGCAAAAACCACGGCCCTTTTCCCGGGAAAACAAAACTCACCCGCCCCGCTTCTGGCTGGCAGATTGCAGGAGACACTTGGCTCTATCAAACCACCTCGACTTGGCCGTGGTGCCAACTTGGGTCTGGGAATCATCCTGCGTATTGTGGATTTTCAGGAGCCAGCCGGCCACTCCCAGCCACAGTCTCCCAAACACAAACTACGGCCCATTTCCCTGGAAGTAAAAACAACCTGCCCATCTTCTGGCTGGCAGACTGCAGGAGCCACTTGGTACTATCAAACCAGCCAGACTTGTCACTACTGCCAGCTCTAATCTGGGAACCATCGTGTGCGGCGTGGATTTAAGGGAGCCAGGCGGCCATTTCCAGCCACAGGCCCCCGAAAAAAAACCACGGCCCTTTTCCCTTGCAAACAAAACTCACGCATCCTGCTTCTGGCTGGCAGATTGCAGGAGCCACTTGGCTCTATCAAACCAGCCCGACTTGGCACTGGTGCCACCTTTCATCTGGCAACCATCCTGCGTATCGTGGATTTTCAGGAGCCAGCCGGCCACTCCCAGACACAGGCCCCCAAACACATACCACGGCCCTTTTCCCTCGAAAAAAACCTCAGCTGCCCGGCTTCTGGATGGTAGATTACAGGAGCCAATTTGTACTATCAGACCAGTTCGACTTGGCGTGGTGCCACCTTGGGTCTGGGAATCATCCTGCGTATGGTGGATTTTCAAGGTCCAGCCGGCCACTCCCAGCCACAGGCCCTCAAACAAAATCTACGACCCTTTTCCCTGGAAGTAACACGGACTTGCCCATCTTCTGGCTGGCAGATTGCATGAGACACTTGGCTCTATCAAACCAGCTCGACTTGGCACTTGTGCCACGTTTCATCTGGGAACCATCCTGCGTATCGTGGATTTTCAGGAGCCAGCCGGCCACTCCCAGACACAGATCCCCGAAAACAAACCACGGCCCTTTTCCCTGGAAAACAAAACTCAGCCACCCCGCTTCTGGCTGGCAGATTGCAGGAGCCACTTCCCTCTATCAAACCAGCCCGACTTGGCACTGGTGCCCCCTTGGGTATAGGAACCATCCTGCCTATCGTGGATTCTCAGAAGCCATCCGGCCACTCCAACCAGAGGCTCCCAAACACATACCACGGCCCTTTTCCCTCGAAAAAAACCTCAGCTGCCCGGCTTCTGGATGGTAGATTACAGGAGCCAATTTGTACTATCAGCCTAGTCCGACTTTGCACTGGTGCCGCCTTGGGTCTGGGAACCATCCTGCATATGGTGGATTTTCAGGGTCCAGCCGGCCACTCCAAGCCACAGGCTCCAAAACACAAACCACGGCCCTTTTCCCTGGAAGTAAAACTGACCGGCCCATCTTCTGGCTGTCAGATTGCAGGACCCACTTGGCTCTATCAAACCAGTCCGACTTGGCACTGGGGCCCCCTTGGGTCTGAGAACCATCCTGGGCTGCGTGGATTTTCAGGAGCCAGCCGGCCACTCCCAGCCACAGGCCCCCAAACAAAATCTACGACCCATTTCCCTGGAAGTAACCCGGACTTGCCCATCTTCTGGCTGGCAGATTGCAGGAGCCACTTGGCTCAATCAAACCAGTCCGACTCGGCACTGGTGCCACATTTCATCTGGGAACCATCCTGCGAATCGTGGATTTTCAGGAGCCAGCCGGCCACTCCCAGCCACAGGCCCCCAAACACAATCTACGACCCTTTTCCCTGGAAGTAACCCGGACTTGACCATCTTCTGGCTGGCAGATTGCAGGAGCCACCTGGCTCTATCATACCAGCCCGACTTGGCACTGGTGCCACGTTTCATCTGGGAACCATCCTGCGTATCGTGGATTTTCAGGAACCAGGTGGCCACTCCCAGACCCAGGTCCCCGAACACAAACCACGGCCCTTTTCCCTCGCAAACAAAACTCACCCACCCCGCTTCTGGCTGGCAGATTGCAGGAGCCACTTCCCTCTATCAAACCAGCCCGACTTGGCACTGGTGCCCCCTTCGGTATAGGAACCATCCTGAGTATCGTGGATTTTAAGCAGCCAGCCGGCCACTCCAACCACAGGCTCCCTAACACAAACCACGGCCCTTTTCACTGGCAAACAAAACTAACCCGCCACGCTTCCGCCTGGCAGATTGCAGGAGCCACTTGGCTCTATCAAACCAGCCCGACTCGGCACTGGTGCCGCCTTGGGTCTGGGAACCATCCTGCGCTGCGTGGATTTTCAGGAGCCAGCCGGCCACTCCCAGCCACAGGCGCCCAAACAAAAACTACGACCCTTTTCCCTGGAAGTTAAACTGACCTGCCCATCTTCTGGCTGGCAGATTGCAGGAGCCACTTGGCTCTATCAAAACGTCCGACTCGGACCCGCTGCCACCTTTCATCTGGGAACCATCCTGCGAATCGTGTATTTTCAGTAGCCAGTCGGCCACTCCCAGCCACAGGCCCCCAAAAACAAACTACGACCCTTTTCCCTGGAAGTAACACGGACTTGCCCATGTTCTGGCTGGCAGATTTCAGGAGCCACTTGGCTCTATCAAACCAGCCTGACTTGGCCTTGGTGCCGCCTTTCATCTGGGAACCATCCTGCGTATTGTGGATTTTCAGGAACCAGCCGGCCATTCCCAGCAACACGCCCCCGAACACAAACCACGGCCCTTTTCCCTGGCAAACAAAACTCACCCGCCCCGCTTCTGGCTGGCAGATTGCAGGAGCCACTTGGCTCTATCAAAGCAGCCGACTTGGCACTGGTGCCCCCTTGGGTCTAGGAACCATCCTGCATATCGTGGATTTTCAGGAGACAGCCGGCCACTCCCAGACACAGGCCCCCAAACACAAACTAGGGCCTTTTTCCCTGGAACTAAAACTGACCTGCCCATCTTCTGGCTGGCAGATTGCAGGAGCCACTTGACTCAATCAAACCAGCCCGACTCTGCACTGGTGCCACCGTTCATCTGGGAACCATCCTGCGTATCGTGGATTTTCAGGAGCCAACCGGCCACTCCCAGACACAGGCCCCCAAACTCAAACTACGACCCTTTTCCCTGGAAGTAACCCGGACTTGCCCATCTTCTGGCTGGCAGATTGCAGGAGCCACTTGGCTCTATCATACCAGCCCGACTTGGCACTGGTGCCACGTTTCATCTGGGAACCATCCTGCATATCGTGGATTTTCAGGAACCAGGCGGCCACTCCCAGACCCAGGTCCCCGAACACAAACCACGGCCCTTTTCCCTCGCAAACAAAACTCACCCACCCGGCTTCTGGCTGGCAGATTGCAGGAGCCACTTCCCTCTATCAAACCAGCCCGACTTGGCACTGGTGGCTCTTTGGGTCTGGGAACCATCCTGCGCTGCGTGGATTTTCAGGAGCCATCCGGCCATTCCCCGCCACAGGCCCCCAAACACAAACTACTACCCTTTTCCCAGGAAGTAAAACTGACCTGCCAATCTTCTGGCTGGCAGATTGCAGGAGGCACTTGGCTCTATGAAACCAGCACGACTTGGCACTGGTGCCACCTTTCATCTGGGAACCATCCTGCGTATCGTGGATTTTCAGGAGCCAGCCGGCCATTCCCAGCCACAGGCCCCCAACACAAACTACGGCCCTTTTCCCTGGCAAAGAAATCTCACCCGCCCTGCTTCTGGCTGGCAGATTGCAGGAGCCACTTGACTCTATTAAACCAGCCTGACTCGGCACTGGTGCCCCCTTGTGTCTGGAAACCATCCTGCGCGGCGTGGATTTTAAGGAGCCAGCCGGACACTCCCAGCCACAGGTCCCCGAAAACAAACCACGGCCATTTTCCCTGGCAAACAAAACTCACCCACCCCGCTTCTGGCTGGCAGATTGCAGGAGCCACTTGACTCTACTAAACCAGCCCGACTCGGCACTGGTGCGACCTTTCATCTGGGAACAATCCTGCGTATCGTGGATTTTCAGGAGCCAGCCGGCCACTCCTAGCCACAGGGCCCCAAACAAAAACTATGGTACTTTTCCCTGGAAGTAAAATTGACCTGCCCATCTTCTGGCTGGCATATTGCAGGAGCCACTTGGCTCTATCAAACCAGCATGACTTGGCACTGGTGCCACCTTTCATCTTGGAACCATCCTGCGTATCGTGGATTTTCAGGAGCCAGCCGGCCACTGCCAGACAGAGGCCCCCCACACAAACCACGGCCCTTTTCCCTGGAAAACAAAACTCACCCACCCCGCCTCTGGCTGGCAGATTGCAGGAGCCACTTGGCTCTATTAAACCAGCCCGACTCGGCACTGGTGCCACCTTTCATCTGGGAACCATCCTGCGTATCGTGGATTTTCAGGATCCAGCCGGCCACTCCAAACCACAGGGCCCCAAACACAAACTATGGTCCTTTTCCCTGGCAAACAAAATTCACCCACCCCGCTTCTTGCGGGCAGATTGCAGGAGCCACATGGCTCTATCAAAGCAGCCGAATTCGGCACTGGTGCCCCCTTGGGTCTGGGAAGCCTCCTGCATATCGTGGATTTTCAGGAGCCAGCCGGCCACTCCCAGCCACAGGCCCCCAATCACAATCTACGGCCCTTATCCCTGAAAGTAAAACTGACCTGCCCATCTTCTGGCTGGCAGATTGCAGGAGCCACTTGGCTCTATCAAACCAGCCCGACTTGGCACTGGTGCCACCTTTCATCTGGGAACCATCCTGCGTATCGTGGATTTTCAGGAGCCAGCCGGCCAGTCCCAGTCACTGACCCCCGGGCAAAAACCACGGCCCTTTTCCCGGGAAAACAAAACTCACCCGCCCCGCTTCTGGCTGGCAGATTGCAGGAGCCACTTGGCTCTATCAAACCACCTCGACTTGGCCGTGGTGCCAACTTGGGTCTGGGAATCATCCTGCGTATTGTGGATTTTCAGGAGCCAGCCGGCCACTCCCAGCCACAGTCTCCCAAACACAAACTACGGCCCATTTCCCTGGAAGTAAAACCAACCTGCCCATCTTCTGGCTGGCAGATTGCAGGAGCCACTTGGTACTATCAAACCAGCCAGACTTGTCACTACTGCCAGCTCTAATCTGGGAACCATCGTGTGCGGCGTGGATTTAAGGGAGCCAGGCGGCCATTTCCAGCCACAGGCCCCTGAAAACAAACCACGGCCCTTTTCCCTTGCAAACAAAACTCACGCATCCTGCTTCTGGCTGGCAGATTGCAGGAGCCACTTGGCTCTATCAAACCACCTCGACTTGGCACTGGTGCCACCTTTCATCTGGCAACCATCCTGCGTATCGTGGATTTTCAGGAGCCAGCCGGCCACTCCCAGACACAGGCCCCCAAACACATACCACGGCCCTTTTTCCTCGAAAAAAACCTCAGCTGCCCGGCTTCTGGATGGTAGATTACAGGAGCCAATTTGTACTATCAGACCAGTCCGACTTTGCACTGGTGCCGCCTTGGGTCTGGGAACCATCCTGCATATGGTGGATTTTCAGGGTCCAGCCGGCCACTCCAAGCCACAGGCTCCAAAACACAAACCACGGCCCTTTTCCCTGGAAGTTAAACTGACCTGCCCATCTTCTGGCTGTCAGATTGCAGGACCCACTTGGCTCTATCAAACCAGCACGACTTGGCACTGGTGCCCCCTTGGGTCTGAGAACCATCCTGGGCTGCGTGGATTTTCAGGAGCCAGCCGGCCACTCCCAGCCACAGGCCCCCAAACAAAATCTACGTCCCATTTCCCTGGAAGTAACCCGGACTTGCACATCTTCCGGCTGACAGATTGCAGGGGCCACTTGGCTCTATAATACCAGCCCGACTTGGCACTGGTGCCACGTTTCATCTGGGAACCATCCTGCGTATCGTGGATTTTCAGGAACCAGCCGGCCACTCCCAGACCCAGGTCCCCGAACACAAACCACGGCCCTTTTCACTGGCAAACAAAACTAACCCGCCACGCTTCCGCCTGGCAGATTGCAGGAGCCACTTGGCTCTATCAAACCAGCCTGACTTTGCACTGGTGCCGCCTTGGGTCTGGGAACCATCCTGCGCTGCGTGGATTTTCAGGAGCCAGCCGGCCACTCCCAGCCACAGGCCCCCAAACACAAACTACGACCCTTTTCCCTGGAAGTAAAACTGACCTGCCCATCTTCTGGCTGGCAGATTGCAGGAGCCACTTGGCTCTATCAAAAAGTCCGACTCGGACCCGCTGCCACCTTTCATCTGGGAACCATCCTGCGAATCGTGGATTTTCAGGAGCCAGCCGGCCACTCCCAGCCACAGGCCCCCAAAAACAAACTACGACCCTTTTCCCTGGAAGTAACACGGACTTGCCCATGTTCTGGCTGGCAGATTTCAGGAGCCACTTGGCTCTATCAAACCAGCCTGACTTGGCCTTGGTGCCGCCTTTCATCTCGGAACCATCCTGCGTATTGTGGATTTTCAGGAACCAGCCGGCCATTCCCAGCAACAGGCCCCCGAACACAAACCACGGCCCTTTTCCCTGGCAATCAAAACTCACCCGCCCCGCTTCTGGCTGGCAGATTGCAGGAGCCACTTGGCTCTATCAAAGCAGCCGACTTGGCACTGGTGCCCCCTTGGGTCTAGGAACCATCCTGCATATCGTGGATTTTCAGGAGACAGCCGGCCACTCCCAGACACAGGCCCCCAAACACAAACTACGGCCCTTTTCCCTCGAAAAAAAACTAAGCTGCCCGGCTTGTGGATGTTAGATTGCAGGAAACACTCTGTACTATCAGACCAGTCCGACTTGGAAGTGGTGCCACCTTGGGTCTGGGAATCATCCTGCGTATCGTGTATATTCAGGAGCCAGCCGGCCACTCCCAGCCACAGGCTCCCAAACACAAACCACGTCCCTTTTCCCTGGCAAACAAAACTCACCCGCCCCGCTTCTGGCTGGCAGATTGCAGGAGCCACATGGCTCTATCAAACCAGCCCGACAGGGCACTGGTGCCCCTTGGGTCTGGGAATCATCCTGCGTATCATGGATTTTCAGGAGCCAGCCGGCCACTCCCAGCCACAGGCCCCCAAACACAAACTAGGGCCCTTTTCCCTGGAAATAAAACTGACCTGCCCATCTTCTGGCTGGCAGATTGCAGGAGCCACTTGACTCAATCAAACCAGCCCGACTCTGCACTGGTGCCACCTTTCATCTGGGAACCATCCTGTGTATAGTGGATTTTCAGGAGTCAGCCGCCCACTCCCAGCCAGAGGCCCCCAAACACAAACTACGGCCCTTTTCCCTGGAAGTAAAACTGACCTGCCCATCTTCTGGCTGGCAGATTGCAGGAGCCATTTGGCTCTATCAAACCAGCCCGACTTGGCACTGGTGCTACCTTTCATCTGGGAACCATCCTGCATATCGTGGATTTTCAGGAGCCAGCCGGCCATTCCCTGCCACAGGTCCCAAAAAAAAAAACCACGGCCCTTTTCCCTGGAAAACAAAACTCACCCACCCCGCTTCTGGCTGGCAGATTGCAGGAGCCACTTGGCTCTATCAAACCACCCTGACTTGGCACGGGTGCCACCTTTCATCTGGGAACCATCCTGCATATGGTGGATTTTCAGGAGCCATCCGGCCACTCCCAGCCACTCGCACCAAAAAAAAAACCACAGCTCCTTTCCCTGGAAGTAAAACTGACCTGCCCATCTTCTTGCTGGCAGATTGCAGGAGCCACTTGGCTCTATCAAACCAGCCCGACTTGGCACTGGTGCCCCCTTGGGTCTGAGAACCATCCTGCGCTGCGTGGATTTTCAGGAGCCAGCCGGCCACTCCCAGCCACAGACTACCGAACACATACCACGGGCCTTATCCCTGGAAGTGAAACTGAACTGCTCATCTTCTGGCTGGCAGATTGCAGGAGCCACTTGGCTCTATCAAACCAGCCCGACTTGGCGCCGGTGACACCTTTCATCTGGGAACCCTCCTGCGTATCGTGGATTTTCAGGAGCCAGCCGGCCACTCCCAGCCACAGGCCCCCAAACAAAATCTACGGCCCTTTTCCCTGGAAGTAAAGCTGACCTGCCCATCTTCTGTCTGGCAGATTGCAGGAGCCACTTTGCTCTATCAAACCAGCCCGAGTTGGCATTGGTGCCACCTTTCATCTGGGAACCATCCTGCGTATCGTGGATTTTCAGGAGCCAACCGGCCACTCCCAGCCACAGGCCCCCAAACTCAAACTACGGCCCTTTTCCCTGGAAGTAAAACTGACCTGCCCATCTTCTGGCTGGCAGATTGCAGGAGCCACTTGGCTCTATCAAACCAGCACGACTTGGCACTGGTGCTACGTTTCATCTGGGAACCATCCTGCGTATCGTGGATTTTCAGGAGCAAGCCGGCCATTCCCAGACACAGGCCCCCAACACAAACCACGGCCCTTTTCCCTGGCAAACAAAACTCACCCACCCCGCTTCTGTCTGGCAGATTGCAGGAGCCACTTGGCTCTATCAAACCAGCCCGACTCTGCACTGGTGCCCCCTTGGGTCTGAGAACCATCCTGCGCTGCGTGGATTTTCAGGAGCCAGCCGGCCACTCCCAGCCACAGACTACCGAAAACATACCACGGGCCTTATCCCTGGAAGTGAAACTGAACTGCTCATCTTCTGGCTGGCAGATTGCAGGAGCCACTTGGCTCTATCAAACCAGCCCGACTTGGCGCCGGTGACACCTTTCATCTGGGAACCCTCCTGCGTATCGTGGATTTTCAGGAGCCAGCTGTCCACTCCCAGCCACAGGCCCCCAAACAAAATCTACGGCCCTTTTCCCTGGAAGTAAAGCTGACCTGCCCATCTTCTGTCTGGCAGATTGCAGGAGCCACTTTGCTCTATCAAACCAGCCCGAGTTGGCATTGGTGCCACCTTTCATCTGGGAACCATCCTGCGTATCGTGGATTTTCAGGAGCCAAACGGCCACTCCCAGCCACAGGCCCCCAAACTCAAACTACGGCCCTTTTCCCTGGAAGTAAAACTGACCTGCCCATCTTCTGGCTGGCAGATTGCAGGAGCCACTTGGCTCTATCAAACCAGCACGACTTGGCACTGGTGCTACGTTTCATCTGGGAACCATCCTGCGTATCGTGGATTTTCAGGAGCAAGCCGGCCATTCCCAGACACAGGCCCCCAACACAAACCACGGCCCTTTTCCCTGGCAAACAAAACTCACCCACCCCGCTTCTGCCTGGCAGATTGCAGGAGCCACTTGGCTCTATCAAACCAGCCCGACTCTGCACTGGTGCCCCCTTGGGTCTGGGAACAATCCTGCGTATCGTGTATTTTCAGGAGCCAGCCGGCCATTCCCAGCCACAGGCCCCCGAATACAAACCATGGCCCTTTTCCCTGGAAAACAAAACTCACCCACCCCGCTTCTGCCTGGCAGATTGCAGGAGCCACTTGGCTCTATCAAACCAGCCCGACATGGCACTGGTGCCACCTTTCATCTGGGAACCATCCTGCGTATCGTGGATTTTCAGGAGCCAGCCGGACAGTCCCAGTCACTGACCCCCGGGCAAAAACCACGGCCCTTTTCCCGGGAAAACAAAACTCATCCGCCCCGCTTCTGGCTGGCAGATTGCAGGAGGCACTTGGCTCTATCAAACCAGCCCGACTTGGTCGTGGTGCCAACTTGGGTCTGGGAATCATCCTGCGTATTGTGGATTTTCAGGAGCCAGCCGGCCACTCCCAGCCACAGTCTCCCAAACACAAACTACGGCCCATTTCCCTGGAAGTAAAACCAACCTGCCCATCTTCTGGCTGGCAGATTGCAGGAGCCACTTGGTACTATCAAACCAGCCAGACTTGTCACTACTGCCAGCTCTCATCTGGGAACCATCGTGTGCGGCGTGGATTTAAGTGAGCCAGGCGGCCATTTCCAGCCACAGGCCCCCGAAAACAAACCACGGCCCTTTTCCCTTGCAAACAAAACTCACGCATCCTGCTTCTGGCTGGCAGATTGCAGGAGCCACTTGGCTCTATCAAACCAGCCCGACTTGGCACTGGTGCCACCTTTCATCTGGGAACCATCCTGCATATCGTGGATTTTCAGGAGCCAGCCGGCCACTCCCAGACACAGGGCCCCAAACACATACCACGGCCCTTTTCCCTCGAAAAAAACCTCAGCTGCCCGGCTTCTGGATGGTAGATTACAGGAGCCAATTTGTACTATCAGACCAGTCCGACTCTGCACTGGTGCCGCCTTGGGTCTGGGAACCATCCTGCATATGGTGGATTTTCAGGGTCCAGCCGGCCACTCCAAGCCACAGGCTCCAAAACACAAACCACGGCCCTTTTCCCTGGAAGTAAAACTGACCTGCCCATCTTCTGGCTGGCAGATTGCAGGAGCCACTTGGCTCAATCAAACCAGTCCGACTCGGCACTGGTGCCACCTTTTATCTGGGAACCATCCTGCGAATCGTGGATTTTCAGGAGCCAGCCGGCCACTCCCAGCCACAGGCCCCCGAACACAATCTACGACCCTTTTCCCTGGAAGTAACCCGGACTTGCCCATCTTCTGGCTGGCAGATTGCAGGAGCCACTTGGCTCTATCATACCAGCCCGACTTGGCACTGGTGCCACGTTTCATCTGGGAACCATCCTGCGTATCGTGGATTTTCAGGAACCAGGTGGCCACTCCCAGACCCAGGTCCCCGAACACAAACCACGGCCCTTTTCCCTCGCAAACAAAACTCACCCACCCCGCTTCCGCCTGGCAGATTGCAGGAGCCACTTGGCTCTATCAAACCTGCCCGACTTTGCACTGGTGCCGCCTTGGGTCTGGGAACCATCCTGCGCTGCGTGGATTTTCAGGAGCCAGCCGGCCACTCCCAGCCACAGGCCCCCAAACACAAACTACGACCCTTTTCCCTGGAAGTAAAACTGACCTGCCCATCTTCTGGCTGGCAGATTGCAGGAGCCACTTGGCTCTATCAAAAAGTCCGTCTCGGACCCGCTGCCACCTTTCATCTGGGAACCATCCTGCGAATCGTGGATTTTCAGGAGCCAGCCGGCCACTCCCAGCCACAGGCCCCCAAAAACAAACTACGACCCTTTTCCCTGGAAGTAACACGGACTTGGCCATGTTCTGGCCGGAAGACTTCAGGAGCCACTTGGCTCTATCAAACCAGCCTGACTTGGCCTTGGTGCCGCCTTTCATCTGGGAACCATCCTCCGTATTGTGGATTTTCAGGAACCAGCCGGCCATTCCCAGACACAGGCCGCCAAACACAAACTACGGCCCTTTTCCCTGGCAAACAAAACTCACCCGCCCCGCTTCTGGCTGGCAGATTGCAGGAGGCACTTGGCTCTATCAAAGCAGCCGACTTGGCACTGGTGCCCCCTTGGGTCTAGGAACCATCCTGCATATCGTGGATTTTCAGGAGACAGCCGGCCACTCCCAGACACAGGCCGCCAAACACAAACTACGGCCCTTTTCCCTCGAAAAAAAACTAAGCTGCCCGGCTTGTGGATGGTAAATTGCAGGAGATACTCTGTACTATCAGACCAGCCCGACTTGGAAGTGGTGCCACCTTGGGTCTGGGAATCATCCTGCGTATCGTGTATATTCAGGAGCCAGCCGGCCACTCCCAGCCACAGGCCCCCAAACACAAACCACGTCCCTTTTCCCTGGCAAACAAAACTCACCCGCCCCGCTTCTGGCTGGCAGATTGCAGGAGCCACATGGCTCTATCAAACCAGCCCGACAGGGCACTGGTGCCCCTTGGGTCTGGGAATCATCCTGCGTATCATGGATTTTCAGAAGCCAGCCGGCCACTCCCAGCCACAGGCCCCCAAACACAAACTAGGGCCCTTTTCCCTGGAATTAAAACTGACCTGCCCATCTTCTGGCTGGCAGATTGCAGGAGCCACTTGACTCAATCAAACCAGCCCGACTCTGCACTGGTGCCCCCTTGGGTCTGGGAACCATCCTGTGTATCGTGGATTTTCAGGAGCCAGCCGGACACTCCCAGCCACAGGCCCCCAAACACAAACTACGGCCCTTTTCCCTGGAAGTAAAACTGACCTGCCCATCTTCTGGCTGGCAGATTGCAGGAGCCACTTGGCTCTATCAAACCAGCCCGACTTGGCACCGGTGACAGCTATCATCTGGGAACCATCCTGCGTATTGTGGATTTTCAGGAGCCAGCCGGCCACTCCCAGCCACAGGCTCCCAAACAAAATCTACGGCCCTTTTCCCTGGAAGTAAAACTGACCTGCCCATCTTCTGGCTGGCAGATTGCAGGAGCCACTTGGCTCTATCGGACCAGCACGACTGGGCACTGGTGCCACCTTTCATCTGGGAACCATCCTGCGTATCGTGGATTTTCAGGAGCCAGCCGGACACTCCCAACCACAGGGCCCCGAACACAAACTATGGTCCTTTTCCCTGGCAAACAAAACTCACCCACGCCGCTTCTGGCGGGCAGATTGCAGGAGCCACATGGCTCTATCAAAGCAGCCGAATTCGGCACTGGTGCCAACTTGGGTCTGGGAAGCATCCTGCATATCGTGGATTTTAAGGAGCCAGCCGGCCACTCCCAGCCACAGGCCCCCAATCACAATCTACGGCCCTTATCCCTGAAAGTAAAACTGACCTGCCCATCTTCTGGCTGGCAGATTGCAGGAGCCACTTGGCTCTATCAAACCAGCCCGACTTGGCACTGGTGCCACCTTTCATCTGGGAACCATCCTGCATATCGTGGATTTTCAGGAGCCAGCCGGCCAGTCCCAGTCACTGACCCCCGGGCAAAAACCACGGCCCTTTTCCCGGGAAAACAAAACTCACCCGCCCCGCTTCTGGCTGGCAGATTGCAGGAGACACTTGGCTCTATCAAACCACCTCGACTTGGCCGTGGTGCCAACTTGGGTCTGTAAATCATCCTGCGTATTGTGGATTTTCAGGAGCCAGCCGGCCACTCCCAGCCACAGTCTCCCAAACACAAACTACGGCCCATTTCCCTGGAAGTAAAACCAACCTGCCCATCTTCTGGCTGGCAGATTGCAGGAGCCACTTGGTACTATCAAACCAGCCAGACTTGGCACTGGTGCCCCCTTGGGTATAGGAACCATCCTGCCTATCGTGGATTCTCAGAAGCCATCCGGCCACTCCAACCAGAGGCTCCCAAACACATACCACGGCCCTTTTCCCTCGAAAAAAACCTCAGCTGCCCGGCTTCTGGATGGTAGATTACAGGAGCCAATTTGTACTATCAGCCTAGTCCGACTTTGCACTGGTGCCGCCTTGGGTCTGGGAACCATCCTGCATATGGTGGATTTTCAGGGTCCAGCCGGCCACTCCAAGCCACAGGCTCCAAAACACAAACCACGGCCCTTTTCCCTGGAAGTAAAACTGACCGGCCCATCTTCTGGCTGTCAGATTGCAGGACCCACTTGGCTCTATCAAACCAGTCCGACTTGGCACTGGGGCCCCCTTGGGTCTGAGAACCATCCTGGGCTGCGTGGATTTTCAGGAGCCAGCCGGCCACTCCCAGCCACAGGCCCCCAAACAAAATCTACGACCCATTTCCCTGGAAGTAACCCGGACTTGCCCATCTTCTGGCTGGCAGATTGCAGGAGCCACTTGGCTCAATCAAACCAGTCCGACTCGGCACTGGTGCCACATTTCATCTGGGAACCATCCTGCGAATCGTGGATTTTCAGGAGCCAGCCGGCCACTCCCAGCCACAGGCCCCCAAACACAATCTACGACCCTTTTCCCTGGAAGTAACCCGGACTTGACCATCTTCTGGCTGGCAGATTGCAGGAGCCACCTGGCTCTATCATACCAGCCCGACTTGGCACTGGTGCCACGTTTCATCTGGGAACCATCCTGCGTATCGTGGATTTTCAGGAACCAGGTGGCCACTCCCAGACCCAGGTCCCCGAACACAAACCACGGCCCTTTTCCCTCGCAAACAAAACTCACCCACCCCGCTTCTGGCTGGCAGATTGCAGGAGCCACTTCCCTCTATCAAACCAGCCCGACTTGGCACTGGTGCCCCCTTCGGTATAGGAACCATCCTGAGTATCGTGGATTTTAAGCAGCCAGCCGGCCACTCCAACCACAGGCTCCCTAACACAAACCACGGCCCTTTTCACTGGCAAACAAAACTAACCCGCCACGCTTCCGCCTGGCAGATTGCAGGAGCCACTTGGCTCTATCAAACCAGCCCGACTCGGCACTGGTGCCGCCTTGGGTCTGGGAACCATCCTGCGCTGCGTGGATTTTCAGGAGCCAGCCGGCCACTCCCAGCCACAGGCGCCCAAACAAAAACTACGACCCTTTTCCCTGGAAGTTAAACTGACCTGCCCATCTTCTGGCTGGCAGATTGCAGGAGCCACTTGGCTCTATCAAAACGTCCGACTCGGACCCGCTGCCACCTTTCATCTGGGAACCATCCTGCGAATCGTGTATTTTCAGTAGCCAGTCGGCCACTCCCAGCCACAGGCCCCCAAAAACAAACTACGACCCTTTTCCCTGGAAGTAACACGGACTTGCCCATGTTCTGGCTGGCAGATTTCAGGAGCCACTTGGCTCTATCAAACCAGCCTGACTTGGCCTTGGTGCCGCCTTTCATCTGGGAACCATCCTGCGTATTGTGGATTTTCAGGAACCAGCCGGCCATTCCCAGCAACACGCCCCCGAACACAAACCACGGCCCTTTTCCCTGGCAAACAAAACTCACCCGCCCCGCTTCTGGCTGGCAGATTGCAGGAGCCACTTGGCTCTATCAAAGCAGCCGACTTGGCACTGGTGCCCCCTTGGGTCTAGGAACCATCCTGCATATCGTGGATTTTCAGGAGACAGCCGGCCACTCCCAGACACAGGCCCCCAAACACAAACTAGGGCCTTTTTCCCTGGAACTAAAACTGACCTGCCCATCTTCTGGCTGGCAGATTGCAGGAGCCACTTGACTCAATCAAACCAGCCCGACTCTGCACTGGTGCCACCGTTCATCTGGGAACCATCCTGCGTATCGTGGATTTTCAGGAGCCAACCGGCCACTCCCAGACACAGGCCCCCAAACTCAAACTACGACCCTTTTCCCTGGAAGTAACCCGGACTTGCCCATCTTCTGGCTGGCAGATTGCAGGAGCCACTTGGCTCTATCATACCAGCCCGACTTGGCACTGGTGCCACGTTTCATCTGGGAACCATCCTGCATATCGTGGATTTTCAGGAACCAGGCGGCCACTCCCAGACCCAGGTCCCCGAACACAAACCACGGCCCTTTTCCCTCGCAAACAAAACTCACCCACCCGGCTTCTGGCTGGCAGATTGCAGGAGCCACTTCCCTCTATCAAACCAGCCCGACTTGGCACTGGTGGCTCTTTGGGTCTGGGAACCATCCTGCGCTGCGTGGATTTTCAGGAGCCATCCGGCCATTCCCCGCCACAGGCCCCCAAACACAAACTACTACCCTTTTCCCAGGAAGTAAAACTGACCTGCCAATCTTCTGGCTGGCAGATTGCAGGAGGCACTTGGCTCTATGAAACCAGCACGACTTGGCACTGGTGCCACCTTTCATCTGGGAACCATCCTGCGTATCGTGGATTTTCAGGAGCCAGCCGGCCATTCCCAGCCACAGGCCCCCAACACAAACTACGGCCCTTTTCCCTGGCAAAGAAATCTCACCCGCCCTGCTTCTGGCTGGCAGATTGCAGGAGCCACTTGACTCTATTAAACCAGCCTGACTCGGCACTGGTGCCCCCTTGTGTCTGGAAACCATCCTGCGCGGCGTGGATTTTAAGGAGCCAGCCGGACACTCCCAGCCACAGGTCCCCGAAAACAAACCACGGCCATTTTCCCTGGCAAACAAAACTCACCCACCCCGCTTCTGGCTGGCAGATTGCAGGAGCCACTTGACTCTACTAAACCAGCCCGACTCGGCACTGGTGCGACCTTTCATCTGGGAACAATCCTGCGTATCGTGGATTTTCAGGAGCCAGCCGGCCACTCCTAGCCACAGGGCCCCAAACAAAAACTATGGTACTTTTCCCTGGAAGTAAAATTGACCTGCCCATCTTCTGGCTGGCATATTGCAGGAGCCACTTGGCTCTATCAAACCAGCATGACTTGGCACTGGTGCCACCTTTCATCTTGGAACCATCCTGCGTATCGTGGGTTTTCAGGAGCCAGCCGGCCACTGCCAGACAGAGGCCCCCCACACAAACCACGGCCCTTTTCCCTGGAAAACAAAACTCACCCACCCCGCCTCTGGCTGGCAGATTGCAGGAGCCACTTGGCTCTATTAAACCAGCCCGACTCGGCACTGGTGCCACCTTTCATCTGGGAACCATCCTGCGTATCGTGGATTTTCAGGATCCAGCCGGCCACTCCAAACCACAGGGCCCCAAACACAAACTATGGTCCTTTTCCCTGGCAAACAAAATTCACCCACCCCGCTTCTTGCGGGCAGATTGCAGGAGCCACATGGCTCTATCAAAGCAGCCGAATTCGGCACTGGTGCCCCCTTGGGTCTGGGAAGCCTCCTGCATATCGTGGATTTTCAGGAGCCAGCCGGCCACTCCCAGCCACAGGCCCCCAATCACAATCTACGGCCCTTATCCCTGAAAGTAAAACTGACCTGCCCATCTTCTGGCTGGCAGATTGCAGGAGCCACTTGGCTCTATCAAACCAGCCCGACTTGGCACTGGTGCCACCTTTCATCTGGGAACCATCCTGCGTATCGTGGATTTTCAGGAGCCAGCCGGCCAGTCCCAGTCACTGACCCCCGGGCAAAAACCACGGCCCTTTTCCCGGGAAAACAAAACTCACCCGCCCCGCTTCTGGCTGGCAGATTGCAGGAGCCACTTGGCTCTATCAAACCACCTCGACTTGGCCGTGGTGCCAACTTGGGTCTGGGAATCATCCTGCGTATTGTGGATTTTCAGGAGCCAGCCGGCCACTCCCAGCCACAGTCTCCCAAACACAAACTACGGCCCATTTCCCTGGAAGTAAAACCAACCTGCCCATCTTCTGGCTGGCAGATTGCAGGAGCCACTTGGTACTATCAAACCAGCCAGACTTGTCACTACTGCCAGCTCTAATCTGGGAACCATCGTGTGCGGCGTGGATTTAAGGGAGCCAGGCGGCCATTTCCAGCCACAGGCCCCTGAAAACAAACCACGGCCCTTTTCCCTTGCAAACAAAACTCACGCATCCTGCTTCTGGCTGGCAGATTGCAGGAGCCACTTGGCTCTATCAAACCACCTCGACTTGGCACTGGTGCCACCTTTCATCTGGCAACCATCCTGCGTATCGTGGATTTTCAGGAGCCAGCCGGCCACTCCCAGACACAGGCCCCCAAACACATACCACGGCCCTTTTTCCTCGAAAAAAACCTCAGCTGCCCGGCTTCTGGATGGTAGATTACAGGAGCCAATTTGTACTATCAGACCAGTCCGACTTTGCACTGGTGCCGCCTTGGGTCTGGGAACCATCCTGCATATGGTGGATTTTCAGGGTCCAGCCGGCCACTCCAAGCCACAGGCTCCAAAACACAAACCACGGCCCTTTTCCCTGGAAGTTAAACTGACCTGCCCATCTTCTGGCTGTCAGATTGCAGGACCCACTTGGCTCTATCAAACCAGCACGACTTGGCACTGGTGCCCCCTTGGGTCTGAGAACCATCCTGGGCTGCGTGGATTTTCAGGAGCCAGCCGGCCACTCCCAGCCACAGGCCCCCAAACAAAATCTACGTCCCATTTCCCTGGAAGTAACCCGGACTTGCACATCTTCCGGCTGACAGATTGCAGGGGCCACTTGGCTCTATAATACCAGCCCGACTTGGCACTGGTGCCACGTTTCATCTGGGAACCATCCTGCGTATCGTGGATTTTCAGGAACCAGCCGGCCACTCCCAGACCCAGGTCCCCGAACACAAACCACGGCCCTTTTCACTGGCAAACAAAACTAACCCGCCACGCTTCCGCCTGGCAGATTGCAGGAGCCACTTGGCTCTATCAAACCAGCCTGACTTTGCACTGGTGCCGCCTTGGGTCTGGGAACCATCCTGCGCTGCGTGGATTTTCAGGAGCCAGCCGGCCACTCCCAGCCACAGGCCCCCAAACACAAACTACGACCCTTTTCCCTGGAAGTAAAACTGACCTGCCCATCTTCTGGCTGGCAGATTGCAGGAGCCACTTGGCTCTATCAAAAAGTCCGACTCGGACCCGCTGCCACCTTTCATCTGGGAACCATCCTGCGAATCGTGGATTTTCAGGAGCCAGCCGGCCACTCCCAGCCACAGGCCCCCAAAAACAAACTACGACCCTTTTCCCTGGAAGTAACACGGACTTGCCCATGTTCTGGCTGGCAGATTTCAGGAGCCACTTGGCTCTATCAAACCAGCCTGACTTGGCCTTGGTGCCGCCTTTCATCTCGGAACCATCCTGCGTATTGTGGATTTTCAGGAACCAGCCGGCCATTCCCAGCAACAGGCCCCCGAACACAAACCACGGCCCTTTTCCCTGGCAATCAAAACTCACCCGCCCCGCTTCTGGCTGGCAGATTGCAGGAGCCACTTGGCTCTATCAAAGCAGCCGACTTGGCACTGGTGCCCCCTTGGGTCTAGGAACCATCCTGCATATCGTGGATTTTCAGGAGACAGCCGGCCACTCCCAGACACAGGCCCCCAAACACAAACTACGGCCCTTTTCCCTCGAAAAAAAACTAAGCTGCCCGGCTTGTGGATGTTAGATTGCAGGAAACACTCTGTACTATCAGACCAGTCCGACTTGGAAGTGGTGCCACCTTGGGTCTGGGAATCATCCTGCGTATCGTGTATATTCAGGAGCCAGCCGGCCACTCCCAGCCACAGGCTCCCAAACACAAACCACGTCCCTTTTCCCTGGCAAACAAAACTCACCCGCCCCGCTTCTGGCTGGCAGATTGCAGGAGCCACATGGCTCTATCAAACCAGCCCGACAGGGCACTGGTGCCCCTTGGGTCTGGGAATCATCCTGCGTATCATGGATTTTCAGGAGCCAGCCGGCCACTCCCAGCCACAGGCCCCCAAACACAAACTAGGGCCCTTTTCCCTGGAAATAAAACTGACCTGCCCATCTTCTGGCTGGCAGATTGCAGGAGCCACTTGACTCAATCAAACCAGCCCGACTCTGCACTGGTGCCACCTTTCATCTGGGAACCATCCTGTGTATAGTGGATTTTCAGGAGTCAGCCGCCCACTCCCAGCCAGAGGCCCCCAAACACAAACTACGGCCCTTTTCCCTGGAAGTAAAACTGACCTGCCCATCTTCTGGCTGGCAGATTGCAGGAGCCATTTGGCTCTATCAAACCAGCCCGACTTGGCACTGGTGCTACCTTTCATCTGGGAACCATCCTGCATATCGTGGATTTTCAGGAGCCAGCCGGCCATTCCCTGCCACAGGTCCCAAAAAAAAAAACCACGGCCCTTTTCCCTGGAAAACAAAACTCACCCACCCCGCTTCTGGCTGGCAGATTGCAGGAGCCACTTGGCTCTATCAAACCACCCTGACTTGGCACGGGTGCCACCTTTCATCTGGGAACCATCCTGCATATGGTGGATTTTCAGGAGCCATCCGGCCACTCCCAGCCACTCGCACCAAAAAAAAAACCACAGCTCCTTTCCCTGGAAGTAAAACTGACCTGCCCATCTTCTTGCTGGCAGATTGCAGGAGCCACTTGGCTCTATCAAACCAGCCCGACTTGGCACTGGTGCCCCCTTGGGTCTGAGAACCATCCTGCGCTGCGTGGATTTTCAGGAGCCAGCCGGCCACTCCCAGCCACAGACTACCGAACACATACCACGGGCCTTATCCCTGGAAGTGAAACTGAACTGCTCATCTTCTGGCTGGCAGATTGCAGGAGCCACTTGGCTCTATCAAACCAGCCCGACTTGGCGCCGGTGACACCTTTCATCTGGGAACCCTCCTGCGTATCGTGGATTTTCAGGAGCCAGCCGGCCACTCCCAGCCACAGGCCCCCAAACAAAATCTACGGCCCTTTTCCCTGGAAGTAAAGCTGACCTGCCCATCTTCTGTCTGGCAGATTGCAGGAGCCACTTTGCTCTATCAAACCAGCCCGAGTTGGCATTGGTGCCACCTTTCATCTGGGAACCATCCTGCGTATCGTGGATTTTCAGGAGCCAACCGGCCACTCCCAGCCACAGGCCCCCAAACTCAAACTACGGCCCTTTTCCCTGGAAGTAAAACTGACCTGCCCATCTTCTGGCTGGCAGATTGCAGGAGCCACTTGGCTCTATCAAACCAGCACGACTTGGCACTGGTGCTACGTTTCATCTGGGAACCATCCTGCGTATCGTGGATTTTCAGGAGCAAGCCGGCCATTCCCAGACACAGGCCCCCAACACAAACCACGGCCCTTTTCCCTGGCAAACAAAACTCACCCACCCCGCTTCTGTCTGGCAGATTGCAGGAGCCACTTGGCTCTATCAAACCAGCCCGACTCTGCACTGGTGCCCCCTTGGGTCTGAGAACCATCCTGCGCTGCGTGGATTTTCAGGAGCCAGCCGGCCACTCCCAGCCACAGACTACCGAAAACATACCACGGGCCTTATCCCTGGAAGTGAAACTGAACTGCTCATCTTCTGGCTGGCAGATTGCAGGAGCCACTTGGCTCTATCAAACCAGCCCGACTTGGCGCCGGTGACACCTTTCATCTGGGAACCCTCCTGCGTATCGTGGATTTTCAGGAGCCAGCTGTCCACTCCCAGCCACAGGCCCCCAAACAAAATCTACGGCCCTTTTCCCTGGAAGTAAAGCTGACCTGCCCATCTTCTGTCTGGCAGATTGCAGGAGCCACTTTGCTCTATCAAACCAGCCCGAGTTGGCATTGGTGCCACCTTTCATCTGGGAACCATCCTGCGTATCGTGGATTTTCAGGAGCCAAACGGCCACTCCCAGCCACAGGCCCCCAAACTCAAACTACGGCCCTTTTCCCTGGAAGTAAAACTGACCTGCCCATCTTCTGGCTGGCAGATTGCAGGAGCCACTTGGCTCTATCAAACCAGCACGACTTGGCACTGGTGCTACGTTTCATCTGGGAACCATCCTGCGTATCGTGGATTTTCAGGAGCAAGCCGGCCATTCCCAGACACAGGCCCCCAACACAAACCACGGCCCTTTTCCCTGGCAAACAAAACTCACCCACCCCGCTTCTGCCTGGCAGATTGCAGGAGCCACTTGGCTCTATCAAACCAGCCCGACTCTGCACTGGTGCCCCCTTGGGTCTGGGAACAATCCTGCGTATCGTGTATTTTCAGGAGCCAGCCGGCCATTCCCAGCCACAGGCCCCCGAATACAAACCATGGCCCTTTTCCCTGGAAAACAAAACTCACCCACCCCGCTTCTGCCTGGCAGATTGCAGGAGCCACTTGGCTCTATCAAACCAGCCCGACATGGCACTGGTGCCACCTTTCATCTGGGAACCATCCTGCGTATCGTGGATTTTCAGGAGCCAGCCGGACAGTCCCAGTCACTGACCCCCGGGCAAAAACCACGGCCCTTTTCCCGGGAAAACAAAACTCATCCGCCCCGCTTCTGGCTGGCAGATTGCAGGAGGCACTTGGCTCTATCAAACCAGCCCGACTTGGTCGTGGTGCCAACTTGGGTCTGGGAATCATCCTGCGTATTGTGGATTTTCAGGAGCCAGCCGGCCACTCCCAGCCACAGTCTCCCAAACACAAACTACGGCCCATTTCCCTGGAAGTAAAACCAACCTGCCCATCTTCTGGCTGGCAGATTGCAGGAGCCACTTGGTACTATCAAACCAGCCAGACTTGTCACTACTGCCAGCTCTCATCTGGGAACCATCGTGTGCGGCGTGGATTTAAGTGAGCCAGGCGGCCATTTCCAGCCACAGGCCCCCGAAAACAAACCACGGCCCTTTTCCCTTGCAAACAAAACTCACGCATCCTGCTTCTGGCTGGCAGATTGCAGGAGCCACTTGGCTCTATCAAACCAGCCCGACTTGGCACTGGTGCCACCTTTCATCTGGGAACCATCCTGCATATCGTGGATTTTCAGGAGCCAGCCGGCCACTCCCAGACACAGGGCCCCAAACACATACCACGGCCCTTTTCCCTCGAAAAAAACCTCAGCTGCCCGGCTTCTGGATGGTAGATTACAGGAGCCAATTTGTACTATCAGACCAGTCCGACTCTGCACTGGTGCCGCCTTGGGTCTGGGAACCATCCTGCATATGGTGGATTTTCAGGGTCCAGCCGGCCACTCCAAGCCACAGGCTCCAAAACACAAACCACGGCCCTTTTCCCTGGAAGTAAAACTGACCTGCCCATCTTCTGGCTGGCAGATTGCAGGAGCCACTTGGCTCAATCAAACCAGTCCGACTCGGCACTGGTGCCACCTTTTATCTGGGAACCATCCTGCGAATCGTGGATTTTCAGGAGCCAGCCGGCCACTCCCAGCCACAGGCCCCCGAACACAATCTACGACCCTTTTCCCTGGAAGTAACCCGGACTTGCCCATCTTCTGGCTGGCAGATTGCAGGAGCCACTTGGCTCTATCATACCAGCCCGACTTGGCACTGGTGCCACGTTTCATCTGGGAACCATCCTGCGTATCGTGGATTTTCAGGAACCAGGTGGCCACTCCCAGACCCAGGTCCCCGAACACAAACCACGGCCCTTTTCCCTCGCAAACAAAACTCACCCACCCCGCTTCCGCCTGGCAGATTGCAGGAGCCACTTGGCTCTATCAAACCTGCCCGACTTTGCACTGGTGCCGCCTTGGGTCTGGGAACCATCCTGCGCTGCGTGGATTTTCAGGAGCCAGCCGGCCACTCCCAGCCACAGGCCCCCAAACACAAACTACGACCCTTTTCCCTGGAAGTAAAACTGACCTGCCCATCTTCTGGCTGGCAGATTGCAGGAGCCACTTGGCTCTATCAAAAAGTCCGTCTCGGACCCGCTGCCACCTTTCATCTGGGAACCATCCTGCGAATCGTGGATTTTCAGGAGCCAGCCGGCCACTCCCAGCCACAGGCCCCCAAAAACAAACTACGACCCTTTTCCCTGGAAGTAACACGGACTTGGCCATGTTCTGGCCGGAAGACTTCAGGAGCCACTTGGCTCTATCAAACCAGCCTGACTTGGCCTTGGTGCCGCCTTTCATCTGGGAACCATCCTCCGTATTGTGGATTTTCAGGAACCAGCCGGCCATTCCCAGACACAGGCCGCCAAACACAAACTACGGCCCTTTTCCCTGGCAAACAAAACTCACCCGCCCCGCTTCTGGCTGGCAGATTGCAGGAGGCACTTGGCTCTATCAAAGCAGCCGACTTGGCACTGGTGCCCCCTTGGGTCTAGGAACCATCCTACATATCGTGGATTTTCAGGAGACAGCCGGCCACTCCCAGACACAGGCCGCCAAACACAAACTACGGCCCTTTTCCCTCGAAAAAAAACTAAGCTGCCCGGCTTGTGGATGGTAAATTGCAGGAGATACTCTGTACTATCAGACCAGCCCGACTTGGAAGTGGTGCCACCTTGGGTCTGGGAATCATCCTGCGTATCGTGTATATTCAGGAGCCAGCCGGCCACTCCCAGCCACAGGCCCCCAAACACAAACCACGTCCCTTTTCCCTGGCAAACAAAACTCACCCGCCCCGCTTCTGGCTGGCAGATTGCAGGAGCCACATGGCTCTATCAAACCAGCCCGACAGGGCACTGGTGCCCCTTGGGTCTGGGAATCATCCTGCGTATCATGGATTTTCAGAAGCCAGCCGGCCACTCCCAGCCACAGGCCCCCAAACACAAACTAGGGCCCTTTTCCCTGGAATTAAAACTGACCTGCCCATCTTCTGGCTGGCAGATTGCAGGAGCCACTTGACTCAATCAAACCAGCCCGACTCTGCACTGGTGCCCCCTTGGGTCTGGGAACCATCCTGTGTATCGTGGATTTTCAGGAGCCAGCCGGACACTCCCAGCCACAGGCCCCCAAACACAAACTACGGCCCTTTTCCCTGGAAGTAAAACTGACCTGCCCATCTTCTGGCTGGCAGATTGCAGGAGCCACTTGGCTCTATCAAACCAGCCCGACTTGGCACCGGTGACAGCTATCATCTGGGAACCATCCTGCGTATTGTGGATTTTCAGGAGCCAGCCGGCCACTCCCAGCCACAGGCTCCCAAACAAAATCTACGGCCCTTTTCCCTGGAAGTAAAACTGACCTGCCCATCTTCTGGCTGGCAGATTGCAGGAGCCACTTGGCTCTATCGGACCAGCACGACTGGGCACTGGTGCCACCTTTCATCTGGGAACCATCCTGCGTATCGTGGATTTTCAGGAGCCAGCCGGACACTCCCAACCACAGGGCCCCGAACACAAACTATGGTCCTTTTCCCTGGCAAACAAAACTCACCCACGCCGCTTCTGGCGGGCAGATTGCAGGAGCCACATGGCTCTATCAAAGCAGCCGAATTCGGCACTGGTGCCAACTTGGGTCTGGGAAGCATCCTGCATATCGTGGATTTTAAGGAGCCAGCCGGCCACTCCCAGCCACAGGCCCCCAATCACAATCTACGGCCCTTATCCCTGAAAGTAAAACTGACCTGCCCATCTTCTGGCTGGCAGATTGCAGGAGCCACTTGGCTCTATCAAACCAGCCCGACTTGGCACTGGTGCCACCTTTCATCTGGGAACCATCCTGCATATCGTGGATTTTCAGGAGCCAGCCGGCCAGTCCCAGTCACTGACCCCCGGGCAAAAACCACGGCCCTTTTCCCGGGAAAACAAAACTCACCCGCCCCGCTTCTGGCTGGCAGATTGCAGGAGACACTTGGCTCTATCAAACCACCTCGACTTGGCCGTGGTGCCAACTTGGGTCTGTAAATCATCCTGCGTATTGTGGATTTTCAGGAGCCAGCCGGCCACTCCCAGCCACAGTCTCCCAAACACAAACTACGGCCCATTTCCCTGGAAGTAAAACCAACCTGCCCATCTTCTGGCTGGCAGATTGCAGGAGCCACTTGGTACTATCAAACCAGCCAGACTTGTCACTACTGCCAGCTCTAATCTGGGAACCATCGTGTGCGGCGTGGATTTAAGGGAGCCAGGCGGCCATTTCCAGCCACAGGCCCCCGAAAACAAACCACGGCCCTTTTCCCTTGCAAACAAAACTCACTCATCCTGCTTCTGGATGGCAGATTGCAGGAGCCACTTGGCTCTATCAAACCAGCCCGACTTGGCACTGGTGCTACCTTTCATCTGGGAACCATCCTGCGTATCGTGGATTTTCAGGAGCCAGCCGGCCACTCCCAGACACAGGCCCCCAAACACATACCACGGCCCTTTTCCCTCGAAAAAAACCTCAGCTGCCCGGCTTCTGGATGGCAGATTGCAGGAGCCACTTGGTACTATAAAACCAGCCTGACTTGGCACTGGTGCCACCTTTCATCTGGGAACAATCCTGCGTATCGTGGATTTTCAGGAGCCAGCCGGCCACTGCCAGCCACTCGCCCCAAAAAAAAAACCTCAGCCCTTTTCCCTGGAAGTAAAACTGACCTGCCCATCTTCTTGCTGGCAGATTGTATGAGCCACTTGGCTCTATCAAACCAGCCCGACTTGGCACTGGTGCCCCCTTGTGTCTGAGAACCATCCTGCGCTGCGTGGATTTTCAGGAGCCAGCCGGCCACTCGCAGCCACAGACTACCGAACACATACCACGGGCCTTTTCCCTGGAAGTGAAACTGAACTGCTCATCTTCTGGCTGGCAGATTGCAGGAGCCACTTGGCTCTATCAAACCAGCCCGACTTGGCACCGGTGACACTTTTCATCTGGGAACCATCCTGCGTATGGTGGATTTTCAGGAGCCAGCCGGCCATTCCCAGCCACAGGCCCCCGAACACAAACCATGGCCCTTCTCCCGGGAAAACAAAACTCACCCACCCCGCTTCTGGCTGCCAGATTGCAGGAGGCACTTGGCTCTATCAAACCAGCCCGACTTGGCACTGGTGCCCCCTTGGGTCTGGGAACCATCCTGCGTATCGTGGATTTTCAGGAACCAGCCGGCCATTCCCAGCCACAGGCCCCCAAACTCAAAGTACGGCCCTTTTCCCTGGAAGTAGAACTGACCTGCCCATCTTCTGGCTGGCAGATTGCAGGAGCCACTTGGCTCTATCAAACCAGCACGACTTGGCACTGGTGCTACGTTTCATCTGGGAACCATCCTGCGTATCGTGGATTTTCAGGAGCCAGCCGGCATTCCCAGACACAGGCCCCCAACACAAACCACGGCTCTTTTCCCTGGCAAACAAAACTCACCCACCCCTCTTGTGGCTGGCAGATTGCAGGAGCCACTTGGCTCTATTAAACCACCCCGACTCGGCACTGGTGCCACCTTTCATCTGGGAACCATCCTGCGTATCGTGGATTTTCAGGAGCAAGCCGGCCATTCCCAGCCACAGGCCCCCGAAAAAAAACAACTTCCCTTTTCCCTGGCAAACAAAACTCACCCACCCCGCTTCTGCCTGGCAGATTGCAGGAGCCACTTGGCTCTATCAAACCAGCCCGACTCTGCACTGGTGCCCCCTTGGGTCTGGGAACAATCCTGCGTATCGTGGATTTTCAGGAGCCAGCCGGCCATTCCCAGCCACAGGCCCCCGAACACAAACCATGGCCCTTTTCCCTGGCAAACAAAACTCACCCACCGCGCTTCTGGCTGGCAGATTGCAGGAGGCACTTGGCTCTATCAAACCAGCACGACTTGGCACTGGTGCCACCTTTCATCTGGGAACCATCCTGCGTATCGTGGATTTTCAGGAGCCAGCCGGCCATTCCCCGCCACAGGCCCCCAACACAAACTAGGGCCTTTTTCCCTGGAACTAAAACTGACCTGCCCATCTCCTGGCTGGCAGATTGCAGGAGCCACTTGACTCTATTAAACCAGCCTGACTCGGCACTGGTGCCCCCTTGTGTGTGGGAACCATCCTGCGCGGCGTGGATTTTAAGGAGCCAGCCGGACACTCCCAGCCACAGGTCCCCGAAAACAAACCACGGCCATTTTCCCTGGCAAACAAAACTCATCCACCCCGCTTCTGGCTGGCAGATTGCAGGAACCACTTGACTCTACTAAACCAGCCCAACTCGGCACTGGTGCCACCTTTCATCTGGGAACAATCCTGCGTATCGTGGATTTTCAGGAGCCAGCCGGCCACTCCTAGCCACAGGGCCCCAAAGAAAAACTATGGTACTTTTCCCTGGAAGTAAAATTGACCTGCCCATCTTCTGGCTGGCAGATTGCAGGAGCCACTTGGCTCTATCAAACCAGCACGACTTGGCACTGGCGCCACCTTTCATCTGGGAGCCATCCTGCGTATCGTGGATTTTCAGGAGCCAGCCGGCCACTGCCAGACACAGGCCCCCCACACAACCCACGGCCCTTTTCCCTGGACAACAAAACTCACCCACCCCGCCTCTGGCTGGCAGATTGCAGGAGCCACTTGGCTCTATTAAACCAGCCCGATTCGGCACTGGTGCCACCTTTCATCTGGGAACCATCCTGCGTATCGTGGATTTTCAGGAGCCAGCCGGCCACTCCCAACCACAGGGCCCCAAACGCAAACTATGGTCCTTTTCCCTGGCAAACAAAACTCACCCACCCCGCTTCTGGCTGGCAGATTGCAGGAGCCACATGGCTCTATCAAAGCAGCCGAATTCGGCACTGGTGCCCCCTTGGGTCTGGGAAGCATCCTGCATATCGTGGATTTTAAGGAGCCAGCCGGCCACTCCCAGCCACAGGCCCCCAATCACAATCTACGGCCCTTATCCCTGAAAGTAAAACTGACCTGCCCATCTTCTGGCTGGCAGATTGCAGGAGCCACTTGGCTCTATCAAACCAGCCCGACTTGGCACTGGTGCCACCTTTCATCTGGGAACCATCCTGCGTATCGTGGATTTTCAGGATCCAGCCGGCCAGTCCCACTCACTGACCCCCGGGCAAAAACCACGGCCCTTTTCCCGGGAAAACAAAACTCACCCGCCCCACTTCTGGCTGGCAGATTGCAGGAGACACTTGGCTCTATCAAACCACCTCGACTTGGCCGTGGTGCCAACTTGGGTCTGCGAATCATCCTGCGTATTGTGGATTTTCAGGAGCCAGCCGGCCACTCCCAGCCACAGTCTCCCAAACACAAACTACGGCCCATTTCCCTGGAAGTAAAACCAACCTGCCCATCTTCTGGCTGGCAGATTGCAGGAGCCACTTGGTACTATCAAACCAGCCAGACTTGTCACTACTGCCAGCTCTAATCTGGGAACCATCGTGTGCGGCGTGGATTTAAGGGAGCCAGGCGGCCATTTCCAGCCACAGGCCCCCGAAAACAAACCACGGCCCTTTTCCCTTGCAAACAAAACTCACGCATCCTGCATCTGGCTGGCAGATTGCAGGAGCCACTTGGCTCTATCAAACCAGCCCGACTTGGCACTGGTGCCACCTTTCATCTGGGAACCATCCTGCGTATCGTGGATTTTCAGGAGCCAGCCGGCCACTCCCAGACACAGGCCCCAAAACATATACCACGGCCCTTTTCCCTCGAAAAAAACCTCAGCTGCCCGGCTTCTGGATGGTAGATTACAGGAGCCAATTTGTACTATCAGACCAGTCCGACTTTGCACTGGTGCCGCCTTGGGTCTGGGAACCATCCTGCATATGGTGGATTTTAAGGGTCCAGCCGGCCACTCCAAGCCACAGGCTCCAAAACACAAACCACGGCCCTTTTCCCTGGAAGTAAAACTGACCTGCCCATCTTCTGGCTGGCAGATTGCAGGACCCACTTGGCTCTATCAAACCAGCCCGACTTGGCACTGGTGCCCCCTTGGGTCTGAGAACCATCCTGCGCTGCGTGGATTTTCAGGAGCCAGCCGGACACTCCCAGCCACAGGCCCCCAAACACAAACTACGGCCCTTTTCCCTGGAAGTGAAACTGACCTGCCCATCTTCTGGCTGGCAGATTGCAGGAGCCACTTGGCTCTATCAAACCAGCCCGACTTGGCACCGGTGACACCTTTCATCTGGGAACCATCCTGCGTATTGTGGATTTTCAGGAGCCAGCCGGCCAATCCCAGCCATAGCCCCCAAACTAAAACTACGGCCCTTTTCCCTGGAAGTAAAACTGACCTGCCAATCTTCTGGCTGGCAGATTGCAGGAGCCATTTGGCTCTATCAAACCAGCCCGACTTGGCACTGGTGCTACCTTTCATCTGGGAACCATCCTGCATATCGTGGATTTTCAGGAGCCAGCCGGCCATTCCCTGCCACAGGCCCCAAAAAACAAACCACGGCCCTTTTCCCTGGCAAACAAAACTCACCCACCCCGCTTCTGGCTGGCAGATTGCAGGAGCCACTTGGTACTATCAAACCAGCACGACTTGGCACTGGTGCCACCTTTCATCAGGTAACCATCCTGCCTATGGTGGATTTTCAGGAGCCAGCCGGCCACTCCCAGCCACAGGCCCCAAACACAAACTACGGCCCTTTTCCCTGGAAGTAAAACTCACCTGCCCATCTTCTGGCTGGCAGATTGCAGTAGCCACTTGGTACTATCAAACCAGCCCGACTTGGCACTGGTGCTACCTTTCATCTGGGAACAATCCTGCGTATCGTGGATTTTCAGGAGCCAGCCGGCCACTGCCGGCCACTCGCCTCAAAAAAAAAACCACAGCCCTTTTCCCTGGAAGTAAAACTGACCTGCCCATCTTCTGGCTGGCAGATTGCATGAGCCACTTGGCTCTATCAAACCAGCCCGACTTGGCACTGGTGCCCCCTTGTGTCTGAGAACCATCCTGCGCTGCGTGGATTTTCAGGAGCCAGCCGGCCACTCCCAGCCACAGACTACCGAACACATACCACGGGCCTTTTCCCTGGAAGTGAAACTGAACTGCTCATCTTCTGGCTGGCAGATTGCAGGAGCCACTTGGCTCTATCAAACCAGCCCGACTTGGCACCGGTGACACCTTTCATCTGGGAACCATCCTGCGTATCATGGATTTTCAGGAGCCAGCCAGCCACTCCCAGCCACAGGCCCCCAAACAAAATCTACGGCCCTTTTCCCTGGAAGTAAAGCTGACCTGCCCATCTTCTGTCTGGCAGATTGCAGGAGTCACTTGGCTCTATCAAACCAGCCCGACTTGGCACTGGTGCCACCTTTCATCTGGGAACCATCCTGCGTTTCGTGGATTTTCAGTAGCCAGCCGGCCATTCCCAGACACAGGCCCCCAACACAAACCACGGCCCTTTTCCCTGGCAAACAAAACTCACCCAGCCCGCTTCTGGCTGGCAGATTGCAGGAGCCACTTGGCTCTATTAAACCCCCCGACTCGGCACTCGTGCCACCTTTCATCTGGGAACCATCCTGCGTATCGTGGATTTTCAGGAGCAAGCCGGCCATTCCCAGCCACAGGCCCCCGAAAAGAAACCACTTCCTTTTTCCCCGGCAAACAAAACTCACCCACCCCGCTTCTGCCTGGCAGATTGCAGGAGCCACTTGGCTCTATCAAACCAGCCCGACTCTGCACTGGTGCCCCCTTGGGTCTGGGAACCATCCTGCGTATGGTGGATTTTCAGGAGCCAGCCGGCCATTCCCAGCCACAGGCCCCCGAACACAAACCATGGCCCTTCTCCCGGGAAAACAAAACTCACCCACCCCGCTTCTGGCTGCCAGATTGCAGGAGGCACTTGGCTCTATCAAACCAGCCCGACATGGCACTGGTGCCACCTTTCATCTGGGAACCATCCTGCGTATCGTGGATTTTCAGGAGCCAGCCGGCCACTGCCAGACACAGGCCCCCCACACAAACCACGGCCCTTTTCCCTGGAAAACAAAACTCACCCACCCCGCCTCTGGCTGGCAGATTGCAGGAGCCACTTGGCTCTATTAAACCAGCCCGACTCGGCACTGGTGCCACCTTTCATCTGGGAGCCATCCTGCGTATCGTGGATTTTCAGGAGCCAGCCGGCCACTCCAAACCACAGGGCCCCAAACGCAAACTATGGTCCTTTTCCCTGGCAAACAAAACTCACCCACCCCGCTTCTTGCGGGCAGATTGCAGGAGCCACATGGCTCTATCAAAGCAGCCGAATTCGGCACTGGTGCCCCCTTGGGTCTGGGAAGCATCCTGCATATCGTGGATTTTAAGGAGCCAGCCGGCCACTCCCAGCCACAGGCCCCCAATCACAATCTACGGCCCTTATCCCTGAAAGTAAAACTGACCTGCCCATCTTCTGGCTGGCAGATTGCAGGAGCCACTTGGCTCTATCAAACCAGCCCGACTTGGCACTGGTGCCACCTTTCATCTGGGAACCATCCTGCGAATCCTGGATTTTCAGGAGCCAGCCGGCCAGTCCCACTCACTGACCCCCGGGCAAAAACCACGGCCCTTTTCCCGGGAAAACAAAACTCACCTGCCCCGCTTCTGGCTGGCAGATTGCAGGAGACACTTGGCTCTATCAAACTACCTCGACTTGGCCGTGGTGCCAACTTGGGTCTGGGAATCATCCTGCGTATTGTGGATTTTCAAGAGCCAGCCGGCCACTCCCAGCCACAGTCTCCCAAACACAAACTACGGCCCATTTCCCTGGAAGTAAAAACAACCTGCCCATCTTCTGGCTGGCAGACTGCTGGAGCCACTTGGTACTATCAAACCAGCCAGACTTGTCACTACTGCCAGCTCTAATCTGGGAACCATCGTGTGCGGCGTGGATTTAAGGGAGCCAGGCGGCCATTTCCAGCCACAGGCCCCCGAAAACAAACCACGGCCCTTTTCCCTTGCAAACAAAACTCACGCATCCTGCTTCTGGCTGGCAGATTGCAGGAGCCACTTGGCTCTATCAAACCAGCCCGACTTGGCACTGGTGCCACCTTTCATCTGGGAACCATCCTGCGTATCGTGGATTTTCAGGAGCCAGCCGGCCACTCCCAGACACAGGCCCCCAAACACATACCACGGCCCTTTTCCCTCGAAAAAAACCTCAGCTGCCCGGCTTCTGGATGGTAGATTACAGGAGCCAATTTGTACTATCAGACCAGTCCGACTTTGCACTGGTGCCGCCTTGGGTCTGGGAACCATCCTGCATATGGTGGATTTTCAGGGTCCAGCCGGCCACTCCAAGCCACAGACTCCAAAACACAAACCACGGCCCTTTTCCCTGGAAGTAAAACTGACCTGCCCATCTTCTGGCTGGCAGATTGCAGGACCCACTTGGCTCTATCAAACCAGCCCGACTTGGCACTGGTGCCCCCTTGGGTCTGAGAACCATCCTGCGCTGCGTGGATTTTCAGGAGCCAGCCGGCCACTCCCAGCCACAGGCCCCCAAACAAAATCTACGACCCATTTCCCTGGAAGTAACCCGGACTTGCCCATCTTCTGGCTGGCAGATTGCAGGAGCCACTTGGCTCAATCAAACCAGTCCGACTTGGCACTGGTGCCACCTATTATCTGGGAACCATCCTGCGAATCGTGGATTTTCAGGAGCCAGCCGGCCACTCCCAGCCACAGGCCCCCAAACACAATCTACGACCCTTTTCCCTGGAAGTAAAACTGACCTGCCCATCTTCTGGCTGGCAGATTTCAGGAGCCACTTGGCTCTATCAAACCAGCCTGACTTGGCCTTGGTGCCGCCTTTCATCTGGGAACCATCCTGCGTATTGTGGATTTTCAGGAACCAGCCGGCCATTCCCAGCAACACGCCCCCGAACACAAACCACGGCCCTTTTCCCTGGCAAACAAAACTCACCCGCCCCGCTTCTGGCTGGAAGATTGCAGGAGCCACTAGGCTCTATCAAAGCAGCCGACTTGGCACTGGTGCCCCCTTGGGTGTAGGAACCATCCTGCATATCGTGGATTTTCAGGAGCCAGCCGGCCATTCCCTGCCACAGGCCCCCGAACACAAACTACGGCCCTTTTCCCTCGAAAAAAAACTAAGCTGCCCGGCTTGTGGATGGTAGATTGCAGGAGACACTTTGTACTATCAGACCAGTCCGACTTGGAAGTGGTGCCACCTTGGGTCTGGGAATCATCCTGCGTATTGTGTATATTCAGGAGCCAGCCGGCCACTCCCAGCCACAGGCTCCCAAACACAAACCACGTCCCTTTTCCCTGGCAAACAAAACTCACCCGACCCGCTTCTGGCTGGCAGATTGCAGGAGCCACTTGGCTCTATCAAACCAGCCCGACTCGGCTCTGGTGCCCCTTTGGGTCTGGGAACCATCCTGCGTATCGTGGATTTTCAGGAGCCAGCCGGCCACTCCCAGCCACAGGCCCCCAAACAAAATCTACGGCCCTTTTCCCTGGAAGTAAAACTGACCTGCCCATCTTCTGGCATGCATACTGCAGGAGTCACTTGGTACTATCAAACCAGCCCGACTTGTCACTGGTGCCACCTTTCATCTGGGAACAATCCTGAGCGGCGTTGATTTTAAGGAGCCAACCGGCCATTCCCAGCTACAGGCCCCCGTAAACAAACCACAGCACATTTCCTTGGTAAACAAAACTCACCCGCCCCTGTTCTGGCTGGCAGATTGCAGGAGCCACTTGCCTCTATCAAACCAGCCCGACTCGGCACTGGTGCCACCTTTCATCTGGGAACCATCCTGTGTAGCGTGGATTTTCAGTAGCCAGCCGACCACTCCCAGCCACAGGCCCCAAAACACAAACTACGGCCCTTTTTCCTGGAACTAAAACTGACCTGCCCATCTTCTGGCTGGCAGATTGCAGGAGCCACTTGGCTCTATCAAACCAGCCCGACTTGGCACTGGTGCTACCTTTCATCTGGGAACCATCCTGCATATCGTTGATTTTCAGGAGCCAGCCGGCCATTCCCTGCCACAGGCCCCAAAAAACAAACCACGGCCCTTTTCCCTGGCAAACAAAACTCACCCACCCCGCTTCCGGCTGGCAGATTGCAGGAGCCACTTGGCTCTATCAAACCAGCCCGACTTGGCACTGGTGCCACCTTTCATCTGGGAACCATCCTGCGTATCGTGGATTTTCAGGAGCCAGCCGGCCAGTCCCAGTCACTGACCCCCGGGCAAAAACCACGGCCCTTTTCCCGGGAAAACAAAACTCACCTGCCCCGCTTCTGGCTGGCAGATTGCGGGAGACACTTGGCTCTATCAAACCACCTCGACTTGGCCGTGGTGCCAACTTGGGTCTGGGAATCATCCTGCGTATTGTGGATTTTCAGGAGCCAGCCGGCCACTCCCAGCCACAGTCTCCCAAACACAAACTACGGCCCATTTCCCTGGAAGTAAAACCAACCTGCCCATCTTCTGGCTGGCAGATTGCAGGAGCCACTTGGTACTATCAAACCAGCCAGACTTGTCACTACTGCCAGCTCTAATCTGGGAACCATCGTGTGCGGCGTGGATTTAAGGGAGCCAGGCGGCCATTTCCAGCCACAGGCCCCCGAAAACAAACCACGGCCCTTTTCCCTGGCAAACAAAACTCACCCACCCCGCTTCTGGCTGGCAGATTGCAGGAGCCACTTGGCTCTATTAAACCAGCCCGACTCGGCCCTGGTGCCACCTTTCATCTGGGAACAATCCTGCGTATCGTGCATTTTCAGGAGCCAGCCGTCCAGTCCCAGCCACTCGCCCCAAAAAAAAAACCAAAGCCCTTTTCCCTGGAAGTAAAACTCACCTGCCCATCTTCTGGCTGGCAGATTGCATGAGCCACTTGGCTCTATCAAACCAGCCCGACTTGGCACTGGTGCCCCCTTGTGTCTGAGAACCATCCTGCGCTGCGTGGATTTTCAGGAGCCAGCCGGCCACTCCCAGCCACAGACTACCGAACACATACCACGGGCCTTTTCCCTGGAAGTGAAACTGAACTGCTCATCTTCTGGCTGGCAGATTGCAGGAGCCACTTGGCTCTATCAAACCAGTCCGACTTGGCACTGGTGCTACCTTTCATCTGGGAACCATCCTGCGCATCGTGGATTTTAAGGAGCAAGCCGGCCATTCCCAGCCCCTGGCCCCCGAAAAAAAACCACTTCCCTTTTCCCTGGCAAACAAAACTCACCCACCCCGCTTCTGCCTGGCAGATTGCAGGAGCCACTTGGCTCTATCAAACCAGCCCGACTCTGCACTGGTGCCCCCTTGGGTCTGGGAACCATCCTGCGTATCGTGGATTTTCAGGAGCCAGCCGGCCATTCCCTGCCACAGGCCCCCGAACACAAACCATGGCCCTTTTCCCGGGAAAACAAAACTCACCCACCCCGCTTCTGGCTGGCAGATTGCAGGAGGCACTTGGCTCTATCAAACCAGCCCGACTTGGCACTGGTGCTACCTTTCATCTGGGAACCATCCTGCATATCTTGGATTTTCAGGAGCCAGCCGGACACTCCCAGCCACAGGCCCCCAACAGAAACCACGGCCCTTCTAGCTGGCAAAAAAACTCACCCGTTCGGCTTCTGGCTGGCAGATTGCAGGAGCCACTTGGCTCTATCAAACCAGCCCGACTCGGCACTGGTGCCCCCTTGGGTCTGGTAACCATCCTGCGCGGCGTGGATTTTAAGGAGCTAGCCGGCCATTCCCAGCCACAGACTACCGAACACAAACCACGGCCCTTTTCCCTGGCAAACAAAACTCACCCGACCCGCTTCCGGCTGGCAGATTGCAGGAGCCACTTGGCTCTATCAAACCAGCCCGACTCGGCTCTGGTGCCCCTTTGGGTCTGGGAACCATCCTGCGTATCGTGGATTTTCAGGAGCCAGCCGGCCACTCCCACCCACAGGCCCCAAAACACAAACTACGGCCCTTTTCCCTGGAAGTAAAACTGACCTGCCCATCTTCTGGCATGCATACTGCAGGAGTCACTTGGTACTATCAAACCAGCCCGACTTGTCACTGGTGCCACCTTTCATCTGGGAACAATCCTGAGCGGCGTGGATTTTAAGGAGCCAACCGGCCATTCCCAGCTACAGGCCCCCGTAAACAAACCACAGCACATTTCCTTGGTAAACAAAACTCACCCGCCCCGGTTCTGGCTGGCAGATTGCAGGAGCCACTTGTCTCTATCAAACCAGCCCGACTCGGCACTGGTGCCACCTTTCATCTGGGAACCATCCTGTGTAGTGTGGATTTTCAGTAGCCAGCCGACCACTCCCAGCCACAGGCCCCAAAACACAAACTACGGCCCTTTTCCCTGGAAGTAAAACTGACCTGCCCATCTTCTGGCTGGCAGATTGCAGGAGCCACTTGGTACTATCAAACCAGCCCGACTTGGCACTGGTGCTACCTTTCATCTGGGAACCATCCTGCGCTGCGTGGAATTTCAGGAGCCAGCCGGCCATTCCCAGACACAGGCCCCCAACACAAACCACGGCCCTTTTCCCTGGCAAACAAAACTCACCCACCCCGCTTCTGGCTGGCAGATTGCAGGAGCCACTTGGCTCTATTAAACCAGCCCGACTCGGCCCTGGTGCCACCTTTCATCTGGGAACAATCCTGCGTATCGTGGATTTTCAGGAGTAAGCCGGCCAGTCCCAGCCACTCGCCCCAAAAAAAAAACCACAGCCCTTTTCCCTGGAAGTAAAACTGACCTGCCCATCTTCTGGCTGGGTGATTGCATGAGCCACTTGGCTCTATCAAACCAGCCCGACTTGGCACTGGTGCCCCCTTGTGTCTGAGAACCATCCTGCGCTGCGTGGATTTTCAGGAGCCAGCCGGCCACTCCCAGCCACAGACTACCGAACACATACCACGGGCCTTTTCCCTGGAAGTGAAACTGAACTGCTCATCTTCTGGCTGGCAGATTGCAGGAGCCACTTGGCTCTATCAAACCAGTCCGACTTGGCACTGGTGCTACCTTTCATCTGGGAACCATCCTGCGCATCGTGGATTTTAAGGAGCAAGCCGGCCATTCCCAGCCCCTGGCCCCCGAAAAAAAACCACTTCCCTTTTCCCTGGCAAACAAAACTCACCCACCCCGCTTCTGCCTGGCAGATTGCAGGAGCCACTTGGCTCTATCAAACCAGCCCGACTCTGCACTGGTGCCCCCTTGGGTCTGGGAACCATCCTGCGTATCGTGGATTTTCAGGAGCCAGCCGGCCATTCCCTGCCACAGGCCCCCGAACACAAACCATGGCCCTTTTCCCTGGCAAACAAAACTCACCCACCCCGCTTCTGGCTGGCAGATTGCAGGAGCCACTTGGCTCTATTAAACCAGCCCGACTCGGCCCTGGTGCCACCTTTCATCTGGGAACAATCCTGCGTATCGTGGATTTTCAGGAGTAAGCCGGCCAGTCCCAGCCACTCGCCCCAAAAAAAAAACCACAGCCCTTTTCCCTGGAAGTAAAACTGACCTGCCCATCTTCTGGCTGGGTGATTGCATGAGCCACTTGGCTCTATCAAACCAGCCCGACTTGGCACTGGTGCCCCCTTGTGTCTGAGAACCATCCTGCGCTGCGTGGATTTTCAGGAGCCAGCCGGCCACTCCCACCCACAGACTACCGAACACATACCACGGGCCTTTTCCCTGGAAGTGAAACTGAACTGCTCATCTTCTGGCTGGCAGATTGCAGGAGCCACTTGGCTCTATCAAACCAGTCCGACTTGGCACTGGTGCTACCTTTCATCTGGGAACCATCCTGCGCATCGTGGATTTTAAGGAGCAAGCCGGCCATTCCCAGCCCCTGGCCCCCGAAAAAAAACCACTTCCCTTTTCCCTGGCAAACAAAACTCACCCACCCCGCTTCTGCCTGGCAGATTGCAGGAGCCACTTGGCTCTATCAAACCAGCCCGACTCTGCACTGGTGCCCCCTTGGGTCTGGGAACCATCCTGCGTATCGTGGATTTTCAGGAGCCAGCCGGCCATTCCCTGCCACAGGCCCCCGAACACAAACCATGGCCCTTTTCCCGGGAAAACAAAACTCACCCACCCCGCTTCTGGCTGGCAGATTGCAGGAGGCACTTGGCTCTATCAAACCAGCCCGACTTGGCACTGGTGCTACCTTTCATCTGGGAACCATCCTGCATATCTTGGATTTTCAGGAGCCAGCCGGACACTCCCAGCCACAGGCCCCCAACAGAAACCACGGCCCTTCTAGCTGGCAAAAAAACTCACCCGTTCGGCTTCTGGCTGGCAGATTGCAGGAGCCACTTGGCTCTATCAAACCAGCCCGACTCGGCACTGGTGCCCCCTTGGGTCTGGAAACCATCCTGCGCGGCGTGGATTTTAAGGAGCTAGCCGGCCATTCCCAGCCACAGACTACCGAACACAAACCACGGCCCTTTTCCCTGGCAAACAAAACTCACCCGACCCGCTTCTGGCTGGCAGATTGCAGGAGCCACTTGGCTCTATCAAACCAGCCCGACTCGGCTCTGGTGCCCCTTTGCGTCTGGGAACCATCCTGCGTATCGTGGATTTTCAGGAGCCAGCCGGCCACTCCCACCCACAGGCCCCAAAACACAAACTACGGCCCTTTTCCCTGGAAGTAAAACTGACCTGCCCATCTTCTGGCATGCATACTGCAGGAGTCACTTGGTACTATCAAACCAGCCCGACTTGTCACTGGTGCCACCTTTCATCTGGGAACAATCCTGAGCGGCGTGGATTTTAAGGAGCCAACCGGCCATTCCCAGCTACAGGCCCCCGTAAACAAACCACAGCACATTTCCTTGGTAAACAAAACTCACCCGCCCCGGTTCTGGCTGGCAGATTGCAGGAGCCACTTGTCTCTATCAAACCAGCCCGACTCGGCACTGGTGCCACCTTTCATCTGGGAACCATCCTGTGTAGTGTGGATTTTCAGTAGCCAGCCGACCACTCCCAGCCACAGGCCCCAAAACACAAACTACGGCCCTTTTCCCTGGAAGTAAAACTGACCTGCCCATCTTCTGGCTGGCAGATTGCAGGAGCCACTTGGTACTATCAAACCAGCCCGACTTGGCACTGGTGCTACCTTTCATCTGGGAACCATCCTGCGCTGCGTGGAATTTCAGGAGCCAGCCGGCCATTCCCAGACACAGGCCCCCAACACAAACCACGGCCCTTTTCCCTGGCAAACAAAACTCACCCACCCCGCTTCTGCCTGGCAGATTGCAGGAGCCACTTGGCTCTATTAAACCAGCCCGACTCGGCCCTGGTGCCACCTTTCATCTGGGAACAATCCTGCGTATCGTGGATTTTCAGGAGTAAGCCGGCCAGTCCCAGCCACTCGCCCCAAAAAAAAAACCACAGCCCTTTTCCCTGGAAGTAAAACTGACCTGCCCATCTTCTGGCTGGGAGATTGCATGAGCCACTTGGCTCTATCAAACCAGCCCGACTTGGCACTGGTGCCCCCTTGTGTCTGAGAACCATCCTGCGCTGCGTGGATTTTCAGGAGCCAGCCGGCCACTCCCAGCCACAGACTACCGAACACATACCACGGGCCTTTTCCCTGGAAGTGAAACTGAACTGCTCATCTTCTGGCTGGCAGATTGCAGGAGCCACTTGGCTCTATCAAACCAGTCCGACTTGGCACTGGTGCTACCTTTCATCTGGGAACCATCCTGCGTATCGTGGATTTTCAGGAGCAAGCCGGCCATTCCCAGCCCATGGCCCCCGAAAAAAAACCACTTCCCTTTTCCCTGGCAAACAAAACTCACCCACCCCGCTTCTGCCTGGCAGATTGCAGGAGCCACTTGGCTCTATCAAACCAGCCCGACTCTGCACTGGTGCCCCCTTGGGTCTGGGAACCATCCTGCGTATCGTGGATTTTCAGGAGCCAGCCGGCCATTCCCTGCCACAGGCCCCCGAACACAAACCATGGCCCTTTTCCCGGGAAAACAAAACTCACCCACCCCGCTTCTGGCTGGCAGATTGCAGGAGCCACTTGGCTCTATCAAACCAGTCCGACTTGGCACTGGTGCTACCTTTCATCTGGGAACCATCCTGCATATCTTGGATTTTCAGGAGCCAGCCGGACACTCCCAGCCACAGGCCCCCAAGAGAAACCACGGCCCTTCTAGCTGGCAAAAAAACTCACCCGTTCGGCTTCTGGCTGGCAGATTGCAGGAGCCACATGGCTCTATCAAACCAGCCCGATTCGGCACTGGTGCCCCCTTGGGTCTGGAAACCATCCTGCGCGGCGTGGATTTTAAGGAGCTAGCCGGCCATTCCCAGCCACAGGCCCCCGAACACCAACCACGGCCCTTTTCCCTGGCAAACAAAACTCACCCGACACGCTTCTGGCTGGCAGATTGCAGGAGCCACTTGGCTCTATCAAACCAGCCCGACTCGGCTCTGGTGCCCCTTTGGGTCTGGGAACCATCCTGCGTATCGTGGATTTTCAGGAGCCAGCCGGCCACTCCCACCCACAGGCCCCAAAACACAAACTACGGCCCTTTTCCCTGGAAGTAAAACTGACCTGCCCATCTTCTGGCATGCATACTGCAGGAGTCACTTGGTACTATCAAACCAGCCCGACTTGTCACTGGTGCCACCTTTCATCTGGGAACAATCCTGAGCGGCGTGGATTTTAAGGAGCCAACCGGCCATTCCCAGCTACAGGCCCCCGTAAACAAACCACAGCACATTTCCTTGGTAAACAAAACTCACCCGCCCCGGATCTGGCTGGCAGATTGCAGGAGCCACTTGTCTCTATCAAACCAGCCCGACTCGGCACTGGTGCCACCTTTCATCTGGGAACCATCCTGTGTAGCGTGGATTTTCAGTAGCCAGCCGACCACTCCCAGCCACAGGCCCCAAAACACAAACTACGGCCCTTTTCCCTGGAAGTAATACTGACCCACCCATCTTCTGGCTGGCAGATTGCAGGAGCCACTTGGTACTATCAAACCAGCCCGACTTGCCACTGGTGCCACCTTGGGTCCTGGAATCATCCTGAGTATCGTGGATTTTCAGGAGCCAGCCGGCCATTCCCAGCCACAGGCCCCAAAAACAAACCACGGCCCTTTTCCCTGGAAAACAAAACTCACCCGCCCCACTTCTGGCTGGCAGATTGCAGGAGCCACTTGGCTCTATCAAACCACCCCGACTTGGCACTGGTGCCACCTTTCATCTGGGAACCATCCTGCGTATCGTGGATTTTAAGGAGCCAGCCAGCCACTCCCAGCCACAGGCCCCCAACACAAACCACGGCCCTTTTCCCTGGCAAACAAAACTCACCCACCCCGCTTCTGGCTGGCAGATTGCAGGAGCCACTTGACTCTACTAAACCAGCCCGACTCGGCACTGGTGCCACCTTTCATCTGGGAACAATCCTGCGTATCGTGGATTTTCAGGAGCCAGCCGGCCACTCCTATCCACAGGGCCCCAAACAAAACTATGGTACTTTTCCCTGGAAATAAAATTGACCTGCCCATCTTCTGACTGGCAGATTGCAGGAGCCACTTGGCTCTATCAAACCAGCACGACTTGGCACTGGTGCCACCTTTCATCTGGGAACCATCCTGCGTATCGTGGATATTCAGTAGCCAGCCGGCCACTCCTAGCCACAGGGCCCCAAACAAAAACTATGGTACTTTTCCCTGGAAGCAAAATTGACCTGCCCATCTTCTGGCTGGCAGATTGCAGGAGCCACTTGGCTCTATCAAACCAGCCCGACTCGGCACTGGTGCTACCTTTCATCTGGGAACCATCCTGTGTATCGTGGATTTTCAGGAGCCAGCCGGCCACTCCCAACCACAGGGTCCCAAACACAAACTATGGTCCTTTTCCCTGGCAAACAAAACTCACCCACCCCGCTTCTGGCTGGCAGATTGCAGGAGACACTTGGCTCTATCAAACCAGCTGAATTCGGCACTGGTGCCGCCTTGGGTCTGGGAAGCATCCTGCATATCGTGGATTTTCAGGAGCCAGCCGGCCACTCCCAGCCACAGGCCCCCAAACACAATCTACGGCCCTTATCCCTGGAAGTAAAACTGACCTGCCCATCTTCTGGCTGGCAGATTGCAGGAGCCACTTGGCTCTATCAAACCAGCCCGACTTGGCACTGGTGCCACCTTTCATCTGGGAACCATCCTGCGTATCGTGGATTTTCAGGAGCCAGCCGGCCAGTCCCAGTCACTGACCCCCGGGCAAAAACCACGGCCCTTTTCCCGGGAAAACAAAACTCACCTGCCCCGCTTCTGGCTGGCAGATTGCAGGAGACACTTGGCTCTATCAAACCACCTCGACTTGGCCGTGGTGCCAACTTGGGTCTGCGAATCATCCTGCGTATTGTGGATTTTCAGGAGCCAGCCGGCCACTCCCAGCCACAGTCTCCCAAACACACACTACGGCCCTTTGCCCTGGAAGTAAAACCAACCTGCCCATCTTCTGGCTGGCAGATTGGAGGACCCACTTGGCACTATCAAACCAGCCCGACTTGTCACTACTGCCAGCTCTCATCTGGGAACCATCGTGTGCGGCGTGGATTTAAGGGAGCCAGGCGGCCATTTCCAGCCACAGGCCCCCGAAAACAAACCACGGCCCTTTTCCCTAGCAAACAAAACTCACCCATCCTGCTTCTGGCTGGCAGATTGCTGGAGCCACTTGGCTCTATCAAACCAGCCCGACATGGCACTGGTGCTACCTTTCATCTGGGAACCATCCTGCGTATCGTGGATTTTCAGGAGCCAGCCGGCCACTCCCAGACACAGGCCCCCGAAAAAAAACCACGGCCCTTTTCCCTTGCAAAAAAACCTCAGCTGCCCAGCTTCTGGATGGTAGATTACAGGAGCCAATTTGTACAATCAGACTAGTCCGACTTTGCACTGGTGCCGCCTTGGGTCTGGGAACCATCCTGCATATGGTGGATTTTCAGGGTCCATCCGGCCACTCCAAGCCACAGGCTCCAAAACAAAATCTACGGCCCTTTTCCCTGGAAGTAAAACTGACCTGCCCATCTTCTGGCTGGCAGATTGCAGGAGCCACTTGGCTCTATCAAACCAGCCCGACTTGGCACTGGTGCCCCCTTGGGTCTGAGAACCATCCTGCGCTGCGTGGATTTTCAGGAGCCAGCCGGCCATTCCCAGCCACAGGCCCCCAAACACAAACTACGGCCCTTTTCCCTGGAATTAAAACTGACCTGCCCATCTTCTGGCTGGCAGATTGCAGGAGCCACTTGGCTCAATCAAACCAGTCCGACTCGGCACTGGTGCCACCTTTCATCTGGGAACCATCCTGCGAATCGTGGATTTTCAGGAGCCAGCCGGCCACTCCCAGCCACAGGCCCCCAAACACAATCTACGACCCTTTTCCCTGGAAGTAACACGGACTTGCCCATCTTCTGGCTGGCAGATTGAAGGAGCCACTTGGCTCTATCAAACCACCCCGACTTGGCACTGGTGCCACCTTTCATCTGGGAACAATCCTGCGTATCGTGGATTTTCAGGAGCCAGCCGGCCACTCCCAACCACAGGGCCCCAAACACAAACTATGGTCCTTTTCCCTGGCAAACAAAACTCACCCACCCCGCTTCTGGCGGGCAGATTGCAGGAGACACTTGGCTCTATCAAACCAGCTGAATTCGGCACTGGTGCCGCCTTGGGTCTGGGAAGCATCCTGCATATCGTGGATTTTCAGGAGCCAGCCAACCACTCCCAGCCACAGGCCCCCAAACACAATCTACGGCCCTTATCCCTGGAAGTAAAACTGACCTGCCCATCTTCTGGCTGGCAGATTGCAGGAGCCACATGGCTCTATCAAACCAGCCCGACTCGGCACTAGTGCCCCCTTGGGTCTGGAAACCATCCTGCGCGGCGTGGATTTTAAGGAGCTAGCCGGCCATTCCCAGCCACAGGCCCCCGAACACCAACCACGGCCCTTTTCCCTGGCAAACAAAACTCACCCACCCCGCTTCTGCTTGGCAGATTGCAGGAGCCACTTGGCTCTATCAAACCAGCCCGACTCGGCTCTGGTGCCCCTTTGGGTCTGGGAAGCATCCTGCATATCGTGGATTTTCAGGAGCCAGCCGGCCACTCCCAGCCACAGGCCCCCAAACACAAACTACGGCCCTTTTCCCTGGAAGTAAAACTGACCTGCCCATCTTCTGGCATGCATACTGCAGGAGTCACTTGGTACTATCAAACCAGCCCGACTTGTCACTGGTGCCACCTTTCATCTGGGAACAATCCTGAGCGGCGTGGATTTTAAGGAGCCAACCGGCCATTCCCAGCAACAGGCCCCCGTAAACAAACCACAGCACATTTCCTTGGTAAACAAAACTCACCCGCCCCGGTTCTGGCTGGCAGATTGCAGGAGCCACTTGTCTCTATCAAACCAGCCCGACTCGGCACTGGTGCCACCTTTCATCTGGGAACCATCCTGTGTAGCGTGGATTTTCAGTAGCCAGCCGACCACTCCCAGCCACAGGCCCCAAAACACAAACTACGGCCCTTTTCCCTGGAAGTAATACTGACCCACCCATCTTCAGGCTGGCAGATTGCAGGAGCCACTTGGCTCTATCGGACGAGCACGACTTGGCACTGGTGCCACCTTTCATCTGGGAACCATCCTGCGTATCGTGGATTTTCAGGAGCCAACCGGCCACTCCCAGCCACAGGCCCCCAAACTCAAACTACGGCCCTTTTCGCTGGAAGTAAAACTGACCTGCCCATCTTCTGGCTGGCAGATTGCAGGAGCCACTTGGTACTATCAAACCAGCCCGACTTGGCACTGGTGCTACCTTTCATCTGGGAACCATCCTGCGCTGCGTGAAATTTCAGGAGTCAGCCTGCCATTCCCAGACACAGGCCCCCAACACAAACCACGGCCCTTTTCCCTGGCAAACAAAACTCACCCACCCCGCTTCTGGCTGGCAGATTGCAGGAGCCACTTGGCTCTATTAAACCAGCCCGACTCGGCCCTGGTGCCACCTTTCATCTGGGAACAATCCTGCGTATCGTGGATTTTCAGGAGCCAGCCGTCCAGTCCCAGCCACTCGCCCCAAAAAAAAAACCAAAGCCCTTTTCCCTGGAAGTAAAACTGACCTGCCCATCTTCTGGCTGGCAGATTGCATGAGCCACTTGGCTCTATCAAACCAGCCCGACTTGGCACTGGTGCCCCCTTGTGTCTGAGAACCATCCTGCGCTGCGTGGATTTTCAGGAGCCAGCCGGCCACTCCCAGCCACAGACTACCGAACACATACCACGGGCCTTTTCCCTGGAAGTGAAACTGAACTGCTCATCTTCTGGCTGGCAGATTGCAGGAGCCACTTGGCTCTATCAAAGCAGTCCGACTTGGCACTGGTGCTACCTTTCATCTGGGAACCATCCTGCGTATCGTGGATTTTCAGGAGCAAGCCGGCCATTCCCAGCCACTGGCCCCCGAAAAAAAACCACTTCCCTTTTCCCTGGCAAACAAAACTCACCCACCCCGCTTCTGCCTGGCAGATTGCAGGAGCCACTTGGCTCTATCAAACCAGCCCGACTCTGCACTGGTGCCCCCTTGGGTCTGGGAACCATCCTGCGTATCGTGGATTTTCAGGAGCCAGCCGGCCATTCCCTGCCACAGGCCCCCGAACACAAATCATGGCCCTTTTCCCGGGAAAACAAAACTCACCCACCCCGCTTCTGCCTGGCAGATTGCAGGAGCCACTTGGCTCTATCAAACCAGCCCGACTTGGCACTGGTGCTACCTTTCATCTGGGAACCATCCTGCATAACTTGGATTTTCAGGAGCCAGCCGGACACTCCCAGCCACAGGCCCCCAACAGAAACCACGGCCCTTCTAGCTGGCAAAAAAACTCACCCGTTCGGCTTCTGGCTGGCAGATTGCAGGAGCCACAAGGCTCTATCAAACCAGCCCGACTCGGCTCTGGTGCCCCTTTGGGTCTGGGAACCATCCTGCGTATCGTGGATTTTCAGGAGCCAGCCGGCCACTCCCACCCACAGGCCCCAAACACAAACTACGGCCCTTTTCCCTGGAAGTAAAACTGACCTGCCCATCTTCTGGCATGCATACTGCAGGAGTCACTTGGTACTATCAAACCAGCCCGACTTGTCACTGGTGCCACCTTTCATCTGGGAACAATCCTGAGCGGCGTGGATTTTAAGGAGCCAACCGGCCATTCCCAGCTACAGGCCCCCGTAAACAAACCACAGCACATTTCCTTGGTAAACAAAACTCACCCGCCCCGGATCTGGCTGGCAGATTGCAGGAGCCACTTGTCTCTATCAAACCAGCCCGACTTGCCACTGGTGCCACCTTGGGTCCTGGAATCATCCTGAGTATCGTGGATTTTCTGGAGCCAGCCGGCCATTCCCAGCCACAGGCCCCAAAAAACAAACCACGGCCCTTTTCCCTGGAAAACAAAACTCACCCGCCCCGCTTCTGGCTGGCAGATTGCAGGAGCCACTTGGCTCTATCAAACCACCCCGACTTGGCACTGGTGCCACCTTTCATCTGGGAACCATCCTGCGTATCGTGGATTTTCAGGAGCCAGCCGGCCATTCCCAGCCACAGGCCCCCAACACAAACCACGGCCCTTTTCCCTGGCAAACAAAACTCACCCGCCCTGCTTCTGGCTGGCAGATTGCAGGAGCCACTTGACTCTATTAAACCAGCCCGACTCGGCACTGGTGCCCCCTTGTGTCTGGGAACCATCCTGCGCGGCGTGGATTTTAAGGAGCCAGCCGGACACTCCCAGCCATAGGTCCCCGAAAACAAACCACGGCCCTTTTCCCTGGCAAACAAAACTCACCCACCCCGCTTCTGGCTGGCAGATTGCAGGAGCCACTTGACTCTACTATCAGACCAGTCCAACTCGGCACTGGTGCCACCTTTCATCTGGGAACAATCCTGCGTATCGTGGATTTTCAGGAGCCAGCCGGCCACTCCAAGCCACAGGGCCCCAAACAAAACTATGGTACTTTTCCCTGGAAGTAAAATTGACCTGCCCATCTTCTGGCTGGCAGATTGCAGGAGCCACTTGGCTCTATCAAACCAGCACGACTTGGCACTGGTGCCACCTTTCATCTGGGAACCATCCTGCGTATCGTGGATATTCAGTAGCCAGCCGGCCACTCCTAGCCACAGGGCCCCAAACAAAAACTATGGTACTTTTCCCTGGAAGCAAAATTGACCTGCCCATCTTCTGGCTGGCAGATTGCAGGAGCCACTTGGCTCTATCAAACCAGCACGACTTGGCACTGGTGCCACCTTTCATCTGGGAACCATCCTGCGTATCGTGGATTTTCAGGAGCCAGCCGGCCACTGCGAGACACAGGCCCCCCACACAAACCACGGCCCTTTTCCCTGGCAAACAAAACTCACCCACCCCGCTTCTGGCGGGCAGATTGCAGGAGCCACTTGGCTCTATTAAACCAGCCCGACTCGGCACTGGTGCCGCCTTGGGTCTGGGAAGCATCCTGCATATCGTGGATTTTCAGGAGCCAGCCGGCCACTCCCTGCCACAGGCCCCCAAACACAATCTACGGCCCTTATCCCTGGAAGTAAAACTGACCTGCCCATCTTCTGGCTGGCAGATTGCAGGAGCCACTTGGCTCTATCAAACCAGCCCGACTTGGCACTGGTGCCACCTTTCATCTGGGAACCATCCTGCGTATCGTGGATTTTCAGGAGCCAGCCGGCCAGTCCCAGTCACTGACCCCCGGGCAAAAACCACGGCCCTTTTCCCGGGAAAACAAAACTCACCTGCCCCGCTTCTGGCTGGCAGATTGCAGGAGACACTTGGCTCTATCAAACCACCTCGACTTGGCCGTGGTGCCAACTTGGGTCTGCGAATCATCCTGCGTATTGTGGATTTTCAGGAGCCAGCCGGCCACTCCCAGACACAGTCTCCCAAACACACACTACGGCCCTTTGCCCTGGAAGTAAAACCAACCTGCCCATCTTCTGGCTGGCAGATTGGAGGAGCCACTTGGTACTATCAAACCAGCCCGACTTGTCACTACTGCCAGCTCTCATCTGGGAACCATCGTGTGCGGCGTGGATTTAAGGGAGCCAGGCGGCCATTTCCAGCCACAGGCCCCCGAAAACAAACCACGGCCCTTTTCCCTAGCAAACAAAACTCACCCATCCTGCTTCTGGCTGGCAGATTGCTGGAGCCACTTGGCTCTATCAAACCAGCCCGACTTGGCACTGGTGCTACCTTTCATCTGGGAACCATCCTGCGTATCGTGGATTTTCAGGAGCCAGCCGGCCACTCCCAGACACAGGCCCCCAAACACATACCACGGCCCTTTTCCCTCGAAAAAAACCTCAGCTGCCCGGCTTCTGGATGGTAGATTACAGGAGACAATTTGTACTATCAGACCAGTCCGACTTTGCACTGGTGCCGCCTTGGGTCTGGGAACCATCCTGCATATGGTGGATTTTCAGGGTCCATCCGGCCACTCCCAGCCACAGGCTCCAAAACACAATCTACGGCCCTTTTCCCTGGAAGTAAAACTGACCTGCCCATCTTCTGTCTGGCAGATTGCAGGAGCCACTTGGCTCTATCAAACCAGCCCGACTTGGCACTGGTGCCCCCTTGGGTCTGAGAACCATCCTGCGCTGCGTGGATTTTCAGGAGCAAGCCGGCCACTCCAAGCCACAGGCCCCCAAACACAAACTACGGCCCTTTTCCCTGGAATTAAAACTGACCTGCCCATCTTCTGGCTGGCAGATTGCAGGAGCCACTTGGCTCAATCAAACCAGTCCGACTCGGCACTGGTGCCACCTTTCATCTGGGAACCATCCTGCGAATCGTGGATTTTCAGGAGCCAGCCGGCCACTCCCAGCCACAGGCCCCCAAACACAATCTATGACCCTTTTCCCTGGAAGTAACACGGACTTGCCCATCTTCTGGCTGGCAGATTGAAGGAGCCACTTGGCTCTATTAAACCACCCCGACTTGGCACTGGTGCCACCTTTCATCTGGGAACAATCCTGCGTATCGTGGATTTTCAGGAGCCAGCCGGCCACTCCCAACCACAGGGCCCCAAACACAAACTATGGTCCTTTTCCCTGGCAAACAAAACTCACCCACCCCGCTTCTGGCGGGCAGATTGCAGGAGACACTTGGCTCTATCAAACCAGCTGAATTCGGCACTGGTGCCGCCTTGGGTCTGGGAAGCATCCTGCATATCGTGGATTTTCAGGAGCCAGCCGGCCACTCCCAGACACAGGCCCCCAAACACAATCTACGGCCCTTATCCCTGGAAGTAAAACTGACCTGCCCATCTTCTGGCTGGCAGATTGCAGGAGCCACATGGCTCAATCAAACCAGTCCGACTCGGCACTGGTGCCCCCTTGGGTCTGGAAACCATCCTGCGCGGCGTGGATTTTAAGGAGCTAGCCGGCCATTCCCAGCCACAGGCCCCCGAACACCAACCACGGCCCTTTTCCCTGGCAAACAAAACTCACCCACCCCGCTTCTGCTTGGCAGATTGCAGGAGCCACTTGGCTCTATCGGACCAGCACGACTTGGCACTGGTGCCACCTTTCATCTGGGAACAATCCTGAGCGGCGTGGATTTTAAGCAGCCAACCGGCCATTCCCAGCTACAGGCCCCCGTAAACAAACCACAGCACATTTCCTTGGTAAACAAAACTCACCCGCCCCGGTTCTGGCTATCAGATTGCAGGAGCCACTTGTCTCTATCAAAACAGCCCGACTCGGCACTGGTGCCACCTTTCATCTGGGAACCATCCTGTGTAGCGTGGATTTTCAGTAGCCAGCCGACCACTCCCAGCCACAGGCCCCAAAAGACAAACTACGGCCCTTTTCCCTGGAAGTAATACTGACCCACCCATCTTCAGGCTGGCAGATTGCAGGAGCCACTTGGCTCTATCGGACCAGCACGACTTGGCACTGGTGCCACCTTTAATCTGGGAACCATCCTGCGTATCGTGGATTTTCAGGAGCCAGCCGGCCACTCCCAGCCACATGCCCCCAAACTCAAACTACGGCCCTTTTCGCTGGAAGTAAAACTGACCTGCCCATCTTCTGGCTGGCAGATTGCAGGAGCCACTTGGTACTATCAAACCAGCCCGACTTGGCACTGGTGCTACCTTTCATCTGGGAACCATCCTGCGCTGCGTGGAATTTCAGGAGCCAGCCGGCCATTCCCAGACACAGGCCCCCAACACAAACCACGGCCCTTTTCCCTGGCAAACAAAACTCACCCACCCCGCTTCTGCCTGGCAGATTGCAGGAGCCACTTGGCTCTATTAAACCAGCCCGACTCGGCCCTGGTGCCACCTTTCATCTGGGAACAATCCTGCGTATCGTGGATTTTCAGGAGCCAGCCGGCCAGTCCCAGCCACTTGCCCCAAAAAAAAAACCAAAGCCCTTTTCCCTGGAAGTAAAACTGACCTGCCCATCTTCTGGCTGGCAGATTGCATGAGCCACTTGGCTCTATCAAACCAGCCCGACTTGGCACTGGTGCCCCCTTGTGTCTGAGAACCATCCTGCGCTGCGTGGATTTTCAGGAGCCAGCCGGCCACTCCCAGCCACAGACTACCGAACACATACCACGGGCCTTTTCCCTGGAAGTGAAACTGAACTGCTCATCTTCTGGCTGGCAGATTGCAGGAGCCACTTGGCTCTATCAAAGCAGTCCGACTTGGCACTGGTGCTACCTTTCATCTGGGAACCATCCTGCGTATCGTGGATTTTCAGGAGCAAGCCGGCCATTCCCAGCCACTGGCCCCCGAAAAAAAACCACTTCCCTTTTCCCTGGCAAACAAAACTCACCCACCCCGCTTCTGCCTGGCAGATTGCAGGAGCCACTTGGCTCTATCAAACCAGCCCGACTCTGCACTGGTGCCCCCTTGGGTCTGGGAACCATCCTGCGTATCGTGGATTTTCAGGAGCCAGCCGGCCATTCCCTGCCACAGGCCCCCGAACACAAATCATGGCCCTTTTCCCGGGAAAACAAAACTCACCCACCCCGCTTCTGGCTGGCAGATTGCAGGAGGCACTTGGCTCTATCAAACCAGCCCGACTTGGCACTGGTGCTACCTTTCATCTGGGAACCATCCTGCATAACTTGGATTTTCAGGAGCCAGCCGGACACTCCCAGCCACAGGCCCCCAACAGAAACCACGGCCCTTCTAGCTGGCAAAAAAACTCACCCGTTCGGCTTCTGGCTGGCAGATTGCAGGAGCCACAAGGCTCTATCAAACCAGCCCGACTCGGCTCTGGTGCCCCTTTGGGTCTGGGAACCATCCTGCGTATCGTGGATTTTCAGGAGCCAGCCGGCCACTCCCACCCACAGGCCCCAAACACAAACTACGGCCCTTTTCCCTGGAAGTAAAACTGACCTGCCCATCTTCTGGCATGCATACTGCAGGAGTCACTTGGCTGTATCAAACCAGCCCGACTTGTCACTGGTGCCACCTTTCATCTGGGAACAATCCTGAGCGGCGTGGATTTTAAGGAGCCAACCGGCCATTCCCAGCTACAGGCCCCCGTAAACAAACCACAGCACATTTCCTTGGTAAACAAAACTCACCCGCCCCGGATCTGGCTGGCAGATTGCAGGAGCCACTTGTCTCTATCAAACCAGCCCGACTTGCCACTGGTGCCACCTTGGGTCCTGGAATCATCCTGAGTATCGTGGATTTTCTGGAGCCAGCCGGCCATTCCCAGCCACAGGCCCCAAAAAACAAACCACGGCCCTTTTCCCTGGAAAACAAAACTCACCCGCCCCGCTTCTGGCTGGCAGATTGCAGGAGCCACTTGGCTCTATCAAACCACCCCGACTTGGCACTGGTGCCACCTTTCATCTGGGAACCATCCTGCGTATCGTGGATTTTCAGGAGCCAGCCGGCCATTCCCAGCCACAGGCCCCCAACACAAACCACGGCCCTTTTCCCTGGCAAACAAAACTCACCCGCCCTGCTTCTGGCTGGCAGATTGCAGGAGCCACTTGACTCTATTAAACCAGCCCGACTCGGCACTGGTGCCCCCTTGTGTCTGGGAACCATCCTGCGCGGCGTGGATTTTAAGGAGCCAGCCGGACACTCCCAGCCACAGGTCCCCGAAAACAAACCACGGCCCTTTTCCCTGGCAAACAAAACTCACCCACCCCGCTTCTGGCTGGCAGATTGCAGGAGCCACTTGACTCTACTATCAGACCAGTCCAACTCGGCACTGGTGCCACCTTTCATCTGGGAACAATCCTGCGTATCGTGGATTTTCAGGAGCCAGCCGGCCACTCCAAGCCACAGGGCCCCAAACAAAACTATGGTACTTTTCCCTGGAAGTAAAATTGACCTGCCCATCTTCTGGCTGGCAGATTGCAGGAGCCACTTGGCTCTATCAAACCAGCACGACTTGGCACTGGTGCCACCTTTCATCTGGGAACCATCCTGCGTATCGTGGATATTCAGTAGCCAGCCGGCCACTCCTAGCCACAGGGCCCCAAACAAAAACTATGGTACTTTTCCCTGGAAGCAAAATTGACCTGCCCATCTTCTGGCTGGCAGATTGCAGGAGCCACTTGGCTCTATCAAACCAGCACGACTTGGCACTGGTGCCACCTTTCATCTGGGAACCATCCTGCGTATCGTGGATTTTCAGGAGCCAGCCGGCCACTGCGAGACACAGGCCCCCCACACAAACCACGGCCCTTTTCCCTGGCAAACAAAACTCACCCACCCCGCTTCTGGCGGGCAGATTGCAGGAGCCACTTGGCTCTATTAAACCAGCCCGACTCGGCACTGGTGCCGCCTTGGGTCTGGGAAGCATCCTGCATATCGTGGATTTTCAGGAGCCAGCCGGCCACTCCCTGCCACAGGCCCCCAAACACAATCTACGGCCCTTATCCCTGGAAGTAAAACTGACCTGCCCATCTTCTGGCTGGCAGATTGCAGGAGCCACTTGGCTCTATCAAACCAGCCCGACTTGGCACTGGTGCCACCTTTCATCTGGGAACCATCCTGCGTATCGTGGATTTTCAGGAGCCAGCCGGCCAGTCCCAGTCACTGACCCCCGGGCAAAAACCACGGCCCTTTTCCCGGGAAAACAAAACTCACCTGCCCCGCTTCTGGCTGGCAGATTGCAGGAGACACTTGGCTCTATCAAACCACCTCGACTTGGCCGTGGTGCCAACTTGGGTCTGCGAATCATCCTGCGTATTGTGGATTTTCAGGAGCCAGCCGGCCACTCCCAGACACAGTCTCCCAAACACACACTACGGCCCTTTGCCCTGGAAGTAAAACCAACCTGCCCATCTTCTGGCTGGCAGATTGGAGGAGCCACTTGGTACTATCAAACCAGCCCGACTTGTCACTACTGCCAGCTCTCATCTGGGAACCATCGTGTGCGGCGTGGATTTAAGGGAGCCAGGCGGCCATTTCCAGCCACAGGCCCCCGAAAACAAACCACGGCCCTTTTCCCTAGCAAACAAAACTCACCCATCCTGCTTCTGGCTGGCAGATTGCTGGAGCCACTTGGCTCTATCAAACCAGCCCGACTTGGCACTGGTGCTACCTTTCATCTGGGAACCATCCTGCGTATCGTGGATTTTCAGGAGCCAGCCGGCCACTCCCAGACACAGGCCCCCAAACACATACCACGGCCCTTTTCCCTCGAAAAAAACCTCAGCTGCCCGGCTTCTGGATGGTAGATTACAGGAGACAATTTGTACTATCAGACCAGTCCGACTTTGCACTGGTGCCGCCTTGGGTCTGGGAACCATCCTGCATATGGTGGATTTTCAGGGTCCATCCGGCCACTCCCAGCCACAGGCTCCAAAACACAATCTACGGCCCTTTTCCCTGGAAGTAAAACTGACCTGCCCATCTTCTGTCTGGCAGATTGCAGGAGCCACTTGGCTCTATCAAACCAGCCCGACTTGGCACTGGTGCCCCCTTGGGTCTGAGAACCATCCTGCGCTGCGTGGATTTTCAGGAGCCAGCCGGCCACTCCAAGCCACAGGCCCCCAAACACAAACTACGGCCCTTTTCCCTGGAATTAAAACTGACCTGCCCATCTTCTGGCTGGCAGATTGCAGGAGCCACTTGGCTCAATCAAACCAGTCCGACTCGGCACTGGTGCCACCTTTCATCTGGGAACCATCCTGCGAATCGTGGATTTTCAGGAGCCAGCCGGCCACTCCCAGCCACAGGCCCCCAAACACAATCTATGACCCTTTTCCCTGGAAGTAACACGGACTTGCCCATCTTCTGGCTGGCAGATTGAAGGAGCCACTTGGCTCTATTAAACCACCCCGACTTGGCACTGGTGCCACCTTTCATCTGGGAACAATCCTGCGTATCGTGGATTTTCAGGAGCCAGCCGGCCACTCCCAACCACAGGGCCCCAAACACAAACTATGGTCCTTTTCCCTGGCAAACAAAACTCACCCACCCCGCTTCTGGCGGGCAGATTGCAGGAGACACTTGGCTCTATCAAACCAGCTGAATTCGGCACTGGTGCCGCCTTGGGTCTGGGAAGCATCCTGCATATCGTGGATTTTCAGGAGCCAGCCGGCCACTCCCAGCCACAGGCCCCCAAACACAATCTACGGCCCTTATCCCTGGAAGTAAAACTGACCTGCCCATCTTCTGGCTGGCAGATTGCAGGAGCCACATGGCTCAATCAAACCAGTCCGACTCGGCACTGGTGCCCCCTTGGGTCTGGAAACCATCCTGCGCGGCGTGGATTTTAAGGAGCTAGCCGGCCATTCCCAGCCACAGGCCCCCGAACATCAACCACGGCCCTTTTCCCTGGCAAACAAAACTCACCCACCCCGCTTCTGCTTGGCAGATTGCAGGAGCCACTTGGCTCTATCGGACCAGCACGACTTGGCACTGGTGCCACCTTTCATCTGGGAACAATCCTGAGCGGCGTGGATTTTAAGCAGCCAACCGGCCATTCCCAGCTACAGGCCCCCGTAAACAAACCACAGCACATTTCCTTGGTAAACAAAACTCACCCGCCCCGGTTCTGGCTATCAGATTGCAGGAGCCACTTGTCTCTATCAAAACAGCCCGACTCGGCACTGGTGCCACCTTTCATCTGGGAACCATCCTGTGTAGCGTGGATGTTCAGTAGCCAGCCGACCACTCCCAGCCACAGGCCCCAAAAGACAAACTACGGCCCTTTTCCCTGGAAGTAATACTGACCCACCCATCTTCAGGCTGGCAGATTGCAGGAGCCACTTGGCTCTATCGGACCAGCACGACTTGGCACTGGTGCCACCTTTCATCTGGGAACCATCCTGCGTATCGTGGATTTTCAGGAGCCAGCCGGCCACTCCCAGCCACATGCCCCCAAACTCAAACTACGGCCCTTTTCGCTGGAAGTAAAACTGACCTGCCCATCTTCTGGCTGGCAGATTGCAGGAGCCACTTGGTACTATCAAACCAGCCCGACTTGGCACTGGTGCTACCTTTCATCTGGGAACCATCCTGCGCTGCGTGGAATTTCAGGAGCCAGCCGGCCATTCCCAGACACAGGCCCCCAACACAAACCACGGCCCTTTTCCCTGGCAAACAAAACTCACCCACCCCGCTTCTGCCTGGCAGATTGCAGGAGCCACTTGGCTCTATTAAACCAGCCCGACTCGGCCCTGGTGCCACCTTTCATCTGGGAACAATCCTGCGTATCGTGGATTTTCAGGAGCCAGCCGGCCAGTCCCAGCCACTTGCCCCAAAAAAAAAACCAAAGTCCTTTTCCCTGGAAGTAAAACTGACCTGCCCATCTTCTGGCTGGCAGATTGCATGAGCCACTTGGCTCTATCAAACCAGCCCGACTTGGCACTGGTGCCCCCTTGTGTCTGAGAACCATCCTGCGCTGCGTGGATTTTCAGGAGCCAGCCGGCCACTCCCAGCCACAGACTACCGAACACAAACCACGGGCCTTTTCCCTGGAAGTGAAACTGAACTGCTCATCTTCTGGCTGGCAGATTGCAGGAGCCACTTGGCTCTATCAAAGCAGTCCGACTTGGCACTGGTGCTACCTTTCATCTGGGAACCATCCTGCGTATCGTGGATTTTCAGGAGCAAGCCGGCCATTCCCAGCCACTGGCCCTCGAAAAAAAACCACTTCCCTTTTCCCTGGCAAACAAAACTCACCCACCCCGCTTCTGCCTGGCAGATTGCAGGAGCCACTTGGCTCTATCAAACCAGCCCGACTCTGCACTGGTGCCCCCTTGGGTCTTGGAACCATCCTGCGTATCGTGGATTTTCAGGAGCCAGCCGGCCATTCCCTGCCACAGGCCCCCGAACACAAACCATGGCCCTTTTCCCGGGAAAACAAAACTCACCCGCCCTGCTTCTGGCTGGCAGATTGCAGGAGGCATTTGGCTCTATCAAACCAGCCCGACTTGGCACTGGTGCTACCTTTCATCTGGGAACCATCCTGCATAACTTGGATTTTCAGGAGCCAGCCGGACACTCCCAGCCACAGGCCCCCAACAGAAACCACGGCCCTTCTAGCTGGCAAAAATACTCACCCGTTCGGCTTCTGGCTGGCAGATTGCAGGAGCCACATGGCTCTATCAAACCAGCCCGACTCGGCTCTGGTGCCCCTTTGGGTCTGGGAACGATCCTGCGTATCGTGGATTTTCAGGAGCCAGCCGGCCACTCCCAGCCACAGGCCCCCAAACACAAACTACGGCCCTTTTCCCTGGAAGTAAAACGACCTGCCCATCTTCTGGCATGCATACTGCAGGAGTCACTTGGTACTATCAAACCAGCCCGACTTGTCACTGGTGCCACCTTTCATCTGGGAACAATACTGAGCGGCGTGGATTTTAAGCAGCCAACTGGCCATTCCCAGCTACAGGCCCCCGTAAACAAACCACAGCACATTTCCTTGGTAAACAAAACTCACCCGCCCCGGATCTGGCTGGCAGATTGCAGGAGCCACTTGTCTCTATCAAACCAGCACGACTTGGCACTGGTGCCACCTTACATCTGGGAACCATCCTGCGTATCGTGGATTTTCAGGAGCCAGCCGGCCACTGCGAGACACAGGCCCCCCACACAAACCACGGCCCTTTTCCCTGGCAAAAAAAACTCACCTACCCCGCCTCTGGCTGGCAGATTGCAGGAGCCACTTGGCTCTATTAAACCAGCCCGACTCGGCAATGGTGCCACCTTTCATCTGGGAACCATCCTGTGTATCGTGGATTTTCAGGAGCCAGCCGGCCACTCCCAACCACAGGGCCCCAAACACAAACTATGGTCCTTTTCCCTGGCAAACAAAACTCACCCACCCCGCTTCTGGCGGGCAGATTGCAGGAGCCACTTGGCTCTATCAAACCAGCTGAATTCGGCACTGGTGCCGCCTTGGGTCTGGGAAGCATCCTGCATATCGTGGATTTTCAGGAGCCAGCCGGCCACTCCCTGCCACAGGCCCCCAAACACAATCTACGGCCCTTATCCCTGGAAGTAAAACTGACCTGACCATTTTCTGGCTGGCAGATTGCAGGAGCCACTTGGCTCTATCAAACCAGCCCGACTTGGCACTGGTGCCACCTTTCATCTGGGAACCATCCTGCGTATCGTGGATTTTCAGGAGCCAGCCGGCCATTCCCAGCCACAGGCCCCCAACACAAACCACGGCCCTTTTCCCTGGCAAACAAAACTCACCCGCCCTGCTTCTGGCTGGCAGATTGCAGGAGCCACTTGACTCTATTAAACCAGCCCGACTCGGCACTGGTACCCCCTTGTGTCTGGGAACCATCCTGCGCGGCGTGGATTTTAAGGAGCCAGCCGGACACTCCCAGCCACAGGTCCCCAAAAACAAACCACGGCCCTTTTCCCTGGCAAACAAAACTCACCCACCCCGCTTCTGGCTGGCAGATTGCAGGAGCCACTTGACTCTACTAAACCAGCCCGACTCGGCACTGGTGCCACCTTTCATCTGGGAACCATCCTGCGTATCGTGGATATTCAGGAACCAGCCGGCCACTCCTAGCCACAGGGCCCCAAACAAAAACTATGGTACTTTTCCCTGGAAGCAAAATTGACCTGCCCATCTTCTGGCTGGCAGATTGCAGGAGCCACTTGGCTCTATCAAACCAGCACGACTTGGCACTGGTGCCACCTTTCATCTGGGAACCATCCTGCGTATCGTGGATTTTCAGGAGCCAGCCGGCCAGTCCCACTCACTGACCCCCGGGCAAAAACCACGGCCCTTTTCCCTGGCAAACAAAACTCACCTGCCCCGCTTCTGGCTGGCAGATTGCAGGAGACACTTGGCTCTATCAAACCACCTCGACTTGGCCGTGGTGCCAACTTGGGTCTGCGAATCATCCTGCGTATTGTGGATTTTCAGGAGCCAGCCGGCCACTCCCAGCCACAGTCTCCCAAACACACACTACGGCCCTTTGCCCTGGAAGTAAAACCAACCTGCCCATCTTCTGGCTGGCAGATTGGAGGACCCACTTGGTACTATCAAACCAGCCCGACTTGTCACTACTGCCAGCTCTCATCTGGGAACCATCGTGTGCGGCGTGGATTTAAGGGAGCCAGGCGGCCATTTCCAGCCACAGGCCCCCGAAAACAAACCACGGCCCTTTTCCCTAGCAAACAAAACTCACCCATCCTGCTTCTGGCTGGCAGATTGCTGGAGCCACTTGGCTCTATCAAACCAGCCCGACTTGGCACTGGTGCTACCTTTCATCTGGGAACCATCCTGCGTATCGTGGATTTTCAGGAGCCAGCCGGCCACTCCCAGACACAGGCCCCCAAACACATACCACGGCCCTTTTCCCTCGAAAAAAACCTCAGCTGCCCGGCTTCTGGATGGTAGATTACAGGAGACAATTTGTACTATCAGACCAGTCCGACTTTGCACTGGTGCCGCCTTGGGTCTGGGAACCATCCTGCATATGGTGGATTTTCAGGGTCCATCCGGCCACTCCAAGCCACAGGCTCCAAAACAAAATCTACGGCCCTTTTCCCTGGAAGTAAAACTGACCTGCCCATCTTCTGGCTGGCAGATTGCAGGAGCCACTTGGCTCTATCAAACCAGCCCGACTTGGCACTGGTGCCCCCTTGGGTCTGAGAACCATCCTGCGTATCGTGGATTTTCAGGAGCCAGCCGGCCATTCCCAGCGACAGGCCCCCAACACAAACCACGGCCCTTTTCCCTGGCCAACAAAACTCACCCACCCCGCTTCTGGCTGGCAGATTGCAGGAGCCACTTGACTCTATTAAACCAGCCCGACTCGGCACTGGTGCCCCCTTGTGTCTGGGAACCATCCTGCGCGGCGTGGATTTTAAGGAGCCAGCCGGACACTCCCAGCCACAGGTCCCCGAAAACAAACCACGGCCCTTTTCCCTGGCAAACAAAACTCACCCAACCCGCTTCTGGCTGGCAGATTGCAGGAGCCACTTGACTCTACTAAACCAGCCCGACTCGGCACTGGTGCCACCTTTCATCTGGGAACCATCCTGCGTATCGTGGATATTCAGTAGCCAGCCGGCCACTCCTAGCCACAGGGCCCCAAACAAAAACTATGGTACTTTTCCCTGGAAGCAAAATTGACCTGCCCATCTTCTGGCTGGCAGATTGCAGGAGCCACTTGGCTCTATCAAACCAGCACGACTTGGCACTGGTGCCACCTTTCATCTGGGAACCATCCTGCGTATCGTGGATTTTCAGGAGCCAGCCGGCCACTGCGAGACACAGGCCCCCCACACAAACCACGGCCCTTTTCCCTGGCAAACAAAACTCACCCACCCCGCTTCTGGCGGGCAGATTGCAGGAGACACTTGGCTCTATCAAACCAGCTGAATTCGGCACTGGTGCCGCCTTGGGTCTGGGAAGCATCCTGCATATCGTGGATTTTCAGGAGCCAGCCGGCCACTCCCAGCCACAGGCCCCCAAACACAATCTACGGCCCTTATCCCTGGAAGTAAAACTGACCTGCCCATCTTCTGGCTGGCAGATTGCAGGAGCCACTTGGTACTATCAAACCAGCCCGACTTGTCACTACTGCCAGCTCTCATCTGGGAACCATCGTGTGCGGCGTGGATTTAAGGGAGCCAGGCGGCCATTTCCAGCCACAGGCCCCCGAAAACAAACCACGGCCCTTTTCCCTAGCAAACAAAACTCACCCACCCCGCTTCTGGCTGGCAGATTGCAGGAGCCACTTCCCTCTATCAAACCAGCCCGACTTGGCACTGGTGCCCCCCTCGGTCTAGGAACCATCCTGCATATGGTGGATTTTCAGGAGCCAGCCGGCCACTCCCAGACACAGGCCCCCAAACACAAACTACGACCCTTTTCCCTCGAAAAAAAACTAAGCTGCCCGGCTTCTGGATGGTAGATTGCAGGAGCCACTTTGTACTATCAGACCAGTCCGACTTGGAAGTGGTGCCACCTTGGGTCTGGGAATCATCCAGCGTATCGTGGATATTCAGGAGCCAGCCGGCCACTCCCAGCCACAGGCCCCCAAACACAAACCACGTCCCTTTTCCCTGGCAAACAAAACTCACCCGCCCCGCTTCTGGCTGGCAGATTGCAGGAGCCACATGGCTCTATCAAACCAGCCCGACAGGGCACTGGTGCCCCCTTGGGTCTGGGAATCATCCTGCGTATCATGGATTTTCAGGAGCCAGCCGGCCACTCCCAGCCACAGGCCCCCAAACACAAACTACGGCCCTTTTCCCTGGAAGTAAAACTGACCTGCCCATCTTCTGGCTGGCAGATTGCAGGAGCCACTTGACTCAATCAAACCAGCCCGACTCTGCACTGGTGCCACCTTTCATCTGGGAACCATCCTGTGTATCGTGGATTTTCAGGAGCCAGCCGGACACTCCCAGCCACAGGCCCCAAAACACAAACTACGGCCCTTTTCCCTGGAAGTAAAACTGACCTGCCCATCTTCTGGCTGGCAGATTGCAGGAGCCACTTGGCTCTATCAAACCAGCCCGACTTGGCACCGGTGACAGCTATCATCTGGGAACCATCCTGCGTATTGTGGATTTTCAGGAGCCAGCCGGCCACTCCCGGCCACAGGCCCCCAAACAAAATCTACGGCCCTTTTCCCTGGAAGTAAAGCTGACCTGCCCATCTTCTGGCTGGCAGATTGCAGGAGCCACTTGGCTCTATCGGACCAGTACGACTTGGCACTGGTGCCACCTTTCATCTGGGAACCATCCTGCGTATCGTGGATTTTCAGGAGCCAACCGGCCACTCCCAGCCACAGGCCCCCAAACTCAAACTACGGCCCTTTTCCCTGGAAGTAAAGCTGACCTGCCCATCTTCTGGCTGGCAGATTGCAGGAGCCACATGGCTATATCAAACCAGCCCGACTCGGCAATGGTACCACCTTGGGTCTGGGAACCATCCTGCTCGGCGTGGATTTTAAGGAGCCAGCCGACCACTCCCAGCCAGAGGCCCCAAAACACAAACTACGGCCCTTTTCCCCGGAAGTAATACTGACCCACCCATCTTCTGGCTGGCAGATTGCAGGAGCCACTTGGTACTATCAAACCAGCCCGACTTGCCACTGGTGCCACCTTGGGTCCTGGAATCATCCTGAGTATCGTGGATTTTCAGGAGCCAGCCGGCCATTCCCAGCCACAGGCCCCAAAAAACAAACCACGGCCCTTTTCCCTGGAAAACAAAACTCACCCACCCCGCTTCTGCCTGGCAGATTGCAGGAGCCACTTGGCTCTATCAACCCAGCCCGACTCGGCACTGGTGCCACCTTTCATCTGGGAACCATCCTGCGTATCGTGGATTTTCAGGAGCCAGCCGGCCATTCCCAGCCACCGGCCCCAAACACAAACCACGGCCCTTTTCCCTGGCAAACAAAACTCACCCGCCCTGCTTCTGGCTGGCAGATTGCAGGAGTCACTTGACTCTATTAAACCAGCCTGTCTCGGCACTGGTGCCCGCTTGTGTCTGGGAACCATCCTGCGCGGCGTGGATTTTAAGGAGCCAGCCGGACACTCCTAGCCACAGGTCCCCGAAAACAAACCACGGCCCTTTTCCCTGGCAAACAAAACTCACCCACCCCGCTTCTGGCTGGCAGATTGCAGGAGCCACTTGACTCTACTAAACCAGCCCGACTCGGCACTGGTGCGACCTTTCATCTGGGAACAATCCTGCGTATCGTGGATTTTCAGGAGCCAGCCGGCCACTCCTAGCCACAGGGCCCCAAACAAAAACTATGGTACTTTTCCCTGGAAGTAAAATTGACCTGCCCATCTTCTGGCTGGCAGATTGCAGGAGCCACTTGGCTCTATCAAACCAGCACGACTTGGCACTGGTGCCACCTTTCATCTGGGAACCATCCTGCGTATCGTGGATTTTCAGGAGCCAGCCGGCCACACCCAACCACAGGGCCCCAAACACAAACTATGGTCCTTTTCCCTGGCAAACAAAACTCACCCACCCCGCTTCTGGCGGGCAGATAGCAGGAGCCACATTGCTCTATCAAAGCAGCCGAATTCGGCACTGGTGCCCCCTTGGGTCTGGGAAGCATCCTGCATATCGTGGATTTTCAGGAGCCAGCCGGACACTCCCAGCCACAGGCCCCCAAACACAATCTACGGCCCTTATCCCTGGAAGTAAAACTGACCTACCCATCTTCTGGCTGGCAGATTGCAGGAGCCACTTGGCTCTATCAAACCAGCCCGACTTGGCACTGGTGCCACCTTTCATCTGGGAACCATCATGCGTATCGTGGATTTTCAGGAGCCACCCGGCCAGTCCCAGTCACAGACCCCCGGGCAAAAACCACGGCCCTTTTCCCGGGAAAACAAAACTCACCTGCCCCGCTTCTGGCTGGCAGATTGCAGGAGACACTTGGCTCTATCAAACCACCTCGACTTGGCCGTGGTGCCAACTTGGGTCTGCGAGTCATCCTGCGTATTGTGGATTTTCAGGAGCCAGCCGGCCACTCCCAGCCACAGTCTCCCAAACACAAACTACGGCCAATTTCCCTGGAAGTAAAACCAACCTGCCCATCTTCTGGCTGGCAGATTGCAGGAGCCACTTGGTACTATCAAACCAGCCCGACTTGTCACTACTGCCAGCTCTCATCTGGGAACCATCGTGTGCGGCGTGGATTTAAGGGAGCCAGGCGGCCATTTCCAGCCACAGGCCCCCGAAAACAAACCACGGCCCTTTTCCCTAGCAAACAAAACTCACGCATCCTGCTTCTGGCTGGCAGATTGCAGGAGCCACTTGGCTCTATCAAACCAGCCCGACTTGGCACTGGTGCCACCTTTCATCTGGGAACCATCCTGCATATCGTGGATTTTCAGGAGCCAGCCGGCCACTCCCAGACACAGGCCCCCAAACACATACCACGGCCCTTTTCCCTCGAAAAAAACCTCAGCTGCCCGGCTTCTGGATGGTAGATTACAGGAGCCAATTTGTACTATCAGACCAGTCCGACTTTGCACTGGTGCCGCCTTGGGTCTGGGAACCATCCTGCACATGGTGGATTTTGAGGGTCCAGCCGGCCACTCCAAGCCACAGGCTCCAAAACACAATCTACGGCCTTTTTCCCTGGAAGTAAAACTGACCTGCCCATCTTCTGGCTGGCAGATTGCAGGAGCCACTTGGCTCAATCAAACCAGTCCGACTCGGCACTGGTGCCACCTTTTATCTGGGAACCATCCTGCGAATCGTAGATTTTCAGGAGCCAGCCGGCCACTCCCAGCCACAGGCCCCCAAACACAATCTACGGCCTTTTTCCCTGGAAGTAAAACTGACCTGCCCATCTTGTGGCTGGCAGATTGCAGGAGCCACTTGGCTCTATCATACCAGCCCGACTTGGCACTGGTGCCACGTTTCATCTGGGAACCAACCTGCGTATCGTGGATTTTCAGGAGCCAGCCGGCCATTCCCAGCCACAGGCCCCAAAAAACAAACCACGGCCCTTTTCCCTGGAAAACAAAACTCACCCACCCCGCTTCTGGCTGGCAGATTGCAGGAGCCACTTGGCTCTATCAACCCAGCCCGACTCGGCACTGGTGCCACCTTTCATCTGGGAACCATCCTGCGTATCGTGGATTTTCAGGAGCCAGCCGGCCATTCCCACCCACCGGCCCCAAACACAAACCACGGCCCTTTTCCCTGGCAAACAAAACTCACCCGCCCTGCTTCTGGCTGGCAGATTGCAGGAGTCACTTGACTCTATTAAACCAGCCTGTCTCGGCACTGGTGCCCGCTTGTGTCTGGGAACCATCCTGCGCGGCGTGGATTTTAAGGAGCCAGCCGGACACTCCCAGCCACAGGTCCCCGAAAACAAACCACGGCCCTTTTCCCTGGCAAACAAAACTCACCCACCCCGCTTCTGGCTGGCAGATTGCAGGAGCCACTTGACTCTACTAAACCAGCCCGACTCGGCACTGGTGCGACCTTTCATCTGGGAACAATCCTGCGTATCGTGGATTTTCAGGAGCCAGCCGGCCACTCCTAGCCACAGGGCCCCAAACAAAAACTATGGTACTTTTCCCTGGAAGTAAAATTGACCTGCCCATCTTCTGGCTCGCAGATTGCAGGAGCCACTTGGCTCTATCAAACCAGCACGACTTGGCACTGGTGCCACCTTTCATCTGGGAACCATCCTGCGTATCGTGGATTTTCAGGAGCCAGCCGGCCACTGCCAGACACAGGCCCCCCACACAAACCACGGCCCTTTTCCCTGGAAAACAAAACTCACCTACCCCGCCTCTGGCTGGCAGATTGCAGGAGCCACTTGGCTGTATCAAACCAGCCCGACTTGGCACTGGTGCCACCTTTCATCTGGGAACCATCCTGCGTATCGTGGATTTTCAGGAGCCAGCCGGCCACACCCAACCACAGGGCCCCAAACACAAACTATGGTCCTTTTCCCTGGCAAACAAAACTCACCCACCCCGCTTCTGGCGGGCAGATAGCAGGAGCCACATTGCTCTATCAAAGCAGCCGAATTCGGCACTGGTGCCCCCTTGGGTCTGGGAAGCATCCTGCATATCGTGGATTTTCAGGAGCCAGCCGGACACTCCCAGCCACAGGCCCCCAAACACAATCTACGGCCCTTATCCCTGGAAGTAAAACTGACCTACCCATCTTCTGGCTGGCAGATTGCAGGAGCCACTTGGCTCTATCAAACCAGCCCGACTTGGCACTGGTGCCACCTTTCATCTGGGAACCATCCTGCGTATGGTGGATTTTCAGGAGCCACCCGGCCAGTCCCAGTCACAGACCCCCGGGCAAAAACCACGGCCCTTTTCCCGGGAAAACAAAACTCACCTGCCCCGCTTCTGGCTGGCAGATTGCAGGAGACACTTGGCTCTATCAAACCACCTCGACTTGGCCGTGGTGCCAACTTGGGTCTGCGAATCATCCTGCGTATTGTGGATTTTCAGGAGCCAGCCGGCCACTCCCAGCCACAGTCTCCCAAACACAAACTACGGCCCATTTCCCTGGAAGTAAAACCAACCTGCCCATCTTCTGGCTGGCAGATTGCAGGAGCCACTTGGTACTATCAAACCAGCCCGACTTGTCACTACTGCCAGCTCTCATCTGGGAACCATCGTGTGCGGCGTGGATTTAAGGGAGCCAGGCGGCCATTTCCAGCCACAGGCCCCCGAAAACAAACCACGGCCCTTTTCCCTTGCAAACAAAACTCACGCATCCTGCTTCTGGCTGGCAGATTGCAGGAGCCACTTGGCTCTATCAACCCAGCCCGACTTGGCACTGGTGCCACCTTTCATCTGGGAACCATCCTGCGTATCGTGGATTTTCAGGAGCCAGCCGGCCATTCCCAGCCACCGGCCCCAAACACAAACCACGGCCCTTTTCCCTGGCAAACAAAACTCACCCGCCCTGCTTCTGGCTGGCAGATTGCAGGAGTCACTTGACTCTATTAAACCAGCCTGTCTCGGCACTGGTGCCCGCTTGTGTCTGGGAACCATCCTGCGCGGCGTGGATTTTAAGGAGCCAGCCGGACACTCCTAGCCACAGGTCCCCGAAAACAAACCACGGCCCTTTTCCCTGGCAAACAAAACTCACCCACCCCGCTTCTGGCTGGCAGATTGCAGGAGCCACTTGACTCTACTAAACCAGCCCGACTCGGCACTGGTGCGACCTTTCATCTGGGAACAATCCTGCGTATCGTGGATTTTCAGGAGCCAGCCGGCCACTCCTAGCCACAGGGCCCCAAACAAAAACTATGGTACTTTTCCCTGGAAGTAAAATTGACCTGCCCATCTTCTGGCTGGCAGATTGCAGGAGCCACTTGGCTCTATCAAACCAGCACGACTTGGCACTGGTGCCACCTTTCATCTGGGAACCATCCTGCGTATCGTGGATTTTCAGGAGCCAGCCGGCCACACCCAACCACAGGGCCCCAAACACAAACTATGGTCCTTTTCCCTGGCAAACAAAACTCACCCACCCCGCTTCTGGCGGGCAGATAGCAGGAGCCACATTGCTCTATCAAAGCAGCCGAATTCGGCACTGGTGCCCCCTTGGGTCTGGGAAGCATCCTGCATATCGTGGATTTTCAGGAGCCAGCCGGACACTCCCAGCCACAGGCCCCCAAACACAATCTACGGCCCTTATCCCTGGAAGTAAAACTGACCTACCCATCTTCTGGCTGGCAGATTGCAGGAGCCACTTGGCTCTATCAAACCAGCCCGACTTGGCACTGGTGCCACCTTTCATCTGGGAACCATCATGCGTATCGTGGATTTTCAGGAGCCACCCGGCCAGTCCCAGTCACAGACCCCCGGGCAAAAACCACGGCCCTTTTCCCGGGAAAACAAAACTCACCTGCCCCGCTTCTGGCTGGCAGATTGCAGGAGACACTTGGCTCTATCAAACCACCTCGACTTGGCCGTGGTGCCAACTTGGGTCTGCGAGTCATCCTGCGTATTGTGGATTTTCAGGAGCCAGCCGGCCACTCCCAGCCACAGTCTCCCAAACACAAACTACGGCCAATTTCCCTGGAAGTAAAACCAACCTGCCCATCTTCTGGCTGGCAGATTGCAGGAGCCACTTGGTACTATCAAACCAGCCCGACTTGTCACTACTGCCAGCTCTCATCTGGGAACCATCGTGTGCGGCGTGGATTTAAGGGAGCCAGGCGGCCATTTCCAGCCACAGGCCCCCGAAAACAAACCACGGCCCTTTTCCCTAGCAAACAAAACTCACGCATCCTGCTTCTGGCTGGCAGATTGCAGGAGCCACTTGGCTCTATCAAACCAGCCCGACTTGGCACTGGTGCCACCTTTCATCTGGGAACCATCCTGCATATCGTGGATTTTCAGGAGCCAGCCGGCCACTCCCAGACACAGGCCCCCAAACACATACCACGGCCCTTTTCCCTCGAAAAAAACCTCAGCTGCCCGGCTTCTGGATGGTAGATTACAGGAGCCAATTTGTACTATCAGACCAGTCCGACTTTGCACTGGTGCCGCCTTGGGTCTGGGAACCATCCTGCACATGGTGGATTTTGAGGGTCCAGCCGGCCACTCCAAGCCACAGGCTCCAAAACACAATCTACGGCCTTTTTCCCTGGAAGTAAAACTGACCTGCCCATCTTCTGGCTGGCAGATTGCAGGAGCCACTTGGCTCAATCAAACCAGTCCGACTCGGCACTGGTGCCACCTTTTATCTGGGAACCATCCTGCGAATCGTAGATTTTCAGGAGCCAGCCGGCCACTCCCAGCCACAGGCCCCCAAACACAATCTACGGCCTTTTTTCCTGGAAGTAAAACTGACCTGCCCATCTTGTGGCTGGCAGATTGCAGGAGCCACTTGGCTCTATCATACCAGCCCGACTTGGCACTGGTGCCACGTTTCATCTGGGAACCAACCTGCGTATCGTGGATTTTCAGGAGCCAGCCGGCCATTCCCAGCCACAGGCCCCAAAAAACAAACCACGGCCCTTTTCCCTGGAAAACAAAACTCACCCACCCCGCTTCTGGCTGGCAGATTGCAGGAGCCACTTGGCTCTATCAACCCAGCCCGACTCGGCACTGGTGCCACCTTTCATCTGGGAACCATCCTGCGTATCGTGGATTTTCAGGAGCCAGCCGGCCATTCCCACCCACCGGCCCCAAACACAAACCACGGCCCTTTTCCCTGGCAAACAAAACTCACCCGCCCTGCTTCTGGCTGGCAGATTGCAGGAGTCACTTGACTCTATTAAACCAGCCTGTCTCGGCACTGGTGCCCGCTTGTGTCTGGGAACCATCCTGCGCGGCGTGGATTTTAAGGAGCCAGCCGGACACTCCCAGCCACAGGTCCCCGAAAACAAACCACGGCCCTTTTCCCTGGCAAACAAAACTCACCCACCCCGCTTCTGGCTGGCAGATTGCAGGAGCCACTTGACTCTACTAAACCAGCCCGACTCGGCACTGGTGCGACCTTTCATCTGGGAACAATCCTGCGTATCGTGGATTTTCAGGAGCCAGCCGGCCACTCCTAGCCACAGGGCCCCAAACAAAAACTATGGTACTTTTCCCTGGAAGTAAAATTGACCTGCCCATCTTCTGGCTCGCAGATTGCAGGAGCCACTTGGCTCTATCAAACCAGCACGACTTGGCACTGGTGCCACCTTTCATCTGGGAACCATCCTGCGTATCGTGGATTTTCAGGAGCCAGCCGGCCACTGCCAGACACAGGCCCCCCACACAAACCACGGCCCTTTTCCCTGGAAAACAAAACTCACCTACCCCGCCTCTGGCTGGCAGATTGCAGGAGCCACTTGGCTGTATCAAACCAGCCCGACTTGGCACTGGTGCCACCTTTCATCTGGGAACCATCCTGCGTATCGTGGATTTTCAGGAGCCAGCCGGCCACACCCAACCACAGGGCCCCAAACACAAACTATGGTCCTTTTCCCTGGCAAACAAAACTCACCCACCCCGCTTCTGGCGGGCAGATAGCAGGAGCCACATTGCTCTATCAAAGCAGCCGAATTCGGCACTGGTGCCCCCTTGGGTCTGGGAAGCATCCTGCATATCGTGGATTTTCAGGAGCCAGCCGGACACTCCCAGCCACAGGCCCCCAAACACAATCTACGGCCCTTATCCCTGGAAGTAAAACTGACCTACCCATCTTCTGGCTGGCAGATTGCAGGAGCCACTTGGCTCTATCAAACCAGCCCGACTTGGCACTGGTGCCACCTTTCATCTGGGAACCATCCTGCGTATGGTGGATTTTCAGGAGCCACCCGGCCAGTCCCAGTCACAGACCCCCGGGCAAAAACCACGGCCCTTTTCCCGGGAAAACAAAACTCACCTGCCCCGCTTCTGGCTGGCAGATTGCAGGAGACACTTGGCTCTATCAAACCACCTCGACTTGGCCGTGGTGCCAACTTGGGTCTGCGAATCATCCTGCGTATTGTGGATTTTCAGGAGCCAGCCGGCCACTCCCAGCCACAGTCTCCCAAACACAAACTACGGCCCATTTCCCTGGAAGTAAAACCAACCTGCCCATCTTCTGGCTGGCAGATTGCAGGAGCCACTTGGTACTATCAAACCAGCCCGACTTGTCACTACTGCCAGCTCTCATCTGGGAACCATCGTGTGCGGCGTGGATTTAAGGGAGCCAGGCGGCCATTTCCAGCCACAGGCCCCCGAAAACAAACCACGGCCCTTTTCCCTTGCAAACAAAACTCACGCATCCTGCTTCTGGCTGGCAGATTGCAGGAGCCACTTGGCTCTATCAAACCAGCCCGACTTGGCACTGGTGCCACCTTTCATCTGGGAACCATCCTGCATATCGTGGATTTTCAGGAGCCAGCCGGCCACTCCCAGACACAGGCCCCCAAACACATACCACGGCCCTTTTCCCTCGAAAAAAACCTCAGCTGCCCGGCTTCTGGATGGTAGATTACAGGAGCCAATTTGTACTATCAGACCAGTCCGACTTTGCACTGGTGCCGCCTTGGGTCTGGGAACCATCCTGCACATGGTGGATTTTGAGGGTCCAGCCGGCCACTCCAAGCCACAGGCTCCAAAACACAATCTACGGCCTTTTTCCCTGGAAGTAAAACTGACCTGCCCATCTTCTGGCTGGCAGATTGCAGGACCCACTTGGCTCTATCAAACCAGCCCGACTTGGCACTGGTGCCCCCTTGGGTCTGAGAACCATCCTGCGTATCGTGGCTTTTCAGGAGCCAGCCGGCCACTCCCAGCCACAGGCCCCAAACAAAATCTACGGCCCATTTCCCTGGAAGTAACCCGTACTTGCCCATCTTCTGGCTGGCAGATTGCAGGAGCCACTTGGCTCAATCAAACCAGTCCGACTCGGCACTGGTGCCACCTTTTATCTGGGAACCATCCTGCGTATTGTGGATTTTCAGGAGCCAGCCGGCCACTCCCAGCCACAGGCCCCCAAACACAATCTACGGCCTTTTTTCCTGGAAGTAAAACTGACCTGCCCATCTTCTGGCTGGCAGATTGCAGGAGCCACTTGGCTCTATCATACCAGCCCGACTTGGCACTGGTGCCACGTTTCATCTGGGAACCAACCTGCGTATCGTGGATTTTCAGGAACCAGTCGGCCACTCCCAGACCCAGGTCCCCGAACACAAACCACGGCCCTTTTCCCTGGCAAACAAAATTCACCCACCCCGCTTCTGGCTGGCAGATTGCAGGAGCCACTTCCCTCTATCAAACCAGCCCGACTTGGCACTGGTGCCCCCTTCGGTATAGGAACCATCCTGCGTATCTTGGATTTTCAGGAGCCATCCGGCCACTCCAACCACAGGCTCCCTAACACAAACCACGGCCCTTTTCCCTGGCAAACAAAACTAACCCGCCACGCTTCCGTCTGGCAGATTGCAGGAGCCACTTGGTACTATCAAACCAGCCCGACTTTGCACTGGTGTCGCCTTGGGTCTGGGAACCATCCTGCGCTGCGTGGATTTTCAGGAGCCAGCCGGCCACTCCCAGCCACAGGCCCCCAAAAACAAACTACGACCCTTTTCCCTGGAAGTGACACGGGCTTGCCCATGTTCTGGCTGGCAGATTTCAGGAGCCACTTGGCTCTATCAAACCAGCCCGACTTGGCCTTGGTGCCGCCTTTCATCTGGGAACCATCCTGCGTATTGTGGATTTTCAGGAACCAGCCGGCCATTCCCAGCAACAGGACCCCGAACACAAACCACGGCCCTTTTCCCTGGCAAACAAAACTCACCCTCCCCGCTTCTGGCTGGCAGATTGCAGGAGCCACTTGGCTCTATCAAAGCAGCCGACTTGGCACTGGTGCCCCCTTGGGTCTAGGAACCATCCTGCATATCGTGGATTTTCAGGAGACAGCCGGCCACTCCCAGACACAGGCCCCCAAACACAAACTACGGCCCTTTTCCCTCGAAAAAAAACTAAGCTGCCCGGCTTGTGGATGGTAGATTGCAGGAGACACTTTGTACTATCAGACCAGTCCGACTTGGAAGTGGTGCCACCTTGGGTCTGGGAACCATCCTGCGTATCGTGGATTTTCAGGAACCAGCCGGCCACTCCCAGCCACAGGCTCCCAAACACAAACCACGTCCCTTTTCCCTGGCAAACAAAACTCACCCGCCCCGCTTCTGGCTGGCAGATTGCAGGAGCCACATGGCTCTAGCAAACCAGCCCGACAGGGCACAGGTGCCCCTTGGGTCTGGGAATCATCCTGCGTATCATGGATTTTCAGGAGTCAGCCGGCCACTCCCAGCCACAGGCCCCCAAACACAAACTAGGGCCCTTTTCCCTGGAAGAAAAACTGACGTGCCCATCGTCTGGCTGGCAGATTGCAGGAGCCACTTGACTCAATCAAACCAGCCCGACTCTGCACTGGTGCCACCTTTCATCTGGGAACCATCCTGGGCTGCGTGGATTTTCAGGAGCCAGCCGGCCATTCCCAGACACAGGCCCGCGTAAACAAACCACGGCCCTTTTCCCTGGCAAACAAAACTCACCCACCCCGCTTCTTGCTGGCAGATTGCAGGAGCCACTTGGCTCTATTAAACCAGCCCGACTCGGCCCTGGTGCCACCTTTCATCTGGGAACCATACTGCGTATCGTGGATTTTCAGGAGCCAGCCGGCCACTCCCAGCCACAGGCCCCAAACACAAACTACGGCCCTTTTCCCTGGAAGTAAAACTGACCTGCCCATCTTCTGGCTGGCAGATTGCAGGAGCCACTTGGTACTATCAAACCAGCCCGACTTGGCACTGGTGCTACCTTTCATCTGGGAACCATACTGCGTATCGTGGATTTTCAGGAGCCAGCCGGCCAGTCCCAGCCACTCGCCCCAAAAAAAAAACCACAGCCCTTTTCCCTGGAAGTAAAACTGACCTGCCCATCTTCTGGCTGGCAGATTGCATGAGCCACTTGGCTCTATCAAACCAGCCCGAATTGGCACTGGTGCCCCCTTGTGTCTGAGAACCATCCTGCGCTGCGTGGATTTTCGGGAGCCAGCTGGCCACTCCCAGCCACAGACTACCGAACACATACCACGGGCCTTTTCCCTGGAAGTGAAACTGAACTGCTCAACTTCTGGCTGGCAGATTGCAGGAGTCACTTGGCTCTATCAAACCAGTCCGACTTGGCACTGGTGCTACCTTTCATCTGGGAACCATCCTGCGTATCGTGGATTTTCAGGAGCAAGCCGGCCATTCCCAGCCACTGGCCCCCGAAAAAAAACCACTTCCCTTTTCCCTGGCAAACAAAACTCACCCACCCCGCTTCTGCCTGGCAGATTGCAGGAGCCACTTGGCTCTATCAAACCAGCCCGACTTGGACTGGGGCCACCTTTCATCTGGGAATCATCCTGCGTATCGTGGATTTTCAGGAGCCAGCCGGCCATTCCCTGCCACAGGCCCCCGAACACAAACCATGGCCCTTTTCCCGGGAGAACAAAACTCACCCACCCCGCTTCTGGCTGGCAGATTGCAGGAGGCATTTGGCTCTATCAAACCAGCCCGACTTGGCACTGGTGCTACCTTTCATCTGGGAACCATCCTGCATATCTTGGATTTTCAGGAGCCAGCCGGACACTCCCAGCCACAGGCCCCCAACAGAAACCACGGCCCTTCTAGCTGGCAAAAAAACTTAGCAGTTCGGCTTCTGGCTGGCAGATTGCAGGAGCCACATGGCTCTATCAAACCAGCCCGACTCGGCACTGGTGCCCCCTTGGGTCTGGAAACCATCCTGCGCGGCGTGGATTTTAAGGAGCTAGCCGGCCATTCCCAGCCAGAGGCCCCCGAACACCAACCACGGCCCTTTTCCCTGGCAAATAAAACTCACCCGACCCGCTTCTGGCTGGCAGATTGCAGGAGCCAGTTGGCTCTATCAAACCAGCCCGACTCGGCTCCGGTGCCCCTTTGGGTCTGGGAACCATCCTGCGTATCGTGGATTTTCAGGAGCCAGCCGGCCACTCCCAGCCACAGGCCCCCAAACACAAACTACGGCCCTTTTCCCTGGAAGTAATACTGACCCACCCATCTTCTGGCTGGCAGATTGCAGGAGCCACTTGGTACTATCAAACCAGCCCTACTTGCCACTGGTGCCACCTTGGGTCCTGGAATCATCCTGACTATCGTGGATTTTCTGGAGCCAGCCGGCCATTCCCAGCCACAGGCCCCAAAAAACAAACCACGGCCCTTTACCCTGGAAAATAAAACTCACCCAACCCGCTTCTGGCTGGCAGATTGCAGGAGCCACTTGGCTCTATCAAACCAGCCCGACTCGGCACTGGTGCCACCTTTCATCTGGGAACCATCCTGCGTATCGTGGATTTTCAGGAGCCAGCCGGCCATTCCCAGCCACAGGCCCCCAACACAAACCACGGCCCTTTTCCCTGGCAAACAAAACTCACCCGCCCTGCTTCTGGCTGGCAGATTGCAGGAGCCACTTGACTCTATTAAACCAGCCCGACTCGGCACTGGTGCCCCCTTTTGTCTGGGAACCATCCTGCGCGGCGTGGATTTTAAGGAGCCAGCCGGACACTCCCAGCCACAGGTCCCCGAAAACAAATCACGGCCCTTTTCCCTGGCAAACAAAACTCACCAACCCCGCTTCTGGCTGGCAGATTGCAGGAGCCACTTGACTCTACTAAACCAGCCCGACTCGGCACTGGTGCCACCTTTCATCTGGGAACAATCCTGCGTATCGTGGATTTTCAGGAGCCAGCCAGCCACTCCTAGCCACAGGGCCCCAAACAAAAACTATGGTACTTTTCCCTGGAAGTAAAATTGACCTGCCCATCTTCTGGCTGGCAGATTGCAGGACCCACTTGGCTCTATCAAACCAGCACGAATTGGCACTGGTGCCACCTTTCATCTGGGAACCATCCTGCGTATCGTGGATATTCAGGAGCCAGCCGGCCACTCCAAGCCACAGGGCCCCAAACAAAAACTATGGTACTTTTCCCTGGAAATAAAATTGACCTGCCCATCTTCTGGCTGGCAGATTGCAGGAGCCACTTGGCTCTATCAAACCAGCACGACTTGGCACTGGTGCCACCTTTCATCTGGGAACCATCCTGCGTATCGTGGATTTTCAGGAGCCAGCCGGCCACTGCCAGACACAGGCCCCCCACACAAACCACGGCCCTTTTCCCTGGCAAACAAAACTCGCCTACCCCGCCTCTGGCTGGCAGATTGCAGGAGCCACTTGGCTCTATTAAACCAGCCCGACTCGGCACTGGTGCCACCTTTCATCTGGGAACCATCCTGTGTATCGTGGATTTTCAGGAGCCAGCCTGCCACTCTCAACCACAGGGCCCCAAACACAAACTATGGTCCTTTTCCCTGGCAAACAAAACTCACCCACCCCGCTTCTAGCGGGCAGATTGCAGGAGCCACATGGCTCTATCAAACCAGCCGAATTCGGCACTGGTGCCGCCTTGGGTCTGGGAAGCATCCTGCATATCGTGGATTTTCAGGAGTCAGCCGGACACTCCCAGCCACAGGCCCCCAAACACAATCTACGGCCCTTATCCCTGGAAGTAAAACTGACATGCCCATCTTCTGGCTGGCAGATTGCAGGAGCCACTTGGCTCTATCAAACACGCCCGAATTGGCACTGGTGCCACCTTTCATCTGGGAACCATCCTGCGTATGGTGGATTTTCAGGAGCCACCCGGCCAGTCCCAAGCACAGACCCCCGGGCAAAAACCACGGCCCTTTTCCCTGGCAAAAAAAACTCACCCGCCCCGCTTCTGGCTGGCAGATTGCAGGAGACACTTGGCTCTATCAAACGCCCTCGACTTGGCCGTGGTGCCAACTTGGGTCTGCGAATCATCCTGCGTATTGTGGATTTTCAGGAGCCAGCCGGCCACTCCCTGCCACAGTCTCCCAAACACAAACTACGGCCCTTTTCCCTGGAAGTAACACCAACCTGCCCATCTTCTGACTGGCAGATTGCAGGAGCCACTTGGTACTATCAAACCAGCACGACTTGTCACTGCTGCCAGCTCTCATCTGGGAACCATCGTGTGCGGCGTGGATTTAAGGGAGCCAGGCGGCCATTTCCAGCCACAGGCCCCCGAAAACAAACCACGGCCCTTTTCCCTAGCAAACAAAACTCACCCATCCTGCTTCTGGCTGGCAGATTGCTGGAGCCACTTGGCTCTATCAAACCAGCCCGACTTGGCACTGGTGCCACCTTTCATCTGGGAACCATCCTGCGTATCGTGGATTTTCAGGAGCCAGCCGGCCACTCCCAGACACAGGCCCCCAAACACATACCACGGCCCTTTTCCCTCGAAAAAAACCTCAGCTGCCCGGCTTCTGGATGGTAGATTACAGGAGCCAATTTGTACTATCAGACCAGTCCGACTTGGCACTGGTGCCGCCTTGGGTCTGGGAACCATCCTGCATATGGTGGATTTTCAGGGTCCATCCGGCCACTCCAAGCCACAGGCTCCAAAACACAATCTACGGCCCTTTTCCCTGGAAGTAAAACTGACCTGCCCATCTTCTGGCTGGCAGATTGCAGGACCCACTTGGCTCTATCAAACCAGCCCGACTTGGCACTGGTTCCCCCTTGGGTCTGAGAACCATCCTGCGTATCGTGGATTTTCAGGAGCCAGCCGGCCACTCCCAGCCACAGGCCCCCAAACACAATCTACGACCCTTTTCCCTGGAAGTAACACGGACTTGCCCATCTTCTGGCTAGCAGATTGCAGGAGCCACTTGGCTCTATCATACCAACCCGACTTGGCACTGGTGCCACGTTTCATCTGGGAACCATCCTGCGTATCGTGGATTTTCAGGAACCAGCCGGCCACTCCCAGACCCAGGTCCCCGAACACAAACCACGGCCCTTTTTCCTGGCAAACAAAACTCACCCACCCCACTTCTGGCTGGCAGATTGCAGGAGCCACTTCCCTCTATCAAACCAGCCCGACTTGGCACTGGTGCTACCTTTCATCTGGGAACCATCCTGTGCTGCGTGGATTTTCAGGAGCCAGCCGGCCATTCTCAGACACAGGCCCCCAACACAAACCACGGCCCTTTTCCCTGGGAAACAAAACTCACCCACCCCGCTTCTGGCTGGCAAATTGCAGGAGCCACTTGGCTCCATTAAACCAGCCCGACTCGGCACTGGTGCCACCTTTCATCTGGGAACAATCCTGCGTATCGTGGATTTTAAGGAGCCAGCCGGCCACTCCCAACCACAGGGCTGCAAAAACACACTATGGTCCTTTTCCCTGGAAAACTAAACTCACCCACCCCGCTTCGGGCTGGCAGATTGCAGGAGACACTTGGCTCTATCAACCCAGCCTGACTTGGCACTGGTGCCACCTTTTATCTGGGAAGCATCCTGCGTATCGTAGATTTTCAGGAGCCAGACGGCCACTCCCAGCCACCGGCCCCCAAACACAAACCACGGCCCGTTTCAGTGGAAGTAAAACTGACCTGCCCATCTTCTGGCTGGCAGATTGCAGGAGGCACTTTGCTCTATCAAACCAGCCCGACTTGGCACTGGTGCCACCTTTCATCTGGGAACCATCCTGCATATCGTGGATTTTCAGGAACCAGCCGGCCACTCCCAGACCCAGGTCCCCGAACACAAACCACGGCCCTTTTTCCTGGCAAACAAAACTCACCCACCCCGCTTCTGGCTGGCAGATTGCAGGAGCCACTTCCCTCTATCAAACCAGCCCGACTTGGCACTGGTGCCCCCCTGGGTCTAGGAACCATGCTGCATATGTTGGATTTTCAGGAGACAGTCGGACACTCCCAGACACAGGCCCCCAAACAGAAACTACGACCCTTTTCCCTCGAAAAAAAACTCAGCTGCCCGGCTTCTGGATGGTAGATTGCAGGAGCCACTTTGTACTATCAGACCAGTCCGACTTGGAAGTGGTGCCACCTTGGGTCTGGGAATCATCCTGCGTATCGTGGATATTCAGGAGCCAGCCGGCCACTCCCAGCCACAGGCCCCCAAACACAAACCACGTCCCTTTTCACTGGCAAACAAAACTCACCCGCCCCGCTTCTGGCTGGCAGATTGCAGGAGCCACATGGCTCTATCAAACCAGCCCGACAGGGCACTGGTGCCCCCTTGGGTCTGGGAATCATCCTGCGTATCATGGATTTTCATGGAGCCAGCCGGCCACTCCCAGCCACAGGCCCCCAAACACAAACTACGGCCCTTTTCCCTGGAAGTAAAACTGACCTGCCCATCTTCTGGCTGGCAGATTGCAGGAGCCACTTGACTCAATCAAACCAGCCCGACTTGGCACTGGTGCCACCTTTCATCTGGGAACCATCCTGTGTATCGTGGATTTTCAGGAGCCAGCCGGACACTCCCAGCCACAGGCCCCCAAACAAAAACTACGGCCCTTTTCCCTGGAAGTAAAACTGACCTGCCCATCTTCTGGCTGGCAGATTGCAGGAGCCACTTGGCTCTATCAAACCAGCCCGACTTGGCACCGGTGACAGCTATCATCTGGGAACCATCCTGCGTATTGTGGATTTTCAGGAGCCAGCCGGCCACTCCCAGCCACAGGCCCCCAAACAAAATCTACGGACCTTTTCCCTGGAAGTAAAGCTGACCTGCCCATCTTCTGGCTGGCAGATTGCAGGAGCCACTTGGCTCTATCAAACCAGCCCGACTTGGCCGTGGTGCCACCTTTCATCTTGGAACAATCCTGCGTATCGTGGATATTCAGGAGCCAGCCGGCCACTCCCAGCCACAGGCCCCAAAACACAAACTACGGCCCTTTTCCCTGGCAAAAAAAACTCACCCACCCCGCTTCTGGCTGGCAGATTGCAGGAGCCACTTGGCTCTATCAAACCACCCCGACTTGGTACTGGTGCCACCGTTCATCTGGGAACCATCCTGCGCTGCGTGGATTTTCAGGAGCCAGCCGGCCATTCTCAGACACAGGCCCCCAACACAAACCACGGCCCTTTTCCCTGGCAAACAAAACTAACCCACCCCGCTTCTGGCTGGCAGATTGCAGGAGCCACTTGGCTCTATTAAACCAGCCCGACTCGGCACTGGTGCCACCTTTCATCTGGGAACAATCCTGCGTATCGTGGATTTTAAGGAGCCAGCCGGCCACTCCCAACTACAGGGCCGCAAAAACACACTATGGTCCTTTTCCCTGGAAAACTAGACTCACCCACCCCGCTTCGGGCTGGCAGATTGCAGGAGACACTTGGCTCTATCAACCCAGCCTGACTTGGCACTGGTGCCACCTTTTATCTGGGAAGCATCCTGCGTATCGTAGATTTTCAGGAGCCAGACGGCCACTCCCTGCCACCGGCCCCCAAACACAAACCACGGCCCGTTTCAGTGGAAGTAAAACTGACCTGCCCATCTTCTGGCTGGCAGATTGCAGGAGGCACTTTGCTCTATCAAACCAGACCGACTTGGCACTGGTGCCACCTTTCATCTGGGAACCATCCTGCATATCGTGGATTTTCAGGAGCCAGACGGACACTCCCAGCCACAGGCCCCCAACAGAAACCACGGCCCTTTTAGCTGGCAAAAAAAACTCACCCGCCCCGCTTCTGGCTGGCAGATTGCAGGAGCCACATGGCTCTATCAAACCAGCCCGACTCGGCACTGGTGCCCCCTTGGGTCTGGGAATCATCCTGTGCGGCGTGGATTTTAAGGAGCCAGCCAGCCATTCCCAGCCACAGGCCCCAGAAAAAAAACCACGGCCCTTTTCCCTGGCAAACAAAAGTCACCCGACCCGCTTCTGGCTGGCAGATTGCTGGAGCCACATGGCTCTATTAAACCAGCCCGACTCGGCTCTGGTGCCCCTTTGGGTCTGGGAGCCATCCTGCGTATCGTGGATATTCAGGAGCCAGCCGGCCACTCCCAGCCACAGGCCCCCAACAAAAACCACGGCCCTTTTCCCTGGAAGTAAAACTGTCCTGCCCATCTTCTGGCTGGCAGACTGCAGGAGTCACTTGGCTCTATCAAACCAGCCCGACTTGGCACTGGTGCCACCTTTCATCTGGGAACCATCCTGCGTATCGTGGATTTTCAGGAGCCAGCCGGCCACTCCCAGCCACAGGCCCCCAAACACAAACCACGGCCCTTTCCCTGGAAAACAAAACTCACCCACCCCGCTTCTGGCTGGAAGATTGCAGGAGCCACTTGGCTCAATCAAACAAGCCCGACTCGGCACTGGTGCCACCTTTCATCTGGGAACCAACCTGTGTATCGTGGATATTCAGGAGCCAGCCGGCCACTCCGAGCCACAGGCCCCCAAACACAAACTATGGCCCTTTTCCCTGGAAGTAAAGCTGACCTGCCCATCTTCTGGCTGGCAGATTGCAGGAGCCACTTGTCACTATCAAACCAGCCTGACTTGGCACTGGTGCTGCCTTTCATTTGGGAACTATCCTGCGTATCGTGGATTTTCAGGAGCCAGCCAGCCACTCCCAGCCACAGGCCCCCAACACAAACCACGGCCCTTTTCCCTAGCAAAAAAAACTCACCCGCCCCCCTTCTGGATGGCAGATTGCAGGAGCCACATGGCTCTATCAAACCAGCCCGACTCGGCACTGGTGCCCCCTTGGGTCTGGGAACCATCCTGCGCGGCGTGGATTTTAATGAGCCTTCCGGACATTCCCGGCCACAGGCCACCGAAAACAAACCACGGCCCTTTTCCCTGGCAAACAAAACTCACCCACCCCGCTTCCGGCTGGCAGATTGCAGCAGCCACTAGGCTCTATCAAACAAGCCCGACTCGGCACTGGTGCCACCTTTCATCTGGGAACCATCCTGCGTATCGTGGATTTTCAGGAGCCAGCCGGCCACTCCCAGCCACAGGCCCCCAAACACAAACTACGGCCCTTTTCCCTGGAAGTAAAACTGTCCTGCCCATCTTCTGGCTGGCAGACTGCAGGAGTCACTTGGCTCTATGAAACCAGCCCGACTTGGCACTGGTGCCACCTTTCATCTGGGAACCATCCTGCGTATCGTGGATTTTCAGGAGCCAGCCGGCCATTCCCAGCCACAGGCCCCCGAACACAAACCACGGCCCTTTTCCCGGGAAAACAAAACTCACCAACCCTGCTTCTGGCTGGCAGATTGCAGGAGCCACTTGGCTCTATCAAACCAGCCCGACGTGCCACTGGTGCCACCTTTCATCTGGGAAACATCCTGCATATCGTGGATTTTCAGGAGCCAGCCGGCCACTCCCAGCCACAGGCCCCAAACACAAACTACGGCCCTTTTCCCTGGAAGTAAAACTGACCTGCCCATCTTCTGGCTGGCAGATTGCAGGAGCCACTTGGCTCTATCAAACCACCCCGACTTGGCACTGGTGCCACCTTTCATCTGGGAACCATCCTGCATATCGTGGATTTTCAGGAGCCAGCCGGCCACTCCCAGCCACAGGCCCCAAACACAAACTACGGCCCTTTTCCCTGGAAGTAATACTGACCTGCCCATCTTCTGGCTGGCAGATTGCAGGAGGCACTTGGCTCTATCAAACCACCCCGACTTGGCACTGGTGCTACCTTTCATCTGGGAACCATCCTGCGCTGCGTGGATTTTCAGGAGCCAGCCGGCCATTCCCAGCCACAGGCCCAAGAAAACAACCCATGGCCCTTTTCCCTGGAAAAAAAAACTCACCCACCCCGCTTCTGGCTGGCAGATTGCAGGAGCCACTTGGCTCTATCAAACAAGCCCGACTCGGCACTGGTGCCACCTTTCATCTGGGAACCATCCTGTGTATCGTGGATATTCAGCAGCCAGCCGGCCATTCCCAGCCACAGGTCCCCGAAAAAAAACCACGGCCCTTTTCCCTGGCAAACAAAACTCACCCACCCCGCTTCTGGCTGGCAGATTGCAGGAGCCACTTGGTCTATTAAACCAGCGCGACTTGGCACTGGTGCCACCTTTCATCTGGGAACAATCCTGCGTATCGTGGATTTTCAGGAGCCAGCCGGCCACTCCTAGCCACAGGGCCCCAAACAAAACTATGGTACTTTTCCCTGCAATTAAAATTAACCTGCCCATCTTCCGGCTGGCAGATTGCAGGAGCCACTTGGCTCTATCAAAACAGCACAACTTGGCACTGGTGCCACCTTTCATCTGGGAACCATCCTGCGCTGCGTGGATTTTCAGGAGCCAGCCGGCCACTCCCAATCACAGGGCCGCAAAAACACACTATGGTCCTTTTCCCTGGAAAACTAAACTCACCCACCCCGCTTCGGGCTGGCAGATTGCAGGAGACACTTGGCTCTATCAACCCAGCCTGACTTGGCACTGGTGCCACATTTCATCTGGGAACCATCCTGCATATCGTGGATTTTCAGGAGCCAGCCGGCCATTCCCAGCCACAGGCCCCCAATAGAAACCACGGCCCTTTTAGCTGGCAAAAAAAACTCACCCGCCCCGCTTCTGGCTGGCAGATTGCAGGAGCCACATGGCTCTATCAAACCAGCCCGACTCGGCACTGGTGCCCCCTTGGGTCTGGGAATCATCCTGCGCGGCGTGGATTTTAAGGAGCCAGCCAGCCATTCCCAGCCACAGGCCCCAGAAAAAAAAACACGGCCCTTTTCCCTGGCAAACAAAACTCACCCACCCCGCTTCTGGCTGGCAGATTGCAGGAGCCACTTCCCTCTATCAAACCAGCCCGACTTGGCACTGGTGCCCCCCTGGGTCTAGGAACCATGCTGCATATGTTGGATTTTCAGGAGACAGTCGGACACTCCCAGACACAGGCCCCCAAACACAAACTACGACCCTTTTCCCTCGAAAAAAAACTCAGCTGCCCGGCTTCTGGATGGTAGATTGCAGGAGCCACTTTGTACTATCAGACCAGTCCGACTTGGAAGTGGTGCCACCTTGGGTCTGGGAATCATCCTGCGTATCGTGGATATTCAGGAGCCAGCCGGCCACTCCCAGCCACAGGCCCCCAAACACAAACCACGACCCTTTTCACTGGCAAACAAAACTCACCCGCCCCGCTTCTGGCTGGCAGATTGCAGGAGCCACATGGCTCTATCAAACCAGCCCGACAGGGCACTGGTGCCCCCTTGGGTCTGGGAATCATCCTGCGTATCATGGATTTTCATGGAGCCAGCCGGCCACTCCCAGCCACAGGCCCCCAAACACAAACTACGGCCCTTTTCCCTGGAAGTAAAACTGACCTGCCCATCTTCTGGCTGGCAGATTGCAGGAGCCACTTGACTCAATCAAACCAGCCCGACTTGGCACTGGTGCCACCTTTCATCTGGGAACCATCCTGTGTATCGTGGATTTTCAGGAGCCAGCCGGACACTCCCAGCCACAGGCCCCCAAACAAAAACTACGGCCCTTTTCCCTGGAAGTAAAACTGACCTGCCCATCTTCTGGCTGGCAGATTGCAGGAGCCACTTGGCTCTATCAAACCAGCCCGACTTGGCACCGGTGACAGCTATCATCTGGGAACCATCCTGCGTATTGTGGATTTTCAGGAGCCAGCCGGCCACTCCCAGCCACAGGCCCCCAAACAAAATCTACGGACCTTTTCCCTGGAAGTAAAGCTGACCTGCCCATCTTCTGGCTGGCAGATTGCAGGAGCCACTTGGCTCTATCAAACCAGCCCGACTTGGCCGTGGTGCCACCTTTCATCTTGGAACAATCCTGCGTATCGTGGATATTCAGGAGCCAGCCGGCCACTCCCAGCCACAGGCCCCAAAACACAAACTACGGCCCTTTTCCCTGGCAAAAAAAACTCACCCACCCCGCTTCTGGCTGGCAGATTGCAGGAGCCACTTGGCTCTATCAAACCACCCCGACTTGGTACTGGTGCCACCGTTCATCTGGGAACCATCCTGCGCTGCGTGGATTTTCAGGAGCCAGCCGGCCATTCTCAGACACAGGCCCCCAACACAAACCACGGCCCTTTTCCCTGGCAAACAAAACTCACCCACCCCGCTTCTGGCTGGCAGATTGCAGGAGCCACTTGGCTCTATTAAACCAGCCCGACTCGGCACTGGTGCCACCTTTCATCTGGGAACAATCCTGCGTATCGTGGATTTTAAGGAGCCAGCCGGCCACTCCCAACTACAGGGCCGCAAAAACACACTATGGTCCTTTTCCCTGGAAAACTAGACTCACCCACCCCGCTTCGGGCTGGCAGATTGCAGGAGACACTTGGCTCTATCAACCCAGCCTGACTTGGCACTGGTGCCACCTTTTATCTGGGAAGCATCCTGCGTATCGTAGATTTTCAGGAGCCAGACGGCCACTCCCAGCCACCGGCCCCCAAACACAAACCACGGCCCGTTTCAGTGGAAGTAAAACTGACCTGCCCATCTTCTGGCTGGCAGATTGCAGGAGGCACTTTGCTCTATCAAACCAGACCGACTTGGCACTGGTGCCACCTTTCATCTGGGAACCATCCTGCATATCGTGGATTTTCAGGAGCCAGACGGACACTCCCAGCCACAGGCCCCCAACAGAAACCACGGCCCTTTTAGCTGGCAAAAAAAACTCACCCGCCCCGCTTCTGGCTGGCAGATTGCAGGAGCCACATGGCTCTATCAAACCAGCCCGACTCGGCACTGGTGCCCCCTTGGGTCTGGGAATCATCCTGTGCGGCGTGGATTTTAAGGAGCCAGCCAGCCATTCCCAGCCACAGGCCCCAGAAAAAAAACCACGGCCCTTTTCCCTGGCAAACAAAAGTCACCCGACCCGCTTCTGGCTGGCAGATTGCTGGAGCCACATGGCTCTATTAAACCAGCCCGACTCGGCTCTGGTGCCCCTTTGGGTCTGGGAGCCATCCTGCGTATCGTGGATATTCAGGAGCCAGCCGGCCACTCCCAGCCACAGGCCCCCAACAAAAACCACGGCCCTTTTCCCTGGAAGTAAAACTGTCCTGCCCATCTTCTGGCTGGCAGACTGCAGGAGTCACTTGGCTCTATCAAACCAGCCCGACTTGGCACTGGTGCCACCTTTCATCTGGGAACCATCCTGCGTATCGTGGATTTTCAGGAGCCAGCCGGCCACTCCCAGCCACAGGCCCCCAAACACAAACCACGGCCCTTTCCCTGGAAAACAAAACTCACCCACCCCGCTTCTGGCTGGAAGATTGCAGGAGCCACTTGGCTCAATCAAACAAGCCCGACTCGGCACTGGTGCCACCTTTCATCTGGGAACCAACCTGTGTATCGTGGATATTCAGGAGCCAGCCGGCCACTCCGAGCCACAGGCCCCCAAACACAAACTATGGCCCTTTTCCCTGGAAGTAAAGCTGACCTGCCCATCTTCTGGCTGGCAGATTGCAGGAGCCACTTGTCACTATCAAACCAGCCTGACTTGGCACTGGTGCTGCCTTTCATTTCGGAACTATCCTGCGTATCGTGGATTTTCAGGAGCCAGCCAGCCACTCCCAGCCACAGGCCCCCAACACAAACCACGGCCCTTTTCCCTAGCAAAAAAAACTCACCCGCCCCCCTTCTGGATGGCAGATTGCAGGAGCCACATGGCTCTATCAAACCAGCCTGACTCGGCACTGGTGCCCCCTTGGGTCTGGGAACCATCCTGCGCGGCGTGGATTTTAATGAGCCTTCCGGACATTCCCGGCCACAGGCCACCGAAAACAAACCACGGCCCTTTTCCCTGGCAAACAAAACTCACCCACCCCGCTTCCGGCTGGCAGATTGCAGCAGCCACTAGGCTCTATCAAACAAGCCCGACTCGGCACTGGTGCCACCTTTCATCTGGGAACCATCCTGCGTATCGTGGATTTTCAGGAGCCAGCCGGCCACTCCCAGCCACAGGCCCCCAAACACAAACTACGGCCCTTTTCCCTGGAAGTAAAACTGTCCTGCCCATCTTCTGGCTGGCAGACTGCAGGAGTCACTTGGCTCTATGAAACCAGCCCGACTTGGCACTGGTGCCACCTTTCATCTGGGAACCATCCTGCGTATCGTGGATTTTCAGGAGCCAGCCGGCCATTCCCAGCCACAGGCCCCCGAACACAAACCACGGCCCTTTTCCCGGGAAAACAAAACTCACCAACCCTGCTTCTGGCTGGCAGATTGCAGGAGCCACTTGGCTCTATCAAACCAGCCCGACGTGCCACTGGTGCCACCTTTCATCTGGGAAACATCCTGCATATCGTGGATTTTCAGGAGCCAGCCGGCCACTCCCAGCCACAGGCCCCAAACACAAACTACGGCCCTTTTCCCTGGAAGTAAAACTGACCTGCCCATCTTCTGGCTGGCAGATTGCAGGAGCCACTTGGCTCTATCAAACCACCCCGACTTGGCACTGGTGCCACCTTTCATCTGGGAACCATCCTGCATATCGTGGATTTTCAGGAGCCAGCCGGCCACTCCCAGCCACAGGCCCCAAACACAAACTACGGCCCTTTTCCCTGGAAGTAATACTGACCTGCCCATCTTCTGGCTGGCAGATTGCAGGAGGCACTTGGCTCTATCAAACCACCCCGACTTGGCACTGGTGCTACCTTTCATCTGGGAACCATCCTGCGCTGCGTGGATTTTCAGGAGCCAGCCGGCCATTCCCAGCCACAGGCCCAAGAAAACAACCCATGGCCCTTTTCCCTGGAAAAAAAAACTCACCCACCCCGCTTCTGGCTGGCAGATTGCAGGAGACCCTTGGCTCTATCAAACGAGCCCGACTCGGCACTGGTGCCACCTTTCATCTGGGAACCATCCTGTGTATCGTGGATATTCAGCAGCCAGCCGGCCATTCCCAGCCACAGGTCCCCGAAAAAAAACCACGGCCCTTTTCCCTGGCAAACAAAACTCACCCACCCCGCTTCTGGCTGGCAGATTGCAGGAGCCACTTGGTCTATTAAACCAGCGCGACTTGGCACTGGTGCCACCTTTCATCTGGGAACAATCCTGCGTATCGTGGATTTTCAGGAGCCAGCCGGCCACTCCTAGCCACAGGGCCCCAAACAAAACTATGGTACTTTTCCCTGCAATTAAAATTAACCTGCCCATCTTCCGGCTGGCAGATTGCAGGAGCCACTTGGCTCTATCAAAACAGCACAACTTGGCACTGGTGCCACCTTTCATCTGGGAACCATCCTGCGCTGCGTGGATTTTCAGGAGCCAGCCGGCCACTCCCAATCACAGGGCCGCAAAAACACACTATGGTCCTTTTCCCTGGAAAACTAAACTCACCCACCCCGCTTCGGGCTGGCAGATTGCAGGAGACACTTGGCTCTATCAACCCAGCCTGACTTGGCACTGGTGCCACATTTCATCTGGGAACCATCCTGCATATCGTGGATTTTCAGGAGCCAGCCGGCCATTCCCAGCCACAGGCCCCCAATAGAAACCACGGCCCTTTTAGCTGGCAAAAAAAACTCACCCGCCCCGCTTCTGGCTGGCAGATTGCAGGAGCCACATGGCTCTATCAAACCAGCCCGACTCGGCACTGGTGCCCCCTTGGGTCTGGGAATCATCCTGCGCGGCGTGGATTTTAAGGAGCCAGCCAGCCATTCCCAGCCACAGGCCCCAGAAAAAAAAACACGGCCCTTTTCCCTGGCAAACAAAACTCACCCACCCCGCTTCTGGCTGGCAGATTGCAGGAGCCACTTCCCTCTATCAAACCAGCCCGACTTGGCACTGGTGCCCCCCTGGGTCTAGGAACCATGCTGCATATGTTGGATTTTCAGGAGACAGTCGGACACTCCCAGACACAGGCCCCCAAACAGAAACTACGACCCTTTTCCCTCGAAAAAAAACTAAGCTGCCCGGCTTCTGGATGGTAGATTGCAGGAGCCACTTTGTACTATCAGACCAGTCCGACTTGGAAGTGGTGCCACCTTGGGTCTGGGAATCATCCTGCATATCGTGGATATTCAGGAGCCAGCCGGCCACTCCCAGCCACAGGCCCCCAAACACAAACCACGACCCTTTTCACTGGCAAACAAAACTCACCCGCCCCGCTTCTGGCTGGCAGATTGCAGGAGCCACATGGCTCTATCAAACCAGCCCGACAGGGCACTGGTGCCCCCTTGGGTCTGGGAATCATCCTGCGTATCATGGATTTTCATGGAGCCAGCCGGCCACTCCCAGCCACAGGCCCCCAAACACAAACTACGGCCCTTTTCCCTGGAAGTAAAACTGACCTGCCCATCTTCTGGCTGGCAGATTGCAGGACCCCCTTGACTCAATCAAACCAGCCCGACTTTGCACTGGTGCCACCTTTCATCTGGGAACCATCCTGTGTATCGTGGATTTTCAGGAGCCAGCCGGACACTCCCAGCCACAGGCCCCCAAACAAAAACTACGGCCCTTTTCCCTGGAAGTAAAACTGACCTGCCCATCTTCTGGCTGGCAGATTGCAGGAGCCACTTGGCTCTATCAAACCAGCCCGACTTGGCACCGGTGACAGCTATCATCTGGGAACCATCCTGCGTATTGTGGATTTTCAGGAGCCAGCCGGCCACTCCCAGCCACAGGCCCCCAAACAAAATCTACGGACCTTTTCCCTGGAAGTAAAGCTGACCTGCCCATCTTCTGGCTGGCAGATTGCAGGAGCCACTTGGCTCTATCAAACCAGCCCGACTTGGCCGTGGTGCCACCTTTCATCTTGGAACAATCCTGCGTATCGTGGATATTCAGGAGCCAGCCGGCCACTCCCAGCCACAGGCCCCAAAACACAAACTACGGCCCTTTTCCCTGGCAAAAAAAACTCACCCACCCCGCTTCTGGCTGGCAGATTGCAGGAGCCACTTGGCTCTATCAAACCACCCCGACTTGGTACTGGTGCCACCGTTCATCTGGGAACCATCCTGCGCTGCGTGGATTTTCAGGAGCCAGCCGGCCATTCTCAGACACAGGCCCCCAACACATACCACGGCCCTTTTCCCTGGCAAACAAAACTCACCCACCCCGCTTCTGGCTGGCAGATTGCAGGAGCCACTTGGCTCTATTAAACCAGCCCGACTCGGCACTGGTGCCACCTTTCATCTGGGAACAATCCTGCGTATCGTGGATTTTAAGGAGCCAGCCGGCCACTCCCAACTACAGGGCCGCAAAAACACACTATGGTCCTTTTCCCTGGAAAACTAGACTCACCCACCCCGCTTCGGGCTGGCAGATTGCAGGAGACACTTTGCTCTATCAACCCAGCCTGACTTGGCACTGGTGCCACCTTTTATCTGGGAAGCATCCTGCGTATCGTAGATTTTCAGGAGCCAGACGGCCACTCCTAGCCACCGGCCCCCAAACACAAACCACGGCCCGTTTCAGTGGAAGTAAAACTGACCTGCCCATCTTCTGGCTGGCAGATTGCAGGAGGCACTTTGCTCTATCAAACCAGACCGACTTGGCACTGGTGCCACCTTTCATCTGGGAACCATCCTGCATATCGTGGATTTTCAGGAGCCAGACGGACACTCCCAGCCACAGGCCCCCAACAGAAACCACGGCCCTTTTAGCTGGCAAAAAAAACTCACCCGCCCCGCTTCTGGCTGGCAGATTGCAGGAGCCACATGGCTCTATCAAACCAGCCCGACTCGGCACTGGTGCCACCTTTCATCTGGGAACCATCCTGCGTATCGTGGATTTTCAGGAGCCAGCCGGCCACTCCCAGCCACAGGCCCCCAAACACAAACCACGGCCCTTTCCCTGGAAAACAAAACTCACCCACCCCGCTTCTGGCTGGAAGATTGCAGGAGCCACTTGGCTCAATCAAACAAGCCCGACTCGGCACTGGTGCCACCTTTCATCTGGGAACCAACCTGTGTATCGTGGATATTCAGGAGCCAGCCGGCCACTCCGAGCCACAGGCCCCCAAACACAAACTACGGCCCTTTTCCCTGGAAGTAAAGCTGACCTGCCCATCTTCTGGCTGGAAGATTGCAGGAGCCACTTGGCTCAATCAAAGAAGCCCGACTCGGCACTGGTGCTGCCTTTCATTTGGGAACTATCCTGCGTATCGTGGATTTTCAGGAGCCAGCCAGCCACTCCCAGCCACATGCCCCCAACACAAACCACGGCCCTTTTCCCTAGCAAAAAAAACTCACCCGCCCCCCTTCTGGATGGCAGATTGCAGGAGCCACATGGCTCTATCAAACCAGCCCGACTCGGCACTGGTGCCCCCTTGGGTCTGGGAACCATCCTGCGCGGCGTGGATTTTAATGAGCCTTCCGGACATTCCCGGCCACAGGCCACCGAAAACAAACCACGGCCCTTTTCCCTGGCAAACAAAACTCACCCACCCCGCTTCCGGCTGGCAGATTGCAGCAGCCACAAGGCTCTATCAAACAAGCCCGACTCGGCACTGGTGCCACCTTTCATCTGGGAACCATCCTGCGTATCGTGGATTTTCAGGAGCCAGCCGGCCACTCCCAGCCACAGGCCCCCAAACACAAACTACGGCCCTTTTCCCTGGAAGTAAAACTGTCCTGCCCATCTTCTGGCTGGCAGACTGCAGGAGTCACTTGGCTCTATGAAACCAGCCCGACTTGGCACTGGTGCCACCTTTCATCTGGGAACCATCCTGCGTATCGTGGATTTTCAGGAGCCAGCCGGCCATTCCCAGCCACAGGCCCCCGAACACAAACCACGGCCCTTTTCCCTGGAAAACAAAACTCACCAACCCCGCTTCTGGCTGGCAGATTGCAGGAGCCACTTGGCTCTATCAAACCAGCCCGCCTTGTCACTGGTGCCACCTTTCATCTGGGAAACATCCTGCATATCGTGGATTTTCAGGAGCCAGCCGGCCACTCCCAGCCACAGGCCCCCAAACACAAACTACGGCCCTTTTCCCTGGAAGTAAAGCTGACCTGCCCATCTTCTGGCTGGCAGATTGCAGGAGCCACATGGCTCTATCAAACCAGCCCGACTCGGCAATGGTGCCACCTTGGGTCTGGGAACCATCCTGCTCGGCGTGGATTTTAAGGAGCCAGCCGGCCACTCTCAGCCACAGGTCCCCGAAAACAAACCACGGCCCTTTTCCCTGGCCAACAAAACTCACCCACCCCGCTTCTGGCTGGCAGATTGCAGGAGCCACTTGCCTCTATCAAACCAGCCCGACTCGGCCCTGGTGCCACCTTTCATCTCGGAAGAATCCTGCGTATCGTGGAAATTCAGGAGCCAGCCGGCCACTCCCAGCCACAGGCCCCCAACACAAACCACGGCCCTTTTCCCTGGCAAACAAAGCTCACCCACCCGGCTTCTGGCTGGCAGATTGTAGGAGCCACTTGGCTCTATCAAACCAGCCCGACTTGGACTGGTGCCACCTTTCATCTGGGAACCATCCTGCATATGGTGGATTTTCAGGAGCCAGCCGGCCACTCCCAGCCACAGGCCCCCAAACAAAAACTACGGCACTTTTCCCTGGAAGTAAAACTGACCTGCCCATCTTCTGGCTGGCAGATTGCAGGAGCCACTTGTCACTATCAAACCAGCCTGACTTGGCACTGGTGCTGCTTTTCATTTGGGAACTATCCTGCGTATCGTGGATTTTCAGGAGCCAGCCAGCCACTCCCAGCCACAGGCCCCCAACACAAACCACGGCCCTTTTCCCTAGCAAAAAAAACTCACCCGCCCCCCTTCTGGATGGCACATTGCAGGAGTCACTTGGCTCTATCAAACCAGCGCGACTCGGCACTGGTGCCCCCTTGGGTCTGGGAACCATCCTGCGCAGCGTGGTTTTTAATGAACCAACCGGCCATTCCCAGCTACCGGCCCCTGTAAACAAACCACAGCACATTTCCTTGGCAAAGAAAACTCACCCACCCCGGTTATGGCTGGCAGATTGCAGGAGCCACTTGCCTCTATCAAACTAGCCCGACTCGGCACTGGTGCCACCATTCATCTGGGAACCATACAGTGTAGCGTGGATTTTCAGTAGCCAGCCGACCATTCCCAGCCACAGGCCCCCAAACACAAACTACGGCCTTTTTCCCTGAAAGTAAAACTGACCTGCCCATCTTCTGGCTGGCAGATTGCATGAGCCACTTGGCTCTATCAAACCAGCCCGACTTGCCACTGGTGCACCCTTGGGTCCTGCAATCATCCTGAGTATCGTGGATTTTCAGGAGCCAGCCGGCCACTCCCAGCCACAGGCCCCCTAACACAAACTCCGGACCTATTCCCTGGAAGTAAAACTGTCCTGCCCATCTTCTGGCTGGCAGACGGCAGGAGTAGCTTGGCTCTATCAAACCAGCCCGACTTGGCACTGCTGCCCCCTTGGCTCTGGTAATCATCCAGCATAACATGGATTTTCAGGAGCCAGCCGGCCATTCCCAGCGACTGGCCCCAAAAAACAAACCACAGCCCTTTTCCCTGGAAAACAAAACTCGCCCACCCCGCTTCTGGCTGGCAGATTGCAGGAGGCACTTGGCTCTATCAAACCAGCCCGACTCGGCACGGGTGCCCCCTTGGGTCTGGGACCCATCCTGTGTATCGTGGATTTTCAGGAGCCAGCCGGCCACTCCCAGCCACAGGCCCCCAAACACAAACTACGGCCCTTTTCCCTGGAAGTAAAACTGACCTGCCCATCTTCTGGCTGGCAGATTGCTAGAGCCACTTGGCTCTATCAAACCAGCCCGACTTGGCACTGGTGCCACCTTTCATCTGGGAACCATCCTGCGTATCGTGGATTTTCAGGAGCCAGCCGGCCACTCCCAGCCACAGGCCCCCAAACACAAACTACGGCCCTTTTCCCTGGAAGTAAAACTGACCTGCCCATCTTCTGGCTGGCAGATTGCAGGAGCCACTTGACTCAATCAAACCAGCCCGACTCTGCACTGGTGCCACCTTTCATCTGGGAACCATCCTGCGTATCGTGGATTTTCAGGAGCCAGCCGGCCATTCCCAGACACAGGCCCCCAACACAAACCACAGCCCTTTTCCCTGGCAAACAAATCTCACCCGCCCCGCTTATGGCTGGCAGATTGCAGGAGCCACTTGGCTCTATCAAACCAGCCCGACTTGGCAGTGGTGCTACCTTTCATCTGGGAAACATCCTGCATATCGTGGATTTTCAGGAGCCAGCCGGACGCTTCCAGCCACAGATCCCCGAAAATATACCACGGCCCTTTTCCCTGGCAAACAAAACTCACCCACCCCGCTTCTGGCTGGCAGATTGCAGGAGCCACTTGGCTCTATCAAACCAGCCCGACTCGGCCCTGGTGCCACCTTTCATCTCGGAACAATCCTGCGTATTGTGGATTTTCAGGAGCCAGCCGGCCATTCCCAGCCACAGGCCCCCAAACACAAACTACGACCCTTTTCCCTGGAAGTAAAACTGACTTGCCCATCTTCTGGCTGGCAGATTGCTAGAGCCACTTGGCTCTATCAAACCAGCCCGACTTGGCACTGGTGCCACCTTTCATCTGGGAACCATCCTGCGTATCGTGGATTTTCAGGAGCCAGCCGGCCACTCCCAGCCACAGGCCCCCAAACACAAACTACGGACCTTTTCCCTGGAAGTAAAACTGACCTGCCCATCTTCTGGCTGGCAGATTGCAGGAGCCACTTGACTCAATCAAACCAGCCCGACTCTGCACTGGTGCCACCTTTCATCTGGGAACCATCCTGCGTATCGTGGATTTTCAGGAGCCAGCCGGCCATTCCCAGACACAGGCCCCCAACACAAACCACAGCCCTTTTCCCTGGCAAACAAATCTCACCCGCCCCGCTTATGGCTGGCAGATTGCAGGAGCCACTTGGCTCTATCAAACCAGCCCGACTTGGCAGTGGTGCTACCTTTCATCTGGGAAACATCCTGCATATCGTGGATTTTCAGGAGCCAGCCGGACGCTTCCAGCCACAGATCCCCGAAAATATACCACGGCCCTTTTCCCTGGCAAACAAAACTCACCCACCCCGCTTCTGGCTGGCAGATTGCAGGAGCCACTTGGCTCTATCAAACCAGCCCGACTCGGCCCTGGTGCCACCTTTCATCTCGGAACAATCCTGCGTATTGTGGATTTTCAGGAGCCAGCCGGCCATTCCCAGCCACAGGCCCCCAAACACAAACTACGACCCTTTTCCCTGGAAGTAAAACTGACGTGCCCATCTTCTGGCCGGCAGATTGCAGGAGGCACTTGGCTCTATCAAAAAGTCCGACTTGGCACTGCTGCCACCTTTCATCTGGGAACCATCCTGCGAATCGTGGATTTTCAGGAGCCAGCCGGCCACTCCCAGACACAGGCCCCCAAATACAAACTACGACCCTTTTCCCTGGAAGTAACACGGACTTGCCCATGTTCTGGCTGGCAGATTTCAGGAGCCACTTGGCTCTATCAAACCAGCCCGACTTGGCATTGGTGCCGCCTTTCATCTTGGAACCATCCTGCGCTGCGTGGATTTTCAGGAGCCAGCCGGCCACTCCCAGCCACAGGCCCCCAAACACAAACCAAGTCCCTTTTCACTGGCAAACAAAACTAACCCGCCACGCTTCTGGCTGGCAGATTGCAGGAGCCACTTGGCTCAATCAAACCAGCCCGACTCTGCACTGGTGCCACCTTTCGTCTGGGAACCATCCTGTGTATCGTGGATTTTCAGGAGCCAGCCGGCCACTCCCAGCCACAGGCCCCCAAACACAAACTACGGCCCTTTTCCCTGGAAGTAAAACTGACCTGCCCATCTTCTGGCTGGCAGATTGCAGGAGCCACTTGACTCAATCAAACCAGCCCGACTTGGCACTGGTGCCACCTTTCATCTGGGAACCATCCCGTGTATCGTGGATTTTCAGGAGCCAGCCGGCCACTCCCAGCCACAGGCCCCCAAACACAAACTACGGCCCTTTTCCCTGGAAGTAAAACTGACCTGCCCATCTTCTGGCTGGCAGATTGCTAGAGCCACTTGGCTCTATCAAACCAGCCCGACTTGGCACTGGTGCCACGTTTCATCTGGGAACCATCCTGCGTATCGTGGATTTTCAGGAGCCAGCCGGCCACTCCCAGACACAGGCCCCCAAACTCAATCTACGGCCCTTTTCCCTGGAAGTAAAACATACCTTGAAATCTTCTGGCTGGCAGATTGCAGGAGCCACTTGGCTCTATCAAACCAGCACGACTTGGCACTGGTGCTACGTTTCTTCTGGGAACCATCCTGCGTATCGTGGCTTTTCAGGAGCCAGCCGGCCATTCCCAGCCACAGGCCCCAAAAAACAAACCACGGCCCTTTTCCCTGGAAAACTAAACTCACCCACCCCGCTTCTTGCTGGCAGATTGCAGGAGCCACATGGCTCTATCAAACCAGCCCGACTCGGAAATGGTGGCCCGTTGGGTCTCGGAACCATCCTGTGTATCGTAGATTTTCAGGAGCCAGCCGGCCACTCCCAGCCACAGGCCCCCAAACACAAACTACGGCCCTTTTCCCTGGAAGTAAAACATACCTGCCCATCTTCTGGCTGGCAGATTGCAGGAGCCACTTGGCTCTATTAAACCAGCCCGACTCGGCACTGGTGCCACCTTTCATCTGGGAAGCATCCTGCGTATCGTAGATTTTCAGGAGCCAGCCGGCCAGTCCCAGCCACCGGCCCCCAAACACAAACTACGGCCCGTTTCCCTGGAAGTAAAACTGACCTGCCCATCTTCTGGCTGGCAGATTGCAGGAGGCACATGGCTCTATCAGACCAGCCCGACTTGGCACAGGTGCCACCTTTCATCTGGGAACCATCCTGTGTATCGTGGATATTCAGGAGCCAGCCGGCCACTCCGAGCCACAGGCCCCCAAACACAAACTACGGCCCTTTTCCCTGGAAGTAAAGCTGACCTGCCCATCTTCTGGCTGGCAGATTGCAGGAGCCATATGGCTATATCAAACCAGCCCGACTCGGCAATGGTGCCACCTTGGGTCTGGGAACCATCCTGCTCGGCGTGGATTTTCAGGAGCCAGCCGGCCACTCCCAGCCACAAGCCCCCAAACACAAACTACGGCCCTTTTCCCTGGAAGTAAAACTGTCCTGCCATTCTTCTGGCTGGCAGACTGCAGGAGTCACTTGGCTCTATCAAACCAGCCCGACATGGCACTGGTGCCACCTTTAATCTGGGAACCATCCTGCGTATCGTGGATTTTCAGGAGCCAGCCGGCCATTCCCAGCCACAGGCCCCCGAACACAAACCACGGCCCTTTTCCCGGACAAACAAAACTCACCCACCCTGCTTCTCGCTGGCAGATTGCAGGAGCCACTTGGCTCTATCAAACCAGCCCAACTTGGCACTGGTGCCACCTTTCATCTGGGAACCATCCTGCATATGGTGGATTTTCAGGAGCCAGCCGGCCACTCCCAGCCACAGGCCCCCAAACACAAACTACGGCCCTTTTCCCTGGAAGTAAAACTGACCTGCCCATCTTCTGGCTGGCAGATTGCAGGAGCCACTTGGCTCTATCGAACCAGCCCGACTTGGCACGCGTGCCCCCTTGGGTCGGCTAATCATCCTGCATATCGTGGATTTTCAGGAGCCATCCGGCCATTCCCCGCCACAGGCCCCAAAAAAGAAACCACAGCCCTTTTCCCTGGCAAACAAAACTCACCCACCCCGCTTCTGCCTGGCAGATTGCAGGAGGCACTTGGCTCTATCAAACCACCCCGACTCTGCACTGGTGCCACCTTTCATCTGGGAACCATCCTGCGTATCGTGGATTTTCAGGAGCCAGCCGGCCACTCCCAGCCACAGGCCCCCAAACACAAACTACGGCCCTTTTCCCTGGAAGTAAAACTGACCTGCCCATCTTCTGGCTGGCAGATTGCAGGAGCCACTTGGCTCTATCAAACCAGCCCGACTTGGCACTGGTGCTACCTTTCATCTGGGAACCATCCTGCATATCGTGGATTTTCAGGAGCCAGCCGTCAATTCCCAGCCACAGGCCCCCAACACAAACCACAGCCCTTTTCCCTGGCAAACAAAACTCACCCGCCCCGCTTCTGGCTGGCAGATAGCAGGAGCCACATAGCTCTATCAAACCAGCCCGACTCGGCAATGGTGCCCCCTTGGGTCTGGGAACCATCCTGCTCGGCGTGGATTTTTAGGAGCCAGCCGGACGCTCCCAGCCACAGGTCCCCGAAAACAAACCACGGCCCTTTTCCCTGGCCAACAAAACTCACCCACCCCGCTTCTGGCTGGCAGATTGCAGGAGCCACTTGCCTCTATCAAACCAGCCCGACTCGGCCCTGGTGCCACCTTTCATCTCGGAACAATCCTGCGTATCGTGGATTTTCATGAGCCAGCCATCCACTCCCTGCCACAGGCCCCCAACAGAAATCACGGCCTTTTTCCCTGGAAAACAAAACTCACCCGCCCCGCTTCTGGCTGGCAGATTGCAGGAGCCACATGGCTCTATCAAACCAGCCCGACTCGGCACTGGTGCCCCTTTGGGTCTGGGAACCATCCTGCGTGTCGTGAATTTTCAGGAGCCAGCCGGCCACTCCCAGCCACAGGCCCCCAAACAAAAACTACGGCTCTTTTCCCTTGAAGAAAAACTGACATGCCCATCTTCTGGCATGCAGATTGCAGGAGCCACTTGGTACTATCAAACCAGCCCGCCTTGTCACTGGTGCCACCTTTCATCTGGGAACCATCCTGCGCGGCGTGGATTTTAGGGAGCCAACCGGCCATTCCCAGCTACAGGCCCCCGTAAACAAACCACAGCACATTTCCTTGGTAAACAAAACTCACCCACCCCGCTTCTGGCTGGCAGATTGCAGGAGCCTCTTGGCTCAATCAAACAAGCCCGACTCGGCACTGGTGCCCCCTTGGGTCTAGGAACCATCCTGCTCGGCGTGGATTTTTAGGAGCCAGCCGGACACTCCCAACTACAGGTCCCCGAAAACAAACCACGGCCCTTATCTCTGGCAAACAAAACTCACTCACCCCGCTTCTGGCTGGCAGATTGCAGGAGTCACATGGCTCTATCAAACCAGCGCGACTCGGCACTGGTGCCCCCTTGGGTCTGGGAACCATCCTGCGCGGCGTGGTTTTTATTGAGCCAACCGGCCATTCCCAGCTACCGGCCCCTATAAACAAACCACAGCACATTTCCTTGGCAAAGAAAACTCACCCACCCCGGTTATGGCTGGCAGATTGCAGGAGCCACTTGCCTCTATCAAACTAGCCCGACTCGGCACTGGTGCCACCATTCATCTGGGAACCATCCTGTGTAGCGTGGATTTTCAGTAGCCCGCCGACCATTCCCAGCCACAGGCCCCCAAACACAAACTACGGCCTTTTTCCCTGGAAGTAAAACTGACCTGCCCATCTTCTGGCTGGCAGATTGCATGAGCCACTTGGCTCTATCAAACCAGCCCGACTTGGCACTGGTGCTACCTTTCATCTGGGAACCATCCTGCATATCGTGGATTTTCAGGAGCCAGCCGGCCATTCCCAGCCACAGGCCCCCAACACAAACCACAGCCCTTTTCCCTGGCCAACAAAACTTACCCGCCCCGCTTCTGGCTGGCAGATTGCAGGAGTCACATGGCTCTATCAGACCAGCCCGACGCGGCACTGGTGCCCCCTTGGGTCTGGGAACCATCCTGCTCGGCGTGGATTTTCAGGAGCCAGCCGGACACTCCCAGGCACAGGTCCCCGAAAACAAACCACGGCCCTTTTCCCTGGCAAACAAAACTCACCCACCCCGCTTCTGGCTGGCAGATTGCAGGAGGCACTTGGCTCTATCAAACCAGCCCGACTCGGCCCTGGTGCCACCTTTCATCTCGGAACAATCCTGCGTATCGTGGATTTTCCTGAGCCAGCCGGCCACTCCCAGCCACAGGGCCCCAAACAAAAACTATGGTGCTTTTCCCTGGAAGAAAATTGACCTGCCCATCTTCTGGCTGGCAGATTGCAGGAATCACTTGGAACTATCAAACCAGCCCGACTTGTCACTGATGCCACCTTTCATCTGGGAACCATCCTGCGCGGCGTGGATTTCAAGGAGCCAACCGGCCATTCCCAGCTACAGGCCCCCGTAAACAAACCACAGCACATTTCCTTGGTAAACAAAACTCACCCACCCCGCTTCTGGCTGGAAGATTGCAGGAGCCACTTTCCTCTATGAAACCAGCCCTACTCGCACTGGAGCCACCATTCATCTGGGAATCACCCTGTGTAGCGTGGATTTTCAGTAGCCAGCCGACCACACCCAGCCACAGGCCCCCAAACACAAACTACTGCCCTTTTCCCTGGAAGTAATACTGCCCTGCCCATCTTCTGGCTGGCAGACTGCAGGAGTCACTTGCCTCTATCAAACCAGCCCGACTTGCCACTGGTGCCACCTTGGTTCCTGGAATCATCCTGTGTATCGTGGATTTTCAGGAGCCAGCCGGCCACTCCCAGCCACAGGACCCCAAACACAAACTACGGCCCTTTTTCCTGGAAGTAAAACTGACCTTCCCATCTTATGGCTGGCAGATTGCAGGAGCCACTTGGCTCTATCAAACCAGCCCGACTTGCCACTGGTGCACCCTTGGGTCCTGCAATCATCCTGAGTATCGTGGATTTTCAGGAGCCAGCCGGCCACTTCCAGCCACAGGCCCCCAAACACAAACTACGGCCCTATTCCCTGGAAGTAAAACTGTCCTGCCCATCTTCTGCCTGGCAGACGGCAGGAGTCACTTGGCTCTATCAAACGAGACCGACTTGGCACTGCTGCCCCCTTGGCTCTGGTAATCATCCTGCATATCATGGATTTTCAGGAGCCAGCCGGACGCTTCCAGCCACAGATCCCCGAAAATAAACCACGGCCCTTTTCCCTGGCAAACAAAACTCACCCACCCCGCTTCTGGCTGGCAGATTGCAGGAGGCACTTGGCTCTATCAAACCAGCCCGACTCGGCACTGGTGCCACCTTTCATCTCGGAACAATCCTGCGTATTGTGGATTTTCAGGAGCCAGCCGGCCATTCCCAGCCACAGGCCCCCAAACACAAACTACAACCCTTTTCCCTGGAAGTAAAACTGACCTGCCCATCTTCTGGCTGGCAGATTGCAGGAGGCACTTGGCTCTATCAAAAAGTCCGACTTGGCACTGCTGCCACCTTTCATCTGGGAACCATCCTGCGAATCGTGGATTTTCAGGAGCCAGCCGGCCACTCCCAGACACAGGCCCCCAAATACAAACTACGACCCTTTTCCCTGGAAGTAACACGGACTTGCCCATGTTCTGGCTGGCAGATTTCAGGAGCCACTTGGCTCTATCAAACCAGCCCGACTTGGCATTGGTGCCGCCTTTCATCTTGGAACCATCCTGCGTATCGTGGATTTTCAGGAACCAGCCGTCCATTCCCAGCCACAGGCCCCAGAACACAAACCACGCCCCTTTTCCATTGCAAACAAAACTCACCCGCCCCGCTTCTGGCTGGCAGATTGCAGGAGCCACTTGGCTCTATCAAAGCAGCCGACTTGGCACTGGTGCCCCCTTGGGTCTAGGAACCATCCTGCGTATCGTGGATTTTCACGAGCCAGCCGGCCACTCCCAGCCACAGGCCCCCAAACACAAACTACGGCCCTTTTCCCTGGAAGTAAAACTGTCCTGCCCATCTTCTGGCTGGCAGACTGCAGGAGTCACTTGGCTCTATCAAACCCGCCCGACTTGGCACTGGTGCCACCTTTCATCTGGGAACCATCCTGCGTATCGTGGATTTTCAGGAGCCAGCCGGCCACTCCCAGCCACAGGCCCCCAAACACAAACTACGGCCCTTTTACCTGGAAGCAAAACTGTCCTGCCCATTTTCTGGCTGGCAGACTGCAGGAGTCACTTGGCTCTATCAAACCAGCCCGACTTGGCACTGGTGCCACCTTTCATCTGGGAACCATCCTGCATATCGTGGATTTTCAGGAGCCAGCCGGCCATTTACAGCCGCAGGCCCCCAAACACAAACCACGGCCCTTTTCCCTGGAAAACAAAACTCACCCACCCCGCTTCTGGCTGGCAGATTGCAGGAGCCACTTGGCTCTATCAAACAAGCCCGACTCGGCACTGGTGCCACCTTTCATCTGGGAACCAACCTGTGTATCGTGGATATTCAGGAGCCAGCCGGCCACTCCGAGCCACAGGCCCCCAAACACAAACTACGGCCCTTTTCCCTGGAAGTAAAGCTGTCCTGCCCATCTTCTGGCTGGCAGATTGCAGGAGCCACATGGCTCTATCAAACCAGCCCGACTCGGCAATGGTGCCACCTTGGGTCTGGGAACCATCCTGCGCTGCGTGGATTTTCAGGAGCCAGCCGGCCATTCCCAGCCACAGGCCCCCAACACAAACCACGGCCCTTTTCCCTGGCAAACAAAACTCACCCACCCCGCTTCTGGCTGGCAAATTGCAGGAGCCACTTGGCTCCATTAAACCAGCCCGACTCGGCACTGGTGCCACCTTTCATCTGGGAACAATCCTGCGTATCGTGGATTTTCAGGAGCCAGCCGGCCACTCCCAGCCACAGGGCCGCAAAAACACACTATGGTCCTTTTCCCTGGAAAACTAAACTCACCCACCCCGCTTCGGGCTGGCAGATTGCAGGAGACACTTGGCTCTATCAACCCAGCCTGACTTGGCACTGGTGCCACCTTTTATCTGGGAAGCATCCTGCGTATCGTAGATTTTCAGGAGCCAGACGGCCACTCCCAGCCACCGGCCCCCAAACACAAACCACGGCCCGTTTCAGTGGAAGTAAAACTGACCTGCCCATCTTCTGGCTGGCAGATTGCAGGAGGCACTTTGCTCTATCAAACCAGCCCGACTTGGCACTGGTGCCACCTTTCATCTGGGAACCATCCTGCATATCGTGGATTTTCAGGAACCAGCCGGCCACTCCCAGACCCAGGTCCCCGAACACAAACCACGGCCCTTTTTCCTGGCAAACAAAACTCACCCACCCCGCTTCTGGCTGGCAGATTGCAGGAGCCACTTCCCTCTATCAAACCAGCCCGACTTGGCACTGGTGCCCCCCTGGGTCTAGGAACCATGCTGCATATGTTGGATTTTCAGGAGACAGTCGGACACTCCCAGACACAGGCCCCCAAACAGAAACTACGACCCTTTTCCCTCGAAAAAAAACTCAGCTGCCCGGCTTCTGGATGGTAGATTGCAGGAGCCACTTTGTACTATCAGACCAGTCCGACTTGGAAGTGGTGCCACCTTGGGTCTGGGAATCATCCTGCGTATCGTGGATATTCAGGAGCCAGCCGGCCACTCCCAGCCACAGGCCCCCAAACACAAACCACGTCCCTTTTCACTGGCAAACAAAACTCACCCGCCCCGCTTCTGGCTGGCAGATTGCAGGAGCCACATGGCTCTATCAAACCAGCCCGACAGGGCACTGGTGCCCCCTTGGGTCTGGGAATCATCCTGCGTATCATGGATTTTCATGGAGCCAGCCGGCCACTCCCAGCCACAGGCCCCCAAACACAAACTACGGCCCTTTTCCCTGGAAGTAAAATTGACCTGCCCATCTTCTGGCTGGCAGATTGCAGGAGCCACTTGACTCAATCAAACCAGCCCGACTCGGCACTGGTGCCACCTTTCATCTGGGAACAATCCTGCGTATCGTGGATTTTAAGGAGCCAGCCGGCCACTCCTAACCACAGGGCCGCAAAAACACACTATGGTCCTTTTCCCTGGAAAACTAGACTCACCCACCCCGCTTCGGGCTGGCAGATTGCAGGAGACACTTGGCTCTATCAACCCAGCCTGACTTGGCACTGGTGCCACCTTTTATCTGGGAAGCATCCTGCGTATCGTAGATTTTCAGGAGCCAGACGGCCACTCCCAGCCACCGGCCCCCGAACACAAACCACGGCCCGTTTCAGTGGAAGTAAAACTGACCTGCCCATCTTCTGGCTGGCAGATTGCAGGAGGCACTTTGCTCTATCAAACAAGCCCGACTTGGCACTGGTGCCACCTTTCATCTGGGAACCATCCTGCATATCGTGGATTTTCAGGAGCCAGACGGACACTCCCAGCCACAGGCCCCCAACAGAAACCACGGCCCTTTTAGCTGGCAAAAAAAACTCACCCGCCCCGCTTCTGGCTGGCAGATTGCAGGAGCCACATGGCTCTATCAAACCAGCCCGACTCGGCACTGGTGCCCCCTTGGGTCTGGGAATCATGCTGTGCGGCGTGGATTTTAAGGAGCCAGCCAGCCATTCCCAGCCACAGGCCCCAGAAAAAAAACCACGGCCCTTTTCCCTGGCAAACAAAAGTCACCCGACCCGCTTCTGGCTGGCAGATTGCTGGAGCCACATGGCTCTATTAAACCAGCCCGACTCGGCTCTGGTGCCCCTTTGGGTCTGGGAGCCATCCTGCGTATCGTGGATATTCAGGAGCCAGCCGGCCACTCCCAGCCACAGGCCCCCAACACAAACCCGGCCCTTTTCCCTGGAAGTAAAACTGTCCTGCCCATCTTCTGGCTGGCAGATTGCAGGAGCCACTTGTCACTATCAAACCAGCCTGACTTGGCACTGGTGCTGCCTTTCATTTGGGAACTATCCTGCGTATCGTGGATTTTCAGGAGCCAGCCAGCCACTCCCAGCCACATGCCCCCAACACAAACCACGGCCCTTTTCCCTAGCAAAAAAAACTCACCCGCCCCCCTTCTGGATGGCAGATTGCAGGAGCCACATGGCTCTATCAAACCAGCCCGACTCGGCACTGGTGCCCCCTTGGGTCTGGGAACCATCCTGCGCGGCGTGGATTTTAATGAGCCTTCCGGACATTCCCGGCCACAGGCCACCGAAAACAAACCACGGCCCTTTTCCCTGGCAATCAAAACTCACCCACCCCGCTTCCGGCTGGCAGATTGCAGCAGCCACTAGGCTCTATCAAACTAGCCCGACTCGGCACTGGTGCCACCTTTCATCTGGGAACCATCCTGCGTATCGTGGATTTTCAGGAGCCAGCCGGCCACTCCCAGCCACAGGCCCCCAAACACAAACTACGGCCCTTTTCCCTGGAAGTAAAACTGTCCTGCCCATCTTCTGGCTGGCAGACTGCAGGAGTCACTTGGCTCTATCAAACCAGCCCGACGTGCCACTGGTGCCACCTTTCATCTGGGAAACATCCTGCATATGGTGGATTTTCAGGAGCCATCTGGCCACTCCCAGCCACAGGCCCCCAAACACAAACTACGGCCCTTTTCCCTGGAAGTAAAACTGACCTGCCCATCTTCTGGCTGGCAGATTGCAGGAGCCACTTGGCTCTATCAAACCACCCCGACTTGGCACTGGTGCCACCTTTCATCTTGGAACCATCCTGCATATCGTGGATTTTCAGGAGCCAGACGGCCACTCCCAGCCACAGGCCCCAAACACAAACTACGGCCCTTTTCCCTGGAAGTAAAACTGACCTGCCCATCTTCTGGCTGGCAGATTGCAGGAGGCACTTGGCTCTATCAAACCAGCCCGACTTGGCACTGGTGCTACCTTTCATCTGGGAACCATCCTGCGCTGCGTGGATTTTCAGGAGCCAGCCGGCCATTCCCAGCCACAGGCCCAAGAAAACAACCCATGGCCCTTTTCCCTGGAAAACAAAACTCACCCACCCCGCTTCTGGCTGGCAGATTGCAGGAGACCCTTGGCTCTATCAAACGAGCCCGACTCGGCACTGGTGCCACCTTTCATCTGGGAACCATCCTGTGTATCGTGGATATTCAGCAGCCAGCCGGCCATTCCCAGCCACAGGTCCCCGAAAAAAAACCACGGCCCTTTTCCCTGGCAAACAAAACTCACCCACCCCGCTTCTGGCTGGCAGATTGCAGGAGCCACTTGGTCTATTAAACCAGCGCGACTTGGCACTGGTGCCACCTTTCATCTGGGAACAATCCTGCGTATCGTGGATTTTCAGGAGCCAGCCGGCCACTCCTAGCCACAGGGCCCCAAACAAAACTATGGCACTTTTCCCTGCAAGTAAAATTAACCTGCCCATCTTCCGGCTGGCAGATTGCAGGAGCCACTTGGCTCTATCAAAACAGCACAACTTGGCACTGGTGCCACCTTTCATCTGGGAACCATCCTGCGCTGCGTGGATTTTCAGGAGCCAGCCGGCCACTCCCAATCACAGGGCCGCAAAAACACACTATGGTCCTTTTCCCTGGAAAACTAAACTCACCCACCCTGCTTCGGGCTGGCAGATTGCAGGAGACACTTGGCTCTATCAACCCAGCCTGACTTGGCACTGGTGCCACATTTCATCTGGGAACCATCCTGCATATCGTGGATTTTCAGGAGCCAGACGGACACTCCCAGCCACAGGCCCCCAACAGAAACCACGGCCCTTTTATCTGGCAAAAAAAACTCACCCGCCCCGCTTCTGGCTGGCAGATTGCAGGAGCCACATGGCTCTATCAAACCAGCCCGACTCGGCACTGGTGCCCCCTTGGGTCTGGGAATCATCCTGCGCGGCGTGGATTTTAAGGAGCCAGCCAGCCATTCCCAGCCACAGGCCCCAGAAAAAAAACCACGGCCCTTTTCCCTGGCAAACAAAACTCACCCAACCCGCTTCTGGCTGGCAGATTCCTGGAGCCACATGGCTATATCAAACCAGCCCGACTCGGCTCTGGTGCCCCTTTGGGTCTGGGAGCCATCCTGCGTATCGTGGATTTTCAGAAGCCAGCCGGCCACTCCCAGCCACAGGCCCCCAAACACAAACTACGGCCCTTTTCCCTGGAAGTAAAACTGTCCTGCCCATCTTCTGGCTGGCAGATTGCAGGAGCCACTTGGCTCTATCAAACCAGCCCGACTTGGCACTGGTGCCACCTTTCATCTGGGAACCATCCTGCGTATCGTGGATTTTCAGGAGCCAGCCGGCCACTCCCAGCCACAGGCCCCCAAACACAAACTACGGCCCTTTTACCTGGAAGCAAAACTGTCCTGCCCATCTTCTGGCTGGCAGACTGCAGGAGTCACTTGGCTCTATCAAACCAGCCCGACTTGGCACTGGTGCCACCTTTCATCTGGGAACCATCCTGCATATCGTGGATTTTCAGGAGCCAGCCGGCCATTTACAGCCGCAGGCCCCCAAACACAAACCACGGCCCTTTTCCCTGGAAAACAAAACTCACCCACCCCGCTTCTGGCTGGCAGATTGCAGGAGGCACTTGGCTCTGTCAAAAAGTCCGACTTGGCACTGCTGCCACCTTTCATCTGGGAACCATCCTGCGAATCGTGGATTTTCAGGAGCCAGCCGGCCACTCCCAGACACAGGCCCCCAAATACAAACTACGACCCTTTTCCCTGGAAGTAACACGGACTTGCCCATGTTCTGGCTGGCAGATTTCAGGAGCCACTTCCCTCTATCAAACCAGCCCGACTTGGCATTGGTGCCGCCTTTCATCTTGGAACCATCCTGCGCTGCGTGGATTGTCAGGAGCCAGCCGTCCATTCCCAACCACAGGCCCCAGAACACAAACCACGGCCCTTTAACCTGGTAAACAAAACTCACCCGCCCCGCTCCTGGGTGGCAGAATGCAGGAGCCACATGGCTCTATCAAAGCAGCCGACTTGGCACTGGTGCCCCCTTGGGTCTAGGAACCATCCTGCATATCGTGGATTTTCAGGAGACAGCCGGCCACTCCCAGCCACAAGCCCCCAAACACAAACTACGGCCCTTTTCCCTTGAAAAAAAACTAAGCTGCCCGGCTTCTGGATGGTAGATTGCAGGAGCCACTTTGTACTATCAGACCAGTCCGACATGGAAGTGGTGCCACCTTTGGTCTGGGAATCATCCTGCGTATCGTGGATATTCAGGAGCCAGCCGGCCACTCCCAGCCACAGGCCCCCAAACACAAACCAAGTCCCTTTTCACTGGCAAACAAAACTAACCCGCCACGCTTCTGCCTGGCAGATTGCAGGAGCCGCTTGGCTCAATCAAACCAGCCCGACTCTGCACTGGTGCCACCTTTCGTCTCGGAACCATCCTGTGTATCGTGGATTTTCAGGAGCCAGCCGGCCACTCCCAGCCACAGGCCCCCAAACACAAACTACGGCCCATTTCCCTGGAAGTAAAACTGACCTGCCCATCTTCTGGCTGGCAGATTGCAGGAGCCACTTGACTCAATCAAACCAGCCCGACTCTGCACTGGTGCCACCTTTCATCTGGGAACCATCCTGTGTATCGTGGATTTTCAGGAGCCAGCCGGCCACTCCCAGCCACAGGCCCCCAAACACAAACTACGGCCCTTTTCCCTGGAAGTAAAACTGACCTGCCCATCTTCTGGCTGGCAGATTGCAGGAGCCACTTGGCTCTATCAAACCAGCCCGACTTGGCACTGGTGCTACCTTTCATCTGGGAACCATCCTGCATATCGTGGATTTTCAGGAGCCAGCCGTCAATTCCCAGCCACAGGCCCCCAACACAAACCACAGCCCTTTTCCCTGGCAAACAAAACTCACCCGCCCCGCTTCTGGCTGGCAGATAGCAGGAGCCACATGGCTCTATCAAACCAGCCCGACTCGGCAATGGTGCCCCCTTGGGTCTGGGAACCATCCTGCTCGGCGTGGATTTTTAGGAGCCAGACGGACGCTCCCAGCCACAGGTCCCCGAAAACAAACCACGGCCCTTTTCCCTGGCCAACAAAACTCACCCACCCCGCTTCTGGCTGGCAGATTGCAGGAGCCACTTGCCTCTATCAAACCAGCCCGACTCGGCCCTGGTGCCACCTTTCATCTCGGAACAATCCTGCGTATCGTGGATTTTCATGAGCCAGCCATCCACTCCCTGCCACAGGCCCCCAACAGAAATCACGGCCTTTTTCCCTGGAAAACAAAACTCACCCGCCCCGCTTCTGGCTGGCAGATTGCAGGAGCCACATGGCTCTATCAAACCAGCCCGACTCGGCACTGGTGCCCCTTTGGGTCTGGGAACCATCCTGCGTGTCGTGAATTTTCAGGAGCCAGCCGGCCACTCCCAGCCACAGGCCCCCAAACAAAAACTACGGCTCTTTTCCCTTGAAGAAAAACTGACATGCCCATCTTCTGGCATGCAGATTGCAGGAGCCACTTGGTACTATCAAACCAGCCCGCCTTGTCACTGGTGCCACCTTTCATCTGGGAACCATCCTGCGCGGCGTGGATTTTAGGGAGCCAACCGGCCATTCCCAGCTACAGGCCCCCGTAAACAAACCACAGCACATTTCCTTGGTAAACAAAACTCACCCACCCCGCTTCTGGCTGGCAGATTGCAGGAGCCTCTTGGCTCAATCAAACAAGCCCGACTCGGCACTGGTGCCCCCTTGGGTCTAGGAACCATCCTGCTCGGCGTGGATTTTTAGGAGCCAGCCGGACACTCCCAGCTACAGGTCCCCGAAAACAAACCACGGCCCTTATCCCTGGCAAACAAAACTCACCCACCCCGCTTCTGGCTGGCAGATTGCAGGAGTCACATGGCTCTATCAAACCAGCGCGACTCGGCACTGGTGCCCCCTTGGGTCTGGGAACCATCCTGCGCGGCGTGGTTTTTAATGAGCCAACCGGCCATTCCCAGCTACCGGCCCCTATAAACAAACCACAGCACATTTCCTTGGCAAAGAAAACTCACCCACCCCGGTTATGGCTGGCAGATTGCAGGAGCCACTTGCCTCTATCAAACTAGCCCGACTCGGCACTGGTGCCACCATTCATCTGGGAACCATCCTGTGTAGCGTGGATTTTCAGTAGCCCGCCGACCATTCCCAGCCACAGGCCCCCAAACACAAACTACGGCCTTTTTCCCTGGAAGTAAAACTGACCTGCCCATCTTCTGGCTGGCAGATTGCATGAGCCACTTGGCTCTATCAAACCAGCCCGACTTGGCACTGGTGCTACCTTTCATCTGGGAACCATCCTGCATATCGTGGATTGTCAGGAGCCAGCCGGCCATTCCCAGCCACAGGCCCCCAACACAAACCACAGCCCTTTTCCTTGGCCAACAAAACTCACCCGGCCCGCTTCTGGCTGGCAGATTGCAGGAGTCACATGGCTCTATCAGACCAGCCCGACGCGGCACTGGTGCCCCCTTGGGTCTGGGAACCATCCTGCTCGGCGTGGATTTTCAGGAGCCAGCCGGACACTCCCAGGCACAGGTCCCCGAAAACAAACCACGGCCCTTTTCCCTGGCAAACAAAACTCACCCACCCCGCTTCTGGCTGGCAGATTGCAGGAGGCACTTGGCTCTATCAAACCAGCCCGACTCGGCCCTGGTGCCACCTTTCATCTCGGAACAATCCTGCGTATCGTGGATTTTCAGGAGCCAGCCGGCCACTCCCAGCCACAGCGCCCCAAACAAAAACTATGGTGCTTTTCCCTGGAAGAAAATTGACCTGCCCATCTTCTGGCTGGCAGATTGCAGGAATCACTTGGAACTATCAAACCAGCCCGACTTGTCACTGATGCCACCTTTCATCTGGGAACCATCCTGCGCGGCGTGGATTTCAAGGAGCCAACCGGCCATTCCCAGCTACAGGCCCCCGTAAACAAACCACAGCACATTTCCTTGGTAAACAAAACTCACCCACCCCGCTTCTGGCTGGAAGATTGCAGGAGCCACTTTCCTCTATGAAACCAGCCCTACTCGCACTGGAGCCACCATTCATCTGGGAATCACCCTGTGTAGCGTGGATTTTCAGTAGCCAGCCGACCACACCCAGCCACAGGCCCCCAAACACAAACTACTGCCCTTTTCCCTGGAAGTAATACTGCCCTGCCCATCTTCTGGCTGGCAGACTGCAGGAGTCACTTGCCTCTATCAAACCAGCCCGACTTGCCACTGGTGCCACCTTGGTTCCTGGAATCATCCTGTGTATCGTGGATTTTCAGGAGCCAGCCGGCCACTCCCAGCCACAGGACCCCAAACACAAACTACGGCCCTTTTTCCTGGAAGTAAAACTGACCTTCCCATCTTATGGCTGGCAGATTGCAGGAGCCACTTGGCTCTATCAAACCAGCCCGACTTGCCACTGGTGCACCCTTGGGTCCTGCAATCATCCTGAGTATCGTGGATTTTCAGGAGCCAGCCGGCCACTTCCAGCCACAGGCCCCCAAACACAAACTACGGCCCTATTCCCTGGAAGTAAAACTGTCCTGCCCATCTTCTGCCTGGCAGACGGCAGGAGTCACTTGGCTCTATCAAACCAGCCCGACTTGGCACTGCTGCCCCCTTGGCTCTGGTAATCATCCTGCATATCATGGATTTTCAGGAGCCAGCCGGCCATTCCCAGCGACTGGCCCCAAAAAACAAACCACAGCCCTTTTCCCTGGAAAACAAAACTCGCCCACCCCGCTTCTGGCTGGCAGATTGCAGGAGGCACTTGGCTCTATCAAACCAGCCCGACTCGGCACTGGTGCCCCCTTGGGTCTGGGACCCATCCTGTGTATCGTGGATTTTCAGGAGCCAGCCGGCCACTCCCAGCCACAGGTCCCCAAACATAAACTACGGCCCTTTTCCCTGGAAGTAAAACTGACCTGCCCATCTTCTGGCTGGCAGATTGCAGGAGCCACTTGGCTCTATCAAACCAGCCCGACTTGGCACTGGTGCTACCTTTCATCTGGGAACCATCCTGCATATCGTGGATTTTCAGGAGCCAGCCGGACGCTTCCAGCCACAGATCCCCGAAAATAAACCACGGCCCTTTTCCCTGGCAAACAAAACTCACCCACCCCGCTTCTGGCTGGCAGATTGCAGGAGGCACTTGGCTCTATCAAACCAGCCCGACTCGGCACTGGTGCCACCTTTCATCTCGGAACAATCCTGCGTATTGTGGATTTTCAGGAGCCATCTGGCCATTCCCAGCCACAGGCCCCCAAACACAAACAACAACCCTTTTCCCTGGAAGTAAAACTGACCTGCCCATCTTCTGGCTGGCAGATTGCAGGAGGCACTTGGCTCTATCAAAAAGTCCGACTTGGCACTGCTGCCACCTTTCATCTGGGAACCATCCTGCGAATCGTGGATTTTCAGGAGCCAGCCGGCCACTCCCAGACACAGGCCCCCAAATACAAACTACGACCCTTTTCCCTGGAAGTAACACGGACTTGCCCATGTTCTGGCTGGCAGATTTCAGGAGCCACTTGGCTCTATCAAACCAGCCCGACTTGGCATTGGTGCCGCCTTTCATCTTGGAACCATCCTGCGTATCGTGGATTTTCAGGAACCAGCCGTCCATTCCCAGCCACAGGCCCCAGAACACAAACCACGCCCCTTTTCCATTGCAAACAAAACTCACCCGCCCCGCTTCTGGCTGGCAGATTGCAGGAGCCACTTGGCTCTATCAAAGCAGCCGACTTGGCACTGGTGCCCCCTTGGGTCTAGGAACCATCCTGCGTATCGTGGATTTTCATGAGCCAGCCGGCCACTCCCAGCCACAGGCCCCCAAACACAAACTACGGCCCTTTTCCCTGGATGTAAAACTGTCCTGCCCATCTTGTGGCTGGCAGACTGCAGAGTCACTTGGCTCTATCAAACCCGCCCGACTTGGCACTGGTGCCACCTTTCATCTGGGAACCATCCTGCGTATCGTGGATTTTCAGGAGCCAGCCGGCCACTCCCAGCCACAGGCCCCCAAACACAAACTACGGCCCTTTTACCTGGAAGCAAAACTGTCCTGCCCATCTTCTGGCTGGCAGACTGCAGGAGTCACTTGGCTCTATCAAACCAGCCCGACTTGGCACTGGTGCCACCTTTCATCTGGGAACCATCCTGCATATCGTGGATTTTCAGGAGCCAGCCGGCCATTTACAGCCGCAGGCCCCCAAACACAAACCACGGCCCTTTTCCCTGGAAAAAAAAACTCACCCACCCCGCTTCTGGCTGGCAGATTGCAGGAGCCACTTGGCTCTATCAAACAAGCCCGACTCGGCACTGGTGCCACCTTTCATCTGGGAACCATCCGGTGTATCGTGGATATTCAGGAGCCAGCCGGCCACTCCGAGCCACAGGCCCCCAAACACAAACTACGGCCCTTTTCCCTGGAAGTAAAGCTGACCTGCCCATCTTCTGGCTGGCAGATTGCAGGAGCCACATGGCTCTATCAAACCAGCCCGACTCGGCAATGGTGCCACCTTGGGTCTGGGAACCATCCTGCGCTGCGTGGATTTTCAGGAGCCAGCCGGCCATTCTCAGACACAGGCCCCCAACACAAACCACGGCCCTTTTCCCTGGCAAACAAAACTCACCCACCCCGCTTCTGGCTGGCAAATTGCAGGAGCCACTTGGCTCCATTAAACCAGCCCGACTCGGCACTGGTGCCACCTTTCATCTGGGAACAATCCTGCGTATCGTGGATTTTAAGGAGCCAGCCGGCCACTCCCAGCCACAGGGCCGCAAAAACACACTATGGTCCTTTTCCCTGGAAAACTAAACTCACCCACCCCGCTTCGGGCTGGCAGATTGCAGGAGACACTTGGCTCTATCAACCCAGCCTGACTTGGCACTGGTGCTACCTTTTATCTGGGAAGCATCCTGCGTATCGTAGATTTTCAGGAGCCAGACGGCCACTCCCAGCCACCGGCCCCCAAACACAAACCACGGCCCGTTTCAGTGGAAGTAAAACTGACCTGCCCATCTTCTGGCTGGCAGATTGCAGGAGGCACTTTGCTCTATCAAACCAGCCCGACTTGGCACTGGTGCCACCTTTCATCTGGGAACCATCCTGCATATCGTGGATTTTCAGGAACCAGCCGGCCACTCCCAGACCCAGGTCCCCGAACACAAACCACGGCCCTTTTTCCTGGCAAACAAAACTCACCCACCCCGCTTCTGGCTGGCAGATTGCAGGAGCCACTTCCCTCTATCAAACCAGCCCGACTTGGCACTGGTGCCCCCCTGGGTCTAGGAACCATGCTGCATATGTTGGATTTTCAGGAGACAGTCGGACACTCCCAGACACAGGCCCCCAAACAGAAACTACGACCCTTTTCCCTCGAAAAAAAACTCAGCTGCCCGGCTTCTGGATGGTAGATTGCAGGAGCCACTTTGTACTATCAGACCAGTCCGACTTGGAAGTGGTGCCACCTTGGGTCTGGGAATCATCCTGCGTATCGTGGATATTCAGGAGCCAGCCGGCCACTCCCAGCCACAGGCCCCCAAACACAAACTACGGCCCTTTTCCCTGGAAGTAAAACTGACCTGCCCATCTTCTGGCTGGCAGATTGCAGGAGCCACTTGGCTCTATCAAAACAGCACAACTTGGCACTGGTGCCACCTTTCATCTGGGAACAATCCTGCGCTGCGTGGATTTTCAGGAGCCAGCCGGCCACTCCCAATCACAGGGCCGCAAAAACACACTATGGTCCTTTTCCCTGGAAAACTAAACTCACCCACCCCGCTTCTGGCTGGCAGATTGCAGGAGACACTTGGCTCTATCAACCCAGCCTGACTTGGCACTGGTGCCACATTTCATCTGGGAACCATCCTGCATATCGTGGATTTTCAGGAGCCAGACGGACACTCCCAGCCACAGGCCCCCAACAGAAACCACGGCCCTTTTAGCTGGCAAAAAAAACTCACCCGCCCCGCTTCTGGCTGGCAGATTGCAGGAGCCACATGGCTCTATCAAACCAGCCCGACTCGGCACTGGTGCCCCCTTGGGTCTGGGAATCATCCTGCGCGGCGTGGATTTTAAGGAGCCAGCCAGCCATTCCCAGCCACAGGCCCCAGAAAAAAAACCACGGCCCTTTTCCCTGGCAAACAAAATTCACCCAACCCGCTTCTGGCTGGCAGATTCCTGGAGCCACATGGCTATATCAAACCAGCCCGACTCGGCTCTGGTGCCCCTTTGGGTCTGGGAGCCATCCTGCGTATCGTGGATTTTCAGAAGCCAGCCGGCCACTCCCAGCCACAGGCCCCCAAACACAAACTACGGCCCTTTTCCCTGGAAGTAAAACTGTCCTGCCCATCTTCTGGCTGGCAGATTGCAGGAGCCACTTGGCTCTATCAAAGCAGCCCGACTTGGCACTGGTGCCACCTTTCATCTGGGAACCATCCTGCGTATCGTGGATTTTCAGGAGCCAGCCGGCCACTCCGAGCCACAGGCCCCCAAACACAAACTACGGCCCTTTTCCCTGGAAGTAAAGCTGACCTGCCCATCTTCTGGCTGGCAGATTGCAGGAGCCACATGGCTCTATCAAACCAGCCCGACTCGGCAATGGTGCCACCTTTCATCTGGGAACCATCCTGCGTATCGTGGATTTTCAGGAGCCAGCCGGCCACTCCCAGCCACAGGCCCCCAAACACAAACCACGGCCCTTTCCCGGGAAAACAAAACTCACCCACCCCGCTTCTGGCTGGAAGATTGCAGGAGCCACTTGGCTCAATCAAACAAGCCCGACTCGGCACTGGTGCCACCTTTCATCTGGGAACCAACCTGTGTATCGTGGATATTCAGGAGCCAGCCGGCCACTCCGAGCCACAGGCCCCCAAACACAAACTATGGCCCTTTTCCCTGGAAGTAAAGCTGACCTGCCCATCTTCTGGCTGGCAGATTGCAGGAGCCACTTGTCACTATCAAACCAGCCTGACTTGGCACTGGTGCTGCCTTTCATTTGGGAACTATCCTGCGTATCGTGGATTTTCAGGAGCCAGCCAGCCACTCCCAGCCACAGGCCCCCAACACAAACCACGGCCCTTTTCCCTAGCAAAAAAAACTCACCCGCCCCCCTTCTGGATGGCAGATTGCAGGAGCCACATGGCTCTATCAAACCAGCCCGACTCGGCACTGCTGCCCCCTTGGGTCTGGGAACCATCCTGCGCGGCGTGGATTTTAATGAGCCTTACGGACCTTCCCGGCCACAGGCCACCGAAAACAAACCACGGCCCTTTTCCCTGGCAATCAAAACTCACCCACCCCGCTTCCGGCTGGCAGATTGCAGCAGCCACTAGGCTCTATCAAACAAGCCCGACTCGGCACTGGTGCCACCTTTCATCTGGGAACCATCCTGCGTATCGTGGATTTTCAGGAGCCAGCCGGCCACTCCCAGCCACAAGCCCCCAAACACAAACTACGGCCCTTTTCCCTGGAAGTAAAACTGTCCTGCCCATCTTCTGGCTGGCAGACTGCAGGAGTCACTTGGCTCTATGAAACCAGCCCGACTTGGCACTGGTGCCACCTTTAATCTGGGAACCATCCTGCGTATCGTGGATTTTCAGGAGCCAGCCGGCCATTCCCAGCCACAGGCCCCCGAACACAAACCACGGCCCTTTTCCCGGGAAAACAAAACTCACCAACCCTGCTTCTGGCTGGCAGATTGCAGGAGCCACTTGGCTCTATCAAACCAGCCCGACGTGCCACTGGTGCCACCTTTCATCTGGGAAACATCCTCCATATGGTGGATTTTCAGGAGCCATCTGGCCACTCCCAGCCACAGGCTCCCAAACACAAACTACGGCCCTTTTCCCTGGAAGTAAAACTGACCTGCCCATCTTCTGGCTGGCAGATTGCAGGAGCCACTTGGCTCTATCAAACCACCCCGACTTGGCACTGGTGCCACCTTTCATCTGGGAACCATCCTGCATATCGTGGATTTTCAGGAGCCAGCCGGCCACTCCCAGCCACAGGCCCCAAACACAAACTACGGCCCTTTTCCCTGGAAGTAAAACTGACCTGCCCATCTTCTGGCTGGCAGATTGCAGGAGGCACTTGGCTCTATCAAACCAGCCCGACTTGGCACTGGTGCTACCTTTCATCTGGGAACCATCCTGCGCTGCGTGGATTTTCAGGAGCCAGCCGGCCATTCCCAGCCACAGGCCCAAGAAAACAACCCATGGCCCTTTTCCCTGGAAAACAAAACTCACCCACCCCGCTTCTGGCTGGCAGATTGCAGGAGACCCTTGGCTCTATCAAACGAGCCCGACTCGGCACTGGTGCCACCTTTCATCTGGGAACCATCCTGTGTATCGTGGATATTCAGCAGCCAGCCGGCCATTCCCAGCCACAGGTCCCCGAAAAAAAACCACGGCCCTTTTCCCTGGCAAACAAAACTCACCCACCCCGCTTCTGGCTGGCAGATTGCAGGAGCCACTTGGTCTATTAAACCAGCGCGACTTGGCACTGGTGCCACCTTTCATCTGGGAACAATCCTGCGTATCGTGGATTTTCAGGAGCCAGCCGGCCACTCCTAGCCACAGGGCCCCAAACAAAACTATGGTACTTTTCCCTGCAAGTAAAATTAACCTGCCCATCTTCCGGCTGGCAGATTGCAGGAGCCACTTGGCTCTATCAAAACAGCACAACTTGGCACTGGTGCCACCTTTCATCTGGGAACCATCCTGCGCTGCGTGGATTTTCAGGAGCCAGCCGGCCACTCCCAATCACAGGGCCGCAAAAACACACTATGGTCCTTTTCCCTGGAAAACTAAACTCACCCACCCCGCTTCGGGCTGGCAGATTGCAGGAGACACTTGGCTCTATCAACCCAGCCTGACTTGGCACTGGTGCCACATTTCATCTGGGAACCATCCTGCATATCGTGGATTTTCAGGAGCCAGTCGGACACTCCCAGCCACAGGCCCCCAACAGAAACCACGGCCCTTTTAGCTGGCAAAAAAAACTCACCCGCCCCGCTTCTGGCTGGCAGATTGCAGGAGCCACATGGCTCTATCAAACCAGCCCGACTCGGCACTGGTGCCCCCTTGGGTCTGGGAATCATCCTGCGCGGCGTGGATTTTAAGGAGCCAGCCAGCCATTCCCAGCCACAGGCCCCAGAAAAAAAACCACGGCCCTTTTCCCTGGCAAACAAAACTCACCCAACCCGCTTCTGGCTGGCAGATTCCTGGAGCCACATGGCTATATCAAACCAGCCCGACTCGGCTCTGGTGCCCCTTTGGGTCTGGGAGCCATCCTGCGTATCGTGGATTTTCAGAAGCCAGCCGGCCACTCCCAGCCACAGGCCCCCAAACATAAACTACGGCCCTTTTCCCTGGAAGTAAAACTGTCCTGCCCATCTTCTGGCTGGCAGATTGCAGGAGCCACTTGGCTCTATCAAACCAGCCCGACTTGGCACTGGTGCCACCTTTCATCTGGGAACCATCCTGCGTATCGTGGATTTTCAGGAGCCAGCCGGCCACTCCCAGCCACAGGCCCCCAAACACAAACTACGGCCCTTTTACCTGGAAGCAAAACTGTCCTGCCCATCTTCTGGCTGGCAGACTGCAGGAGTCACTTGGCTCTATCAAACCAGCCCGACTTGGCACTGGTGCCACCTTTCATCTGGGAACCATCCTGCATATCGTGGATTTTCAGGAGCCAGCCGGCCATTTACAGCCGCAGGCCCCCAAACACAAACCACGGCCCTTTTCCCTGGAAAACAAAACTCACCCACCCCGCTTCTGGCTGGCAGATTGCAGGAGCCACTTGGCTCTATCAAACAAGCCTGACTCGGTACTGGTGCCACCTTTCATCTGGGAACCATCCTGTGTATCGTGGATATTCAGGAGCCAGCCGGCCACTCCGAGCCACAGGCCCCCAAACACAAACTACGGCCCTTTTCCCTGGAAGTAAAGCTGACCTGCCCATCTTCTGGCTGGCAGATTGCAGGAGCCACATGGCTCTATCAAACCAGCCCGACTCGGCAATGGTGCCACCTTTCATCTGGGAACCATCCTGCGTATCGTGGATTTTCAGGAGCCAGCCGGCCACTCCCAGCCACAGGCCCCCAAACACAAACCACGGCCCTTTCCCTGGAAAACAAAACTCACCCACCCCGCTTCTGGCTGGAAGATTGCAGGAGCCACTTGGCTCAATCAAACAAGCCCGACTCGGCACTGGTGCCACCTTTCATCTGGGAACCAACCTGTGTATCGTGGATATTCAGGAGCCAGCCGGCCACTCCGAGCCACAGGCCCCCAAACACAAACTATGGCCCTTTTCCCTGGAAGTAAAGCTGACCTGCCCATCTTCTGGCTGGCAGATTGCAGGAGCCACTTGTCACTATCAAACCAGCCTGACTTGGCACTGGTGCTGCCTTTCATTTGGGAACTATCCTGCGTATCGTGGATTTTCAGGAGCCAGCCAGCCACTCCCAGCCACAGGCCCCCAACACAAACCACGGCCCTTTTCCCTAGCAAAAAAAACTCACCCGCCCCCCTTCTGGATGGCAGATTGCAGGAGCCACATGGCTCTATCAAACCAGCCCGACTCGGCACTGGTGCCCCCTTGGGTCTGGGAACCATCCTGCGCGGCGTGGATTTTAATGAGCCTTCCGGACCTTCCCGGCCACAGGCCACCGAAAACAAACCACGGCCCTTTTCCCTGGCAATCAAAACTCACCCACCCCGCTTCCGGCTGGCAGATTGCAGCAGCCACTAGGCTCTATCAAACAAGCCCGACTCGGCACTGGTGCCACCTTTCATCTGGGAACCATCCTGCGTATCGTGGATTTTCAGGAGCCAGCCGGCCACTCCCAGCCACAGGCCCCAAACACAAACTACGGCCCTTTTCCCTGGAAGTAAAACTGACCTGCCCATCTTCTGGCTGGCAGATTGCAGGAGGCACTTGGCTCTATCAAACCAGCCCGACTTGGCACTGGTGCTACCTTTCATCTGGGAACCATCCTGCGCTGCGTGGATTTTCAGGAGCCACCCGGCCATTCCCAGCCACAGGCCCAAGAAAACAACCCATGGCCCTTTTCCCTGGCAAACAAAACTCACCCACCCCGCTTCTGGCTGGCAGATTGCAGGAGACCCTTGGCTCTATCAAACGAGCCCGACTCGGCACTGGTGCCACCTTTCATCTGGGAACCATCCCGTGTATCGTGGATATTCAGCAGCCAGCCGGCTATTCCCAGCCACAGGTCCCCGAAAAAAAACCACGGCCCTTTTCCCTGGCAAACAAAACTCACCCACCCCGCTTCTGGCTGGCAGATTGCAGGAGCCACTTGGTCTATTAAACCAGCGCGACTTGGCACTGGTGCCACCTTTCATCTGGAAACAATCCTGCGTATCGTGGATTTTCAGGAGCCAGCCGGCCACTCCTAGCCACAGGGCCCCAAACAAAACTATGGTACTTTTCCCTGCAAGTAAAATTAACCTGCCCATCTTCCAGCTGGCAGATTGCAGGAGCCACTTGGCTCTATCAAAACAGCACAACTTGGCACTGGTGCCACCTTTCATCTGGGAACCATCCTGCGCTGCGTGGATTTTCAGGAGCCAGCCGGCCACTCCCAATCACAGGGCCGCAAAAACACACTATGGTCCTTTTCCCTGGAAAACTAAACTCACCCACCCCGCTTCGGGCTGGCAGATTGCAGGAGACACTTGGCTCTATCAACCCAGCCTGACTTGGCACTGGTGCCACATTTCATCTGGGAACCATCCTGCATATCGTGGATTTTCAGGAGCCAGTCGGACACTCCCAGCCACAGGCTCCCAACAGAAACCACGGCCCTTTTAGCTGGCAAAAAAAACTCACCCGCCCCGCTTCTGGCTGGCAGATTGCAGGAGCCACATGGCTCTATCAAACCAGCCCGACTCGGCACTGGTGCCCCCTTGGGTCTGGGAATCATCCTGCGCGGCGTGGATTTTAAGGAGCCAGCCAGCCATTCCCAGCCACAGGCCCCAGAAAAAAAACCACGGCCCTTTTCCCTGGCAAACAAAACTCACCCAACCCGCTTCTGGCTGGCAGATTCCTGGAGCCACATGGCTATATCAAACCAGCCCGACTCGGCTCTGGTGCCCCTTTGGGTCTGGGAGCCATCCTGCGTATCGTGGATTTTCAGAAGCCAGCCGGCCACTCCCAGCCACAGGCCCCCAAACATAAGCTACGGCCCTTTTCCCTGGAAGTAAAACTGTCCTGCCCATCTTCTGGCTGGCAGATTGCAGGAGCCACTTGGCTCTATCAAACCAGCCCGACTTGGCACTGGTGCCACCTTTCATCTGGGAACCATCCTGCGTATCGTGGATTTTCAGGAGCCAGCCGGCCACTCCCAGCCACAGGCCCCCAAACACAAACTACGGCCCTTTTACCTGGAAGCAAAACTGTCCTGCCCATCTTCTGGCTGGCAGACTGCAGGAGTCACTTGGCTCTATCAAACCAGCCCGACTTGGCACTGGTGCCACCTTTCATCTGGGAACCATCCTGCATATCGTGGATTTTCAGGAGCCAGCCGGCCATTTACAGCCGCAGGCCCCCAAACATAAACTACGGCCCTTTTCCCTGGAAGTAAAACTGTCCTGCCCATCTTCTGGCTGGCAGATTGCAGGAGCCACTTGGCTCTATCAAACAAGCCCGACTCGGCACTGGTGCCACCTTTCATCTGGGAACCATCCTGTGTATCGTGGATATTCAGGAGCCAGCCGGCCACTCCGAGCCACAGGCCCCCAAACACAAACTACGGCCCTTTTCCCTGGAAGTAAAGCTGACCTGCCCATCTTCTGGCTGGCAGATTGCAGGAGCCACATGGCTCTATCAAACCAGCCCGACTCGGCAATGGTGCCACCTTGGGTCTGGGAACCATCCTGCTCGGCGTGGATTTTAAGGAGCCAGCCGGCCACTCTCAGCCACAGGTAACCGAAAACAAACCACAGCCCTTTTCCCTGGCCAACAAAACTCACCCACCCCGCTTCTGGCTGGCAGATTGCAGGAGCCACTTGCCTCTATCAAACCAGCCCGACTCGGCCCTGGTGCCACCTTTCATCTCGGAAGAATCCTGCGTATCGTGGAAATTCAGGAGCCAGCCGGCCACTCCCAGCCACAGGCCCCCAACACAAACCACGGCCCTTTTCCCTGGCAAACAAAGCTCACCCACCCGGCTTCTGGCTGGCAGATTGCAGGAGCCACTTGGCTCTATCAAACAAGCCCGACTTGGACTGGTGCCACCTTTCATCTGGGAACCATCCTGCATATGGTGGATTTTCAGGAGCCAGCCGGCCACTCCCAGCCACAGGCCCCCAAACACAAACTACGGCACTTTTCCCTGGAAGTAAAACTGACCTGCCCATCTTCTGGCTGGCAGATTGCAGGAGCCACTTGTCACTATCAAACCAGCCTGACTTGGCACTGGTGCTGCCTTTCATTTGGGAACTATCCTGCATATCGTGGATTTTCAGGAGCCAGCCGGCCACTCCCAGCCACAGGCCCCCAACACAAACCACGGCCCTTTTCCCTAGCAAAAAAAACTCACCCGCCCGCCTTCTGGATGGCAGATTGCAGGAGTCACATGGCTCTATCAAACCAGCGCGACTCGGCACTGGTGCCCCCTTGGGTCTGGGAACCATCCTGCGCAGCGTGGTTTTTAATGAACCAACCAGCCATTCCCAGCTACCGGCCCCTGTAAACAAACCACAGCACATTTCCTTGGCAAAGAAAACTCACCCACCCCGGTTATGGCTGGCAGATTGCAGGAGCCACTTGCCTCTATCAAACTAGCCCGACTCGGCACTGGTGCCACCATTCATCTGGGAACCATCCAGTGTAGCGTGGATTTTCAGTAGCCAGCCGACCATTCCCAGCCACAGGCCCCCAAACACAAACTACGGCCTTTTTCCCTGAAAGTAAAACTGACCTGCCCATCTTCTGGCTGGCAGATTGCAGGAGCCACTTGGCTCTATCAAACCAGCCCGACTTGCCACTGGTGCACCCTTGGGTCCTGCAATCATCCTGAGTATCGTGGATTTTCAGGAGCCAGCCGGCCACTCCCAGCCACAGGCCCCCTAACAAAAACTCCGGCCCTATTCCCTAGAAGTAAAACTGTCCTGCCCATCTTCTGGCTGGCAGACGGCAGGAGTAGCTTGGCTCTATCAAACCAGCCCGACTTGGCACTGCTGCCCCCTTGGCTCTGGTAATCATCCTGCATATCATGGATTTTCAGGAGCCAGCCGGCCATTCCCAGCGACTGGCCCCAAAAAACAAACCACAGCCCTTTTCCCTGGAAAACAAAACTCGCCCACCCCGCTTCTGGCTGGCAGATTGCAGGAGGCACTTGGCTCTATCAAACCAGCCCGACTCGGCACTGGTGCCCCCTTGGGTCTGGGACCCATCCTGTGTATCGTGGATTTTCAGGAGCCAGCCGGCCACTCCCAGCCACAGGCCCCCAAACATAAACTACGGCCCTTTTCCCTGGAAGTAAAACTGACCTGCCCATCTTCTGGATGGTAGATTGCAGGAGCCACTTGGCTCTATCAAACCAGCCCGACTTGGCACTGGTGCCACCTTTCATCTGGGAACCATCCTGCGTATCGTGGATTTTCAGGAGCCAGCCGGCCATTCCCAGACACAGGCCCCCAACACAAACCACAGCCCTTTTCCCTGGCAAACAAATCTCACCCGCCCCGCTTATGGCTGGCAGATTGCAGGAGCCACTTGGCTCTATCAAACCAGCCCGACTTGGCAGTGGTGCTACCTTTCATCTGGGAAACATCCTGCATATCGTGGATTTTCAGGAGCCAGCCGGACGCTTCCAGCCACAGATCCCCGAAAATATACCACGGCCCTTTTCCCTGGCAAACAAAACTCACCCACCCCGCTTCTGGCTGGCAGATTGCAGGAGCCACTTGGCTCTATCAAACCAGCCCGACTCGGCCCTGGTGCCACCTTTCATCTCGGAACAATCCTGCGTATTGTGGATTTTCAGGAGCCAGCCGGCCATTCCCAGCCACAGGCCCCCAAACACAAACTACGACCCTTTTCCCTGGAAGTAAAACTGACGTGCCCATCTTCTGGCTGGCAGATTGCAGGAGGCACTTGGCTCTATCAAAAAGTCCGACTTGGCACTGCTGCCACCTTTCATCTGGGAACCATCCTGCGAATCGTGGATTTTCAGGAGCCAGCCGGCCACTCCCAGACACAGGCCCCCAAATACAAACTACGACCCTTTTCCCTGGAAGTAACACGGACTTGCCCATGTTCTGGCTGGCAGATTTCAGGAGCCACTTCCCTCTATCAAACCAGCCCGACTTGGCATTGGTGCCGCCTTTCATCTTGGAACCATCCTGCGCTGCGTGGATTGTCAGGAGCCAGCCGTCCATTCCCAGCCACAGGCCCCAGAACACAAACCACGGCCCTTTAACCTGGTAAACAAAACTGACCCGCCCCGCTCCTGGGTGGCAGAATGCAGGAGCCACTTGGCTCTATCAAAGCAGCCGACTTGGCACTGGTGCCCCCTTGGGTCTAGGAACCATCCTGCATATCGTGGATTTTCAGGAGACAGCCGGCCACTCCCAGCCACAAGCCCCCAAACACAAACTACGGCCCTTTTCCCTTGAAAAAAAACTAAGCTGCCCGGCTTCTGGATGGTAGATTGCAGGAGCCACTTTGTACTATCAGACCAGTCCGACATGGAAGTGGTGCCACCTTTGGTCTGGGAATCATCCTGCGTATCGTGGATATTCAGGAGCCAGCCGGCCACTCCCAGCCACAGGCCCCCAAACACAAACCAAGTCCCTTTTCACTGGCAAACAAAACTAACCCGCCACGCTTCTGCCTGGCAGATTGCAGGAGCCGCTTGGCTCAATCAAACCAGCCCGACTCTGCACTGGTGCCACCTTTCGTCTCGGAACCATCCTGTGTATCGTGGATTTTCAGGAGCCAGCCGGCCACTCCCAGCCACAGGCCCCCAAACACAAACTACGGCCCATTTCCCTGGAAGTAAAACTGACCTGCCCATCTTCTGGCTGGCAGATTGCAGGAGCCACTTGACTCAATCAAACCAGCCCGACTCTGCACTGGCGCCACCTTTCATCTGGGAACCATCCTGTGTATCGTGGATTTTCAGGAGCCAGCCGGCCACTCCCAGCCACAGGCCCCCAAACACAAACCACGGCCCTTTCCCTGGAAAACAAAACTCACCCACCCCGCTTCTGGCTGGAAGATTGCAGGAGCCACTTGGCTCAATCAAACAAGCCCGACTCGGCACTGGTGCCACCTTTCATCTGGGAACCAACCTGTGTATCGTGGATATTCAGGAGCCAGCCGGCCACTCCGAGCCACAGGCCCCCAAACACAAACTATGGCCCTTTTCCCTGGAAGTAAAGCTGACCTGCCCATCTTCTGGCTGGCAGATTGCAGGAGCCACTTGTCACTATCAAACCAGCCTGACTTGGCACTGGTGCTGCCTTTCATTTGGGAACTATCCTGCGTATCGTGGATTTTCAGGAGCCAGCCAGCCACTCCCAGCCACAGGCCCCCAACACAAACCACGGCCCTTTTCCCTAGCAAAAAAAACTCACCCGCCCCCCTTCTGGATGGCAGATTGCAGGAGCCACATGGCTCTATCAAACCAGCCCGACTCGGCACTGGTGCCCCCTTGGGTCTGGGAACCATCCTGCGCGGCGTGGATTTTAATGAGCCTTCCGGACCTTCCCGGCCACAGGCCACCGAAAACAAACCACGGCCCTTTTCCCTGGCAATCAAAACTCACCCACCCCGCTTCCGGCTGGCAGATTGCAGCAGCCACTAGGCTCTATCAAACAAGCCCGACTCGGCACTGGTGCCACCTTTCATCTGGGAACCATCCTGCGTATCGTGGATTTTCAGGAGCCAGCCGGCCACTCCCAGCCACAGGCCCCAAACACAAACTACGGCCCTTTTCCCTGGAAGTAAAACTGACCTGCCCATCTTCTGGCTGGCAGATTGCAGGAGGCACTTGGCTCTATCAAACCAGCCCGACTTGGCACTGGTGCTACCTTTCATCTGGGAACCATCCTGCGCTGCGTGGATTTTCAGGAGCCACCCGGCCATTCCCAGCCACAGGCCCAAGAAAACAACCCATGGCCCTTTTCCCTGGCAAACAAAACTCACCCACCCCGCTTCTGGCTGGCAGATTGCAGGAGACCCTTGGCTCTATCAAACGAGCCCGACTCGGCACTGGTGCCACCTTTCATCTGGGAACCATCCTGTGTATCGTGGATATTCAGCAGCCAGCCGGCTATTCCCAGCCACAGGTCCCCGAAAAAAAACCACGGCCCTTTTCCCTGGCAAACAAAACTCACCCACCCCGCTTCTGGCTGGCAGATTGCAGGAGCCACTTGGTCTATTAAACCAGCGCGACTTGGCACTGGTGCCACCTTTCATCTGGAAACAATCCTGCGTATCGTGGATTTTCAGGAGCCAGCCGGCCACTCCTAGCCACAGGGCCCCAAACAAAACTATGGTACTTTTCCCTGCAAGTAAAATTAACCTGCCCATCTTCCAGCTGGCAGATTGCAGGAGCCACTTGGCTCTATCAAAACAGCACAACTTGGCACTGGTGCCACCTTTCATCTGGGAACCATCCTGCGCTGCGTGGATTTTCAGGAGCCAGCCGGCCACTCCCAATCACAGGGCCGCAAAAACACACTATGGTCCTTTTCCCTGGAAAACTAAACTCACCCACCCCGCTTCGGGCTGGCAGATTGCAGGAGACACTTGGCTCTATCAACCCAGCCTGACTTGGCACTGGTGCCACATTTCATCTGGGAACCATCCTGCATATCGTGGATTTTCAGGAGCCAGTCGGACACTCCCAGCCACAGGCTCCCAACAGAAACCACGGCCCTTTTAGCTGGCAAAAAAAACTCACCCGCCCCGCTTCTGGCTGGCAGATTGCAGGAGCCACATGGCTCTATCAAACCAGCCCGACTCGGCACTGGTGCCCCCTTGGGTCTGGGAATCATCCTGCGCGGCGTGGATTTTAAGGAGCCAGCCAGCCATTCCCAGCCACAGGCCCCAGAAAAAAAACCACGGCCCTTTTCCCTGGCAAACAAAACTCACCCAACCCGCTTCTGGCTGGCAGATTCCTGGAGCCACATGGCTATATCAAACCAGCCCGACTCGGCTCTGGTGCCCCTTTGGGTCTGGGAGCCATCCTGCGTATCGTGGATTTTCAGAAGCCAGCCGGCCACTCCCAGCCACAGGCCCCCAAACATAAGCTACGGCCCTTTTCCCTGGAAGTAAAACTGTCCTGCCCATCTTCTGGCTGGCAGATTGCAGGAGCCACTTGGCTCTATCAAACCAGCCCGACTTGGCACTGGTGCCACCTTTCATCTGGGAACCATCCTGCGTATCGTGGATTTTCAGGAGCCAGCCGGCCACTCCCAGCCACAGGCCCCCAAACACAAACTACGGCCCTTTTACCTGGAAGCAAAACTGTCCTGCCCATCTTCTGGCTGGCAGACTGCAGGAGTCACTTGGCTCTATCAAACCAGCCCGACTTGGCACTGGTGCCACCTTTCATCTGGGAACCATCCTGCATATCGTGGATTTTCAGGAGCCAGCCGGCCATTTACAGCCGCAGGCCCCCAAACATAAACTACGGCCCTTTTCCCTGGAAGTAAAACTGTCCTGCCCATCTTCTGGCTGGCAGATTGCAGGAGCCACTTGGCTCTATCAAACAAGCCCGACTCGGCACTGGTGCCACCTTTCATCTGGGAACCATCCTGTGTATCGTGGATATTCAGGAGCCAGCCGGCCACTCCGAGCCACAGGCCCCCAAACACAAACTACGGCCCTTTTCCCTGGAAGTAAAGCTGACCTGCCCATCTTCTGGCTGGCAGATTGCAGGAGCCACATGGCTCTATCAAACCAGCCCGACTCGGCAATGGTGCCACCTTGGGTCTGGGAACCATCCTGCTCGGCGTGGATTTTAAGGAGCCAGCCGGCCACTCTCAGCCACAGGTAACCGAAAACAAACCACAGCCCTTTTCCCTGGCCAACAAAACTCACCCACCCCGCTTCTGGCTGGCAGATTGCAGGAGCCACTTGCCTCTATCAAACCAGCCCGACTCGGCCCTGGTGCCACCTTTCATCTCGGAAGAATCCTGCGTATCGTGGAAATTCAGGAGCCAGCCGGCCACTCCCAGCCACAGGCCCCCAACACAAACCACGGCCCTTTTCCCTGGCAAACAAAGCTCACCCACCCGGCTTCTGGCTGGCAGATTGCAGGAGCCACTTGGCTCTATCAAACAAGCCCGACTTGGACTGGTGCCACCTTTCATCTGGGAACCATCCTGCATATGGTGGATTTTCAGGAGCCAGCCGGCCACTCCCAGCCACAGGCCCCCAAACACAAACTACGGCACTTTTCCCTGGAAGTAAAACTGACCTGCCCATCTTCTGGCTGGCAGATTGCAGGAGCCACTTGTCACTATCAAACCAGCCTGACTTGGCACTGGTGCTGCCTTTCATTTGGGAACTATCCTGCATATCGTGGATTTTCAGGAGCCAGCCGGCCACTCCCAGCCACAGGCCCCCAACACAAACCACGGCCCTTTTCCCTAGCAAAAAAAACTCACCCGCCCGCCTTCTGGATGGCAGATTGCAGGAGTCACATGGCTCTATCAAACCAGCGCGACTCGGCACTGGTGCCCCCTTGGGTCTGGGAACCATCCTGCGCAGCGTGGTTTTTAATGAACCAACCAGCCATTCCCAGCTACCGGCCCCTGTAAACAAACCACAGCACATTTCCTTGGCAAAGAAAACTCACCCACCCCGGTTATGGCTGGCAGATTGCAGGAGCCACTTGCCTCTATCAAACTAGCCCGACTCGGCACTGGTGCCACCATTCATCTGGGAACCATCCAGTGTAGCGTGGATTTTCAGTAGCCAGCCGACCATTCCCAGCCACAGGCCCCCAAACACAAACTACGGCCTTTTTCCCTGAAAGTAAAACTGACCTGCCCATCTTCTGGCTGGCAGATTGCAGGAGCCACTTGGCTCTATCAAACCAGCCCGACTTGCCACTGGTGCACCCTTGGGTCCTGCAATCATCCTGAGTATCGTGGATTTTCAGGAGCCAGCCGGCCACTCCCAGCCACAGGCCCCCTAACAAAAACTCCGGCCCTATTCCCTGGAAGTAAAACTGTCCTGCCCATCTTCTGGCTGGCAGACGGCAGGAGTAGCTTGGCTCTATCAAACCAGCCCGACTTGGCACTGCTGCCCCCTTGGCTCTGGTAATCATCCTGCATATCATGGATTTTCAGGAGCCAGCCGGCCATTCCCAGCGACTGGCCCCAAAAAACAAACCACAGCCCTTTTCCCTGGAAAACAAAACTCGCCCACCCCGCTTCTGGCTGGCAGATTGCAGGAGGCACTTGGCTCTATCAAACCAGCCCGACTCGGCACTGGTGCCCCCTTGGGTCTGGGACCCATCCTGTGTATCGTGGATTTTCAGGAGCCAGCCGGCCACTCCCAGCCACAGGCCCCCAAACATAAACTACGGCCCTTTTCCCTGGAAGTAAAACTGACCTGCCCATCTTCTGGATGGTAGATTGCAGGAGCCACTTGGCTCTATCAAACCAGCCCGACTTGGCACTGGTGCCACCTTTCATCTGGGAACCATCCTGCGTATCGTGGATTTTCAGGAGCCAGCCGGCCATTCCCAGACACAGGCCCCCAACACAAACCACAGCCCTTTTCCCTGGCAAACAAATCTCACCCGCCCCGCTTATGGCTGGCAGATTGCAGGAGCCACTTGGCTCTATCAAACCAGCCCGACTTGGCAGTGGTGCTACCTTTCATCTGGGAAACATCCTGCATATCGTGGATTTTCAGGAGCCAGCCGGACGCTTCCAGCCACAGATCCCCGAAAATATACCACGGCCCTTTTCCCTGGCAAACAAAACTCACCCACCCCGCTTCTGGCTGGCAGATTGCAGGAGCCACTTGGCTCTATCAAACCAGCCCGACTCGGCCCTGGTGCCACCTTTCATCTCGGAACAATCCTGCGTATTGTGGATTTTCAGGAGCCAGCCGGCCATTCCCAGCCACAGGCCCCCAAACACAAACTACGACCCTTTTCCCTGGAAGTAAAACTGACGTGCCCATCTTCTGGCTGGCAGATTGCAGGAGGCACTTGGCTCTATCAAAAAGTCCGACTTGGCACTGCTGCCACCTTTCATCTGGGAACCATCCTGCGAATCGTGGATTTTCAGGAGCCAGCCGGCCACTCCCAGACACAGGCCCCCAAATACAAACTACGACCCTTTTCCCTGGAAGTAACACGGACTTGCCCATGTTCTGGCTGGCAGATTTCAGGAGCCACTTCCCTCTATCAAACCAGCCCGACTTGGCATTGGTGCCGCCTTTCATCTTGGAACCATCCTGCGCTGCGTGGATTGTCAGGAGCCAGCCGTCCATTCCCAGCCACAGGCCCCAGAACACAAACCACGGCCCTTTAACCTGGTAAACAAAACTGACCCGCCCCGCTCCTGGGTGGCAGAATGCAGGAGCCACTTGGCTCTATCAAAGCAGCCGACTTGGCACTGGTGCCCCCTTGGGTCTAGGAACCATCCTGCATATCGTGGATTTTCAGGAGACAGCCGGCCACTCCCAGCCACAAGCCCCCAAACACAAACTACGGCCCTTTTCCCTTGAAAAAAAACTAAGCTGCCCGGCTTCTGGATGGTAGATTGCAGGAGCCACTTTGTACTATCAGACCAGTCCGACATGGAAGTGGTGCCACCTTTGGTCTGGGAATCATCCTGCGTATCGTGGATATTCAGGAGCCAGCCGGCCACTCCCAGCCACAGGCCCCCAAACACAAACCAAGTCCCTTTTCACTGGCAAACAAAACTAACCCGCCACGCTTCTGCCTGGCAGATTGCAGGAGCCGCTTGGCTCAATCAAACCAGCCCGACTCTGCACTGGTGCCACCTTTCGTCTCGGAACCATCCTGTGTATCGTGGATTTTCAGGAGCCAGCCGGCCACTCCCAGCCACAGGCCCCCAAACACAAACTACGGCCCATTTCCCTGGAAGTAAAACTGACCTGCCCATCTTCTGGCTGGCAGATTGCAGGAGCCACTTGACTCAATCAAACCAGCCCGACTCTGCACTGGCGCCACCTTTCATCTGGGAACCATCCTGCGTATCGTGGATTTTCAGGAGCCAGCCGGCCACTCCCAGCCACAGGCCCCCAAACACAAACTACGGCCCTTTTCCCTGGAAGTAAAACTGACCTGCCCATCTTCTGGCTGGCAGATTGCTAGAGCCACTTGGCTCTATCAAACCAGCCCGACTTGGCACTGGTGCCACCTTTCATCTGGGAACCATCCTGCGTATCGTGGATTTTCAGGAGCCAGCCGGCCACTCCCAGCCACAGGCCCCCAAACACAAACTACGGCCCTTTTACCTGGAAGCAAAACTGTCCTGCCCATCTTCTGGCTGGCAGACTGCAGGAGTCACTTGGCTCTATCAAACCAGCCCGACTTGGCACTGGTGCCACCTTTCATCTGGGAACCATCCTGCATATCGTGGATTTTCAGGAGCCAGCCGGCCATTTACAGCCGCAGGCCCCCAAACATAAACTACGGCCCTTTTCCCTGGAAGTAAAACTGTCCTGCCCATCTTCTGGCTGGCAGATTGCAGGAGCCACTTGGCTCTATCAAACAAGCCCGACTCGGCACTGGTGCCACCTTTCATCTGGGAACCATCCTGTGTATCGTGGATATTCAGGAGCCAGCCGGCCACTCCGAGCCACAGGCCCCCAAACACAAACTACGGCCCTTTTCCCTGGAAGTAAAGCTGACCTGCCCATCTTCTGGCTGGCAGATTGCAGGAGCCACATGGCTCTATCAAACCAGCCCGACTCGGCAATGGTGCCACCTTGGGTCTGGGAACCATCCTGCTCGGCGTGGATTTTAAGGAGCCAGCCGGCCACTCTCAGCCACAGGTAACCGAAAACAAACCACAGCCCTTTTCCCTGGCCAACAAAACTCACCCACCCCGCTTCTGGCTGGCAGATTGCAGGAGCCACTTGCCTCTATCAAACCAGCCCGACTCGGCCCTGGTGCCACCTTTCATCTCGGAAGAATCCTGCGTATCGTGGAAATTCAGGAGCCAGCCGGCCACTCCCAGCCACAGGCCCCCAACACAAACCACGGCCCTTTTCCCTGGCAAACAAAGCTCACCCACCCGGCTTCTGGCTGGCAGATTGCAGGAGCCACTTGGCTCTATCAAACAAGCCCGACTTGGACTGGTGCCACCTTTCATCTGGGAACCATCCTGCATATGGTGGATTTTCAGGAGCCAGCCGGCCACTCCCAGCCACAGGCCCCCAAACACAAACTACGGCACTTTTCCCTGGAAGTAAAACTGACCTGCCCATCTTCTGGCTGGCAGATTGCAGGAGCCACTTGTCACTATCAAACCAGCCTGACTTGGCACTGGTGCTGCCTTTCATTTGGGAACTATCCTGCATATCGTGGATTTTCAGGAGCCAGCCGGCCACTCCCAGCCACAGGCCCCCAACACAAACCACGGCCCTTTTCCCTAGCAAAAAAAACTCACCCGCCCGCCTTCTGGATGGCAGATTGCAGGAGTCACATGGCTCTATCAAACCAGCGCGACTCGGCACTGGTGCCCCCTTGGGTCTGGGAACCATCCTGCGCAGCGTGGTTTTTAATGAACCAACCAGCCATTCCCAGCTACCGGCCCCTGTAAACAAACCACAGCACATTTCCTTGGCAAAGAAAACTCACCCACCCCGGTTATGGCTGGCAGATTGCAGGAGCCACTTGCCTCTATCAAACTAGCCCGACTCGGCACTGGTGCCACCATTCATCTGGGAACCATCCAGTGTAGCGTGGATTTTCAGTAGCCAGCCGACCATTCCCAGCCACAGGCCCCCAAACACAAACTACGGCCTTTTTCCCTGAAAGTAAAACTGACCTGCCCATCTTCTGGCTGGCAGATTGCAGGAGCCACTTGGCTCTATCAAACCAGCCCGACTTGCCACTGGTGCACCCTTGGGTCCTGCAATCATCCTGAGTATCGTGGATTTTCAGGAGCCAGCCGGCCACTCCCAGCCACAGGCCCCCTAACAAAAACTCCGGCCCTATTCCCTGGAAGTAAAACTGTCCTGCCCATCTTCTGGCTGGCAGACGGCAGGAGTAGCTTGGCTCTATCAAACCAGCCCGACTTGGCACTGCTGCCCCCTTGGCTCTGGTAATCATCCTGCATATCATGGATTTTCAGGAGCCAGCCGGCCATTCCCAGCGACTGGCCCCAAAAAACAAACCACAGCCCTTTTCCCTGGAAAACAAAACTCGCCCACCCCGCTTCTGGCTGGCAGATTGCAGGAGGCACTTGGCTCTATCAAACCAGCCCGACTCGGCACTGGTGCCCCCTTGGGTCTGGGACCCATCCTGTGTATCGTGGATTTTCAGGAGCCAGCCGGCCACTCCCAGCCACAGGCCCCCAAACATAAACTACGGCCCTTTTCCCTGGAAGTAAAACTGACCTGCCCATCTTCTGGATGGTAGATTGCAGGAGCCACTTGGCTCTATCAAACCAGCCCGACTTGGCACTGGTGCCACCTTTCATCTGGGAACCATCCTGCGTATCGTGGATTTTCAGGAGCCAGCCGGCCATTCCCAGACACAGGCCCCCAACACAAACCACAGCCCTTTTCCCTGGCAAACAAATCTCACCCGCCCCGCTTATGGCTGGCAGATTGCAGGAGCCACTTGGCTCTATCAAACCAGCCCGACTTGGCAGTGGTGCTACCTTTCATCTGGGAAACATCCTGCATATCGTGGATTTTCAGGAGCCAGCCGGACGCTTCCAGCCACAGATCCCCGAAAATATACCACGGCCCTTTTCCCTGGCAAACAAAACTCACCCACCCCGCTTCTGGCTGGCAGATTGCAGGAGCCACTTGGCTCTATCAAACCAGCCCGACTCGGCCCTGGTGCCACCTTTCATCTCGGAACAATCCTGCGTATTGTGGATTTTCAGGAGCCAGCCGGCCATTCCCAGCCACAGGCCCCCAAACACAAACTACGACCCTTTTCCCTGGAAGTAAAACTGACGTGCCCATCTTCTGGCTGGCAGATTGCAGGAGGCACTTGGCTCTATCAAAAAGTCCGACTTGGCACTGCTGCCACCTTTCATCTGGGAACCATCCTGCGAATCGTGGATTTTCAGGAGCCAGCCGGCCACTCCCAGACACAGGCCCCCAAATACAAACTACGACCCTTTTCCCTGGAAGTAACACGGACTTGCCCATGTTCTGGCTGGCAGATTTCAGGAGCCACTTCCCTCTATCAAACCAGCCCGACTTGGCATTGGTGCCGCCTTTCATCTTGGAACCATCCTGCGCTGCGTGGATTGTCAGGAGCCAGCCGTCCATTCCCAGCCACAGGCCCCAGAACACAAACCACGGCCCTTTAACCTGGTAAACAAAACTGACCCGCCCCGCTCCTGGGTGGCAGAATGCAGGAGCCACTTGGCTCTATCAAAGCAGCCGACTTGGCACTGGTGCCCCCTTGGGTCTAGGAACCATCCTGCATATCGTGGATTTTCAGGAGACAGCCGGCCACTCCCAGCCACAAGCCCCCAAACACAAACTACGGCCCTTTTCCCTTGAAAAAAAACTAAGCTGCCCGGCTTCTGGATGGTAGATTGCAGGAGCCACTTTGTACTATCAGACCAGTCCGACATGGAAGTGGTGCCACCTTTGGTCTGGGAATCATCCTGCGTATCGTGGATATTCAGGAGCCAGCCGGCCACTCCCAGCCACAGGCCCCCAAACACAAACCAAGTCCCTTTTCACTGGCAAACAAAACTAACCCGCCACGCTTCTGCCTGGCAGATTGCAGGAGCCGCTTGGCTCAATCAAACCAGCCCGACTCTGCACTGGTGCCACCTTTCGTCTCGGAACCATCCTGTGTATCGTGGATTTTCAGGAGCCAGCCGGCCACTCCCAGCCACAGGCCCCCAAACACAAACTACGGCCCATTTCCCTGGAAGTAAAACTGACCTGCCCATCTTCTGGCTGGCAGATTGCAGGAGCCACTTGACTCAATCAAACCAGCCCGACTCTGCACTGGCGCCACCTTTCATCTGGGAACCATCCTGCGTATCGTGGATTTTCAGGAGCCAGCCGGCCACTCCCAGCCACAGGCCCCCAAACACAAACTACGGCCCTTTTCCCTGGAAGTAAAACTGACCTGCCCATCTTCTGGCTGGCAGATTGCTAGAGCCACTTGGCTCTATCAAACCAGCCCGACTTGGCACTGGTGCCACCTTTCATCTGGGAACCATCCTGCGTATCGTGGATTTTCAGGAGCCAGCCGGCCACTCCCAGACACAGGCCCCCAAACTCAATCTACGGCCCTTTTCCCTGGAAGTAAAGCTGACCTCCCCATCTTCTGTCTGGCAGATTGCAGGACCCACATGGCTCTATCAAAACAGCCCGACTTGGCACTGGTGCCACCTTTCATCTGGGAACCATCCTGCGTATCGTGGATTTTCAGGAGCCAGCCGGCCACTCCAAGCCACAGGCCCCCAAACTCAAACTACGGCCCTTTTCCCTGGAAGTAAAACATACCTGCCCATCTTCTGGCTGGCAGATTGCAGGAGCCACTTGGCTCTATCAAACCAGCACGACTTGGCACTGGTGCTACGTTTCTTCTGGGAACCATCCTGCGTATCGTGGATTTTCAGGAGCCAGCCGGCCACTCCCAGCCACAGGCCCCAAAAAACAAACCACGGCCCTTTTCCCTGGCAAACAAAACTCACCCACCCCGCTTCTTGCTGGCAGATTGCAGGAGCCACATGGCTCTATCAAACCAGCCCGACTCAGCAATGGTGCCCCCATGGGTCTCGGAACCATCCTGCGTATCGTGGATTTTCAGGAGCCAGCCGGCCACTCCCAGCCACAGGCCCCTGAACACATACCACGGCCCGTTTCCCTGGAAGAAAAAATCAGGTGCCCCGCTTCTGGATGGTAGAATGCAGGAGCCACTTCCGTCTATCAAACCAGCCCGACTCGGCACTGGTGCCACCTTTCATCTGGGAATCATCCTGCGTATCGTGGATTTTAAGGACGAGCAGGCCACTCCCAGCCACAGGCCCCCAAACACAAACTACGGCCCTTTTCCCTGGAAGTAATACTGACCTGCCCATCTTCTGGCTGGCAGATTGCAGGAGCCACTTGGTACTATCAAACCAGCCCGACTTGCCACTTGTGCCACCTTGGGTCCTGGAATCATCCTGAGTATCGTGGATTTTCAGGAGGCAGCCGGCCACTTTCAGCCACAGGCCCCAAACACAAACTACGGCCCTTTTCCCTGGAAGCAAAACTGTCCTGCCCATCTTACGGCTGGCAGACTGCAGGAGTCACTTGGCTCTATCAAAACAGCCCGACTCGGCACTGGTGCCACCTTTCATCTGGGAACCATCCTGCGTATCGTGGATTTTCAGGAGCCAGCCGGCCACTCCCAGCCACAAGCCCCCAAACACAAACTACGGCCCTTTTCCCTGGAAGTAAAACTGTCCTGCCATTCTTCTGGCTGGCAGACTGCAGGAGTCACTTGGCTCTATCAAACCAGCCCGACATGGCACTGGTGCCACCTTTAATCTGGGAACCATCCTGCGTATCGTGGATTTTCAGGAGCCAGCCGGCCATTCCCAGCCACAGGCCCCCGAACACAAACCAGGGCCCTTTTCCCGGACAAACAAAACTCACCCACCCATCTTCTGGCTGGCAGATTGCAGGAGCCACTTGGCTCTATCAAACCAGCCCAACTTGGCACTGGTGCCACCTTTCATCTGGGAACCATCCTGCATATGGTGGATTTTCAGGAGCCAGCCGGCCACTCCCAGCCACAGGCCCCCAAACACAAACTACGGCCCTTTTCCCTGGAAGTAAAACTGACCTGCCCATCTTCTGGCTGGCAGATTGCAGGAGCCACTTGGCTCTATCGAACCAGCCCGACTTGGCACGCGTGAACCCTTGGGTCGGGTAATCATCCTGCATATCGTGGATTTTCAGGAGCCATCCGGCCATTCCCCGCCACTGGCCCCAAAAAAGAAACCACAGCCCTTTTCCCTGGCAAACAAAACTCACCCACCCCGCTTCTGCCTGGCAGATTGCAGGAGGCACTTGGCTCTATCAAACCACCCCGACTCTGCACTGGTGCCACCTTTCATCTGGGAACCATCCTGTGTATCGTGGATATTCAGCAGCCAGCCGGCCACTCCCAGCCACAGGCCCCCAAACACAAACTACGGCCCTTTTCCCTGGAAGTAAAACTGACCTGCCCATCTTCTGGCTGGCAGATTGCAGGAGCCACTTGGCTCTATCAAACCAGCCCGACTTGGCACTGGTGCTACCTTTCATCTGGGAACCATCCTGCATATCATGGATTTTCAGGAGCCAGCCGTCAATTCCCAGCCACAGGCCCCCAACACAAACCACAGCCCTTTTCCCTGGCAAACAAAACTCACCCGCCCCGCTTCTGGCTGGCAGATAGCAGGAGCCACATAGCTCTATCAAACCAGCCCGACTCGGCAATGGTGCCCCCTTGGGTCTGGGAACCATCCTGCTCGGCGTGGATTTTTAGGAGCCAGCCGGACGCTCCCAGCCACAGGTCCCCGAAAACAAACCACGGCCCTTTTCCCTGGCCAACAAAACTCACCCACCCCGCTTCTGGCTGGCAGATTGCAGGAGCCACTTGCCTCTATCAAACCAGCCCGACTCGGCCCTGGTGCCACCTTTCATATCGGAACAATCCTGCGTATCGTGGATTTTCATGAGCCAGCCATCCACTCCCTGCCACAGGCCCCCAACAGAAATCACGGCCTTTTTCCCTGGAAAACAAAACTCACCCGCCCCGCTTCTGGCTGGCAGATTGCAGGAGCCACAAGGCTCTATCAAACCAGCCCGACTCGGCACTGGTGCCCCTTTGGGTCTGGGAACCATCCTGCGTGTCGTGAATTTTCAGGAGCCAGCCGGCCACTCCCAGCCACAGGCCCCCAAACAAAAACTACGGCTCTTTTCCCTTGAAGAAAAACTGACATGCCCATCTTCTGGCATGCAGATTGCAGGAGCCACTTGGTACTATCAAACCAGCCCGCCTTGTCACTGGTGCCACCTTTCATCTGGGAACCATCCTGCGCGGCGTGGATTTTAGGGAGCCAACCGGCCATTCCCAGCTACAGGCCCCCGTAAACAAACCACAGCACATTTCCTTGGTAAACAAAACTCACCCACCCCGCTTCTGGCTGGCAGATTGCAGGAGCCTCTTGGCTCAATCAAACAAGCCCGACTCGGCACTGGTGCCCCCTTGGGTCTAGGAACCATCCTGCTCGGCGTGGATTTTTAGGAGCCAGCCGGACACTCCCAGCTACAGGTCCCCGAAAACAAACCACGGCCCTTATCCCTGGCAAACAAAACTCACCCACCCCGCTTCTGGCTGGCAGATTGCAGGAGTCACATGGCTCTATCAAACCAGCGCGACTCGGCACTGGTGCCCCCTTGGGTCTGGGAACCATCCTGCGCGGCGTGGTTTTTAATGAGCCAACCGGCCATTCCCAGCTACCGGCCCCTATAAACAAACCACAGCACATTTCCTTGGCAAAGAAAACTCACCCACCCCGGTTATGGCTGGCAGATTGCAGGAGCCACTTGCCTCTATCAAACTAGCCCGACTCGGCACTGGTGCCACCATTCATCTGGGAACCATCCTGTGTAGCGTGGATTTTCAGTAGCCCGCCGACCATTCCCAGCCACAGGCCCCCAAACACAAACTACGGCCTTTTTCCCTGGAAGTAAAACTGACCTGCCCATCTTCTGGCTGGCAGATTGCATGAGCCACTTGGCTCTATCAAACCAGCCCGACTTGGCACTGGTGCTACCTTTCATCTGGGAACCATCCTGCATATCGTGGATTTTCAGGAGCCAGCCGGCCATTCCCAGCCACAGGCCCCCAACACAAACCACAGCCCTTTTCCCTGGCCAACAAAACTCACCCGCCCCGCTTCTGGCTGGCAGATTGCAGGAGTCACATGGCTCTATCAGACCAGCCCGACGCGGCACTGGTGCCCCCTTGGGTCTGGGAACCATCCTGCTCGGCGTGGATTTTCAGGAGCCAGCCGGACACTCCCAGGCACAGGCCCCAAAAAACAAACCACGGCCCTTTTCCCTGGCAAACAAAACTCACCCACCCCGCTTCTGGCTGGAAGATTGCAGGAGGCACTTGGCTCTATCAAACCAGCCCGACTCGGCCCTGGTGCCACCTTTCATCTCGGAACAATCCTGCGTATCGTGGATTTTCATGAGCCAGCCGGCCACTCCCAGCCACAGGGCCCCAAACAAAAACTATGGTGCTTTTCCCTGGAAGAAAATTGACCTGCCCATCTTCTGGCTGGCAGATTGCAGGAATCACTTGGAACTATCAAACCAGCCCGACTTGTCACTGATGCCACCTTTCATCTGGGAACCATCCTGCGCGGCGTGGATTTCAAGGAGCCAACCGGCCATTCCCAGCTACAGGCCCCCGTAAACAAACCACAGCACATTTCCTTGGTAAACAAAACTCACCCACCCCGCTTCTGGCTGGAAGATTGCAGGAGCCACTTTCCTCTATGAAACCAGCCCTACTCGCACTGGTGCCACCATTCATCTGGGAATCACCCTGTGTAGCGTGGATTTTCAGTAGCCAGCCGACCACACCCAGCCACAGGCCCCCAAACACAAACTACGGCCCTTTTTCCTGGAAGTAAAACTGACCTTCCCATCTTATGGCTGGCAGATTGCAGGAGCCACTTGGCTCTATCAAACCAGCCCGACTTGCCACTGGTGCACCCTTGGGTCCTGCAATCACCCTGAGTATCGTGGATTTTCAGGAGCCAGCCGGCCACTTCCAGCCACAGGCCCCCTAACACAAACTACAGCCCTATTCCCTGGAAGTAAAACTGTCCTGCCCATCTTCTGCCTGGCAGACGGCAGGAGTCACTTGGCTCTATCAAACCAGCCCGACTTGGCACTGCTGCCCCCTTGGCTCTGGTAATCATCCTGCATATCATGGATTTTCAGGAGCCATCCGGCCATTCCCAGCGACTGGCCCCAAAACACAAACCACAGCCCTTTTCCCTGGAAAACAAAACTCGCCCACCCCGCTTCTGGCTGGCAGATTGCAGGAGGCACTTGGCTCTATCAAACCAGCCCGACTCGGCACTGGTGCCCCCTTGGGTCTGGGACCCATCCTGTGTATCGTGGATTTTCAGGAGCCAGCTGGCCACTCCCAGCCACAGGCCCTAAACATAAACTACGGCCCTTTTCCCTGGAAGTAAAACTGACCTGCCCATCTTCTGGATGGTAGATTGCAGGAGCCACTTGGCTCTATCAAACCAGCCCGACTTGGCACTGGTGCCACCTTTCATCTGGGAACCATCCTGCGTATCGTGGATTTTCAGGAGCCAGCCGGCCATTACCAGACACAGGCCCCCAACACAAACCACAGCCCTTTTCCCTGGCAAACAAATCTCACCCGCCCCGCTTATGGCTGGCAGATTGCAGGAGCCGCTTGGCTCTATCAAACCAGCCCGACTCGGCACTGGTGCCAACTTTCATCTGGGAACCATCCTGTGTAGCGTGGATATTCAGGAGCCAGCCGGCCACTCCCAGCCACAGGCCCCCAAATACAAACTACGGCCCTTTTCCCTGGAAGTAAAACTGACCTGCCCATCTTCTGGCTGGCAGATTGCAGGAGCCACTTGGCTCTATCAAACCAGCCCGACTTGGCACTGGTGCTACCTTTCATCTGGGAACCATCCTGCATATCGTGGATTTTCAGGAGCCAGCCGGACGCTTCCAGCCACAGATCCCCGAAAATAAACCACGGCCCTTTTCCCTGGCAAACAAAACCCACCCGCCCCGCTTATGGCTGGCAGATTGCAGGAGCCGCTTGGCTCTATCAAACCAGCCCGACTCGGCACTGGTGCCAACTTTCATCTGGGAACCATCCTGTGTAGCGCGGATATTCAGGAGCCGGCTGGCCACTCCCAGCCACAGGCCCCCAAATACAAACTACGGCCCTTTTCCCTGGAAGTAAAACTGACCTGCCCATCTTCTGGCTGGCAGATTGCAGGAGCCACTTGGCTCTATCAAACCAGCCCGACTCGGCCCTGGTGCCACCTTTCATCTCGGAACAATCCTGCGTATTGTGGATTTTCAGGAGCCAGCCGGCCATTCCCAGCCACAGGCCCCCAAACACAAACTACGACCCTTTTCCCTGGAAGTAAAACTGACCTGCCCATCTTCTGGCTGGCAGATTGCAGGAGCCACATGGCTCTATCAAAAAGTCCGATTTGGCACTGCTGCCACCTTTCATCTGGGAACCATCCTGCGAATCGTGGATTTTCAGGAGCCAGCCGGCCACTCCCAGACACAGGCCCCCAAATACAAACTACGACCCTTTTCCCTGGAAGTAACACGGACTTGCCCATGTTCTGGCTGGCAGATTTCAGGAGCCACTTGGCTCTATCAAACCAGCCCGACTTCGCATTGGTGCCGCCTTTCATCTTGGAACCATCCTGCGTATCGTGGATTTTCAGGAACCAGCCGTCCATTCCCAGCCACAGGCCCCAGAACACAAACCACGTCCCTTTTCCATTGCAAACAAAACTCACCCGCCCCGCTTCTGGCTGGAAGATTGCAGGAGCCACTTGGCTCTATCAAAGCAGCCGACTTGGCACTGGTGCCCCCTTGGGTCTAGGAACCATCCTGCATATCGTGGATTTTCAGGAGACAGCCGGCCACTCCCAGCCACAAGCCCACAAACACAAACTACGGCCCTATTCCCTCGAAAAAAAACTAAGCTGCCCGGCTTCTGGATGGTAGATTGCAGGAGCCACTTTGTACTATCAGACCAGTCCGACTTGGAAGTGGTGCCACCTTGGGTCTGGGAATCATCCTGCGTATCGTGGATATTCAGGAGCCAGCCGGCCACTCCCAGCCACATGCCCCCAAACACAAACCAAGTCCCTTTTCACTGGCAAACAAAACTAACCCGCCACGCTTCTGCCTGGCAGATTGCAGGAGCCACTTGGCTCTATCAAACGAGCCCGACTCTGCACTGGTGCCACCTTTCGTCTGGGAACCATCCTGTGTATCGTGGATTTTCAGGAGCCAGCCGGCCACTCCCAGCCACAGGCCCCCAAACACAAACTACGGCCCTTTTCCCTGGAAGTAAAACTGACCTGCCCATCTTCTGGCTGGCAGATTGCAGGAGCCACTTGGCTCTATCAAAGCAGCCCGACTCTGCACTGGTGCCCCCTTGGGTCTGGGAACCATCCTGCATATGGTGGATTTTCAGGAGCCAGCCGGCCACTCCCAGCCACAGGCCCCCAAATACAAACTACGGCCCTTTTCCCTGGAAGTAAAACTGACCTGCCCATCTTCTGGCTGGCAGATTGCTAGAGCCACTTGGCTCTATCAAACCAGCCCGACTTGGCACTGGTGCCACCTTTCATCTGGGAACCATCCTGCGTATCGTGGATTTTCAGGAGCCAGCCGGCCACTTCCAGCCACAGGCCTCCAAACAAAATCTACGGCCCTTTTCCCTGGAAGTAAAGCTGACCTCCCCATCTTCTGTCTGGCAGATTGCAGGACCCACATGGCTCTATCAAAACAGCCCGACTTGGCACTGGTGCCACCTTTCATCTGGGAACCATCCTGCGTATCGTGGATTTTCAGGAGCCAGCCGGCCACTCCAAGCCACAGGCCCCCAAACTCAAACTACGGCCCTTTTCCCTGGAAGTAAAACATACCTGCCCATCTTCTGGCTGGCAGATTGCAGGAGCCACTTGGCTCTATCAAACCAGCACGACTTGGCACTGGTGCTACGTTTCTTCTGGGAACCATCCTGCGTATCGTGGATTTTCAGGAGCCAGCCGGCCACTCCCAGCCACAGGCCCCAAAAAACAAACCACGGCCCTTTTCCCTGGCAAACAAAACTCACCCACCCCGCTTCTTGCTGGCAGATTGCAGGAGCCACATGGCTCTATCAAACCAGCCCGACTCAGCAATGGTGCCCCCATGGGTCTCGGAACCATCCTGCGTATCGTGGATTTTCAGGAGCCAGCCGGCCACTCCCAGCCACAGGCCCCTGAACACATACCACGGCCCGTTTCCCTGGAAGAAAAAATCAGGTGCCCCGCTTCTGGATGGTAGAATGCAGGAGCCACTTCCCTCTATCAAACCAGCCCGACTCGGCACTGGTGCCACCTTTCATCTGGGAATCATCCTGCGTATCGTGGATTTTAAGGACGAGCAGGCCACTCCCAGCCACAGGCCCCCAAACACAAACCACGGCCCTTTTCCCTGGCAAACAAAACTCACCCGCCCCGCTTCTGGCTGGCAGATTGCAGGAGCCACTTGGTACTATCAAACCAGCCCCACTCGGCACTGGTGCCCCCTTGGGTCTGGGAACCATCCTGCGTATCGTGGATTTTCAGGAGCCAGCCGGCCACTCCCAGCCACAGGCGCCCAAATACATACCACGGCCCGTTTCACTAGAAAAAAAATTCAGATGCCCCACTTCTGGACGGTAGATAGCATGAGCCACTTGGCTCTATCAAACCAGCCCGTCTCAGCATTGGTGCCACCTTTCATCAGAGAACCCTCCTGTGTATTGTGGATTTTCAGGAGCCAGCCGGCCACTCCCAGCCACAGGCCCCTGAACACATACCACGACCCGTTTCCCTGGAAAAAAATCTCAGCTGCCCCGCTTCTGGATGGTAGACTGCAGGAGGCATTTTGTATTATCATACCAGTCAGACTTGGCATTGGTGCCATCACTCATCTGGGAATCACCCTGCATATCATGGATTTTCAGGAGCCAGCCGGCCACTCTCAGCCACAGGCCCCCAAACACATACCACGGCACTTTTCCCAGGAAGTGAAACTGACCTGCCCCGCTTCTGGCTTGCAGAATGCTGGAGCCAATTGGCTATATCAAACCAGCCCGACTTCGTGCCACCATTCATCTGGGAACCATCCTGCGTGGCGTGGATTTTCAGGAGCCAGCCGGCCACTCCCAGCCACACGCCCCCGAACACAAAAAACGGCCCTTTTCCCTGGCAAACAAAACTCACCCACCCCGCTTCTGGCTGGCAGATTGCAGGAGACACTTGGCTGTATCAAACCAGCCCGACTCGGCACTGGGGCCACCTTTCATCTGGGAACCATCCTGCGTATCGCGGATTTTCAGGAGCCATCCGGCCCCTCCCAATCACAGGCACCCGAACACAAACCAGGGCCCTTTTCCCTGGAAGTAAAACTGACCTGCCCATCTTCTGGCTGGCAGATGGCTGGAGCCATTTGCCTCTATCAAACCAGCCCGACTCGGTACTGGTGCCCCCTTGGGTCTGGGAACCATCCTGCGCGGCGTGAATTTTCAGGAGCCAACCGGCCACTTCGAGCCACAGGCCCCCGAACACAAACTGTGGCCCTTTCCCTGGCAAACAAAACTCACCCGCCCCGATTCTGGCTGGCAGATTGCACGAGCCACTTGGTAGTATCAAACCAGCCCGACTTGGCACTGATGCCACCTTTCATCTGGGAACCATCCTGCGCGGCGTGTATTTTTAGGAGCCAGCTGGCCACTCCCAACCACAGGCCCCCAAACACAAACCACGGCCCTTTTCCCTGGAAAAAAAAAGTTACCCGCCCCGCTTCTGGATGGCAGATTGCAGGAGCCAGTTGCTTCTATCCAACCAGCCCGACTCGGCACTGGTACCCCCTTGGGTCTGGGAACCATCCTGCACGGCGTGGATTTTCAGGAGCCAGCCGGCCACTCCCAGCCACAGGCCCCCAAACACAAACCACGGCCCTTTTCCCTGGCAAACAAAACTCACCTGCCCCGCTTCTGGCTGGCAGATTGCAGGAGCCACTTGCCTCTATCAAACCATCCCGACTTGGCACTGATGCCACCTTTCATCTGGGAACCATCCTGCGTATGGTGGATTTTCAGGAGCCAACCGGCCACTCCCAATCACAGGCCCCCGAACACTAACCACGGCCCTTTTCCCTGGCAAACAAAACTCAACCGCCCTGCTTCTGACTGGCAGATTTCAGGAGCCATTTGGCTCTATCAAACCAGCCCGCCTCGGCACTGGTGCCACCTTTCATCTGGGAACCATCCTGCGTATCATGGATTTTCAGGAGCCTGCCGGCCACTCCCAGCCAAAGGTCCCCGAACACAAACCACGGCGCTTTTCCCTGGCAAAAAAAACTCACCCGACCCGCTTCTGGCTGGCAGATTGCAGGAGCCACTTGGCTCTATCAAACCAGCCCGACTTGGCACTGGTGCCACCTTGGGTCTGGGAACCATCCGGCGTATGGTGGATTTTCAGGAGCCAGCCGGCCACTCCCAGCCACAGGCCCCCAAATACATACCACGGCCCGTTTCACTAGAAAAAAAACTCAGATGCCCCACTTCTGGATGGTAGATAGCATGAGTCACTTGGCTCTATCAAACCAGCCCGACTCAGCACTGGTGCCACCTTTCATCAGGGCACCCTCCTGTGTATCGTGGATTTTCAGGAGCCAGCGGGCCACTCCCAGCCACAGGCCCCTGAACACATACCACGGCCCGTTTCCCTGGAAAAAAAAATCAGGTGCCCCGTTTCTGGATGGTAGAATGCAGGAGCCACTTCCCCATATCAAACCAGCCCGACTCGGCACTGGTGCCACCTTTCATCTGGGAATCATCCTGCGTATCGTGGATTTTCAGGACCAGCCGGCCACTCCCAGCCACAGGCCCTCGAACAGCAACCACGGCCCTTTTCCCTGGCAAACAAAACTCACCCGCCCCGCTTCTGGCTGGCAGATTGCAGGAGCCACTTGGTACTATCAAACCAGCCCCACTCGGCACTGGTGCCCCCTAGGGTCTGGGAACCATCCAGCGTATCGTGGATTTTCAGGAGCCAGCCAGCCACTCCCAGCCACAGGCGCCCAAATACATACCACGGCCCGTTTCACTAGAAAAAAAATTCAGATGCCCCACTTCTGGATGGTAGATAGCATGAGCCACTTGGCTCTATCAAACGAGCCCGTCTCAGCATTGGTGCCACCTTTCATCAGGGCACCCTCCTGTGTATCGTGGATTTTCAGGAGCCAGCGGGCCACTCCCAGCCACAGGCCCCTGAACACATACCATGGCCCGTTTCCCTGGAAAAAAAAATCAGGTGCCCCGTTTCTGGATGGTAGAATGCAGGAGCCACTTCCCTCTATCAAACCAGCCCGACTCGGCACTGGTGCCACCTTTCATCTGGGAATCATCCTGCGTATCGTGGATTTTCAGGACCAGCCGGCCACTCCCAGCCACAGGCCCTCGAACAGCAACCACGGCCGTTTTCCCTGGCAAACAAAACTCACCCGCCCCGCTTCTGGCTGGCAGATTGCAGGAGCCACTTGGTACTATCAAACCAGCCCGACTCGGCACTGGTGCCCCCTAGGGTCTGGGAACCATCCGGCGTATCGTGGATTTTCAGGAGCCAGCCGGCCACTCCCAGCCACAGGCGCCCAAATACATACCACGGCCCGTTTCACTAGAAAAAAAATTCAGATGCCCCACTTCTGGATGGTAGATAGCATGAGCCACTTGGCTCTATCAAACCAGCCCGTCTCAGCATTGGTGCCACCTTTCATCAGGGAACCCTCCTGTGTATCGTGGATTTTCAGGAGCCAGCCGGCCACTCCCAGCCACAGGCCCCTGAACACATACCACGGCCCGTTTCCCTGGAAAAAAAACTCAGCTGCCCCGCTTCTGGATGGTAGACTGCAGGAGGCATTTTGTATTATCATACCAGTCAGACTTGGCAGTGGTGCCATCATTCATCTGGGAATCACCCTGCATATCATGGATTTTCAGGACCAGCCGGCCACTCCCAGCCACAGGCCCCCAAACACAAACCACGGCCCTTTTCCCTGGCAAACAAATCTCAGATGCCCCGGTTCTGGATGGCAGATTGCAGGAGCCACTTGGTTCTATCAAACCAGCCCGACTCGGCCCTGGTGCCGCCTTTCATCCGGGAAACATACTGCGTATCGTGGATTTTCAGGAGCCAGCCGGCCACTCCCAGCCACAGGCCCCCAAACACATACCACGGCCCTTTTCCCTGGAAAAAAAACTCAGCTGCCCCGCTTCTTGCTGGAAGATTGCAGGAGACACTTTGTACTACCATACAAGTCCGACTTGGAAGTGGCGCCATCTTAGTTCTGGTTATCATCTTGCGTATCGTGGATTCTCAGGAGCCAGCCTGCCACTCCCAGCCACAGGCCCCCAAACACATACCACGGCCCTTTTCCCTGGAAAAATAAACTCACCTGCCCCGCTTCTGGATGGTAGACTGCAGGAGGCATTTCGTATTATCATACCAGTCAGACTTGGCAGTGGTGCCACCCTTCATCTGGGAATCACCCTGCATATCGTGGATTTTCAGGAGCCAGCCGGCCACTCCCAGCCACAGGCCCCCAAACATATACCACGGCACTTTTCCCTGGAAGTGAAACTCACCTGCCCATCTTCTGGCTTGCAGATTGCTGGAGCCACTTGGCTTTATCAAACCAGCCCGACTTGGCACTGGTGCCACCATTCATCTGGGAACCATCCTGCGTGGCGTGAATTTTCAAGAGCCAGCCGGCCACTCCCAGCCACACGCCCCCGAACACAAACCACGGCCCTTTTCCCTGGCAAACAAAACTCACCCGCCCCGCTTCTGCCTGGCAGATTGCAGGAGACACTTGGCTCTATCAAACCAGCCCGACTCGGCACTGCTGCCCCCTTGGAGCTGAAAACCATCCTGCGTGCCGTGGATTTTCAGGAGCCAGCCGGCCACTCCCAGCCACAGGCCCCCGAACACAAACCAGGGCCCTTTTCCCTGGAAGTAAAACTGACCTGCCCATCTTCTGGCTGGCAGATGGCTGGAGCCATTTGCCTCTATCAAACCAGCCCGACTCGGTACTGGTGCCCCCTTGGGTCTGGGAACCATCCTGCGCGGCGTGGATTTTCAGGAGCCAGCCGGCCACTGCCAGACACAGGCCCCCGAACACAAACTGTGGCCCTTTTCCCTGGCAAACAAAACTCACCCGCCCCGATTCTGGCTGGCAGATTGCACGAGCCACTTGGTAGTATCAAACAAGCCCGACTTGGCACTGGTGCCACCTTTCATCTGGGAACCATCCTGCGCGGCGTGGATTTTCAGGAGCCAGCTGGCCACTCCCAACCACAGGCCCCAAAACACATACCACGGCCCTTTTCCCTGGAAAAAAAACTCAGCTCCCCGCTTCTGGCTGGCAGATTGCAGGAGACACTTTGTACTACCATACAAGTCCGACTTGGAAGTGGCGCCATCTTAGTTCTGGTTATCATCCTGCGTATCGTGGATTCTCAGGAGCCAGCCGGCCACTCCCAGCCACAGGCCCCCAAACACATACCACGGCCCTTTTCCCTGGAAAAATAAACTCACCTGCCCCGCTTCTGGACGGTAGACTGCAGGAGGCATTTCGTATTATCATACCAGTCAGACTTGGCAGTGGTGCCACCCTTCATCTGGGAACCATCCTGCGGGGCGTGGATTTTCAGGAGCCAGCCGGCCACTCCCAGCCACACGCCCCCAAACACAAACTGTGGCCCTTTTCCATGGCAAACAAAACTCACCCAGCCCGGTTCTGGCTGGCAGATTGCAGGAGCCACTTGGCTCTATCAAACCAGCCCGACTCGGCACTGGTGCCCCCTTGGAGCTGAAAACCATCCTGCGTGCCGTGGATTTTCAGGAGCCAGCCGGCCACTCCCAGCCACAGGCCCCCGAACACAAACCAGGGCCCTTTTCCCTGGAAGTAAAACTGACCTGCCCATCTTCTGGCTGGCAGATGGCTGGAGCCATTTGCCTCTATCAAACCAGCCCGACTCGGTACTGGTGCCCCCTTGGGTCTGGGAACCATCCTGCGCGGCGGGGATTTTCAGGAGCCAACCGGCCACTCCGAGCCACAGGCCGCCGAACACAAACTGTGGCCCTTTTCCCTGGCACACAAAACTCACCCGCCCCGATTCTGGCTGGCAGATTGCACGAGCCACTTGGTAGTATCAAACCAGCCCGACTTGGCACTGGTGCCACCTTTCATCTGGGAACCATCCTGCGTATGGTGGATTTTCAGGAGCCAGCTGGCCACTCCCAACCACAGGCCCCCAAACACAAACCACTGCCCTTTTCCCTGGAAAAAAAAAGTCACCCGCCCCGCTTCTGGATGGCAGATTGCAGGAGCCAGTTGCTTCTATCCTACCAGCACAACTCGGCACTGGTACCCCCTTGGGTCTGGGAACCATCCTGCACGGCGTGGATTTTCAGGAGCCAGCCGGCCACTCCCAGCCACAGGCCCCCAAACACAAACCACGGCCCTTTTCCCTGGCAAACAAAACTCACCTGCCCCGCTTCTGGCTGGCAGATTGCAGGAGACACTTGCCTCTATCAAACCAGCCCGACTTGGCACTGGTGCCACCTTTCATCTGGGAACCATCCTGCATATGGTGGATTTTCAGGAGCCAACCGGCCACTCCCAATCACAGGCCCCCGAACACTAACCACGGCCCTTTTCCCTGGCAAAAAAAACTCAACCGCCCTGCTTCTGACTGGCAGATTTCAGGAGCCATTTGGCTCTATCAAACCAGCCCGCCTCGGCACTGGTGCCACTTTTCATCAGGGATCCATCCTGCGTATGGTGGATTTTCAGGAGCCAGCGGGCCACTCCCAGCCACAGGCCCCTGAACACATACCACGGCCCGTTTCCCTGGAAAAAAAATCAGGTGCCCCGCTTCTGGATGGTAGAATGCAGGAGCCACTTCCCTCTATCAAACCAGCCCGACTCGGCACTGGTGCCACCTTTCATCTGGGAATCATCCTGCGTATCGTGGATTTTAAGGACGAGCAGGCCACTCCCAGCCACAGGCCCCCAAACACAAACCACGGCCCTTTTCCCTGGCAAACAAAACTCACCCGCCCCGCTTCTGGCTGGCAGATTGCAGGAGCCACTTGGTACTATCAAACCAGCCCCACTCGGCACTGGTGCCCCCTAAGGCCTGGGAACCATCCTGCGTATCGTGGATTTTCAGGAGCCAGCCGGCCACTCCCAGCCACAGGCGCCCAAATACATACCACGGCCCGTTTCACTAGAAAAAAAATTCAGATGCCCCACTTCTGGATGGTAGATAGCATGAGCCACTTGGCTCTATCAAACCAGCCCGTCTCAGCATTGGTGCCACCTTTCATCAGGGAACCCTCCTGTGTATCGTGGATTTTCAGGAGCCAGCGGGCCACTCCCAGCAACAGGCCCCTGAACACATACCACGGCCCTTTTCCCTGGAAAAAAAACTCAGCTGCCCCGCTTCTGGATGGTAGACTGCAGGAGGCATTTTGTATTATCATACCAGTCAGACTTGGCAGTGGTGCCATCATTCATCTGGGAATCACCCTGCATATCATGGATTTTCAGGACCAGCCGGCCACTCCCAGCCACAGGCCCCCAAACACATACCACGGCCCTTTTCCCTGGAAAAATAAACTCACCTGCCCCGCTTCTGGATGGTAGACTGCAGGAGGCATTTCGTATTATCATACAAGTCAGACTTGGCAGTGGTGCCACCCTTCATCTGGGAATCACCCTGCATATCGTGGATTTTCAGGAGCCAGCCGGCCACTCCCAGCCACTAGCCCCCGAACACAAACGACGGCCCTTTTCCCTGGCAAACAAAACTCAGCTGCCCCGCTTCTGGCTGGCAGATTGCTGGAGCCACTTGGCTCTATCAAACCAGCCCGACTCGGCACTGGTGCCCCCTTGGAGCTGAAAACCATCCTGCGTGCCGTGGATTTTCAGGAGCCAGCCGGCCACTCCCAGCCACAGGCCCCCAAAAACAAACCACTGCCCTTTTCCCTGGAAGTAAAACTGACCTGCCCATCTTCTGGCTGGCAGATGGCTGGAGCCATTTGCCTCTATCAAACCAGCCCGACTCGGTACTGGTGCCCCCTTGGGTCTGGGAACCATCCTGCGCGGCGTGGATTTTCAGGAGCCAGTCGGCCACTGCCAGACACAGGCCCCCGAACACAAACTGTGGCCCTTTTCCCTGGCAAACAAAACTCACCCGCCCCGATTCTGGCTGGCAGATTGCACGAGCCACTTGGTAGTATCAAACCAGCCCGACTTGGCACTGGTGCCACCATTCATCTGGAAACCATCCTGCGCGGCCTGGATTTTCAGGAGCCAGCTGGCCACTCCCAACCACAGGCCCCAAAACACATACCACGGCCCTTTTCCCTGGAAAAAAAACTCAGCTCCCCGCTTCTGGCTGGCAGATTGCAGGAGACACTTTGTACTACCATACAAGTCCGACTTGGAAGTGGCGCCATCTTAGTTCTGGTTATCATCCTGCGTATCGTGGATTCTCAGGAGCCAGCCGGCCACTCCCAGCCACAGGCCCCCAAACACATACCACGGCCCTTTTCCCTGGAAAAATAAACTCACCTGCCCCGCTTCTGGACGGTAGACTGCAGGAGGCATTTCGTATTATCATACCAGTCAGACTTGGCAGTGGTGCCACCCTTCATCTGGGAACCATCCTGCGGGGCGTGGATTTTCAGGAGCCAGCCGGCCACTCCCAGCCACACGCCCCCAAACACAAACTGTGGCCCTTTTCCATGGCAAACAAAACTCACCCAGCCCGGTTCTGGCTGGCAGATTGCAGGAGCCACTTGGCTCTATCAAACCAGCCCGACTCGGCACTGGTGCCCCCTTGGAGCTGAAAACCATCCTGCGTGCCGTGGATTTTCAGGAGCCAGCCGGCCACTCCCAGCCACAGGCCCCCGAACACAAACCAGGGCCCTTTTCCCTGGAAGTAAAACTGACCTGCCCATCTTCTGGCTGGCAGATGGCTGGAGCCATTTGCCTCTATCAAACCAGCCCGACTCGGTACTGGTGCCCCCTTGGGTCTGGGAACCATCCTGCGCGGCGGGGATTTTCAGGAGCCAACCGGCCACTCCGAGCCACAGGCCCCCGAACACAAACTGTGGCCCTTTTCCCTGGCACACAAAACTCACCCGCCCCGATTCTGGCTGGCAGATTGCACGAGCCACTTGGTAGTATCAAACCAGCCCGACTTGGCACTGGTGCCACCTTTCATCTGGGAACCATCCTGCGTATGGTGGATTTTCAGGAGCCAGCTGGCCACTCCCAACCACAGGCCCCCAAACACAAACCACTGCCCTTTTCCCTGGAAAAAAAAAGTCACCCGCCCCGCTTCTGGATGGCAGATTGCAGGAGCCAGTTGCTTCTATCCAACCAGCACGACTCGGCACTGGTACCCCCTTGGGTCTGGGAACCATCCTGCACGGCATGGATTTTCAGGAGCCAGCCGGCCACTCCCAGCCACAGGCCCCCAAACACAAACCACGGCCCTTTTCCCTGGCAAACAAAACTCACCTGCCCCGCTTCTGGCTGGCAGATTGCAGGAGACACTTGCCTCTATCAAACCAGCCCGACTTGGCACTGGTGCCACCTTTCATCTGGGAACCATCCTGCGTATGGTGGATTTTCAGGAGCCAACCGGCCACTCCCAATCACAGGCCCCCGAACACTAACCACGGCCCTTTTCCCTGGCAAAAAAAACTCAACCGCCCTGCTTCTGACTGGCAGATTTCAGGAGCCATTTGGCTCTATCAAACCAGCCCGCCTCGGCACTGGTGCCACTTTTCATCAGGGATCCATCCTGCGTATGGTGGATTTTCAGGAGCCAGCCGGCCACTCCCAGCCACAGGTCCCTGAACACAAAACACGGCGCTTTTCCTTGGCAAACAAAACTCACCCGCCCCATCTTCTGGCTGGCAGATTGCAGGAGCCACTTGGCTCAATCAAACCAGCCCGACTTTGCACTGGTGCCACCTTTCATCTGGGAACCATCCTGCGTATGGTGGATTTTCAGGAGCCTGCCGGCCACTCCCAGCCAATGGTCCCCGAACACAAACCACGGCGCTTTTCCCTGGCAAAAAAAACTCACCCGCCCCGCTTCTGGCTGGCAGATTGCAGGAGACACTTGCCTCTATCAAACCAGCCCGACTTGGCACTGGTGCCACCTTTCATCTGGGAACCATCCGGCGTATGGTGGATTTTCAGGAGCCAGCCGGACACTCCCAGCCACAGGCCCCCAAATTCATACCACGGCCCGTTTCACTAGAAAAAAAACTCAGATGCCCCACTTCTGGATGGTAGATAGCGTGAGCCACTTGGCTCTATCAAACCAGCCCGACTCAGCGCTGGTGCCACCTTTCATCAGGGCACCCTCCTGTGTATCGTGGATTTTCAGGAGCCAGCGGGCCACTCCCAGCCACAGGCCCCTGAACACATACCACGGCCCGTTTCCCTGGAAAAAAAAATCAGGTGCCCCGTTTCTGGATGGTAGAATGCAGGAGCCACTTCCCTCTATCAAACCAGCCCGACTCGGCACTGGTGCCACCTTTCATCTGGGAATCATCCTGCGTATCGTGGATTTTAAGGACGAGCAGGCCACTCCCAGCCACAGGCCCCCAAACACAAACCACGGCCCTTTTCCCTGGCAAACAAAACTCACCCGCCCCGCTTCTGGCTGGCAGATTGCAGGAGCCACTTGGTACTATCAAACCAGCCCCACTCGGCACTGGTGCCCCCTAGGGCCTGGGAACCATCCTGCGTATCGTGGATTTTCAGGAGCCAGCCGGCCACTCCCAGCTACAGGCGCCCAAATACATACCACGGCCCGTTTCACTAGAAAAAATATTCAGATGACCCACTTCTGGATGGTAGATAGCATGAGCCACTTGGCTCTATCAAACCAGCCCGTCTCAGCATTGGTGCCACCTTTCATCAGGGCACCCTCCTGTGTATCGTGGATTTTCAGGAGCCAGCGGGCCACTCCCAGCAACAGGCCCCTGAACACATACCACGGCCCTTTTCCCTGGAAAAAAAACTCAGCTGCCCCGCTTCTGGATGGTAGACTGCAGGAGGCATTTTGTATTATCATACCAGTCAGACTTGGCAGTGGTGCCATCATTCATCTGGGAATCACCCTGCATATCATGGATTTTCAGGACCAGCCGGCCACTCCCAGCCACAGGCCCCCAAACACATACCACGGCCCTTTTCCCTGGAAAAATAAACTCACCTGCCCCGCTTCTGGATGGTAGACTGCAGGAGGCATTTCGTATTATCATACAAGTCAGACTTGGCAGTGGTGCCACCCTTCATCTGGGAATCACCCTGCATATCGTGGATTTTCAGGAGCCAGCCGGCCACTCCCAGCCACAGGCCCCCAAACACAAACCAGGGCCCTTTTCCCTGGAAGTAAAACTGACCTGCCCATCTTCTGGCTGGCAGATGGCTGGAGCCATTTGCCTCTATCAAACCAGCCCGACTCGGTACTGGTGCCCCCTTGGGTCTGGGAACCATCCTGCGCGGCGTGGATTTTCAGGAGCCAGCCGGCCACTGCCAGACACAGGCCCCCGAACACAAACTGTGGCCCTTTTCCCTGGCAAACAAAACTCACCCGCCCCGATTCTGGCCGGCAGATTGCACGAGCCACTTGGTAGTATCAAACCAGCCCGACTTGGCACTGGTGCCACCATTCATCTGGGAACCATCCTGCGCGGCGTGGATTTTCAGGAGCCAGCTGGCCACTCCCAACCACAGGCCCCAAAACACATACCACGGCCCTTTTCCCTGGAAAAAAAACTCAGCTCCCCGCTTCTGGCTGGCAGATTGCAGGAGACACTTTGTACTACCATACAAGTCCGACTTGGAAGTGGCGCCATCTTAGTTCTGGTTATCATCCTGCGTATCGTGGATTCTCAGGACCCAGCCGGCCACTCCCAGCCACAGGCCCCCAAACACATACCACGGCCCTTTTCCCTGGAAAAATAAACTCACCTGCCCCGCTTCTGGACGGTAGACTGCAGGAGGCATTTCGTATTATCATACCAGTCAGACTTGGCAGTGGTGCCACCCTTCATCTGGGAATCACCCTGCATATCGTGGATTTTCAGGAGCCAGCCGGCCACTCCCAGCCACAGGCCCCCAAACATATACCACGGCACTTTTCCCTGGAAGTGAAACTCACCTGCCCATCTTCTGGCTTGCAGATTGCTGGAGCCACTCGGCTCTATCAAACCAGCCCGACTTGGCACTGGTGCCACCATTCATCTGGGAACCATCCTGCGGGGCGTGGATTTTCAGGAGCCAGCCGGCCACTCCAAGCCACACGCCCCCAAACACAAACCACGGCCCTTTTCCCTGGCAAACAAAACTCACCCAGCCCGGTTCTGGCTGGCAGATTGCAGGAGCCACTTGGCTCTATCAAACCAGCCCGACTCGGCACTGGTGCCCCCTTGGAGCTGAAAACCATCCTGCGTGCCGTGGATTTTCAGGAGCCAGCCGGCCACTCCCAGCCACAGGCCCCCGAACACAAACCAGGGCCCTTTTCCCTGGAAGTAAAACTGACCTGCCCATCTTCTGGCTGGCAGATGGCTGGAGCCATTTGCCTCTATCAAACCAGCCCGACTCGGTACTGGTGCCCCCTTGGGTCTGGGAACCATCCTGCGCGGCGTGGATTTTCAGGAGCCAACCGGCCACTCCGAGCCACAGGCCGCCGAACACAAACTGTGGCCCTTTTCCCTGGCAAACAAAACTCACCCGCCCCGATTCTGGCTGGCAGATTGCACGAGCCACTTGGTAGTATCAAACCAGCCCGACTTGGCACTGGTGCCACCTTTCACCTGGGAACCATCCTGCGCGGCGTGGATTTTCAGGAGCCAGCTGGCCACTCCCAACCACAGGCCCCCAAACACAAACCACGGCCCTTTTCCCTGGAAAAAAAAAGTCACCCGCCCCGCTTCTGGATGGCAGATTGCAGGAGCCAGTTGCTTCTATCCAACCAGCACAACTCGGCACTGGTACCCCCTTGGGTCTGGGAACCATCCTGCACGGCGTGGATTTTCAGGAGCCAGCCGGCCACTCCCAGCCACAGGCCCCCAAACACAAACCACGGCCCTTTTCCCTGGCAAACAAAACTCACCTGCCCCGCTTCTGGCTGGCAGATTGCAGGAGACACTTGCCTCTATCAAACCAGCCCGACTTGGCACTGGTGCCACCTTTCATCTGGGAACCATCCTGCGTATGGTGGATTTTCAGGAGCCAACCGGCCACTCCCAATCACAGGCCCCCGAACACTAACCACGGCCCTTTTCCCTGGCAAAAAAAACTCAACCGCCCTGCTTCTGACTGGCAGATTTCAGGAGCCATTTGGCTCTATCAAACCAGCCCGCCTCGGCACTGATGCCACTTTTCATCAGGGATCCATCTTGCGTATGGTGGATTTTCAGTAGCCAGCCGGCCACTCCCAGCCACAGGTCCCTGAACACAAACCACGGCCCTTTTCCTTGGCAAACAAAACTCACCCGCCCCATCTTCTGGCTGGCAGATTGCAGGAGCCACTTGGCTCAATCAAACCAACCCGACTTGGCACTGGTGCCACCTTTCATCTGGGAACCATCCTGCGTATGGTGGATTTTCAGGAGCCTGCCGGCCACTCCCAGCCAAAGGTCCCCGAACACAAACCACGGCGCTTTTCCCTGGCAAAAAAAACTCACCCGACCCGCTTCTGGCTGGCAGATTGCAGGAGCCACTTGGCTCTATCAAACCAGCCCGTCTGGGCACTGGTGCCCCCTTGGGTCTGGGAACCATCCGGCGTATGGTGGATTTTCAGGAGCCAGCCGGCCACTCCCAGCCACAGGCGCCCAAATACATACCACGGCCCGTTTCACTAGAAAAAAAACTCAGATGCCCCACTTCTGGATGGTAGATAGAATGAGCCACTTGGCTCTATCAAACCAGCCCGTCTCAGCATTGGTGCCACCTTTCATCAGGGCACCCTCCTGTGTATCGTGGATTTTCAGGAGCCAGCGGGCCTCTCCCAGCCACAGGCCCCTGAACACATACCACGGCCCTTTTCCCTGGAAAAAAAAATCAGGTGCCCCGCTTCTGGATGGTAGAATGCAGGAGCCACTTCCCTCTATCAAACCAGCCCGACTCGGCACTGGTGCCACCTTTCATCTGGGAATCATCCTGCGTATCGTGGATTTTAAGGACGAGCAGGCCACTCCCACCCACTGGCCCCCGAACACCAACCACGGCCCTTTTCCCTGGCAAACAAAACTCACCCGCCCCGCTTCTGGCTGGCAGATTGCAGGAGCCACTTGGTACTATCAAACCAGCCCTACTCGGCACTGGTGCCCCCTTGGGTCTGGGAACCATCCTGCGTATCGTGGATTTTCAGGAGCCAGCCGGCAACTCCCAGCCACAGGCGCCCAAATACATACCACGGCCCGTTTCACTAGAAAAAAAATTCAGATGCCCCACTTCTGGATGGTAGATAGCATGAGCCACTTGGCTCTGTCAAACCAGCCCGTCTCAGCATTGGTGCCACCTTTCATCAGGGAACCCTCCTGTATATCGTGGATTTTCAGGAGCCAGCCGGCCACTCCCAGCCACAGGCCCCTGAACACTAACCACGGCCCTTTTCCCTGGAAAAAAACTCAGCTGCCCCGCTTCTGGATGGTAGACTGCAGGAGGCATTTTGTATTATCATACCAGTCAGACATGGCAGTGGTGCCACCCTTCATCTGGGAATCACCCTGCGTATCATGGATTTTCAGGAGCCAGCCGGCCACTCTCAGCCACAGGCCCCCAAACACATACCACGGCACTTTTCCCAGGAAGTGAAACTGACCTGCCCATCTTCTGGCTTGCAGATTGCTGGAGCCACTTGGCTCTATCAAACCAGCCCGACTTGGTGCCACCATTCATCTGGGAAACATCCTGCGTGGCGTGGATTTTCAGGAGCCAGCCAGCCACTCCCAGCCACACGCCCCCTAACACAAACCACAGCCCTTTTCCCTGGCAAACAAAACTCACCCACCCCGCTTCTGGCTGGCAGATGGCTGGAGCCACTTGCCTCTATCAAACCAGCCCGACTTGGCACTGGTGCCACCTTTCATCTGGGAAACATGCTGTGTATCGTTGATTTTCAGGAGCCAGCCGGCTACTGCCAATCACAGGCCCCCGAACACAAACCACGGCCCTTTTCCCTGGCAAACAAATCTCAGATGCCCCGCTTCTGGATGGCAGATTGCAGGAGCCATTTGCCTCTATGAAACCAGCCCGACTCGGCACTGGTCCCAACTTTCCTCTGGGAAATATCCTGCGTGCCGTGGATTTTCAGGACCAGCCGGCCACTCCCAGCCACAGGCCCCCAAACACAAACCACGGACCTTTTCCCTGGCAAACAAATCTCAGATGCCCCGCTTCTGGATGGCAGATTGCAGGAGCCACTTGGTTCTATCAAACCAGCCCGACTCGGCCCTGGTGCCGCCTTTCATCCGGGAAACATACTGCGTATCGTGGATTTTCAAGAGCCAGCCGGCCACTCCCAGCCACAGGCCCCCAAATACGTACCACGGCCCGTTTCACTGGAAAAAAAACTCAGATGCCCCGCTTCTGGATGGTAGATTGCATGAGCCACTTGGCTCCATCAAACCAGCCCGACTCTGCACTGGTGCCACCTTTCATGTGGGAACCATCCTGCGTATCGTGGATTTTCAGGAGCCAGCCGGCCACTCCCAGCCACAGGCCCCCAAACACATACCACGGCCCTTTTCCCTGGAAAAATAAACTCACCTGCCCCGCTTCTGGATGGTAGACTGCAGGAGGCATTTCGTATTATCATACCAGTCAGACTTGGCAGTGGTGCCACCCTTCATCTGGGAATCACCCTGCATATCGTGGATTTTCAGGAGCCAGCCGGCCACTCCCAGCCACAGGCCCCCAAACATATACCACGGCACTTTTCCCTGGAAGTGAAACTCACCTGCCCATCTTCTGGCTTGCAGATTGCTGGAGCCACTTGGCTTTATCAAACCAGCCCGACTTGGCACTGGTGCCACCATTCATCTGGGAACCATCCTGCGTGGCGTGGATTTTCAAGAGCCAGCCGGCCACTCCCAGCCACACGCCCCCGAACAAAAACGACGGCCCTTTTCCCTGGCAAACAAAACTCACCCGCCCCGCTTCTGGCTGGCAGATTGCAGGAGACCCTTGGCTCTATCAAACCAGCCCGACTCGGCACTGGTGCCCCCTTGGAGCTGAAAACCATCCTGCGTGCCGTGGATTTTCAGGAGCCAGCCGGCCACTCCCAGCCACAGGCCCCCGAAAATAAACAAGGGCCCTTTTCCCTGGAAGTAAAACTGACCTGCCCATCTTCTGGCTGGCAGATGGCTGGAGCCATCTGCCTCTATCAAACCAGCCCGACTCGGTACTGGTGCCCCCTTGGGTCTGGGAACCATCCTGCGCGGAGTGGATTTTCAGGAGCCAGCCGGCCAGTCCCAATCACAGGCCCCCGATCACAAACCACGGCCCTTTTCCCTGGCAAACAAAACTCACCCGCCCCGATTCTGGCTGGCAGATTGCACGAGCCACTTGGTAGTATCAAACCTTCTCGACTTGGCACTGGTGCCACCTTTCATATGGGAACCATCCTGCGCGGCGTGGATTTTCAGGAGCCAGCTGGCCACTCCCAGCCACAGGCCCCCAAACACATGCCACGGCCCTTTTCCCTGGAAAAAAAACTCAGCTGCCCCGCCTCTGGCTGGCAGATTGCAGGAGACACTTTGTACTACCATACAAGTCCGACTTGGAAGTGGCGCCATCTTAGTTCTGGTTATCATCCTGCGTATCGTGGATTCTCAGGAGCCAGCCGGCCACTCCCAGCCACAGAACCCCAAACACAAACCACGGCCCTTTTCCCTGGCAAACCAAACTCACCTGCCCATCTTCTGGCTGGCAGATTGCAGGAGCCACTTGCCTCTATCAAACCAGCCCGACTTGGCACTGATGCCACCTTTCATCTGGGAACCATCCTGCGTATGGTGGATTTTCAGGAGCCAGCCGACCACTCCCAATCACACGCCCCCGAACACAAACCACGGCCCATTTCCCTGGCTAACAAAACTCACCCGCCGCATCTTCTATCTGGCAGATTGCAGGAGCCATTTGCCTCTATCAAACCAGCCCGACTTGGCACTGGTGCCACCTTTCATCAGGGATCCATCCTGCGTATGGTGTATTTTCAGTAGCCAGCCGGCCACTCCAAGCCACAGGACCCCAAACACAAACCACGGCCGTTTTCCCTGGCAAACAAAACTCACCCACCCCATCTTCTGGCTGGCAGATTGCAGGAGCCACTTGGCTCTATCAAACCAGCCCGACTTGCCACTGGTGCCACCTTTCATCTGGGAACCATCCTGCATATCGTGGATTTTCAGGACCAGCCGTCCACTCCCAGTCACAGGCCTCCAAACACAAACTACGGCCCTTTACCCTGGAAGTAAAACTGACCTGCCCGTATTCTGGTTGACAGATTGCAGGAGCCACTTGGTTCTATCAAACCAGCCCGACTTGGCACTGGTGCCATTTTTTTCATCTGGGATCCATCCTGAGTATCGTGGATTTTCAGGAGCCAGCTGGCGCCTCCCAGCCACAGGTCCCCGAACACAAACCACGGCTTTTTTTCCTGGCAAACAAAACTCACCCACCCCGCTTCTGGCTGGCAGATTGCAGGAGCCTCTTGGTTCTATCAAACCAGCCTGACTGGGCACTGGTGCCACCTTTCATCTGGGAACTATCCTGCGTATCGTGGATTTTCAGGAGCCTGCCGGCCACTCCCAGCCACAGGCCCCCGAGCACAAACCACGGCGCTTTTCCCTGGCTGGGAGTGGCCGGCTGGCTCCTGAAAATCCACGATATACAGGATGCTTCCCAGACCCAAGGTGGCACCAGTGCCGAGTCTGGCTGGTGTGTTAGTACTAAGTGGCTCCTGCAGTCTGCTGTCCAAAAGCGGGGCGGGTGAGTTTTGTTTTCCAGGGAAAAGGGCGGTGGTTTGTGTTCGGGGGCCTGTGGCTGGGAGTGGCCGGCTGGCTCCTGAAAATCCACGATACACAGGATGGTCCACAGACCCAAGGTGACATCACTGACAAGTCAGGCTCTTTTGATAGCGTGAAGTGGCCCCTGTAATCTGCTATCCAGAAGCGGGGCAGGTGAGTTTTGTTTGTCAGGCAAAAAAGCCTTGGTTTGTGTTTGGGGGCCTGTGGCTGGGAGTGGCCGGCCGGCTTCTGACATTCCATGTCGCGCAGGATGGTTCTGAGACCCAAGGTGGCATCACTGACAAGTCACGCTGTTTTGATAGCGTCAAGTGGCTCCTGCAATCTGCCAGCCAGAAGCGGGGCAGGTGAGTTTTGTTTGGCAGGGAAATGGGCCGTGGTTTGTGTTTCGGGGCCTGTGGATGGGAGTGGGCAGCTGGCTCTTGAAAATCCTTGATACACAGGATGGTTCCTAGACTCAAGGTGGCACCAGTGCGACATCTGGCTGGTTTGATAGCGCGTCGTGTCTTCTGCAATCTGCCATCCAGTAGCGGGACGGGTGAGTTTTTTTGCCAGGGAAAACGGCCTTCGTATGTGTTTTTGGGGGCCTGTGGCTGGGTGTAGCCGGCTGGCTCCTGAACATCCGCTACATGCAGGATGGTTCCTACACCCAAGGTGGCACCCGTGCAATGTCGGTCTGGTTTGATAGTGACAAGTGGCACCTGCAATCTGCCATCCAGAAGCGGGGCGGGTGAGTTTTCTTTTCTAGGGAAAAGTGCCATGGTTCGTTTTTAGGCGCCTGTGGCTGGGGCGTGGCGGAGTCTGGGGGCGGTGGCTGCATTCTGGGGCGGTGCCTTCGGGTAAGGGGTCGGCGACTGGGGGCGGCACCCAGGGGCAGTGGCAGCCGTACACGGGGCGGTGCCTCGGGTCGGAGCCAGGGGGGCGGGAGTGGCTAGGGACCTCGGGATCTAGTGGTGGGGGCTCGGGGCGGTGCCTCGGCGACTGGGTAGGGTGCCTAGGTGCGGGGGCTCGGTGGTTAGGGGCGGTGACAGGGGGCGGGGAGGGGCGGTGTCTGGGGGCAGCTGGCGTTCAAAGGTGGGGCGACGTCTGGGGACGGGGTCTCGGCGATGGGGGGCGGGGGGGCACGGGGGCAGGGTCTCGGCGACGGGGGGCGGGGGCACGGCTATATGCGGGGGCCACGGGGGAGGAGCCTTGGCGACGGGATGCGGCGGCGCCTGGGGGCGGGGTCTAGGGTAGAGGAGATGCGGCGCCCAGGGACGGGGGCGGCTAGAGCCGAGGCGGCGTGTCGGGGAGGGGCGGATAGGGCCCGGGTTGAGGGCGGGGACGGGGGCTGGGGTAGTGGGGCTGTGCCCGCGGGGGCCGGGCGACTAGGGGCAGGGCAGCGTCTGGGGGCGAAGGCGGCTAGGGGCGGAGGCCTTGGCGACGGGGGGCGGTGTCTGGGGCAGGGGCTGGGCAAGATTGTTCAGTGACTGGGGCGGGAGCTCGGGTATGGGGGCGGTGTCTGGGGGCGGGGGCGGCTAGGGGCGGTGTCTCGGGAAGGGGCGGGTAGGGGCCGGGCGGCGCCTGGGAGCAGGAGCCCGGCGACGGGAGGCGGTGTCTGGGGGCGGGAAGGGGCAGGGCAGCGTTGCGGGAGCGGCAGCTAGGGGCGGGGGTTGCCTGTCGGGGTGGGTGCTTCGGTATGGGGGTGGTGCCTAGTGGTATGGGTGAATGATAAGCTTATTGGTGAACGTTGAGGGTACTGATTAGGAGGGGGTGGGGTCCCTATATGCAGTGTATATAGTAAAAAGAATAAAATCTATGTCTGGTGCAGCAGTAGAAAATTTCAGCCATGACACGTTGGATTGTTCCCAGAGCCAAGGTGCCCCAGTGCCAAGTCTGGCTGGTTTGACAGTACCAAGTGGCACCTGCAATCTGCCATCCGGAAGCGGGGCAGGTGAGTTTTGTTTGCCAGGGAAAAGGGCCGTGGTTTGTGTTCGGGGTCCTGTGGCTGGGTGTGGCCGGCTGGCTCCTGAAAATCCACGACACGCAGGATGGTTCCCAGACCCAAGGTGGCACCAGTGCCAAGTCTGGCTGGTTTGATAACACCACCTGGCTCCTGCAGTCTGCCATACAGAAGCGGATTGAAGACTTTTCAGTCCCTGTGGATTGTCTGCTCCTGTGGAAGAAGGCGGCTGCACAAGCTGACAATCTGGACAAGCGCCAATGATCTCCCTCGCCTGACTCTTTGTAAGACGAAAGGATTCCATCAACGCCTGTGCATTCTGATGAAAGAATGCATGACTCAATTTTGCCTGCTCAAAAATGTGTGTTTGTGAAGTGAAGTGTTTGTGAAATGGGCATTGTCAACTTTTCTGCCTGAGTATTCCCTTCTCCTAGAAACCTTGGAAGTGTTGTGTGCACTCTAATGTGAGTGATAAAATATTCTCTTTCCATGCTTTCTAACAATGTTTTCAAGCTTGCCAGATATGAGTATAAAACCTCATTACTGACTTCTTTCCACAGTGAACCTTCCAATCGTTTGACCCCACCAGCAACATATGCGGAATCCATGACCAGATTGAGAGGTTGTTCGAACAACTGAAATGCTCGGACAACAGTTGCCAGCTCCACAATTTGTGGAGAGCCCTGAACCATTTTCACATCTGAGTCACAATCCCCTGTCGTTGAGTTCATCCACGTGATCACCGACTTGTGTGTCTTCCCTGAGCCATCAGTGAACACTGTGATCCCGTCCAAAGGTTCTTCACATATTCTTGGATTCGCTCTGTAGCACATTTGTGATTGCAGCACCCTGTGCTGTGGAAAATTGATCGTGCAAGTTCTTGGAAAAGCTAACAAAGTGATTGACAAGTCTTTTGATTATTGCATCACCCAATTGAAATAGTCTTTTTTCAGAGGCAATCTGATGATTGAGAATTCCCGTCCTGCCGTTGTCAGCAACCTTGTTCTCGCCTTTATGATGATTTGTGCTGCCATCTTTAAATCTGTGACAATTGTCTTTGAAGGCCTGTATGGTAGAAAAACCCACTTTATGATTATTAGAGAGTCTTTTTGTGATTCATCCTGTTGGAAGATCAAACCATGGAACTGTGTTTTCTTTCCCAGCACTGCCAACTGAAACGGCAATGATGGAACAAATCGATGTGCCTGCCTTTTCTGTATAGCATCTGTGACTTTCTCCAATTCTTTCTTCGCTTCCTGCATGAGCGTCCTGGGAGATCGAATGTCTGTGTCTCCTCTCAAGAGATCAAGCAACGCTGGAATGACTCTGTTTGTGATTCCCAAAATTGGTCTCATCCAGTTGATCTCTCCCAGAAGCTGTTGTAAATCATGTAGATTGTTGATTTTTGTGCTGACCTCCATCTTCTGAGGTTTCATTGTTTTCTCTGAGATCTTCCACCCTAGATATTTTCAAGGTGCAACCTCTTGAATTTTCGAAATGCTGATTTCCAGACCTGCCTTTTGCACTTCTGCAATCACACAGTCACAAGCTTTTTGCAGCTCCTGTTATGTTGATGCCGCAATGAGCAAATCATCCATATAATGAATGATCTTCACCTTCGGAAATTTCTTTTGCGCTGGCGCTAAAGCTCATGCCACATACCATTGACAGATCGTCGGAGAGTTCTTTAGACATTGAGGAAGAACCACCCAATGGTACTGCTGCAGAGGCATTTCCTTGTTGATACTCAGAACTGAAAAGACAAATCTCGGAGCATCATCTGGATGGAACAGAATACTGAAGAAACAATCCTTGAGGTCAATGACCACAAGTGGCCAATCTCTGGGAATCATCGAGACAGATGGAAGGCCCAGCTGAAGTGGTCCCATGTCTTCTATGACTTCATTGATCCTCCTGAGATCATGCAACAGCCTCCATTTGCCTGATAGCTTTTTCTTGATGACAAACACTGGAGAGTTCCAAGGGCTGTCTGTTGGCTTGATGTGTCCCTTCTGCAATTGTTCTTGGACCAGGTTTTTCAATGCACTCAACTTTTTCCGCTCAAGGGGCCACTGATCTACCCAAACTGGATCATCTGTTCTCCATGTCAGCTTCAATGTGGCAAGTGCCGCAGTGACCCCTACTAAAAATCCATCTCGATCTTTGTGCCCCATTGTGCCAAAAGGTCCCATCCCCAGACTGTGATCGGCTTTTGGACAACAAAAGGACGAATGATCGCCGTCTTGTCTCCTGGTCTTGTGACAACAATGGAATTCTCACTCTGCAGATACAGAGAAACACCCCCTATGCCTGAGAGAGAACCCAAGGGCGCGACCAAGCTCCAGTTGCGTGGCCAAAAGATGTACAATATTACCATGACATCCTCCCTTGTGTCGAGCATGCCTCTGATTTCTATCGTTGTGTCTCCACCTGTCAATTGACACGTGAGTGTGGGTTGATCTCGACCTATGTGCTTCACCCATGAAGTATGTATTTCAACATGCTCCTTCAACGGAAGCCCTTCTTCGTCGGAGATTGACATGACTTCTCCAATGGCGTGTGGCGGCAAGGCGAAAGCTCTTGCAACCAGTGTTTTCCAGCACAGTCAATGGTGGATGGAGTGCTCTTGACAGAACTGTCAATTCTGTGTTCTTGTCTGCCGAGACAACTGCAGGATAAACAACGAGTCTGAGGATGAATGGTGGATGGAGTGCTCTTGACAGAACTGTCAATTCTGTGTTCTTGTCTGCCAAGACAACTGCAGGATAAACAATGAGTCCGAGGATGCTGCATTTGTCTTGTCCGAATATCAAGAAATCCTGGGTTTTGCATGAATCTCCGTGGATACCCGTTGGTATCTCTGCATGATTTTCGTCCAGGAAGCATACTAATTTAGAGGCTGCCAATGTGCACTGTGCCCCTGGTGGAAGGGGGTCTGGGTCACTGTGAAATTGGCTGAGGGTTTTGCTGAGGGCGTCTGCTTGTCGCTCACTGATGATTGTCCTGTTTGCTCTTGTGTCACTACCATCACTTGTGTCTGCACGTGCTGGCGATTTCCCGTGCTCCTTCTCCTTTTTCTCGGATACGGTAAAGGATTTCCTTCTGTGTCCGTCTGGGAATAACATTCTCTCACAGAGTATCTTCCTCTTCCACACCGTGCACAAATTGGCTTCTCCAATTTTTGCGCTGGCGCTGGTGTATGAATCTGTGGACAATTCTTTTTCATGTGTCCAAACGCCCCACATTTGTAACATTGTCCTCCTGGGGGATTGTTTTTCTTCTGCATTGCTGCAAGAACTTTGTTCATGTTCTCGTTGTGTTGATGAAGTATTTTCTCCAGCATCTTTTCCAATGCCTTGTCCTCCAATTGTTTATCTGAGTGTCCCTTTATCTGTTCTTCCCATTCCTTTCTCTGCTCGTTCCTCACAATCGATGCGACATGCTGACGTGTCCCCACCTTGCTGCATGCCTCCACCATTTCTGCCAAGGATGGCCGTCCTGGCATGGCACTGATGACCCGTTGACAATCCGGGTTGGCATTGCCGAAAGCCAAGCTCTCCAAGAGAGGCCTCTTCGCTCCTTCGATCATTATCTGTCGATACACAGCTTGCCTGAGTCAATCGATGAACGACATCTATGGTTCTGTGGGACCTTGCCTGATGCATGAGAACGAATCATCCTGAGTTCCTGCTGGAGCGATCTGCAGGATTGCCATTCGCACTGCCTCTTTGATGTCATTCAACACTCTTCGTGGAAGCCGCACTGCTTGTTCCCCTGGATTGTCATCTGGAGGATCCCCTGCTAACTGTGCTTCTGTGAGATTCGCGTTTGACCAGCCTTGATATTTGTTTCACAACTCTGAGACATACTTTCTCCATCTTCTTTCCCAGATGAGATTCTGTGTGTCTGTGAGAAGCATTGACACAAGGCTCCGAATATCATATGGTGTGAGGTCGTACATGGTAAATGTCCCCTTTAGAAGTTGTTTGAAATATTGTGAACTCAGCCCATTATTCTGAGCAGCCTTCGCTAAATCTTTGATTGTCTCATGACCCATCCTTTCCCACCTCGGATTTTGTCCCTGAGCGTCATACGTCACTGGCATTGTCAAATCTCCTGAACCTGGAAATAAATCCTTATCCTTTGCTAATGCTTTTCTGATGCACTTCCAGTCCATTGTCTTCACTGGCTGTTCGAATTCCTCCTCTGGGAACTCCATCGGTATCTGCATGAACAGTGGAGTCTTGGAGGTCATTGGTGATTCTTTGTACCACATCCTTTGCCTTGAGTTTTTCAGCCTCACTCTCAAATCCAAAGGGGAAACTTGAGGTTCTTGTTGATATGTCTTTTTGGCTGTGTCAAAAGAATGCAAGAAGCTTTTTGCTGCTTCTGCTGCCGACAGCATCCACGCCGGAACGCCTTCCGATGCTGTGATTCGTATTATGTCCTCTCCTTGTTGCTGTGCTTCATCTGAAATTTCTTCATCTTCATCTTCCCGAAGTCGAAGGATAATCCATTTGCTGTGTTGTCATTGTTTTCTTAGATGCACTTTTCTTTTTATATCTTGTTGGAAAAAATCACTGCATTGTTGCAGTCTTGCCACGAGACAGCGCTGTGGCTCCACCGAACAGGTCCAGCATGTCGTGCACTTCAGTCATCCCCCCACAAGGTGGCGCTGTCATCAGACTGGACAGCCTTGATGACGGCATGAACTAGACTGCCTCTCGTTCAGCAGACTGCCGCGTCCGCGATCTTGTTTGAGACCGAGTCTGCATGACTTTTCATTGAGCTGACAATGGAGCTTGAATACGTGAACGTCTCCCTTGGAAGGAAGAGGCTTGGACCCCAAGGGTTTGGACTGAAAGCACCGGGGCCGGAGAGAGGGTGGAGCCCCGGTATGTCGAACCCCGATCACGGCCCCTCCTCACCCGAAACGTCACAGGGGATCGGACCTGCCTCCGACCACGCTCTGGCTTCCGCGCCTGCGTGTTTTCGAAACCGCCCCCCTGTCTCCCCCGAGCTGACATCACTGTGTCCGTCCCGTTCCGCCTCCAAAGTCTCCTCCCTACGATCTGTCCCCAACTCTCTCTCCTCCTCCTCTGACGCAGTATCCACGCTTCCCACCGGTGAGTGCAGCCTGCCCCCCGCCAGCATTCGGGCTCGCGCCGCGATGCGAGCCAATCTGTGACTTCCAGGTTCGATGTCACGACCGTGCGTCCCCTGCGTCTCCCTACGGTAGCCAATTGGGACTGTGTAGCCGCTCCTAATTCGCTGAGACGGCCGTGTCGGTCTGAGAGCCCTCCCCAAGAGTCCCGTGAGCCTTGCCCCTCGCACGCGCATTTGGCACCGTGCTGACCGTGGCAGCTGCCGCTCCTGGCGCTGTGCTCGCAAAAGCCGCACCAGAACCGTGTCTCCCATCACCTCCTCACGCACGCTCCCCCCGCCAGCCTGCACCGTTGTCGCCGCGCCGCTGTGCTCACCGCCAGAAAGCGCTTCCCCCCTCCCCTCCTTTTCCCCTTCTGACTCTGTCGCTTTTCCCATCCCGTCTCCCTCTGGCTCGTCAGGAGAAAACCTCGACTCTTCTAGGAGAGGGATGGTATCTTCTGAGCCTGAGTTGGAGCCTGAAGCCCCTGCACTCTCTGGGGTTTTAGGGTGTTTTAGGGATCTCTTGTGTTTTCTGGGTGGTGGGATTGGAGGCAATGACATTAGTCTCTGCTCCCGTTCCTCGAGAGCCTTTTCCCCATGGCTAGCTGGGATCAGAGCCAATCTCGCTTCAAGCCTTGCTCTCCTCCCCCTGCCTCTGAGGGACTCGCAACAAGTTGTTGCCTGGCCAGCCTTTTTGACTGCACTGAGATACCTTCTAACATAATTCTTGCTGGAGACAGCAATTTCAAGGCTGTCTCGTCCTTTTTTGCAGCTAAGAGATAAAGATGTCTATTAATTTCTTGCCAAAACCCCACTTCAAACAACAGACGCGTCTCCGAAAACGGGTAATTAAGTCTCACCCACAACAGGTCTTTAAGCTCCTTCTTTGGGATCCCTACTGTATGTGTGTCTGCCACGTCTTCTAAGGTGGACAAAATACCGAGCTGTTCTTGGGAAAGTGTGCCCCCCATGTTCTTAATTTTGACCTTCTCACAGAATCTCTGTCGTCAGAGCAGTCCGAAGGCTCACGATCTCCGTCCAAGAGATCACAGGAGATGGATCCAGAGGCGCCTTTCTGGTTCCGGTCTGGGCTGTTCTGCTACGAACCTTCTTTGGCAGAAGCTGAGCAATGGTCTTCAGCGGCTGCTGCTTTTTTCTTTCAAACTCTCCTGGCTGCTTTCTGGCTTCTCTCCCAAGGAGTTATCAGTGCTCTCCTGGGAATTCGTCCAAGTCGGGAGCTGCCCTCTAGGCTCTTTAGGGCTGCAGGGCCCCCCCCTTTGGTGGGAGTCGCCCATCCAGAGACACCAAGTCTCGGTTCTTGGCCTGTTGTCTCTGCCTGGTTAGGCGTAAAATGGTCTTGGGACAGCCCGTGCTCCAAAGGACGAGTACACTCTTCAGATTTTTCGGTCTTCAATATTGTTTATTAATTCTTATCTACAAAGTCGTCTCCCAGCCTGACAGAGGTCTGACCAGTAAGACAGCCATGGGCACACTGACCTCCCACTGGGCAGTCATCTATTTTTATACTAAAAACTATGTATAAGATATCTACCTTTACCTTCCAATACCTCTTACCCTTATTAACAGGTGCAGATTTAATGTGAACCAATCCCTAAGTGCCAGCATCACCACCAAAGCTTGATGACAAGAAGAAGAAAAGGACAAGGCACGCCCTAATTCATCCATCTTGTCTCCTAAAACCCCCCCTGTACCAAAATCCCAAAACCTATATTTTCACCCTGTGAATAATCAATTCCTTCACCACTTATCCCCAAGTGATCCTCTTATCCTCACACAGGTGGCACATCCCGTGCAGGGTCAAAATCCAACCACCAAGCACTTCTGGCAACATTCCAGGATTTCCGAGCCCCCCAAGGGTTATCTCGGCAACTCTGGACATCAGGAGTGATGTGGTGAGTTCCCACACCATCCCATGTATTTTTTGCTGTAATTCTTATCTCTTTTAAAATTTGCTGTCTTCTGCATAGTTTTCATGAACCTGTTACAGTAGTGAAAATCACAGATAAATGTCATTTTGTACAACTTTGAATTTACCCCAAGAGCTGAGAGAAAACTTGCTCCTATACTTCAATCCGAGTTTCCTGTCTATTCAAACTTGGTTTCTCTTCCTTCAAGATTCTCCTTTGTTGCTGCTCCAAGCCCCGTCCAACCTGACCTTGAATACTTTCAGGGATGGGACACCCACAACTTCTCTGGGCAACCTGTTCCAGTGTTCCAGGACCCCTACAGTCAAAACTGTCTTCCTTTCATCAAATATGTGTCAGAAATAAAATAAATCTAGGCATAGAAACTTGGAGTGCAAATTTGAAATTCTTTTGATTTGAAGCACATTTTATATGAATACTGACTTACAGATGACTAAAAGATGTTGATGGCATTTGAGCTGACAAGTTTTGAAAAAGTGCACGGAATTTAAAATTGAAACCAGTAAAATTAAAAACTTCTTGCCATTTTCTTTTTCCTCTCCTATTCAAAATTGCATCTGTCAAATAGCTGTGCTTCATACAAACTTCTCAGACGCTCTCAGAAAAAAAGCTGTTCTTTCAGACTAAGTTGTGGTTTACGTAGAACACTAGTACTAGTGAAGGTTTTTCTGGGCATAGGAGGAACACCTTCTCCTTGGATTTGTGTACAGAATGCATTTGATCCAAACTGGAAAACTGATCCCAGCTGTGTTCTATTCGTCATTCTTACTGCATCAAGCCTGAAGATTCTGTGAAAAGTAGCCTGTGGACCTTGAAGATAGCTCATGTGAAACAGATGAGAGGTGATGGAGAAGTTGAGGGAGAGAATAAAGAGCATATGCCCAGTACGGACACCAGAAAGTATTTCTTCATGTGATCCATAGCCTGAACAATTGTTTAGCACCCTTTAAAGGTGGTGTTTGACAAACAGGGCTAAAGTAGATCTTCAAAATATCCAGGAGATCAAAATCCATTGAAGCAAATTCCCCTGGCCAGTCACCTTGCTGCTGCTGCTGCTAATTCACCCTCCATACCAGCTGATCAGGCCTAACAATCCTGCTGCAGAAGTATTGTGAAAAAGGTAGGCACATTTTCACAGATGCAGGGGAAAATCCCCTTGGATGATGATTCCAAGGGATAACTTGATGGAGCAAGTGATGTATCCCTGTCTACTGTGCAATATCTAAGTTGGTGAGCTCACTGTCAGCATCACTTAAAAAAATAAATGTTTGATCCACAAAAGAATATTTCATATGTCCTGTCTACCTGCTTCATTTCAACCAATGAATAGGCTATTCCATCAGCAAAGGGTTTATGATCCTATCTTTCTTTAAACTGTGATAATTCTTTATTTTTTTCTAAATCAGACACTGTCTATTCATAAGATTCAGATGTCCATGGCAGAGGTGTAATTAAATTCACATGTTAAAAAATATCATTCTTGTTATCTTTTCTTTGAATTACCCACATGTAAACATCAGTCTGAGAGCTGAAGAAAACCCCTTCATTTGCTCTTTGCCAGGTATCATCTATGTCATACAAATTCTGCTTGAGAAATCACGCCCATCCACTGCCATGGAACACTATAACAAGGCTTTCACAACTTTTTCTTCATCATTAGGTATTTTGGTGAAGTGAATGATTAGAACATAAGCAAGGGCATTTGTTCAAAATGCTCCAGAAAGAGCTGTGGTCTGTTCTCTTCTTTGCTGCATATGTTAGCACTGAGCTGCAAAAATAGAAAGATTGCTAGGAAGAGTGTTACTTTTAGTCTAAATTCGTAAATGATGTTTGCAATACCTGTTAAATGACAAGGGTCATTTAAATTGCTCTTTTAAATGATGGCATCTTAAGGGAAAAAGTCAGCTTTAAAGAGGTTCTGAGACAGTTGCTTCTGGAAAAAGAAAAAATTGGAGACATCTAAGATCTTTAGCCATACCATTTTGAAGATTGATTCAAAACACAGTTTCTTCATATAGGAAGAATAGAGGACCATAGATGCAACCCATTTGAAAATGGAGTTATATTTCTTTCTGGTTGGGATTACCAGACATCATTTCTTGTGAAGTCGAGGGACTGCAGTTAGCTCTCCAATAATTTCCTTCCCTGAAATTCATTCTGCATTTGCTCCTTTGTCCAGGGTCCCCATTTATTAGTGAGGGTGTACTCTATCTATGCATTAGAATATTCAAGTAGAGTGTATGACTCAGACTTGCTAGGTTAAATTAGCTGGAACACAATAGATAGATACAGTTGCTTGTATACAATAGTCTTATTTTGACAAGTTTTCTTTAGTCAATGTTGAAGCAGCACTAGCAAATAGGAAGTACAACTTGCAGCAGGGAAAGACACTCTTCCGCTTTCTCAAGTTTCCTATAGTTCAATAGAGGCCAAAAGGCTTTTCGTAGTACTACTACTGTCTTGTAGGAATACTTGATCTAATCCTACCTTGGATAAAATTACTAATGGGTTACTTTTGTACAAGGCAGAACATTTTTCTTTTAATAATATGTTTTTTGTAAGTTGGAAACATGAACTTGTGTACCAGTCACGTGGAATATACTCCTACTTCTTAATAAGTTTCACAACCTTCTTTAGAAAATATTGACTCTGTATAACTTCAAAATAAGAATTCTGGGCATCTTCATTCTCCTGATGTAATATTTTTTCTGCCATGCTGGTATTGTTTTCTATCATTTTTACCAATAGAAATATTTTTCCCTGACACCTATGGAAAAGACCTATGTTTACTCAATAGTGCAGCATCAGTACATTGTTTAGAATTATTTCAACATGGTCCCAAACATATCTGACAGCTAGACAGCAGAGGTTAGCAACAGTGAATGGGAATAACTTCTGAACCGTTTCAATAGATTTCCCAGAAAGGGCTTGCTTTCTACCACTGCAAATTTTCCCCAAGATTTTGTCTGGTTAACAGTTGCATCAAAAGAGTATTTTTGCACAAACCTTGGGGCAAGCTCTGTCTCCGATTTACTATTGAATGCAAAGAGGGTGAAAGAGCTGCTTCAAAGCCCTCTGTGCACTTTCTGTACCAAGAGGGGGGTGACCCAGAAATAAGTTTTGATCGCCCTTCAGAACACAAGGCATGTCATCACCTCATTCTTCTTCTGGGACTCATAGCATCTAAAGACTAAAGCTCTCTTGCTTGCTAAAGTGTGTTCAGCAAAAAAACTTTGTCTCATCAGCAAATTTGAAAACAACTACAATCAAGTCAATTCCAATGCTGGCAGGGCAATACTCTACCCCAGAAGTAACAAGCTACTATTAGAACACTGTGTAAAAATATTTGTGCACAAAGTAATCAGAGAAAAAAAATAGAATTGGGAAGAACTGCACATTGTTCTGGAAAAAGCCTCCTGCCACAGTCTTACAGACATCATTTGCTGGTATCATTTTTAATAGTTGGCATTTTTTAAATTTAGTATAAGATAAAATATTACTGCACCTTTATGTTTCCTTAATAGAAGTACAGCCATTTCTTATTAGATTAGAAATAAGCCATTTGAATGTGTACAAATGGCCTCTTCAAATATATATGCTATAGCACACTGTGAAAGTAATTAGCTATAAATAGAAATCTAAAGGTTTAAAAATATTTTGAATAAAGTAAGTCTAAGGTGATAGAAGAAGAAGAAAACAGCAATTTTCTTCTGGTGAAAAAAAAAACAACTGAGGACATTGTACAGTGGAGATGTATTATTTCATTTCCTGAAAAACTGAGTAGGTTTGCTATTGCCAATGGTTTTCATTAGGAAGGAAGAGAATCCTTTGGCAAAAAAAACCCTTCAAATTGACATAAATGTTATGACACTTAACTTCACCAATCCTGAAGAAAAATTCTCATCACTTGATATGGAAATCATGATAGTAACGGAGACAAGGATGTCTAAGCCGTGCCATCAGGAACAAAAAAAGTATTAGAATGCATATTACAGGGACCTGATGAGGTCTTCAGGGTAAGAGATGGACGAAAACCTTGTTTCATGATCAGAAGGTTAGATTTATTGATATATGATATATAATACATTATAACTATACTAAAAAGAATAAGGAGAGAAGTTGCAGAGGCTGCTAAGCTAAGAATAGCATAGAAAAGAATGAATAACAAAGTTCTGTGTCCAGCAGAAAGCAAGGACAAACTCTTCTGTGAGTGGTCAGCAAATCCAAACACTCACAGAAGACCAATCACTGCCTCACCTGTTGCATTCCACACCAGCCGATAGCAATTGTTTACATTCTTCTTCTGGGGCCTCAGCTTCCCAGAAGATGAACAAATCCCAAAGAAAGGATTTCTATGAAAAAATGTCTGTGACAAATGCAGGTAAGGCTGAACTCCTGAACTAGTGAGAAGAGAATGCAGCAAAGACATTTTCCTTTAAGAGCCTTCAGGATGAAGAGCAGATCAAATTTTTTCATGTGAAGTATTTATGGACAGAATACACTTTCAAAATAAAGTTGTTTTCAAAAACTTGTTTACAGTATCTCTTAGAATGATACTCAGTTCTTATTAATAGAAAAAGAAAAGCACTTTTTTCCAAACTGTTGTGCACTCTTAAGCAGTCTACAATAAAAATAGTATTTTTTCATGCTGGGAATGATGGTAATTTAAAAAAGCCTTGTAGCACACTTGGCACTAAAGTCTCTTGATTAGCATAGGTTTTTATTCATCAAACAAGTTTCACACTGATTATTTTTCACCTATAAATAATGGCGTCTTTGTACTTATGCAGCGTCCATGAAGAATTTCTTGGGTGTTATTTTGTACCTGATTGAGGACTGCCTGCAAGAATGATGCTAAATGCATGCATTTTACTCCTTGGTTAATGCAAAACTATTTTTCCTTTACAGCACAATAAGAACGGGAAAATAATGATGGTGGATTCAGTCCTTATAGTAATACAAAGAGGATTATTATCATCATTAGAAATCAAACAAGTTGTTTTTATTGCACATGCAGTACAACCACTAATGTAAATTACCCTGTAAATTCAAAATCAATCTGTATCATAGGAGTGGATTGAATGTTTCTATTGATATTTTGCTTAAAGCAGAAAATTAATCCTTTTGACAGCCAACTCATAGTTGCAAGTTCACTTTCAACTACGGCTTTCAAACAGTTGAAACATGTCTGTTTATAAAACGATATGGTACAGTACACAATAGCAAATCAGGTCATAGACATTCAAAAGGAAAAAAATATCAAAGGACAGATTCATTCACATCTGCAAGCCCTCAAGAGTGTACATGTCAAATGTCCCCAGAAAACTAGGCTGGTGGTGCAATTTCTCTATGTTGGCAACAGCAGAAGCAGCTGTAATCTTGCTTCCATCACCCTTCAGAGCAATCTTCTGTTGCCCTGCCCAATACACCTTCTGCTCTATTCCTTGGACTTCACATTTGCATTTCTACAGAGTCCTGTCCTGCAAACTGACTCAAAGTTCAGGTAATAGATCTCCAAGATGTAGAAATGTTGTGTTAAGTTTATTTATTTCATATTTCATTCCATCTAAGCAAACAGTAACTTTCTGAAGTGAAATATGTTAACTATGTCACATGTATTTTGCATGTTAGTTCTGCTTCACATTAAAACTTCTCACAGACCCCTGTGATGCCTTACTGCAAATATATATAGCTGCAAAGAGTGGTTGAGGGGAGCTAGAAGTGCCAGAAAACCATGTAAACAATCTAACAATAGGGCCTTGAATTTCTAAATATAAATGCACCATGTAAAGTCAAAATATAATACTTAAACGATTTTCGTATAATGATGAGTGTGGGCTAGAGAGAATCCAAATAGAATTATTTTTTTTTAACAGTTCCAGGAAAACCATGGCCTTGACTTGGAAGTATAGCAAGAAATATTTTTAAACAGCATGAGTTCTCATTACCGCTCCATTCTCAGCCTGTTGTCTCTGCCTGGTTAGGCGTAGGATGGCCTTGAGGCAGCCCACGCTCCAAAGGACGAAAGCACTCTTCAGATTCTTCTGTCGTCAATATTGTTTATTAATTCTTATCTACAAAGTTGTCTGCCAGCCAGACAGAGGTCTGCCCAGTAAGACAGCCATGGGCACACTGACCTCCCACTGGGCGGTCGTCTATTTTTATACTAAAAACTATGTACAGGATATTTACCTTTACCTTCCAATACGTTTTACTCTTATTAACAAGTGCAGATTCAATGTGAACCAATCCCTAAGTGCCATCACCATCAAAGATGGATGACAACAAGAAGAGGAGAAGGACAGGGCACGCCCTAATTCATCCATCTTGTCTCCTAAAAACCCCCCTGTACCAAAATCCCAAAACCTGTGTTTTCACCCTGTGAATAATCAATTCCTTCACCACTTATCCCCAAGTGATCCTCATGTCCTCATACAGGTGGCACATCCCGTGCAGGGTCAAAATCCAACTAACAAGCACTTCTGGCAACATTCCAGGATTTCCGAGCCCCCCAAGGGTTATCTCGGCAACTCTGGACATCAGGAGTGATGTGCTGAGTTCCCACAATTACCTAATCATGTGATTTGTATAACTGCATTGGAAACCAGGAAATAAACAAAGAAAAATATTCAAGCTATAAAAGATGTGAGTTCAAAATTTTCTTTGTGTTTCTGATTAAAACTATTAGGTAGCTAAATGGTCACCCATTATTTTAAAAAGCATCTGGACATTAAAAATAGATAAATTTCTGTGGGACTTGGATGTCAGCTATTCCTGAAAAGCTTTGTTTCACTGCTTCCCAACACTGAATCAATCCACTTAAACACAGTTGTATTTCAGATGTTCAGCGAAACTGTCCATGTCATGCATTGTTGTAGTTCATTTTTATACTTTGTAATACTTTGAAGTAGTTTTGTTTTGCATCCCCATATTTTTCCCAAATGGTTTATCCCACACTGTACCTCCCTCCCTTTACCTGTGTTATCCCTCTCCCAGGATGAGATCACCCCCAAACCCCTACCCTGACTCTCTGTCAATCACTCACCATTCCATCCCTCCATCTAGAAGTTTCAGTTTCGAGTGATTAGCCAGAGGCTAGGGGTCAGCCCCCCAAGCCTTGCCACATATGCTGTCCTATATGTCTATCCTCCGGTACCCATCTCTTAGGGTCACTTATTGGTTACTAAAATGTTATCTACTTTTGGTTTCCACCTCCCTTGAAATGTAACCTTGGCACATCTCCCGGGTCTCTCAGCAGGAAGCCCCCTGAGGGTCCAGGAGCTCCTTTGGGACTCCTAATAAAAGCCTTGAACTAACCCCTAGCCCTTTGAGAGTTGGCCCTTTGTCTTCTACCAATGTTTCTGGTGTCTACTCTGCTGCAGAGGCAACTAGCCTAGGTGCCCTCAGCACCCTCAGGGCACAGGAGAGTGTCTCCCCGCTGTCGGCCATATCGGGGGTTGCCCCTCCGGTGTCTGCCGACTCGGGACTGGCCGAGCATTGCTGAGAGGCTCACAGAGGGACCGAGACAATGCATATAGTTGACAAAGAATCTTCAGAAAAAGGTAGATTGATTTGAAGATCTTTTTCTGTAATGGAATTCAAATTATTTGTACAAACATACAGATGGGATTTCTGCTGTCTTCTTCAGGCCACTTCCTCCAGAGAGCTCTCCATCAAATCTCTCTAGTTCTGCTCTTCTGGAGATCCAAAGTCAGCATTGGGATGGTCCATCTGCATAGAATTACTGTCTGCTAGAGGTGCACCCTGAGGGCTTCTGTGTGCAGCATCACATGAGCCCTACTAATGTCACCCTGTTGGTATAAACTGAGCTAGCTGGACCTTAAGGGACAAGATTGTGCACTGATTTTGCAATAGAAATTAGGTACTAAGAAGGAGGCTGGAGGATTTAAATATTTCTGCCTCCAGCTTAAGCAACACTAAGTCTTGGTCTTTGTCTGACAAACTAGGTGAATTAACCCATTCAGCATTCCTGTGCCAAAAATGTTGGTAATACAACAAGAACCGTCAAAAGAATAACAATTCAAATCATTACTTTATAAAAATAATTCATTGGAAGAAGTCGGGAAGAAGAATGAAACATGCCAATATCCTACCCTGAGAATCATTCTGTTGATTTGCACAGGTTTCTTATTATATACCCATCTAATGCATTGGACATGCATGCTTGTGATGACACAAGTACTTGCAAAGCTTACCAGATAAACCATGTTCTCTTCAGAGAGCAAAAAAATTCTTGATAGTTGTATTTACTAATTACATTTAGACTCAATGTTCTTAAAGGTCTTTTCCAACCAAAGTGATTCCATCATTCTCTAAGTCGCACATCCTGCTTGTCCTGGTTTAGGGCAAATTTGGCAGCAAACCTCAAGGAGGGATGATTTATTAAAAATATTGATCTAGTACTGATATCCAACTGTGACGGATAAAAACTCTCTAACAATTTAAAGTTAGAAAGTGTATGTTTATTGCAACATCAGGCAGCGTGCAGGATAGCTCCCAAATACACACTGTGATTTACAGGTGATTACAGAGTCCTTTTATCTATACAAGTCTTGAACACCCAAAATACAAACATTCATATTTTGGTACATCCCACTCCCCATTTTGTAGGGCAGTTAGTTCAAAAACTATTAAGCATGCGTAGTTTGTTCCTCAAAATGAGTCGGTGGTCCCTTTCATGGGGAGGGGTCCCAAAATGAGGAAACAAATGAAGTCTTCCTCATTCTGAACTTTCTACATTTTCAATACAAATATGACAAATTAACCCATTGGTAGAACTCCCATTCCCCATCTTCAATTGGTTTCAGAACAGAGGAGGCCTTCAATTGTCTTATGTTCCTAAAAGCTATTTATCAATTTCTATATTCTTCATTATAAACCCAGTTAACCAAACATGATGTTGACAAGCAATCAATTATTAGTTAACTACTAACTCTTAATTTCATCAAGGCCTACCTATTTATTTTGATAAACTCTAATAAGGCTTATCTCTAACTAAAACCTCAGCTCCTCTAAAATCCCTAAATTCCTTAAAGTTTATGTCTCAGGGCCCCACCCCCCCAGAAAGTCCACCCACACGGCCCCTCCCCTAAACTGGTTTGGGAAAAATTTCTTCTGAGAGAAGTGGAAAAAAACTGTTTATTTAACAGGCAAAGCACTCCCCAGCACCAAAAATGAACAATACCAGATGACAAAACTCAATCTCCGCTCTGAAGAGACGACAAATTCAGAAAGTCTCTCCTGTGGATGAGACTCCTCTGTTATCAATCCCTCCGGCATGGGGAAAGGCTGCTGCCCAGAGTAGGCCCCCATAGGCCACAAAGTGCAAGCTCTCAGTGCTCCCCAGGCCCCAGTCCGGAGCAGGTTTGAACAGTTCCAAGAAAAGGGAAAGAAAAAAAGACAGTCCAGGGAAAACTCTGCCTCAGCCAGCTAAACCAACTGAAAAGCAAAGAACACTCTGTTCTGCTCAGTCAGTGCCCGGACAACACTGTGCAGTACAGAATGTGAAGCGGTGCTGCTTTTAGAAGAGTGAATGCAGCCTCTGATAACAAACTCTGTGCTTCTTCTTCTCCCCACCTTTGCTCTCAGAACCAGTCTTGAAGGCAGAGAATATAATATCTAGCATTAACAGAACAGATGACTGGGGATACAAGCATCATAAAGTCACCCTAGGATGCTGCTCTACTGAGATATGTCACCAGACTATGCTAAGACAAAGTTTTGGAACTGCTAATTAAAATTATACTATCACAGTGAAGCTGTGGAGGAAACACAGCTCACTCCAGTTACCTTGTGGCATGCCAATATTTCATTTCAATCACAATGCTTTTTGTTTTTAAGTCCATGACATCACAGGTATAATTCAGCATCTTTTGGGCAGGAAGGAAGATATTGTTCTTCTCATTGTACTGATGGGTAAGCTGACATGCAAAGCAGTTAATTCAAAGTGAAAAAGCGATAAAGTCAATAGTAAAACTCACAACAGTTTTGTTTACTACCCTAAGTCATTAATATCCCAAAATACAAGAACAGCTGTAAAAGCCTTGAGGCTACTTAATTTTTTCCTATTAAAAATATAGGAAAAAATTATATCTACATGGGAGGGTAAGGGATAAATGATCCCAAACAATGGTAATCGACAACAAAGCATTCTTCACATCATATTCAGCTTTTGCATAGCAAGCTCTTCACCTGATCAAGTTATTCCATTGCAATAGTTTGGGGAGTATCTTAGAGGTCTGGGTGTTGTTTGGTTTGAAACCATCTTGATTATTCAGGAACCCAGTAGCAACGAGAAAACTCAAAATAAGATAGTGATAGTGGAACCCTGGGAAAAGTTAAAAATAGAATCTAAAAATGTTAGGCTTTGTGCTTTCCCAGATCAACTGCACCTGCTTAAGCAGTATGATAAATTATATAATTGTTAGATGTGATGATTGTTTAGTAATTAAATGTAATTATTATATAACCATGTGGAAGTCCATCCGGAAATCCTTCAGTTTTTGCCTCACAATTGTCATGAGAAAAGGACCGCCGAAGGGTTAAAAAATGTTGAGCCAGTTGGGAAAGAAAGTCTCATGCGTATTTAGTGTGTTTACAGATGGTGTCTGCAGAACATGCCATGCTGTACTCGAAGGGGCATGCTGCCCTGTTCTGAACAATGGAACTGGACTTTCTTCCAAAACTTCAGGCCTGGCTGGACTGAGCTCTGGGGTGGCTCCCCTCCCCTCCAAGAAGACCCCTCTTGCCTGTCTTCAATCACCATGACGGACCCACAGAGATGCGAATCCGCTCATCAAAGAACCAAGAACCCCTCTGGCACCCTACTGGCACCCTATTGGCATCCCCATGGCATCCCCCTGGCCACCTCCTTCCAGAGACTGGGACTGTACCCCCTCCCAATTCAAGGAAGGGGGAGAACCTGCCCAGAGTAAACGTACCTGGGAGCATTCGGCCATGAAAACAATGGAATAATCTATCCTTTTCCCCTTCATGGAAACATAATTTAGGCCACCCTTCCCCCAACCAAGAACAGTATATCTGGGGTTCGGTTCGACTGCCTCTCCGAGAATCTCCCCAAGACGTGTACCAGCGAGCATCGGCAGCAGGACCCCGAAGACATCACGTCTTGGTAACTATACCCCATTCCCTAACGTTCTTTCCTCCCTTTTTCCCTTGTCCTACCCTTCTCTTCCCCGGTTCCTCTAACCTAATGCATATTTAGCTGTGGTTACCATCAATAAATTGCATCTTGTTGATTTGTTACTGCAAAACCCCTGTGCCTATGTTGGTTATTTTTGCACCCAAAAATTATTCGTCACCTGTTCATTTCAGGCGGACCTTCACAAACCATAAGAAGAATAGTGAGAAACTATGTTGGAAATTCAGAGAGGGGCTAAATTTATGTATACAATAGAACAATATAAGTTTAATAATTAAGATGAAAGTTATGTAACGATAGAGTATAAAACATGATCATTTCGGATGTATGGTCAGAATCAGATTTGGGTTGAATATACCCCGATTCCCAGAGCTCTTAATAAAAAGCACCACATATAGTCCCCGTGATTATGTGTTTTTGAACGCTAACAATAGTGCTATGCATTGATTTTCATATATGACAGACATATTTCTAGAACACAGAAGGGTGACCTAATGCTTCACTACAACATGGCTGAAGTATGCCGCTTCATTGTTACATTGTGTCGGTATAAGTTGGACTGTTCTGCTCCCCCCTATCATGTAATGGTTCTGCCCTGGTTATCTTCTCCCTCCCTTGTGCTGCCAGTTATCCCAACTCCTCCCCAATTGTCTTGGAGACTAATGTATTCTTTCTCAAATCCTTCCCCAGTGCCCTGTCCATCACTGAGCACTCCCACCCTTCTCTCTAGAGACTTCCAGCTAGAGCGTCACGTGATTGGTTCAGGGGCCAGGGCCCCACCCAGGGCCCCACCCTCAAGTTATCCCCATTAGTGTTCTCCCTAAGTCAATCTTTTGTATCCCACTTCCCCTCTAAAACTCTATTCATCCAAGGACTGTTTCCCTCCCTCCTTATAAGCTGTTGCAACCCCCCCAGAAACTCTCTTCAGTTGTTGGTTCGCCTGGGACCCAATAAACCTGGATTCACCACAGCTGGAGTCCGCTCTCTTTTTCTGCTGACTGTAGCCATAAACCAAGCCACGTCTTCCCACAAGGTTGCACTGCTGTCATAGCACAAGGCGTTTGCTTTAGGTGCTGTCCCGAACCACGGAAATCGGGATAGTGCTCCCCTACTGCTAGCGGTGCTGGATAGCTATCCGGGACATCCAAGAAGAACAATCCTTCTCCAGCCTGACTGCTTCAGTTTGGTGCCCAACGTGGGGCCTGAGGGCATCTCCAGACCCCACGGACAGGCTGTAAGTCTTATTAGCCATCAAGCTACCTCCAGTACAGCCGACCCCTTTTTGGTAGGTGGTGTTCTGGAGGATCAGGAACGGCAGCTGTTCCCCCCACAAGGAGTCGTTCCCCAAGCAGAAACCATGACTCCTCTGCTGCCCCTCGCCAGATTATTTCTCTCTCTCCCTGTCTTTCTGTTCTGTCTATCCCCCAGTGCCGCATGGCACTTTTCTCTGCTGCTTTTCACCCATGCGGTCTCGCAGCCGCAGCATGGTCTCTCCCTGCCCCTCCCCTGTGTGGCAGCGTGGCGACGGCTCGGTTTTTGGGCTCTCGCCACAGCTTTGGGCACAGGCGGCTCTCGCTGCAGCAGCAGAGGACCGGCATGTGTGGCTCTGAGCTCCCACGCAGCGACCACATGTCACAGGGGAGCCAGCAGCCGCCACCTGCCATTTTAAAAGCCGTGTGGCGCAGCGCAGGGAAGCCCGCAGCTGCCGTTCACCATTTTCCACGCGGTGTAGCAGTGGGTGCTCACCTTGCTGCGCAGCTTTCTCTTTTTTCTGACAGGGGCTGGTGTGGGGGGTCATTGTTCTGTTATGTTTGCTTAATTATCTCATCAAAAAAACTCAAACAATATTTAAGGTAGCAACAATTTAATTGAATAGTTTAGAAAATATATAAATATATAAATATAAATATAAAAATTTGGTTCAAATAATAGCGCACAAGCAAAAACAACTGCGGGGTATGGAGGGCAGGGTTCTTGACCCTTGCCACTTCACGTACAAGCTTGCTAAGTGCAAGTCACTCTTTATATGCCATGTGTCAATGCCATCTCCTCCTATTTTCAGTTCGCCACTTTTCTGTCTCCACCTTCATTACCACCTTTACCACGCATGCGCCACTACTTGGTTTGGTGGTCGCACAAGTCTTTGGGGATTGTCACTGATGAAGGCCCTGTAGTCTTCTTCATTATCTTTTAATTCACCTTTGGGTTACACATGCGCACTAAGCTAGTACAATGTAAGCTAAGACTAACGTATCACTGCATCTATATATCAAAGCAATAAGTCCTTTATAATTAGCATTTTCTTGGACCTAACCAGGTTCTTGGTCATTTTTAGAAAGTGTATCTTCAGCTTCTTTCTTGTGGTCTTTGAGAACATCTGCTGGGAAGGGGGGGTGGGTGGAGCCCCTCCTTTCCCTCTCTTCTTTGGCATTACAACTTTTAACTGTTTTATTATTCTCAAATATTAATTACTCTATCAATATTGACTACTGTTTCAATTTTTATCAGCACGAATCATACCTATTTATCACAGTTCCTTTTCTTTAAAGTTTTTTTGGGGCGATGGGCAGACTGAGTCTCACCACATAATATCTTTATAATGCGTGCTCGCTTTTCTGCATCTCAGAAGAGAGCTTTTACCTAAGTCGCAGGAATCTTTGCGTGGGGGGTGTTAAAGTTCAGAAAAGAGAGTTTAAAAAATTAGTAAAATGGCTGTTTTCCCAATTTCCATACATTTCCCCTGACCAAAAATACGACCCCAGTTTCTGGGATGTTAATGATAAATTACAAGATTCTGTTAAGTCAGGAGACTCTCCTTTGTTAAAAATCATATTTTGGACTTCTCAAATTAGATCGGTGTTAAATCCGGTTCAAAATTGGGAAAACAGTCATCTTTACAAAGCTTAATCTCCAGTTCTCTCTGTTCCCCTGCTCCTAGTCCTTTTCCCTCCCCTACTTGCCCTAAAAGTGGGATTTTGAGAGGAGAAGCCCGCTCCAGCACAGCGCAGGTGTCTACCATTCCCCTGGCTCTTCTCGAAGCTCCCAATTCCCCCACCTGAGGAGTCCTGGCCAGACTCTCCGGGGTTCCTTTCCTTCCCCCTCTCACCCAGTTAATAAGTTCCCAGTTTCTAAACCCTCAGTTCAGTTTTGTCTCTGTTCCCAAGATGGCTCCCAATTAGCACAAGATGAAGGGAGCCACATGGTTTTTCCTGCCCTTTCCCCTTCTTCATCCCACAATCATTTTTGTTCCTCAAAAAACCCCTTCCTGTCCCTAGACGCCTCCTAACTTCCTTCTGCCCCTCCTCCCTTGGCAGCTCCTCCCATTTCTCCTCCCTCCTATGAAGCTCCGCCCTTTCACTACTCCCTTGGGGCGGAGACTCAAACATCTGACATCCCCGCCCAGTCCTCCAGCCACTCCCCTTCCCTTCTCAGTTCTGGTTCCTGCGGTCCAGTGTCCAGAGGGAGGGAGGTGGAGACCCGGGACCCAGAGATGGTTTCTATCCCTTCAGCTGCTCCAGTCACATACCATCCGGAGAAGGAGAGGAGAGCCCAGGCCCACTGGACTTCCTTCCCCCACCACATTATCAAATAGCTGTGCAAGGCCCAAAAAGATTTCTCCCAGGAGAGCAAGTACTTCTGGGAAATCCTGAGGGCCATGCTGACAGAATCGGAAGTCACTCCCTCCGACCTGTGGCACCTTTTTTCATGCCTGCTACACCCCACAGAGTTTGTCATGTGGGAGGCAGCATGGAAAAAGGAAGTGGTGGGAATGCTACCCTCCCTTTGGGACAATCCCCACACTGGTGTTGATTTTAACGGTGAGATCATCTCAAATGACCATCTGTGTGGGATGGGGAATTGGGCAGATGGTCATTCCCAAGCTAGGTCCATTCCCCTGGAGGCATTGAAAGAAACTGCCAGGGCAGCAGAAAGGGCTTTCTTGAGGTTGCGGTCAGCAGCACCTTGTTTCACCTAGTCTAGAATTATCCAGCATCCAGAAGAATCATTTGTGTCCTTTGTTGAGCGCCTTCACAAGGCAGTTGATTTGCAGGTGCAGAGTGAGGAGACCAGGACAGAGATTGTCAAGGAGGTAGTGTCTGCAAATGGTAACTCAGCTTGCAAGGTTGCCATTTTCAGTTTACTCCTGGACCTACCTCCTACTCTGCAACACATGCTGGAATTTTTGTGCACACAGTCTTGCTGTCACCAGGAGACCTCGACTATAAAACCCAACCGCAACCTCGAAGGATTGCCGCTGCTGACACCACAGACATCCCACCTGTAGATCCAGCCCTGCCTTTGGCCGATCGTCCATCGCATCCCCGCACCCCAGGATCGTCCCAAAGGAGAACTGCTCCCTGCCATCTCTGTGGGAAGCTTAGACACTGGATGCCTGACTGCCCCCTGAGACTCCAGCTTTTAGAATTCAGGAAAGGGCAGGGATCTCAGGGAAACCCCCAACAAAAAAACTAGTTTCTGAGCCCCCCCTTGTGTGAAGATACAAATGAGGAGGGTTTAATAACATCTTGCAGGGAGGGGAAAGGAGGAGATAATGCTAAACCAGGCCTGCCTGTGTCCACATCTGAAACAGACTTTGTTAAACTGGACTTGACTTGTCTAGACTGCATTCAACCTAGACCCATTTTAACCACGCTTTCCAAAACTATCCCTTTCAGTTTGCAGCTGGCCGAACCACTCCATCTAAGGGACTCCAACTTCCGCCTGGTAACTGTTTGCTTCAAGTGCTCAGGTAACTGGCGACAGATCGGATGTAAGTATGTTGTCGTCGGAGACACAAAGTTTACACCAGTTGAAGTAAATATCGTTCCAGGTCTCTTAACATCAGACCCAGGGAAGTTTTCTATGGGGCTGTACTGTGTCCGCCCTCCCCTCTTCCTGCCTAAAGGCCAGGTTGTAGCTCAGGCCATCCCAGTGCCTGAGCTGACCTGGGATCCAGAGCTGCCTTGCACACCTCAGCAAGATATCCCTCACATGGCAGCTTGGGCCCAGCTTTTGGGGTGAGAAAAACCCCGGATCACCTGCTGCCTTTCAAGGGGTGGAGAACACAAATCTCTCCAAGGGCTTTTGGGTACAGGGGCAGATGTGACGATCATTCCTTCTCGGAAATGGCTGTCACATTGGGAGTTACAGGATGTGGCTGGTCATGTTCAAGGTGTTGGGGTCATGCAACTGGCGAGACAATCCAAGAGTATTGTGCAAATTAAGGGGCCGGATGGGCAAGTGGCATCTATATGCCCATTTGTTTTGCAATATACGGAACCTCTGTGGGGGAGAGACTTTCTTGCCCAGTGGGGAGCCAGAATTGACCTCCCAGCAGCTCCCCAGGTTTTTCAGGCTGCAGTCACTGAAGAGTGCTCTGCCCAGAAGCTGCATTGGAAAACCGATAAACCAGTACGGGTAGAACAGTGGCCGCTCAATAAAAAAAATTGAAGGTGCTCAATGAGCTCATCCAGGAGCAGCTACTTAAGGGTAATCTGGTAGAGACCATGTTGGAATGGAACTCCCCAGTTTTTGTCATTAAAAAACCCAACAAAGATAAGTGGTGGCTCCTCCACAACCTCCGCCAAATTAATAATGTCATTAAGGACATGGGTCCTCTCCAGCCAGGGATGCCTTCCCCAACAATGCTCCCCCAAAATTGGAATTTGGCAATTGTAGATATAAAAGATTGTTTCTTCCAAATTCCCTTACACCCTGACGATGCCCCATGTTTTGCCTTCACAGTCCCCACCATCAACTGTGAAGCCCCAAGGAAGCACTAACATTGGCGTGTTTTACCAGGAGGAATGAAAAATACCCCTGTTATCTTCCAGTGGTACTTCACTATCTTGTTGTACCGAGTACGTACAGCAGTGAAAGACGCTATAATTTTCCATTATATGGATGATATACTTGTTTGTGCTCCGACAGATGACATACTTACGCAATTGACCTGACAGTCAATGCATTGATTGCTGCAGGGTTCGAGCTTCAGGAACAAAAAAATTCAGCAAATGCCACCCTGGAAGTACCTGGGTCTGGAGATTAGCAGGCGGACCATTGTGCCTGAAAAATTGGTTATAAAGACTAACGTTAAGACCTTGGCAGATGTCCACCAGTTGTGTGGGTCTTTGAATTGGGTAAGGCCTTGGCTAGGAATTCCAACCAATGACCTAGCACCCCTTTTCAATTTATTGAAAGGGGGAGAGGAGCTCAGTTCTCCTAGGTCACTTCCCCGGGAAGCACAGACAGCACTGGAGAAAACCCAGGCAGGCCCACAGATATCTGCCAGGTCTGCCATTCAAGTTTATTATTCTAGGAAAGTTGCCACACCTCCATGGGGTGATTTTTCAGTGGGACAAGTCACCCAAGGACAAGGACCGAGGCTCAAGAGACCCTCTTTTAATTATAGAGTGGGTCTTCCTCAGCCACCATAGGTCCAAGAGGATGACACAGGCACAAGACTTGGTGGCAGAACTGATCTGTAAGGCAAGACTGTGGATCAGGGAGATTGCAGATTGTGATTTTGACTGCATTCACATCCCCATCTAATTGAAATCGGGCCAATTCAAGAAGGACACGTTCGACAAACTTCTCCAAGACAATGAGATGTTACAATTTGCACTGGAAAGCTACTCCGGCCAAATGGCTGTTGATCGGCCGGCCCACAAAATTTTTAATCAGGATGTTCAATTTTTTTTGTCATTAAAAAGTGTTCAGAGCTGAACACCTCTGAAGGCACTGACCATGTTTACTAACGCATCCGGAGCATCCCACAAGTCTGTAATGACTTGGAAGGATCCTCAAACCCAGTGGTGGGAGGCTGATGTTACTGAGATGGAAGGATCATCTCAAGTAGCTAAGTTGTATGCAGTTGTCAGGGCTTTCAAGAGGTTCTCTGAACTGTTCAATTTGGTCGCAGATTCATCTTACGTTGCAGGTGCAGTGTCCAGGGCAGAAAATGCAATATTGCAGGAAGTGTCCAACATTTCCTTATTCAACTTGCTCTCAAGATTAGTCACGCTGGTCTCTCACTGAGAGCAACCTTTTTTCGTAATGCATGTCAGATCACACACCAACCTGCCGGGGTTCATTGCAGAGGGCAATCAAAGAGTTGATGTCCTTGTCACTCCAGTCCAGGTGGCCCCACTCTCAGATTTGTTCAGCCAAGCTAAGATTAGCCACCAGTTATTCCACTAAAATGCCCATGGCCTTGTTCGATGATTTCAGATCACTTGAGAACAGACCAAGGCAATTGTGGCTACATGCCCTCAGTGCCAGTCCCATCAACTCCCATCCATCAGCTCCGGTGTCAGCCCCAGAGGCTTGTCTAGTTGTGAGGTGTGGCAAATGGATGTGACACATGTCTCATCTTTTGGCCAGTTGAATTACGTCCATGTTTCCATGGATACCTTCTGTGGTGCAGTCTATGCTTCCACCCATACAGGGGAGAAAGCAGCCGACACAGAAAAACATCTTGTGCAGGCTTTCTCTGTGCTGGGCATCCACAAGCTCATCAAAACTGACAATGGCCCAGCATACAAATCCAGGGAACTCAAGAGCTTCCTGCAGCAATGGGGAATAGAGCACAAGACCAGCATCCCCTATTCCCCAACAGGCCAAGCTGTAGTGGACAGGACCCCTCAGAGCCTGAAAAAAGTTCTGGAACAACAATGCACGGCAGTGAAGGTGGAGTCCCCACGTCCGACTGTCCAAGGCACTTTTTACAATTAATTTTTTTAATTGCTCCTTTGATAACCTTAATCCCCCTATAGTGAGGCACTTTGGTCACCACGAACAGCTGCACCTGAAAGGCAGGTCTCGGGTCCTAGTCAAGGATCCGGAGACCTGGAAGACAGAAGGGCCCTTTGATCTGATAACCTGGGGAAGGGGATACACATGCGTGTCCACTCCCTCAGGTTTGAAATGGGTTCCATCGAAATGGGTCAGGCCCTTTCTTCCAAGGAAAGCACCGTAGTCAGGGTTGTGGCACAGGTCGAGGAGGCCTGTTGGACAGGAAGCACAAACCCTTCAGCCAAGATCTAGATCTCCTCCTGGGGCAGAACCAAGGTTTTTAAACTCGTTTATTATTTTGTTTTTCTATTGTTTTAGCGACCCCAACCTTATGGCTCCTTCTCAAGCTGCTGTCATCCTCCTCGTGACTGCATTCTGGTCCTTTGTTCCACCGTTGGACCAATGGATTGTCCCTTAGCCCAGAGCTAATGTCTGGAAGACATCGCAGAAGACCTCGGCCAGGATCACATCTGTCTTAACACCGCATCGGCAGAGGACCCAATGTTGTCTTGCCTTGTGGGGATCCCTCTCCCTCCTAATGATTTCACCTCTCCCCTTGCTACTTCCCTTGCTCCCCTGATGCCCCAAAAGGTTGCCTATTCTCCTGGTTTGGATCCTAACATCGGTTGGAGGGATGGAATCCAAGGTCTGACACTTTGGATTCCAAAGCCCTGGAATTCAAATTGCTCAGCTCTGCCAACACCGCCCTCTGTGTTCAGTTTATGTTCACCCCCAACTCTCCAGATAAGTTATTCCAATCAGTTAGGTAGTTCAAAAAAGAATATACTGCCAGTTTATGGTGCAAAGTTGTCGCCCATATAAATATGGCATCCACCTTTGAATACAAACCTTTTTCCTTACCCTGTGGTGTGTTTTTGGTTTGCGCAGACCGAGCATGGGGCAGGTATCCCCTCTCACCTTATCAGAGGCCCTTGCACTTTTGGATGGCTGTCGCTGTTTACCCCCAACAAAACTCAAATTAATAATTGGATATAAAAAAATGTCACACTGAATTCAGCCCGTTCCAAAAGAGATCTTAGAAATCTTGACCCAGACTGTGACTCAGAAATTATTCATTGGTTTAAACCCAAAGGAGTTGCAATTACTGTGTTTTTGCCCTGGGTATCCGCAGCCAAGGCTCTAGGCGAATTGGCCCACCTAGAGTGTTGGGTGGCTAAACAAGCCAATCTTACATCAGCCGCATTATCGGACCTCCTATCAGAGGAGGAAATTACAAGGAAGACAACATTGCAAAGTACAGCCGCCCTCAACTTTCTGCTCCTCCTTCACAACCACCAGTGCGAAGAATTCGAGGGCCTCTGCTGTCTCAATTTATCATCAAAAGTCAAGGACACGAGAAGTGCTATCAAGAAGCTGTGAGACATGGTCAATGACATTAAGAACGAAACATCAGACTGGCTGAGGGACATTTTCTCAGGATGGGGCCTCTCAGGTTGGGTGGGGTCAATTTTAAGGGCTGTGCTTTTAGTTTTTTTAATTTCAGTTGTAGTTTTATTTGTCTCCACCATCATTTGGAGATTAGTTAAGACACTGTTAATTAATTTGTTACCCACTCTGAGCATCAACAAGGTGGTGAGCCCAGATGATTGACAATCAGATGGTGGACAATCTGATGATGGACAGGCTGCAGAAGAGGATCAGTGGGCTTCAGACATGCTGAGTCTCCCCTGGTTTGGAGACATTTACTCCAACTCAGAGTTCAATAACCAAGCTCAATTTACCTCTTTTTAGACCTTTCATTTTATTTTCTAAACAAAAAAGGGGGAGATGTTATGTTGTGTCGGTATAAGTTGGACTGTTTTGTTCCCCCCATCATGTAATGGTTCTGCTCTGATTCTCTTCTCCCTCCCTTGTGCTGCCAGTTATCCCAACTCCTCCCCAATTGTCTTGGAGACTAATGTATTCTTTCTCAAATCCTTCCCCAGTGCCCTGTCCATCACTGAGCACTCCCACCCTTCTCTCTAGAAACTTCCAGCTAGAGCGTCACATGATTGGTTCAGGGGCCAAGGCCCCACCCTCAAGTTATCCCCATTGGTGTTCTCCCTAAGTCAATCTTTTGTATCCCACTTCCCCTCTAAAACTCTATTCATCCAGGGACTGACTCCTCCCCTGTTTCCTTCCCTCAGTTCCCCTGGGACCAAATAAACCTGAATTCACCGCAGCTGGAGTCCGCTCTCTTTTTCTGCTGACTGTAGCCATAAGCCAAGCCATGTCCTCCCACAAGAGTAGCGCTGCTGTCATAGCAACATCGTTTGCCTTAGGTGCTGTCCCGAACCACAGAAATCAGGATAGTGCTCCCCTACTGCTAGCAGTGCTGGATAGCTATCCAGGACATCCGAGAAGGACAATCGTTCCCCAGCTTGACCTCTTCAGCATCCTGTTCCCCATAGTTTTTTCCATTCATTTTTAGCTGCTTTCTTACCAGATTAATGAGCTGAACTAGCTCAAAAAGCAATCAGATAAGTGCCAGAGCTTTAAAACAAACAAACAAACAAAAAAAAAAAAAAATGCAAAATGGTGATTTGTAGGTGCGTTTGAAAATAGAAGATTTTGTGTTTTTCATAGAGACATGGCATTCTCTAGAATGGTATTGCTCCAACGGTTTGAGTTTGGTTTTCTTTTTCCTCCTCAGTTCTAAATGTTATGCATTCTTTTTGGCCATTTCTGTAAATAGGTTTTCTGATACATGTAAAAAACAGTCTGAAGTTCCCCTCATTTGCCTCACAACCATTCCCAGGACAGACATTGGGACCCTAAAGACCCTGATGGGAATTCTGGCCTGCCGGTGGTGGATGAACGCCAAAAATCCTGAGGCTCCTGAGCAGAATTCTGGCCAAGTGATTGTTCACCACTGTGTCTACAGTGACTGCTTCTAGTAGGGCCTGCCAAAGGGTGACGCAGCCTGTATGCTTGCACCTGCTTTGCGACAATAGGCCAGGAATTTTCCCACCTCTTGGCCAGATGAACTTGCTGAGGTAACCCCCCCATGGAAAATCCCTCATCTGCTCCACTACCACCGTGAGGGATGCAGATTGAAGCCCCCCTGCCAAGGCCTGAGACTGAGACACCCATATTTCTGATCCAGGGGTGCTGGCCTGACTGAAGCAGGATGCCTGCTAAGTGTTGGCTACAGATGTGTTCACTGGACCTGGACTGGCTTCCCATAGAAAGCAGTCCTGAAACAGTGGGTCCCACTCACTGCTGATATTGACATATCCTGCTGAGAACATGGACTGTCTGTACCCATCTTCAATACCCTTTTTGCTCTCAGCAATTTCAATAGACTTCTTCTTCTAGATTGAATCTGTTCCCCCTCAGCCATTTCAGGATCTGTTTCCCCCCTCATCAATGGACTATAATAAAACCTTGAGTTAACCAGGACTTTGAGATCTTCCCAATGTGACTAGGCAAACTCTTTCGGCTGGACTACGAGGACTGCGTCTCTCCATGTTTTGTAGCTATGATCCTGTCCTGGTTCAGGGCAAATATTGGAGAGAACCCCCAAAGGGTCTCGTCTAGGAAAGCAGATTCATTTGGCCCCTCCGCCCAACTAGTCCAGGAGAAAATAGCTCCATGGAAAGAAATGGAAAAAAACTTTTTATTAAACAATAAAACCTAAACAATATTACACAATAAAACCCCTTGTTGCTCCAAAAGAGATGACAAACTGAGAAAGTCCCCTCCCCCGGTTGCAGTTCAGCTCACTCAGGCTCTTATCAGTCCCTCTGGTGCTGGAAATGTCGCAGGCCAGGCCCGGCCCAGTGGGCCACATGTGCAGCTGCTGGTGCTCTGCTGGGTGTTCAGTCCAGAGGAGGTTTCAAGAGGTCCAAAGAAAAGGGAAAAAAGGAAAAAAACCACAGTCCAGGGAACTTCTTTGCCTCAGCTAGCTAAAACTAACTAAAAGCAAAGGACAGCTCTGTCCCGCTGTCTGTTCATCCACAGACAACACAGTCCAGGAGCAGGAATGTGGAGGAGTGAGTGCAGTGTCTGAAAATAAACTGCATGCTTTTTCTCTCCCCCCTTCACTCTCTGCAACAAGTCTTAAAGGCGCAAAACATTATTCAGCATAAGCAGAACAAGACAATTGGGGATAAAAGCATCATGTAGTCAACCAAGGACAACTCCCTCTCTCTTTCTCCCTCTATTTCTATTCTTTTCCTCTCTCTAAATTCCTTTCACATATTTGCTATGGTCATTCTATAAAGGTGCATTTGTTTTAATACTGCAATCCCCTTTCCATGTTGTCTGTTGCACTCCAAGATCAGTTAATGAACCATCACCACCCCTATTGGTATGAGTGGATCGCGACATTAAATTGGCGTCATGGACAGGATTCTGATAGACAGAGGGGTCTGCAGGGTTGTTTGCAGTCTGTAACAGGGGAAGGACGATTTGCTTCAGCCACACCTTGTCCCTCATCCTGAAAGGGTTGAACGAAGCTGGAAAGCAAGAAAAGCTCTTCGAATTTCCCACAAACTGAACACGCCCAGGTGAAATACACCCCGATACTCTATTGAGGGTTCTGTCTTTAGAATTTCCCAAAGGATCTCTTAGTGCAAAAGGGGAAACTGTTTTTGTTTATGTGTGAATTTGGACTGTCTGGGAAGGAAGGGACAACTTGAAGGAACTAAGCAGGGCCTCCCAGGCAGATTTTGTCTCTTCACGCAGCCAGGGAAGCAAAGAGGAACACAGCAAAGGCCGTGAGATTGTCTAACTTAAGTGTGCACCTCCCTGTCATGGTTTTGGTCCCTTCATAAAATGACTGAAAACTCTAGTGCAAAAGTTAAAGCTGAATTTTCTGCTCTGCTTGCTAAATACAATGCCAAGCCTTCCCCAAGGGGGAGGTTTGGGCAGAGAACAACTGGTTTAATTTAGAAAATGCCATAGATAGAATTTGTTCTTTACAACATGAAACAGAATTTAAACTGGGCAAAAATAAAACCATCCTCTTCTCAGTTTTGGGAGTTTGTCTCACAGCAGCCATAGAAACTTGTTTTAAGTGAAGAAATGAGGAACCAGCAAGAATAGATTTCCTTCAAAACCTAGTTGAAATTTTGCAAAAAGTATTAAAGGAAGATAGAAATGAGATCTATATATTGTGAGCTGCCCTTAGAGAGGAACTTGCTAAGAATTCACATCATACTGATTCCTCTGCAGAGAAAAAGGAAACTCCTCACATTAAACAAATCTATCCCCATAAGGAACTTGAGGCAGAAAAAAATTGGGCAGAATACTGCTGTCCTCGCTTGAGACTCTTGGTTCAAACAGAATAGACGTATATTAATGATGAGGAATGTTGGAGGACACAAGACAGATGATGCACTTTGGACCTGGTTAACATAAGAGATTTGATAACAGGATGCCTTGGCAACTTGGTTAACATAAGAGATTTGATAACAGGATGCCCTGGCATAAACAAATGGAACATTGAAAATTAGACCTGGATTGCAAGAAGATTAAATCAAACGGGTTTACTGGAAAAAGAAAATCCCATTGAACTCTGCAAGCAAGAGATGTTGTTATATGCATAAGTTTGTGTATGTGATTTTAACCTAATCCTTGTAGTACACATTACTAGTCTCCCTGAAATATTATATAAGTGCTTGTATCCCACAATAAAATTGGATTCTGATCACCAAGTCAGTCTCCCTGTCTCTCTCCATTGCTGAAAGAGGATCTTGACCCACATATCACAACTAAACAAATACCATTCAGTGCTACCGAATTAGCTAAGCTGTAAAAAGAATTCAGGTGCCTCCCACAAGAATTGGAGACAGAATACGTCTTCCAAGTGTCCCTCAGTAGTGGAGATCAAATTAAATTAACCAAACAGGAGGCCAGTGGGTACTGGGGACGTGGAATCTTCTTAACAACAGGAGATAAGGAGATAAGTGTGACGCATGGTCCCTGACACAAGGCGTGTCTTTCTGGGCCGGGAGAATGAAGCCTTTGGAAAGGGATGACTGCCTGGCAATCATTGGCACCACCGACCAGCTCTTAGAAAGTGTCCACAAAGCCGCCTGCAGGCGCAAATGATTCATGAAAAGAAATTACTTCCTGGTTTTGAATGCCCAATGCAAAAGAAGTGTGAAGCCAGAACTAATGACCATTTGAATTTGTGGGCTTCCAGGAACGCTTAAACCTACAGCAATGACTCTACAGAAAACCATAACGTTTTGAATCCTGTAGAAAGACTAGATAGATCCCTCAGGAACTCCACTGATCAAAGTGGATCTAGAGATCCTGGCTTCATTCCATACTCTTCACCTTCACAGCCCTCAGCTTCTCAATCTGATTCACCTGCCACTAGCCATAAAGTTTGGACATGAGGTGAAGTTGCAGTAGATATGATTAATTATTGTAGACAATATGGACCTATAAAAACCCCGGAGGAGAAGTCAGAAAAAACCAAAGGTGTTTGGTTTATTGGGGCTCCTCACAGTGAAAATGTAGAGAAAGGAAAACAAATCTCTAACCGCCATCATTGGTGGTTGTTGGGAATTAAAAAGTAGGTCCCCAAAGAGGTGATGGATGGTTTGCCCCTTGATAAATTGCAGAAAATAATAAATAATTGGCACCGAATCTATCGGCTCAACCCAGTGCACCCCTCCCTTCTCAGGAACCAAAACTGACCCTCCTCCAGCCTCTCCCACAGAACACAGGCAATGAACCAAAACCAACAGTTCGTTTTCAGGAAACGAATCTCTCCGCCGCTTACAGGTGGGCCAAGGGGCAGAGCTTGGGTTTATTTAAGAATGCTCACTAAAAATAAATCAGGAGATATATTAATCCCAGCTACCACGGGCCTCCAAAAGCTACTAGTAACTTTTTCGATTGACACTGGAACTCAAATCTCTGCACTAACAAAAAAGGATGCCCAGAGGTGTGGAATTGTTCCAGCTAAGAGACAATGCTGTGTTCTTAATGCTCTGGGAACTACAGAATCTATGAATGTTGCCTTATCTATGACGCTCCCTGGAGATGAGCATCAACTAGTCATCAAAATGGTAATTGGGAACATTCCAAATAATTGATTAGGAATGGATGTCCTTACTGGGAGGCAGTGGGAAGACTCTGAGGGATTTCTGTCATCTTTTGGCACACTGCCACTTAACATTAGGCTGCTTCAAACTGCACCCTCCCTACCCTATAATAAAACAACTAATGTAAAACAATACCTCCTACCTTCTGGTGACAGACAAGGTACCAAAGCAATTCTACAGGAGTTGAGAAACCAAGGGGTAATAATTCACACACATTCTCCTTTTAATTCACTGGTATGGCCAGTCCGAAAAACCAGTGGAAAGTGGAGATTAACAATAGATTTTCACAGGCTTAATGTCAACACACACCCTCTTACAGCAGCGGTCCCAAACTCAGCTGAGTTAATAACATGAATTCAAGAAAAGGCTCGCTCAATCATGGCAATGGCAACTATGGATGTCAAAGACATCTTCTTTATGATGCCTATACAGCCAGAAGATACGGACCATTTTGCCTTCACATGGGAAAGGACAGTAATACACTTTCACTAGGCTTCCCCAAGGATACAAACACTCCCCCACTTTGGCTCACCATGCTTTAGCCCAGGAATTAGAAAAAATACCCAAACCTGATCCTGTAGTTGATAATCAATATATTGATGACATTCTGGTGGGGGCTGGGGGGGAGAATGAAATAGAGGTAGTAGGGAAACATCAGCAGAAAATAATCTCTCACTCAGAAAGTCTTGATTTGCAGATGCCCCCAGAAAAAATTCAGAAGTCTTCTCAGGAAGTGAAGTTTTTGGGAATTAGGTGGAAGGGAGGTATGACATGTATTCCACCCCATACCCTAACCTCTTTAGATCAGATTCAAATAAAACAACCACTGCAATCATCCTTATTTGCTTTGGGAACACAGCAGTGCTTGCTATCAAACATATTACCAGCTTGGGAAAAGGTAAATATAAGTGATCACAAACTGGTAACTGATGCACTCGGTGCTACACAAAATAACCTTTCTTTGGCTCTTAGCTATATCCAGGCACAATTGTCGATGCAATCAGTTGCTGCCTCAATGATAAGAGAAGGTGAAGAAGGCAATTCTCCTACTGAAATTCGGAAAAAGAATTTGGGACAGTGCCCTGATTTTGAAAGAGAATTTCAGTCCTGGTGGAACTTGGTGAATTTTACTTATGACTCCATTACAAACACAGCCACAGCTCTTGTGTTAACCATACGCAATGCCTCAGTGCATTTGAGATTTCCTATTATTGCATTAGGGCTAAATCATGATGGAGCTATTCCCTATCTTTCTGAACATAGAGAATGGGCCCATCAAACTGGTGAAAAATGGCAAAATGTTAATTTGGAATCTTGTATTGTCCGAGAACAAGGCTTCATCTGTGAAAGTAATGCAATTACAGCTCAAGACGTTTGTTTGGACACAGAACAAAGTATCTGTAATTTTGAAATTCATCCTAATGAGACTTCTGAAATACTCCTTAAATATATAGGCAATGGGTGTGCATGCTTTAGAACTGCTTGTGATATGGTATTAGTAGAAAATGTAGTAGTGGATAGTAAAAATCATACACATTTTTGTGCTTGTAACTTTACAAAATTGCAGGATGGGATTTTTCTTCAGAAGCTCTAGTTACCTCCCATTATCTTTTACAATCCAATTAAAGACCAGTTCACAAACTACTATTGTCCTAGGGTGACGTTATGATGCTTGTATCCCCATCCGTTTGCTCTGTTTATGCTGGATATCGTGTTCTGTGCCTTCAAGACTGGCTCTGAAGAGTGAATGTTTTGTTTTGGTTTTGTTATCAACCGCTCTCTGACAGCTGGCGGGACACAGAGACAGGGCAGTACATGGTGCTGCTTTTGCTTTTTGCTTTGCTTTTCGCTTTGCTCTTGCTTCTGCTTTGCTCCTGCTTTTTTGTTTCTGCTCGTTAGTTAGTTTAGCTAAGCAATCCAAATTTTCCCTGGACTGTTTCTCCTTTCCCTTTTTTGGACCTACTCAAACCTGCTCCAGACTGGGACCTGGGAAACACTGAGAGTTTGCACCTTGTGGCTGCAGCAGCTACCCCAGCACCGGAGGGACTGAGAACAGAGCGACCACCCCCAAGAGAGACTTTCTGAAGTTGTCATCTTTTTCAGAGTGGTGAAAGAGTGGTGTCATCTGGTATTGCTCCTTTTGTGTGCTGAGGGGTGCTGTGCCTGTTAAATAAACAGGTTCTTTCCACTTGTCTCCAAGGAATCCTTCCCGACCCGGTTGGGGGAAGGAGCTGTGTGGGCTTGTTTTCTGGAGGTGTAAGAATCCGTGTAACATGGAGGGGGCCCCTTTTGGAGGTTTTCTCCCAAATTTTCCCTAAACTAGGACAAAATTTGGCGCCCAATGTGTGGGGTGAGAGAGAGAGTGGAAAAACCCTGTTTTGAGTGCATTTTGGTTGCCATTACTCTGTGTTCATATAAAGCAGTTAATAGCGATGCTTTTTGAATCCATAATGTCTCTTGGGGTGAAGGCTTGCATGCATTTCTGGTCTCTAGGATTGTTTGAGATCTTAATACCTCTGTGGTCCCTAGGTTTATTTTCTTATCCAGAAATAGCTCTAGTCTTGTCCCTAATAGGTAGTTTATACAGCAGAGGGGCAGTGACCAGAATAGCTATCCTGCTAGGCTTGGTGGTGATGATTTGTAAGAAGTTTATTGTCGCAGACATTTTTTCATAGAAATCCTTTCTTTCACATTTGTCCATCTTCTGGGAAGCAGAGCCCCAGACGAAGAATGTAAACAATTGTTATCAGCTGCTGTGAAATGTAGCAGGTGCCCCTGTGATTGGCTCATCTTCCTTGTGTACCATTAAAGGCCAATCACAGGAGCAGCTCAGGGACAGATTCCCTGCACACAGAACTTTGTTATTCATTCTTTCTATTCTATTCTTAGCATAGCTGCTCTCTGCAACTTCTCTTCTTATTCTTTTTAGTATAGTTATAATGTATTATATATCTTATATCAATAAATCAAGCCTTCTGATCAAGAAACAAGATTCTCGTCCTTCTCTCACCACAGTGACCGTCCAAGGTCGCTGTAATAGTTTATAAACATGCTCAGGTCTGTTCCAGGTATGAATGGTTCGTGGCTATGGTTATGCACTCAGTTTGTTAGAGGAGGAACAGGGGATGAGGCTTTTCAGCCTTTGCTTTCCTTCTTCTCCTCTGAATCTGTTACATTGCTATTGGAGAAGGTTCAGTTTCCCCTGAATGTTAAAGAGACCATCTTCCTGCTATTCAATCTGCAGCTTCTCTAGAATGAGGGCTGAGATTTCTAGATGGGCTGATGAGACCCCTGAATCAGGAGTAGACCCAGGTGTGGAAAATCCTGAGTGGTGTGGGAAATGAGCGGATATGAGCCAAATCCTGAAGGAATTCTCTGACCCAATAGTCTAGGACTTTCCCCATGAACAAATTCAGAACCCAGCTGAGGTGGTGAAATACCTGAAAGAGAAGTAGCAGGATGACCCTAAGGAGGAAAAGATCATTGCAGTGAGCTGGGCCCTGGCTTTTGCTTATCACACATTGCTAGATACTGTCAGGCAGCAGACAGAGGCAGGGGGGCAGGGAGATAAATCAGCAGCTATCCCAGTCAGGCTACAGCCAACAGCCCAGGCTTGAAGCCAGCAGCCAAACTAGATAGTGAGCCTAAGCCAGCAGCTAAATCAGACAATAAGCCTCAACCAATGGCTGTTGCTACCAGCACTAGAAGTGGAAAGTGCACGGACAAGATTGATTGACCAGGGGATGATGATGATGATGATGATGATGATGACGACGATGATTATGATGATAAGGACTCTCAACGCTTCCTGACATAAAATCAGGAGTCAAAGCACCAGGTGCAAGATCAGAAGCCAATATTGAGTCCTTTTCCCTGAAGGACCTTCATGGCCTAAGGAAGGATTACACCTGACAACCTGATGAATCCATAATTAGTTGGTTAGTCCATCTCTGGGATGCTGCAGGTGAGGCTACAATTCTGGATGGCACTGAAGGGAGGCATTTGGGATCCTTGTCACATAGTCCTGTCAGCGACCAAGAAATGATGAGGGGGGCTAATCCACACAATCTCTGGGTACGGGTCTTGGAAAGTGTAGCGCAAAGATAGCTGTGTGCAAATGATCTTTATATGCAGCAAACTCAGTGGAAGACCATAGAACAAGGGATCCAATGCCTGAGAGAAATGGCAGTGGCAAAAATTAACTTCTCAGATGACATAACAACTAGGAATCCAGACTTGGTACCATGCACGTCGGTGATGTGGCAGAAACTTGTACGACTTGGGCCACACAAATATGCTTCTGCTTTAGCCATAATGAAGAGGGATGAGACTGTGCTTGATATGGCAAAAAGCTCTGAGCATATACAGATGCAGTACATGGCCCAACACATGCCAGAATTGCAGAGGTGGAAACACGTCTGCAGAAATTAGAGGACAAGATAGAGGAGAATCATAAGAAGCTCAGAGAGAAGATTAAAGACCTTCTCCAAATCTCAGCAGTACAGATCAGAGGTTCTGGTATCCAAGGCAAATGTTCCCCAGATGGATAGAGAAGGTACACCCCATGAGCTGAGCTGTGGTTCTTCCTGCGTGATTGTGGAGAAAACATGAGGAGATGGGATGGAAAACCTACTGTGCTCTGGCACAACGGATGCATGAATTGAAGGAAGACAGGGTTCGGAGAGGAAGTTCCACCAAAAGGAAAGCAGCTCCAGTTGCCCGTAGCTGAACTGCCAGGTATGATAATGATGACATGTCCGATCCCCTTGAAGAAACGTGCAAGACATATGTCCAAGGGAAAGAAGGACAAGCAGGCTTAGAGGGGCCCTGCCTCTGGCCAAGTAGAGGCCAGGGAAAGCCGTGTTTTCTGGACCGTGTGGGTTTGTTGGCCTGGCACATCAGAACCACAAGAATATAAAGCTTTGGTAGATACTGGTGCACAACGCACAATAATCCCCACATTAATGTGGGGACAGAGTCTGTTTCTATTGCTGGTATGACAGGGGGATCACAGGATTTCACTTTGGTAGAAGCTGATGTGAGCCTGACTGGAAATGAGTGGAAGAAACATCCTATTGTAACTGGCCCAGAAGCCCCATGTATTTTGGGCATAGATTATCTCCAAAGAGGGTCTTTCAAAGACCCAAAGGGACTCAGGTGGGCATTTGAGATAGCAGCTGTAGTGACAGAGGGCATCCAGCAATTGAACACCTTGCCTGGAGTGTCCAAAAATCCATCTGCAGTAGGACTTCTGAAGGGAGAAGAGCAACAGTACAAATTGCCACCTCCACAGTGCATCGTCGACAGTATAGAACCACTCGAGATGCTGTGGTTTCCATCGATAAGATGATCCGAGAGCTGGAGAGCCAAGGGGTGGCCAGCAAAACCCACTCACCCTTCAACAGCCTCATTTGGCCTGTGCGTAAATCTGAAGAAGAATGGAGGTTGACTATGGACTGTGCATTGAATGGAGATTGACTATTGTGGACTGTGGACTGTGACTGTGCATTGAATTAAGTGACTCCACCACTGAGCACTGCTGTGCCAGACATCTTAGAACTCCAGTATGAGCTGGAGTCCAAGGCAGCGAAGTGGTACGCCACTATAGACATTGCCAATGCATTTTTCTCCATTCCTCTGGCAGCAGAATGCAGGCCTCAGTTTGCTTTCATGTGGAGGGGAGTGCGGTATGCCCGGAACCGACTGCCCCAGGGGTGGAACCACAGTCCTCCATCTGCCATGGACTGATCCAGACTGCACTGGAAAAGGGTAAGGCTCCAGAACACCTAGTATATTGATGACATCATTGTGTGGGGGAACACAGCCACGGAAGTGTTTGAGAAAAGAGAGAAAATCATCCAAATCCTCCTGGGAGCTGGTTTTGCCAGCTTAAAAGAGCAAAGTAAAAGGACCAGCTCCTAGGAGTAAAGTTGCAAGATGGACAGCGTCAGATTCCTACAGATGTCATCAAGAAGATCACAGCTATGTCTCCACCAAGCAATAAGAAGGAGACACAAGCTTTCCTAGGTGCCATAGGCTTTTGGAGAATGCACATTCCTGAGTACAGTCAGATCGTGAGCCCTCTTTACCTGGTCACCCACGAGAAGAACAATTTCCAGTGGGGCCCCGAGCAGCAACAAGCCTTTGCCCGGATCAAACAGGAAATAACTCATGCAGTAGCCCTTGGCCTGGTCAGGACGGGACCAGATGTTAAGAACATGCTCTACTCTGCAGCTGGGAACCATGGCTTGTCCTGGAGCCTTTGGCAGAAGGTGCCTGGGGAGACTCGGGGTTGACCACTAGGATTTTGGAGTCGAAGCTACAGAGGCTCTGAAACCAATTACACTCCAACAGAGAAAGAAATCTTGGCTGCCTATGAAGGAGTCCAAGCCACCTCAGAGGTGATTGATACAGAAGCACAACCCCTCCTGGCACCCCGATTACCGGTGCTGGAGTGGATGTTCAAAGGCACGGTTCCTTCCATTCACCATGTGCCACATGGAGCAAGTGGATTGCTCCTATCACCCAGCACACCCATATAGGTAAACTGAATCGCCCTGGGATAATTACAAATCAGCCCGAAGGTGAAAATTTTTGTGTCACAGATGAAGAACAGAAACCAGGGACACGGGCTGAAGAAGCTCCTCCATATAACCAACTGCCACAGAGGAAACATGCTACGCTCTTTTCACTGAGTTCCTGTCACATGGTAGGGATGAACCGGAAGTGGAAAGCAGCCATATGGAGCCCCACACGACAGGATGCACAAGCTACTGAAGGAGAAGGTGAATCAAGTCAACTTGCAGAACTCAAAGCTGTTCAGCTGGCCCTGGACATTGCAGAAAGAGAGAAGTGGCCAAAGCTCTACCTCTACACTGACTCATGGATGGTAGTCAATGCTCTGTGGAGATGGCGGGAGAGGTGGAAAGAGTTCAGCTGGCAGTGTAGAGGAAAACCAATTTGGGCTGCTGATGAGTGGAAAGACATTGTTACCTGTTGCAGTGTGTTGCAATTTCCTGTTTTAAACTTCCCCGTCCCTTCCCAGGTGTGGCAATACCTCTCTCCCTTCCCCCTCACCCCATTGCTGAGTGAGTTCTGTCAATCAGGCTTAACATTCCAGCAGGGCCTCATGTGGTTTGGTCAAGTTCAAAGGATGCTCTTCAGGCCAGGGTCATTGGCCTGTCTATGTGTCCCTTGTTCCCTGAGGCCCTCCCCCTCCCACCTGGTTGGTGACTCACCTGTCCCTTCCCTCCCCCTGTCCCTGGGCTTAAATTGAGCCAGAACCATGTGCTCAGCATTCTGTTGGAGCTGTTAGCAAGATTCAGATGTCTGTAACCGTGGAATAAACTCTGGATATTAACCCTCCGACAGAATCCGTCTCCTTTTCCTCTTCACCTTAGCCTGAAGCCTTCCACCTGAGGTAAACTGAGTTTCTACAAGCCTGGACTGGTTCAGTGTCCAGCTGCCACACCCAGCCAGCCAAAGGTGTCTCTGAGGTGAAACACCACAGTTGCTGCCTTTGACCCAACAGCAAGGGTCAGATGAGCCTAGGCACAATCTACCTGGTAATATTGGGATTTATTCCAATATTTTGGTGCCCAACCGTGGGCAGAGTGACTCTACAGCCCCAAGAAGGAATCTCAGTACCTCAGAAAGACTTCGGCAGCCGTGCACCCAGCTGAAGAGCTGTGACTGCATTGCTCTCATCAGAGACTTTATGAATAACCCACAAAAAATTTTGTGGACTGTTCGGCACCTTTGGAAAATGAAGCTCCTTTCTGGTAAGCTGATTTTTCCAAGGGAGAATAGGAGAGCCTCCCTGGCCCAGGGGGGTCCTATACTGGTGAGGAGACCTGCCTGGCTGGACCTGGCCAGCAATAGCTTCCATTTCAGGTAAGTATCTCTGCTCCTTGGTGGAGTAGAAGCTCAAAAAACAGGCTCTGCCGTGAGTCCTGTTCCTTTTTTGCTCCTCTTTTAGGCTGCGCAGCCCCACAGAAGGAAACCATTGCGTTCTAGGCTTTAGCTCTCTGCAGCATGTTTCGCCATCTTTTGGAATTCGCAGCACCAGTGCTGGAGCGGGGATGCTCTCCCTGCCCTTCCCCCCGGCTCGGCAGCGCAGCGTGCTCGGCTCTCTCGGTGGGGGGGAGCTCTCTCAGAGCAGGGGGTCTGCTCTCTCTCTTTGCAGGGGAGGAGGGCTCTCTCCATGTGACCGGAGGGTGCTCTGTACACGTGGCACGGGCCAGCCCTGGTTTCGTCTTGCCATGTGGTGCAGGGGAGGCTGCTCTCTCTCAGCACTGGGAGGGGCTGCCTTCTTGGGCAGGGGAGGCTGCTCTCCTCCTCAGCTTGGCAGGGCGTGTCCTGCTGCTGCCGCCTGGCAATTTTAAAAGCAGTATATACAGCTGCATTGTAAAGCTTTTGTCTGGTCATTACTGCTTTCCTATCTGTGGTTTTTTTAGAAATCGGTAGCTGATTTTGGCTTTGTTTTTGGTCAGGTGGGATTTTGTACTTTGCCTTTTACATCTAACATGGGCTCGAAAGTCAGCATTGTACAAAAAGGAATGTATTATCATATTGTTAGTATTTTAGTCAGTGGTAATGTGAAGTCCTCTAAAGGAAAATTGAAACAGTTTATAAGATGGCTTTTTCTACACTTCCCAAAAATCTCCCTTGAAGAAATCTACAATATTCAATTTTGGGACAAAGTAGGGAATGAACTGATAACCTTAGGACAATGTGGGAACACATCTTCAGCTAAATTTGTGTTCTGGAGTTTACAGATTTGAACAGCCTTGCTCAAACAAAAGGAATTGGAGAAAAAGCCAAATGTCAAGCCATGTACCTCTGCTCTCCCTGTTTCTCCCTCTCCAAGCTCTAAAACCCCTAAACCTCTTACCCCAAAACTTGGTATTTTAAAGCACACTCGTTGGGACGTTGACTCCCAGAGTTCGTTAAAGTGCCTGAGTTGCCCTGTCCACAACGTCCTGGCCAAGCTGCGTGGAACCTTTCCCAAACCCCTGTCTCCCCTGCTCTGAAACCCAGAGCATGTGTCAGCTTTTCAGAGAGCAGTGATGCCCAAAATGGCCCCCAGTCCCTAGGGGGTCCACAAGACGGAGGATGCCACATGGCATCATCCCAAACCTGGTCTTCTTCTTACCAAGATCCTCTTAAGCTTCCCAAAATTCCATCCCCATCCCTCTCCCTTCCTGCTCCTCTTGATACCTTCCCCCCTCCCCCTCCCTTTCCTGCAGTACCCTCAGCTCCACCTCTCTACTCCTCCCAGGAGGTGTCTGCTGACATGATGTCACCAGGCATCCCTGCCTCTGCCAGCCCCCTGTCTCCGCCCCCTGTGCCCATTGCATCCCCGCCCCTTCCCCGGATTCCCATGGTGGGGACACACCCACTGCCTGTCCCCAAACCTGTATCTGTTATCCCAATACTTCCGATTCAAGGGATACAGAGCAGGGAACCTCAGACCCAATGCAGGGTCCCACCTTGTCATTTGCTCCTGTTACGTTTCAGCCTGCAGCACAAGGGGGTGCAGCCCCAACTGCTAATTGGAACTCTTTTGGATGACAATTGATTAAAGAGATCTGTAAATCTCATCAAGAATATGGTCCACACAGTCCATATTTCTGTGGCCTTTTAAATTCTGAACTGAGTAGGACTGTAGTAGTCCCACATGATTTAAAACAGCTTTTTTCATGTCTCATTACCTCCACGGAATTCAAAATATGGGAATTAGCATGGAAACAACTGCTAAAAGACGTTCTCCCAGGCTTGCATGCTGATCCAAACACAGCGAAGGACAATAATGGCATGCCTATTAACATTGAGCACCTCTCTGGCGAGGGCCAATGGTCTTTACCCTCAATCCAAGCTACCACAATTCCTGTAGGAACACTCGAAAAAGTAAAAGAAGCAGCTGAAAAAGCATTCTTTTCCCTCCAACCTGAGGGGCCTTTTGAGCCTTATAGCAAAATTAAACAGTTACCATCAGAGCCTTTTTTGAAATTTGTAGAAAGGTTAACTAGAGCCATTGAAATACAAGTTAAAAAAGAGAATGCTAGGGAAGAGGTTTTAGAGGAAATGGCATTTACAAATGCAAATGAACAGTGTCGAGCGGCAATTCTGAGCCTTCCTATAGAACCTCCCCCTACACTAAAAGATATGCTTTTAAAAGATATGTAACAGGAAAGTGCCTCTGAGGAGTGTGGCTGAAGACACCAGACCAAAGCTGCTGCCACGATTCCCTCAGCGCGTCACCATTGCCAGCCCTGCGCCCATTCCCTCAGCACCGCAGTACCCTGGGCAGCAGCGAAGACCAGCAATGGTTGATCCCACAAAGTCATGCCTGCCTTGCAATAACCTTGGGCACTGGAGTAACCAGTGCCCTCTGAAAAGGCAATTCGATTAATTTAGAAATGGCAGGGGAGGAGAATTACAAGCACTCCCTGGGGGTCAACAGCAACAAAAATACTAAAGGGGGAGCACCAACCTGCCAGGCGTGCAGACACAAAAAGAGCAGGCCAAGGGAATAAGGGTAGCAAAACACACCAAGCGCGCAATAATATTAATATTTCTGTAAGAGAAGCAGATGCTTCAAAGACCACGTCTGCTGGTCCACTGTTAAAAGTCAAACAAAATAATCTTTGTTATGATTTAGGTGAACCTATGTTAACCACGTCTTCTGTCAATGAGCCTTACCAGTTGCAGCTGACAGAGTCAATCCACCTGAAAGACACTAACTGGCATTTTGTCTCAGTCAATCCAGAACAGAAGGGTACTTGGAACCAAACTCGTTGTAAGTACATTGTCACTGGGGACACCAAACACACACCACAAGAGATCGAAATTGCTCCAGGAATGACAACATCAGAACCTGAGCAATTTGTTCTCAGGCTGCACTGTTTCCACCCACCCCCGTTTCTTCCCAAGGGACAAATTGCTGCACAAGCTATCCCTTTGCCTTTTTTACCTGAAAGTACTGAAAAACAAGGGCCCACAGTTGCCAGGGTCCAAGTTATTGGGAAAGACAAACCCAAATTATGGTGCAATGTCAGTGGGGGTGGGGAGTCAAAACGCATTGAGATGCTTGTAGACACGGGTGCAGACTGCACAGTGATTCCAGTACAAGACTGGCCAGCACATTCGCCTATGCAAAACGTTGCCAGTCACATTCAAGGTGTAGGAGGCCTGCAATTGGCAAGACAATCCAAAAGCATCATTCAAATCGAGAGACCAAACGGACAATTGGCAAATATCCGTCATTTGTGTTAGATTATTCAGAACCCTTGTTACGGAGAGATTTAATGGCCCAGTGGGGTGTCACAACTGATATTCCAGACTCTTCACAGCATTTTTGTACAGCGGTCATTGAACAACAGCGCCCCACCCAAAAACTGAAGTGGAAAACAGACAAACCAGTTGACGTGAAACAGTGGCCGCTCAGTAAACAAAAAATAAAGGTGCTTGAGGAACTAGTGGAAGAGCAACTAAAAAAGGGTCACATTGTGGAGACCATGTCCCCGTGGAACTCCCCAGTGTTTGTCATCCAAAAAGCTGACAAAAAGAGATGGCGGCTCCTCCACGACCTCTGACAAATTATTAATGTAATTGAAGATATGGGCTCTCCCCAACCTGGTATGCCATCCCAAACAATGCTTCCCCAACATTGAAATTAGCTGTTATTGATGTAAAAGATTCTTTTTTCCAAAATGCTCTGCACCCTGATGATGCACCACATTTTGCATTCTCGGTCCCTACCATCAACATGGAAGCCCCTATGAAAAGGTACCATTGGACGGTTCTTCTTCAGGGCCTGAAGGTCTCACCAGCTATCTGCCAGTGGTATGTCTCTTCCCTGCTTTCCCCAGTGCGTGCAGCCGCAGAGAAGGCCATCATCTATCGTTATATGGATGATATCCTCGTGTGTGCCTCCAATGATGATTTACTCACACATGCGCTTGACCTAACGATCGATGCATTGATTGTTGCAGGGTTCGAGCTTCAGGAAAAGAAAATTCAAAAGATGCCACCTTGGAAATATTTGGGCTTAGAAATTGGAAATAGGACCATTGTTCCTCAAAAACTAGAAATCAATCTAAGGATCAAGACCCTTGCGTATGTCCACAAGTTGTGTGGGTCTTTGAATTGGGTAAGGCCATGGCTCGGTCTGACTAACAAAGACCTTGCCCCTGTTTTCGATTTATTGAAAGGGGGAGAGGACCCAGGTTCCTAGGTCTATTACCCCAGAGGCACGGAAAGCTCTAGAAAAGGTTCAGGTTCTAAACCAATGTCGGCCTGACCTGCCATTCAAATTTATCATCCTAGGTAAGTTGCCACACCTCCATGGAATTATTTTCCAGTGGGAGGAGAAACAAGCACCTAAGGCAAATTGCATACCAAAAGAGGACCAGGACCAGAGGGACTCTCTCTTGATCACAGAATGGGTTTTCCTCGATCACAAAAGGTCCAAAAGACTGACAAAGCCTCCCTCAGGAGCTGGTAGCAGAACTGACCTGGAAAGCAAGGACCCAGATCAGGGAGCTAGCAGGATGTGACTTTAAGTGCATTCACATTCCAATTGAGTTAAAATCAGGTCAAAATAATATGAAAATACTGAAACAATTGTTTCAAGAAAATGTGGTGTTGCAGTTTGCTCTGGATTCCTACTCAGAACAAATTTCTGTAGCGCAGCCTGCGCACAAATTATTCGAAGAAGATGCTCAATTTACTCTGAAATTCAGAAGTGCTCAGAGTAGGAGACCTTTAAAAAGGGCTCTAACTGTCTTTACAGATGCATCCGGGAGGTCCCACAAGTCCATTATGATTTGGAAGGATCCTCAAACCTAGCAGTGGGAGATGGACATTGCTGAGGTGGAAGATTCACCTCAGGTTGCTGAATTGACTGCAGTGTTAGGGCTTTTGAAAGGTTCTCAGAACCTTTCAATCTGATTATGGATTCTGCATCTGTGGCAGGAGTAGTATCCAGGGCAGATCAAGCAACACTGCAAGAAGTGTCTAATTTCACACTTTTCGAATTGCTCTCAAAACTGGTAAAGTTAGTCACTCACCGAGAGCAACCATTTTATGTGATGCATGTCAGGTCACACACTGCCTTGCCAGGGTTTATCGCTGAAGGCAACAGAAGGGCAGATGCTCTTGCTGCACCTGCAGTGATGGCCACTCTCCCAAATGGTTTTGAACAGGCAAAAATCAGCCACCAGCTTTTCCACCAAAATGCACCTGGCCTGGTTCGTCAGTTTCACATCACTCGAGAACAGGCCATGTTGTGGAAGTCCATCCAGAAATCCTTCAGTTTTTTGCCTCACAATTGTCATGAGAAAAGGACCACCGAAGGGTTAAAAAACTGTTGAGCCAGTTGGGAAAGAAAGTCTCATGCGTATTTAGTGTGTTTACAGATGGTGTCTGCAGAACATGCCATGCTGTACTCGAAGGGAGCATGCTGCCCTATTCTGAACAATGGAACTCGACTTTCTTCCAAAACTTCAGGCCTGGCTGGACTGAGCTCTGGGGTGGCTCCCCCCCCTCCAAGAGAAGACCCCTCTTGCCTGTCTTCAACCACCGTGACAGACCAACTGAGATGCGAATCCCCTCATCAAAGAACCAAGAACCCCTCTGGCACCCTACTGGCACCCTATTGGCACCCCCATGGCAGCCCCCTGGCCACCTCCTTCCAGAGACTGGGACTGTACCCCCTCCCAACTCAGGGAAGGGGGAGAACCTGCCCAGAGTAAACGTACCTGCAAGCATTTGGCCATGAAAACAATGGACTTTTCCCCTCCATGGAAACCTAATTTTGGCCACCCTTCCCCCAACCAAGAACAGTATATCTGGGGTTTGGTTCGACTGCCTCTCTGAGATCTCCCAAAGACGTGTACCAGCGAGCATCGGCGGCAGGACCCCGAAGACATCACGTCTTGGTAGCTATACCCCATTCCCTAACGTTCTTTCCTCCCTTTTTCCCTTGTCCTACCCTTCTCTTCCCCGGATCCTCTAACCTAACGCATATTTAGCTGTAGTTATCATCAATAAATTGCATCTTGTTGATTTGTTACTGCAAAACCCTTGTGCCTTTGTTGGTTATTTTTGCACCCAAAAATCATTTGTCACCCGTTCATTTCGGGCGGACCTTCACATGTGTTGAAAGTGATTGTGGACACATGCCCAAATTGCCGACAACATGCACTCCCTACAGTGAGTACGGGAGCAAACCCATGGGCTTCCTCTTCACCTTAGCCTGAAGCCCTTCCACCTGAGGTAAACTGAGTTTCTACAAGCCTGGACTGGTTCAGTTCCCAGCTGCAACACCCAGCCAGCCAAAGGTGTCTCTGAGGTGAAACACCACAGTTGGCGCCTTTGGCCCAGCAGCAAGGGTCAGACGAGCCCAGGCACAATCTACCTGGTAATATTGGGATCTTATTCCAATAGCTACCAGCATAGGGAGGCTGCCTGTGAAGGTCTGCCATGTAGGTGCCCATGTTCCCAAGAGTAGAGGTAATGAGAAGCACCAAAACAATTAGCAGGTAGACCAGGCTGCAAAGACAGGGGCGTTCAAGATAGACCTAGACTGGGAACACGAGGGAGAGATATCGCTAGCTCAATGGGCCCATGATGCCTCAGGCCATCAGGGCAGGGATGCCACCTATAAGTGGGCATGAGACGGAGGGGTGGATCTAACCATGGACAGTTTTTCACAGGTTATCCATGACTGTCAGACATGTGCTGCCATCGAACAGGCCACGCGAGTGAAGCGTCTGTGGTACGGTGGGCAGTGGTCCAAGTACAAGTATGGGGAGGCCTGGCAGATTGACTACATCACACTGTCCCAGACAAGCCAAGGCAAGCACTAGGTGCTCACAATGGTAGAAGCTAGCACAGGATGGTTGGAAACCTACCCTGTGTCTCATGCTAGTGCCCGGAATACCATCCTGGGCCTGGAAAAGCAGGTCCTTTGGAGGCATGGTATCCCTAAGAGGATTGAGTCAGACAATTGGACTCATTTCAAGAACAGCCTTATCAACACCTGAGCTAGGGAACATGGCATTGAGTGGGTGTACCATATTCCCTACCATGCACCAGCTGCAGGCAAAGTGGAGAGGTACAATGGACTACTAAAAACCCAGTTGAAAGCCTTGGGTGGGGGATCTTTCAAAAATTGGAAGCAGCATTTAGCAAAGGCCACCTGGTTAGTTAACAGCCAAGGTTCCACCAACCAAGCAGGTCCTGCCCAGTCTGAGTCCCTGAATATAACAGATGGAGATAAAGTCCCAGTGGTACATGTCAGAGGTTTGTTAGGGACGACCGTGTGGATCAATTCCACCTCGAGTACAGACAAACCCATTTGTGGGGTTTTTTTTGCTCAGGGCCTTGGTTGCACATGGTGGATAATGCAGAGATGGAACAACACGATGTGTACCTCAGGGAGATGTGATTGTGGGGTGAGAATGATATGCAAATATCACTGTTTGTTGGATGTTACTGCCATTGCCTGTACATTAAACCATACAGACATGAGATAGAAGGAAATGAGTAAGTGTCAAAGGTGTGAGCAAGTGAAAGATGGGGTTTTGAGTGAGTAAAGTGAAAGTGGGGAATCCTGCAGCTCTGTAGCACAGGGCCTCGATTCAGTGGTAAAGTGTGGGGATGTGATGAGGGCATGATGGGTATTGCTTGTAATTTTGGATGAAACAGATGGAACTTTTATGTGAATAAAATGTCTGATGTATGGTAGTATGTTGATGATATGGGGATAAGGGGTGGAATGTCCTAAGAATGACATTATGATGCTTGTATCCCCATCCATTTGCTCTGTTTATGCTGGATATCGTGTTCTGTGCCTTCAAGACTGGCTCTGAAGAGTGAATGTTTTGTTTTGGTTTTGTTATCAACCGCTCTCCAACAGCTGGCAGGACAGAGAGACAGGGCAGTACATGGTGCTGCTTTTACTTTTCGCTTTGCTCTTGCTTCTGCTTTGCTCCTGCTTTGCTCTTTTTTGCTTCTGCTCATTAGTTAGTTTAGCTAAGCAATCCAATTTTTCCCTGGACTGTTTCTCCTTTCCCTTTTTTGGACCTACTCGAACCTGCTCCGGACTGGGACCGAGAGTTTGCACCTTGTGGCTGCAGCAGCTACCCCAGCACCGGAGGGACTGAGAACAGAGCGACCACCCCCAAGAGAGACTTTCTGAAGTTGTCATCTTTTTCAGAGTGGTGAAAGAGTGGTGTCATCTGGTATTGTTCCTTTTGTGTGCTGAGGGGTGCTGTGCCTGTTAATAAACAGGTTCTTTCCAGTTCTGTCCGAGGAATCCTTCCCGACCCGGTTGGGGGAAGGAGCTGTGTGGGTTTGCTTTCTGGAGGGGCCCCCTTTTGGAGGTTTTCTCCCAAATTTTCCCTAAACCAGGACATTTACCTACTCCCATTGGGATGAGCATTACTTTGGTAAAGCAATTGTTGCTTCATCAGGACTTCATCGAAATATTGGAGAAGATCAAGAAGAATGGACAGAAAGCCCTGTTAACTGTTCATCACAATGTGTAAGAAGTACACCATGTCATAGAGAAAGTAAGAAAAGACACTGAACACAGGTGGTGGGATACTCTTTTCGGGTGGTCACCTACTGCAACAAGTGTCCTGAACAAAATGTCATCCCATCATTTTGATTGGGGTTTTTTAATCAGCAATCTTATTCATTATGAATTGGAGAATGATGAAACAGTTAACAAAATTGACGGCTGTAATTAATGCACACAACTTGGCTGATGTCCTTTTTACTGTGGACATCTCCAAGACTATTGACACAAGGCAACTATAAATGAGAGTATGTGTTTTGAAATAATCTTCAATTTTCTTCTGTGATTATATGAAAATTACTTTCGACTTTTGGTGAATTGTTTTGGAAAAAAAAGTATTTTAAATTAACTGTTTTTATATGTGGAGACAGAGCATGGGCAGGTCTCCCTCCTTGTCTGTTCGGAGGTCCACGCACCTTTGGTAAGCTGAGCCTGTTTAGCCCAGATCAAACAAATTTAATGCATTGGCAAATAAAAACAATACACATTAACTGGCTATCCAAAAAAGGTACTTAAGACAATTAGACCCAGACTGTAATTCGGAAATTGTTCACTGGTCCAGATTTAAGGCCACCGCAATTACATGGATTCTGCCATGGATCTTGGCAGCAAAAAGCATGGGAGAATTAGGCTGATTAGAATGTTGGGTTGCAAAACAGGCAAAACTCACTTCTACTGCCATAAGTGACCTCCTATCAGACAAGGAAATTACCAGGCAAGCCACCATTCAAACCAGGGAAGCCAGAGACTACCTGCTCCTCCTGCACAACCATCGCTGTGAAGAATTTGAAGGTCTCTGCTGCCTCAACTTTTTAAAAAAAAGAAATTAAATTTAGCAAAATGTTTAATTACAGTTTAGTTATGAGTTGTGTATGAATTAGTTTGTTAAAAACAGTTTTGTAGCCGTTGATAGTATGTGTTAGGTTTTATGTGTAACTTAGCAAGTAGTCTTAGGAACTTAATAAATATTTAAACCAGTGTAAGAAAGTAAGAATGCTAACCTGTCTAGAGGCAGCATGCAATAAGATAAGCAGAAGATTTATGATTTTGTTTGTGAACTAACGAATGTATCACAAAGAGTCTGTCGCTAAGCAAGGGGAACTGTGTCTTAGAGACCTTGTTGTGAATCGCATGTATGCAAATCATATAAAAGAGAAGCACCTGTACGTGAAGTTTGGAGCTCTGACTTGAGACGCTAGTCCACAAGCTCCCGGGCCCTTAAATAAAGCACTGCACAAAACTTATCTGAGTTTTGTGTCCTTCATCTATCGGGCAACAAACTTGTCATCGAAAGTAGAGAATGTCCATGCCACGATCAACAAAACGAAAACTGTGGTGAACAACATCAAGAGAGAAACAGACAACTGGCTGAATGGA